>NC_135235.1:326935153-327535153 GCF_051348905.1 Ranitomeya variabilis | reverse complement strand
ATCCATCCTCTTCAGCACATACTATTATAACTAGGCCACGCCTCCTCCTTTTAGGTCCGCCCATTTCATTACCACTACATTGAAGTACCAGCTCTGTACAAATATTACATTTCACATGCCCACATATCGGCCATTGGATCCTGCAACCTGCCAACAGCGCAATATCTAGCTTTTTGGCTAGATTTAGTATCGCTGACACTGTGGAACGCATATACTCCGGCTGACACGCACGGCCATGCATTTCCGGTCTGGCCGCCGCAATAGGTCGTCACTTCCGGTTAGAACGCCTTCATATGACTCATACCCAGGGATTCAAAAGAGTACCGCTCCCACACTAGTTCCAGACAAGCGGTGGACACCGCGTCTGCGAGGATCGCGTTTCTCCACAGCGGCTCCCCTCCAGGTATGATGTGCCTTCGGACACCTATGGATATGTAACCAGTAATCCACTTAGTGCGACATCTAGCCCCCTCATTTCTCTTTCAGCCGACATATTCCACAGCAGGTCGCCATTGGAGGCTATCACCTTATACCTGGGCAAGTTTATCTGAGGTAATCACATAATAGGGGAGGTTTCTCCACATAAAATTGATATTGCTAGATACTGTGGATACATACCCGCATTCCTTCCTTATGTCTTGATCACCACCATTATTTCAGTTTCTCTCAGATCCCGATTCATATATTACCGCACGCTTCCACAAAGCGGCCACTTTTGTGTAAGTACCACCATTCCTCCCAATGCACTACTAGCTATATTTTCACGTTATACACAGCTGTGAATCATTGTCCTCTTCCATCACGCCACTTTAGGCAACACGTTTGATCTGCGTCCTGATTATCAAAATTGTCCACACACTTCGTAAAGACACAGTACGGTACGTGTTTCTCCCGTTATGTCTTCCTCACATTTGACTAATAGATCGCCATATTTAGCGAGAATATTGTACTTGGTTACACTCTGTCATGAACCTTTGGATTATTGTACAAATATGGCTCTGTTTGTAAATTGTATATACTTTATTTGGTTATATGTACCTGGTTGTTATCTGTACACTGTATTATAATTTGTTTTCACTTTGAATGTTGTAGTGACTGATGAAAGCCTAGTTAAGGCTGAAACGTTTCTCCAGTACTACTTCAGTACCAAATAAAATTCGCAAGGATATCTATATCTAAGTTGAGTGCGAGACTTCTTTTACTATTAACCCGGGCGAAGCCGGGTAGTACAGCTAGTATATATATATATATATATATATATATATATACATATATATATATATATATAGTGAACAAGACACAGTAATACACCTGAGCGTGTAGCAATACCATAATATTTTAACCTATACACAAATACACTGATAACATACGACATCGGGACGATAGAGAAGGACAAAGATATACAGTGCCTTGCGAAAGTATTCGGCTACCTGGAATTTTTCAATCAATTTATTGGTTAGTTAAAATTTTTGTGGAAAATAAAAAACTGAAAAGTGGGGCGTGCAATATTATTCGGCCCCTTTTCTTTCAGTGCAGCAAACGCACTCCAGAAGTTCATTGTGGATCTCTGAATGATCCAATGTTGTCCTAAATGCCTAATGATAAATATAATCCACCTGTGTGCAATCAAGTCTCCATATAAATGCACCTGCTCTGTGATAGTCTCAGGGTTCTGTTTGAAGCACAGAGAGCAACATGAAGACCAAGGAACACAACAGGCAGGTCCATGATACTGTTTTGGAGAAGTTTAAAGCTGGATTTGGATACAAAATGATTTCCATAACTTTAAACATCCCAAGGAGCAATGTGCAAGCGATCATATTGAAATGGAAGGAGTATCATACAACTGCAAATCTACCAAGACTCGGCCGTCCCTCTAAACTTTCATCTCAAACAAGGAGAAGACTGATCAGAGATGCATCCAAGAGGAGCATGATCACTCTGGATGAACTGCAGTGATCTACAGCTGAGGTGGGCCAGTGTGTCCATAGGACAGCAATCAGTCGTACACTGCACAAATCTGGCCTTTATGGAAGAGTGGCAAGAAGAAAGCCATTTTTCAAAGATATCCATAAAAAGTGTTGTTTAAAGTTTGCAACAAGCCACCTGGGAGACACACCAAACATGTGAAAGAAGATATTCTGGTCAGATGAAACCAAAACTAAACTTTTTGGCCACAATGCCAAACGATATGTTTGGTGTAAAGGCAACACAGCTCATCACCCTGGACACACCATCCCCACTGTCAAACATGGTGGTGGCAGCATCATGGTTTGGGCCTGCTTTTCTTCAGCAGGGACAGGGAAGATGGTTAAAATTGGTGGGAAGATGGATGGAGCCAAATACAGGACCATTCTTGAAGAAAACCTGTTGGAGTCTGCAAAAGATCTGAGACTGGGACAGAGATTTGTCTTCCAACAAGACAATGATCCCAAACATAAAGCAAAATTTACAATGGAATGGTTCACAAACAAATGTATCCAGGTGCTAGAATGGCCAAGTCAAAGTCCAGACCTCAATCCAATCGAGAATCTGTGGAAAGAGCTGAAAACTGCTGTTCACAAATGATCTCCATGAAACCTCACTGAGCTCGAGCTGTTTGCCAAGGAAGAATGGGCAAGAACTTGAGTCTCTCGATGTACAAAACTGATAGAGACATACCCCAAGTGACTTCCAGCTGTAATCACAGCAAAAGGTGGCACAACAAAGTATTAAGTTAAAGGGGCCGCATAATATTGCACGCCCCACTTTTTAGTTTTTGAATTTCCACAAAAATTTTAAATAACCAATAAATTTCGTTCAACTTCACAATTGTGTTCCACTTGTTGTTGATTATTCACCGAAAATGTATATTTGGTATCTTTATGTTTGAAGCATGATATGTGGGAAAAGGTTGAAATGTTCCAGGGAGCCGAATACTTTTCGCAAGGCACTGTAAACATATTATATCATACCCCCTACACCAGTATTAAGCCTATTGGTTTTTATGTGGAAATTTGTCCTTCTGATTTGCCTTATATGGAGTAGCAAATGGGGCCTTCGGAGACTTCAGAGACACTTTGTGCACAATCTATTTCAATGCTGTAAGATTGATTTCACACCAGACAGGATCTTTTCTAGCTATCTGATAAGTTCTCTTTCAGCAGCAGCTCTAGCAGGAGCTATCTCTCTGCACTGTAGCGCTGAGAAAATGGCATCAGCAAAACAAGATGTCAGCACTTTTTATATGGCCAGGGACATATGACTTCAGCAGCCAATCACATAAAACTTTATGTCATTACGTTATGGATGGTTTCTGTGCACTGATTGGCTGCCGGAATCAACACATATAAATTTAAAGTCCAAAAAGCTAAAAAATAGCGGCACTACCCCAATCGGGTCAACATCGCACGTTTAACCACTGCGGGAACAACGATGGCTTCTGTGCTGCAAAACACCATATAACTGCGGGGTGCTCCTTCCAGAAAAACAGTCTTTTAAATAGGCGTTAGAGTACAAAATGAATAATTTGGCAGAAAGAGAGATAAAATTATTTTGGACCAACAAATCTCTTAAGTCCTATTGTGACAGTGGAAGAGTTCCGCGGGGACTCAGAGTCTGGAAGCAGATTTCGCAGCACAACGAGGATGCGGCATTCCGCTCCGAATGGGAAAGTATTATGTTAAAATGTTCTCAGGATTTATTGTCGCTGGTCTTAAAAACCAATTTAAAAAATTATGAGACCGTAAGTGCTGATCTGAATAAAACACAGGAAGAACTGCGAACAAGGTTTTCTGAAAGCCAGTGGAGTGTCTGCCAAAAGAAATTGGAAAGCAGACTCATACCTATTCAGGCTAATACTAAACAGAGAAAGAGAGATAAGTACATACGCGACAAGGCTGACTTTGATACTGGCAGAATTTTCTCATGGAATGTTGCAAACGGATACAGTGGCAGGAATAGAAATACGTCGCATTGGAAAAGGAAATTAGGTCCGAACAACAGGAACCGCAATAGAGATTATCTCACCACTGAGTCGGAATCTAGCCTCAGTGACAGTGCAAGTGCGTTGACTGGTTCTCTTGAGATTCTCCCTACCACAGATATGGAAGCTACAGGAGCGTCGACCCCTTTAGGGCTAAAACCCGGAGGGGCGGAAGAAAAAGACAATGGAGGAGAGCAAAGGAAACAGCGGAAACGGAGACACGTGGCCTGGACAAAGAAGTATTAACCGTTGGAACAGAAGAAACAGTTATTAATCTGACTAGCCATGTATTGACACCCGATCATTTAAATTTGCTATCTAAGGGTTTGAATTATAGTATCCCAGAAGAATTTGACCTCACAGAGTTCAGGATTGATTTATTTAAATCTGTTAGAAAAATTCATCTTTTTAAAAATTTTGTGAATAAAAGCGTTACTGGTGACATCATGGAAGGTGACATCCCATGCAGGATTGGCCCACTGGGGTTTATGGCAGGAACAGGAGCTTTAGCTGATGTAAAAGAGGATGCGGAATTGTTGTTAGGATTGGTAGAAGAGCCGAGTGGAGACCAGAATGGTGAAACTAGTGTGGGAGCACCCTTTAGAGGGGGCGTCCCTTCGAGATTCATGCCTGTTGTGTCCCCAGGTAGTTTAATTGATCTGTTCGAAGCACAAGTCTTGAAAGACGTAGAGGCTTTGGTATATCATAAAGCTACTAATAACATCACGAAAAAAGAAGAAAAAGCACTACAAGAGATCAGATCTTGGGAAGATACTGTAGTCAGAGCAGCTGACAAGGGAGGCAAGATTGTCTTACTTTCTAAAGATTACTATATTAGTGAGGCTAGAAGACAACTGTCAGATGTGACTGTGTATAAATTACTCCCTGGAAACCCTTTACAGAAGTATAGAGGTCAATTAAGGTCTCTGCTCAGAAAACATGTTGAACAAGGAACAATTTCGCAGAAGAAGGCTGAAAAGCTGTTGCCGGGGTTCCCCACGAAACCTCATTGGTACCACATCCCTAAGGTACATAAATCTGTCACTTGTCCCCCTGGTCGCCCCATCGTGTCTGGGATAGGGTCGCTCACTGAGCCCCTATCCCAGTACATCGATTGGTTATTACGCCCCATGCTTCAAAGTGTTCCTTCATACCTGAAGGACACCAATTCTTTCTTAAAAAGTATACAAGATTTTATCTGGCAGGAAGGTTTTTCGCTGGCGTCGATTGACGTGGAAAGCCTGTATACCAGGATTCCGCAGTCCATGGGAGTGGAGACAATTAAAACTATTTTGGGTACAACAGATAAGAGCGACAAATTTATTAGTTTTATTTGTGAGGGTTTGGAATTTGTACTGACCCATAACGTTTTCACATTTTTGGATGATTGGTACTTACAGAAGGAAGGTACCGCGATGGGGACCCCGGCAGCATGTACTTTTGCGAATTTGTTCCTTGGTTTTTTTGAGGAGAAATATGTCTACTCTGAAAGTAATGTTTTTTTGCGGCATATCAAGTTTTTCCGCAGGTATGTTGATGACATAGTAATAATCTGGGACGGTACCGAACAAACCTTTCAGGCGTTTGTGAGGTACCTGAATCTGAGCAATGACATGAATATGATCTTTACTTCACTGTTCGTGGGCCTTCGTCTTGAATTTCTGGACGTACTGGTTGAGATTAAAGATAACAAGGTATGCACCTCCCTGTTTAGAAAACCAATTGCAGCTAATACTCTTATGCATTTTAACAGCTATCACCCGCCACATACCAAACGGGTTGTACCTTACAGCCAGTTTCTAAGAACCAGTAGGGTTAACAATACTGAGGAAGGTTTCTGTCGCCAGGCAATTGAAATGAAAAAGAGGTTTGAAGATAGAGGGTATCCAGAGGGATTGCTAGCATCGGCCCTGAGTAGGGCCAAAGATGAAAGGTTGACCCCATTGACTAAAAATAAATCTGGTCAAAAACAGGGAAAGTCTAAAAGATTTAATTTCTGTTTTAAATATGGTAGTATGGACCAACAGATCAGATTGGCCATTAAAAAGAATTGGCACCTTTTGGAAAAGGACAAAGAACTGACAGAGGTAGCATTGAGAGGTCCCATAATAGCGAATAGGAGGAGTGTCAGATTGCGGGACAGACTAGTTAGGAATCGTGTGACGAAATCGAACACAAATTGGCTACAGAATATGACCCCTAAAGGTAATTTTAAGTGTGGGCATTGTTCGGTTTGTCCACAGCATCTGACAGACCGTCTCCTTCATATAGGATCTATCTCATATGTAGTTAATGATTTTATAACCTGCAAAACAGATCATGTTGTCTATGTCTTGTTCTGCCCGTGTAAGTATTTTTACATCGGCAAAACTATTCGTCCGCTTTACATTCGTTTCAAGGAACATTGCAGAACGGTGGTGTCCGGAAAAGGAGTACCACGTCTTATTGCACATGTGAGAGAAGTACACGGAGGCCTTACGGACTGTCTTACCTTTGCAGGCGTTGAAAAGATAACACTACCGGTACAAGGTGGCGATCTGGACAATCTCCTTCTGAGGTGTGAGGCCAGGTGGATCTTGCGCAGCAATGCTATGGGTCCACTTGGTTTCAACGACAGGGTAGATATGTCGATATTCCTGTAGGCGGCGTAAGAATACCTATTGATACAGTCCAGTGCGCATGACCGTTGTAGAAGCGGGAGGTTTAATTCCATTTTCTGAAGTCCACAGTTGCGGCTTTCATTCATTCTGCCGGTGTTATGTCGCTTTCATGTAACGAGCACGAATTTGCTATAATATGATGTATGTTTAATGTTTTCCCATTCAGGATTATCTGCTTATTGTTTCATTTGTACTCCGTGATTGATTTTAATTGTTTTTATACAAATCCATATGTGTATCTCTTTGGTTGTGGGAGGTATTGGACTGACGGGGTGTGTCCGGCCGGCACACTATATCCGCTGTCAGTTACCTGCCACAATTCGACCCGTAGAAGCGCAAGATAGCGCGAAACGGCCGTAGTCCACCCCTGCTCGCACGAGTTGCCTCTCCCCCGGCCATGACCGTTATCTGGATGTTTTATCTTCAATAAAGGAACCATTTTCTATCGCAGGCGGTGAGTGCCCTCATTATTTCTTATGGACATATAAATTTAAGTTAACATATTGAAAGATGTAAAGTAGAATTAATAAAATAACAAAACTGAGTGGCACCACCACATGACAAGCAAAGAAATTATAAATACAAACAGCACAGTCAACACTAGGTATGAAACCAGAATAACATAATAATAATAATAATAATAATAATAATAATAATTTTATTTATATAGCGCCAACATATTCCACAGCACTTTACAAATTATAGAGGGGACTTGTACAGACAATAGACATTACAGCATAACAGAAATCACAGTTCAAAATAGATACCAAGAGGAATGAGGGCCCTGCTCGCAAGCTTACAAACTATGAGGAAAAGGGGAGACACGAGAGGTGGATGTTAACAATTGCTTTAGTTATTCGGGCCAGCCATAGTGTAAGGCTCGGGTGTTCATGTAAAGCTGCATTAACCAGTTAACTGCCTAAGTATGTAGCAGTACAGACACAGAGGCTATTAACTGCATGAAGTGTATGAGAACATGATGCGAGGAACCTGATTATGTTTTTTTTTTTTTGAATGGGCCACCCAGGGATAGTTAGGTTAATGCGTTGAGGCGGTAGGCCAATCTGAAGAAATGAGTTTTTAGGGCACGCTTAAAACTTTGGGGATTGGGGATTAATCGTATTAACCTAGGTAGTGCATTCCAAAGAGTCGGCGCAGCACGTGTAAAGTCTTGGAGACGGGAGTGGGAGGTTCTGATTATTGAGGATGCTAACCTGAGGTCATTTGCATAGCGGAGGGCACGGGTAGGTTGGCAGACTGAGACCAGAGAGGAAATGTAGGGTGGTGCTGAGCCATGGAGTGCTTTGTGGATGAGGGTAGTAGTTTTGTACTGGATTCTGGAGTGGATGGGTAGCCAGTGTAATGACTGGCACAAAGTAGAGGCATCGGTGTAACGGTTGGTGAGGAATATGATCCTGGCCGCAGCATTCAGGACAGATTGGAGTGGGGAAAGTTTGGTAAGAGGGAGGCCGATTAGTAGAGAGTTACAATAGTCCAGACGAGAATGAATAAGTGAAACAGTAAGAGTTTTTGCAGAGTCGAAAGTAAGAAAAGGGCGAATTCTAGAAATGTTTTTGAGATGCAGATAAGAGGAGCGAGCCAGTGATCGGATGTGGGGGGTGAATGAAAGCTCCGAATCAAGTATGACCCCAAGGCAGCGGGCATGTTGCTTTGTAGTAATGGTGGAACCGCACACGGAGATGGCAATGTCAGGCAAAGGTAGGTTAATAGAGGGAGAGAACACGAGGAGTTCAGTTTTTGACAGGTTCAGTTTCAGATAGAGGGAGGACATGATGTTAGAAACAGCGGTAAGACAATCACTGGTGTTTTTTAAAAAGGTCGGCGTGATAACAGGAGAAGTGTATAATTGGGTGTCATCAGCATAGAGATGGTACTGGAAACCAAATCTACTGATTGTTTCTCCAATAGGGGCAGTATGCAAAGAGAAGAAGAGGGGGCCTAGGACTGATCCTTGAGGAACCCCAACAGTAAGGGGAAGGTGAGAGGAGGAGGAACCAGCAAAAGATACAGTGAAGGAGCGGTCAGAGAGATAGGAGGAGAACCAGGAGAGAACAGTGTCCTTGAGGCCGATGGAGCGGAGCATAGTGAGGAGGAGCTGATGATCCACAGTGTCAAATGCTGCGGACAGATCCAGGAGAATTAGCATGGAGTAGTGACCAAAAGATTTAGCTGTTAGTAGGTAATTAGAGACTTTAGTGAGGGCAGTTTCAGTAGAGAGTAAAGAGCGGAAACCAGATTGAAGAGGGTCGAGAAGAGAGTTATCTGAGAGATAGCCGGTAAGACGGGAGTGGACCAGGCGTTCGAGGAGTTTGGAGATGAAAGGAAGATTAGAGACAGGTCTATAATTAGCGGCACAGTTTTGATCGAGGGATTTTTTTTAAGTAATGGATGTATGATGGCATGCTTAAATGAGGATGGAAAAATACCGGAAGTGAGAGAAAGGTTGAATATTTTTGTTAGGTGAGAGGTGACAGCCGGGGAAAGGGACTGGAGGAGATGTGACGGAATGGGGTCACTGGTGCAAGTGGTTGGGTGAGAAGATGCAAAGAGCCTGATTACTTCTTCTGTAACTGGTTCAAAGTCAGAGAGTGAACTAGATGCAGTGGAGGAGGGAAGACAGTGCATGGTATGAAGAGATTGGGAGGTGATTTCCTGTCGAATGTGGTCAATTTTTTCTTTGAAGTAATTGGCCAGATCATCAGCACGGAGATCCGTGGTTGGGGCCTGCACTCTTGGGTTGAGTAGGGACTGGAAAGTGTCAAAGAGACATTTAGGGTTATTTGATAGTGAGGTGATGAGGGTGTTGAAATAGGTTTGTTTGGAGAGGTGAAGGGCAGAGTTGTATGTTTTTAGCATGAACTTATAATGGATGAAATCTTCGGGTGGATTAGATTTTCTCCACAGACATTCGGCGCACCTGGAGCACCGCTGCAGGAAACGTGTTTGCAACGTGTGCCACGGGTGTTGCTGTCTGTGCCAAGTTGTTCTATGTATAGGAGGTGCAGCTTCATCCAGGGCACTTTGCAGGGTTTCATTGTAATGCTTCAGAGCAGAATCATGACATGAGATGGAGGAGATTGGGGCCAATGAGGACTGCAAGTTCTTCATAAGTTTCTGGGTGTTAATGGCCTGTATGTTTCTATAAGTGTGGAAAGTGGGGGTGAACTGAGCGGGATGGCAGTTCTTGATAGAGAATGAAAGAAGGTTGTGGTCAGAGAGCGGGAGAGGTGTTATGATCTGGTGGCCTAAGAGCAGCATGGGACGTACTCTGGAGAAGGTGGTACCTGTGCTGACCGCAGACCCTGAACTTAATACCGCAACTAGAAGTAGCCGTGGAATGTACCTTTCACTCCCTAGACATCTCGACACAGCCGGAGGACTAATTACCCCTAGAGATAGAAACGGGAAAACTATCTTGCCTCAGAGAAAATCCCCAAAGGATAGACAGCCCCCCACAAATATTGACTGTGAGAGGAGAGGGAAAAACATACACAGACTGAAATCAGAATTTAGCAAAGGAGGCCATTTCTAGCTAGATAGAAAGGATAGGACAGAGTACTATGCGGTCAGTATTAAAAAACTAGAAAATATCAACCACAGAAAATACTAAATCTCCACATCTAACTAAAGATATGGAGGGTATATCTGCATCTCCAGAGATACCAGCTTGGCTAAACAAATCCTTATACAGACCAAGCTGGACTAGACAAAAACATGGAAAAGAACTGAACAATAAGGCCCACAGCATGTGGACAGCAAAAAATCAAGGCCAGAACTTATCTTTGTTGAAATGAACAGCAAAGCAGAAGAGACCAGGCAGGGATGTGAATCCTCTAAGAACAATGGACAACTGGCACTGACTAAAGGGTCAAGCAAGACTAAATAGCCCAGTCAGAATTACACAAAGTGAACACACCTGATAAATGGTGCGATCCAGAGACAGCAGCACTACCACTTATAACCACCAGAGGGAGCCCAAGAGCAGAATTCACAACAGTACCCCCTCCTTGAGGAGGGGTCACCGAACCCTCACCAGAGCCCCCAGGCTGATCCGGATGAGCCAAATGAAAGGCATAAACCAAATCCTCAGCATGAACATCGGATGCAACAACCCAAGAATTATCCTCCTGGCCATAACCCTTCCATTTGACAAGATACTGAAGCTTCCACCTCGAAAAATGAGAATCCAAAATCTTCTCAACCACATTACTCCAACTCCCCATCAATCAACACCGGGGCAGGAGGATCAACAGAGGGAACAACGGGCACCACATATTTCCGCAACAAAGATCTATGAAAAACATTATGGATGGAAAAAGAGGCTGGAAGGGCCAAATGAAAAGACACTGGGTTCATAATCTCAGAAATCCTATAAGGGCCAAAAAACCGAGGCTTAAACTTAGGGGAAGAAACCTTCATAGGAACATGACGGGAAGACAACCAGACCAAATCCCCAACCTGAAGCTGGGAACCAACACACCGACGACGGTTAGCAAAACGCTGAGCCCTCTCCTGAGACAACACCAAATTGTCAACAACATGAGCCCAAATTTGCTGCAACCTGTCAACCACAGAGTCCACCCCAGGACAATCAGAAGGCTCAACCTGCCCTGAAGAAAAACGAGGATGAAAACCAGAGTTACAAAAGAAGGGTGAAACCAAGGTAGCAGAACTAGCCCGATTATTAAGGGCAAACTCAGCCAATGGCAGAAAAGCCACCCAATCATCCTGATCAGCAGACACAAAGCATCTCAAATAAGTTTCCAAAGTCTGATTAGTTCGCTCGGTTTGGCCATTTGTCTGAGGATGAAATGCGGAAGAAAAAGACAAATCAATGCCCAGCCTAGCACAAAAGGCCCGCCAAAACCTAGAAACAAACTGGGAACCTCTATCGGACACAATATTCTCCGGAATGCCATGCAAACGAACCACATGCTGAAAAAACAACAGAACCAAATCAGAAGAGGAAGGCAATTTAGGCAAAGGTACCAAATGAACCATCTTAGAAAACCGGTCACAAACCACCCAGATAACCGACATCCTCTGGGAAACCAGAAGATCCGAAATAAAATCCATAGAAATATGCGTCCAAGGCCTCTCAGGGACCGGCAAAGGCAAAAGCAACCCACTAGCACGGGAACAGCAAGGCTTGGCCCACGCACAAGTCCCACAGGACTGCACAAAAGAACGCACATCCCGTGACAAAGAAGGCCACCAAGAAGACCTACCAACCAATTCTCTGGTCCCAAAGATCCCAGGATGACCAGCCAACACAGAACAATGAACCTCAGAAATCACTTTACTAGTCCATCTGTCAGGAACAAACAGTTTCCCCACTGGACAGCAGTCAGGTTTATCAGCCTGAAATTCCTGAAGAACCCGTCGTAAATCAGGGGAGATGGCAGAAAGAATCACCCCTTCCTTCAGAATGCCAACCGGCTCAAGGACCCCAGGAGAATCAGGGAAAAAGCTCCTAGAGAGGGCATCAGCCTTAACATTCTTAGAACCCGGAAGATACGAGACCACAAAATCAAAACGGGAGAAAAACAGGGACCATCGGGCCTGTCTAGGATTCAGCCGTTTGGCGGACTCGAGGTAAATCAGATTCTTATGATCGGTCAAGACCACAATACAATGCTTGGCCCCCTCAAGCCAATGTCGCCACTCCTCAAATGCCCACTTCATAGCCAACAACTCACGATTGCCGACATCATAATTGCGTTCCGCAGGCGAAAATTTTCGAGAAAAGAAGGCACACGGTTTCATCAAGGAACCATCAGAATTCCTCTGAGACAAAACGGCCCCTGCCCCAATTTCAGAAGCGTCAACCTCAACCTGAAATGGAAGGGAGACATCTGGCTAAAATGGCGTTTAAGCTCCTGAAAGGCAGAAACAGCCGCAGAGGACCAATTCATCACATCAGCGCCTTTCTTTGTCAAATCGGTCAGGGGTTTAACCACACTGGAGAAGTTGGCAATGAAACGGTGATAAAAATTAGCAAAGCCCAAAAATTTCTGAAGGCTCTTCAATGATGTGGGCTGGATCCAATCATGAATGGCCTGAACCTTAACCGGATCCATTTCTATAGATGAGGGAGAAAAAATGAAGCCCAAAAAATAAATCTTCTGTACTCCAAAGAGGCACTTAGACCCCTTCACAAACAAGGCATTATCACGAAGGATAGGAAATACCATCCTGACTTGTTTCACATGAGACTCCCAATCATCTGAAAAAATCAAAATATCATCCAAATATACAATCATGAATTTATCAAGATAATTCCGAAATATATCATGCATGAAGGACTGAAACACAGATGGAGCATTAGAGAGTCCGAATGGCATCACAAGGTATTCAAAATGGCCTTCGAGCGTATTAAACACAGTTTTCCATTCGTCACCCTGCTTAATACGAACAAGATTATATGCCCCTCAAAGGTCAATCTTAGTAAACCAACTAGCCCCCTTAATCCTAGCAAACAGATCAGAAAGCAAAGGCAAAGTGTATTGGAATTTGACTGTGATTTTATTCAAGAGGCGATAATCAATACAGGGTCTCAAGGAGCCATCCTTCTTGGCAACAAAAAAAACCCCTGCTCCCAATGGAGAAGAAGATGGCCGAATATGCCCCTTCTCTAAAGACTCCTTTACATAGCTCCGCATGGCGGTATGTTCTGGCACAGACAGGTTGAAAAGTCGGCCCTTGGGAAACTTACAGCCTGGAATCAAGTCAATAGCACAATCACAGTCCCTATGTGGTGGAAGGGAACTGGACTTGGGCTCATTGAATACATCCTGGAAATCTGACAAAAACTCAGGAATTTCAGAAGAGGGGGAGGAGGCAATTGACATCAAAGGAACGTCACCATGAACCCCCTGACAACCCCAACTAGTCACAGACATAGATTTCCAATCCAATACCGGATTATGCACCTGTAACCATGGGAAACCCAGCACAATAGCATCATGCAAATTATGCAACACCAGAAAACGACAATCTTCCTGATGGTCTGGCGCCATGCACATGGTCAGCTGTGTCCAAAACTGAGGTTTATTTTTAGCCAACGGTGTAGCATCAATGCCCCTCAAAGGAATAGGACTCTGTAAAGGCTGCAAGGGGAAACCACAACGTCTGGCAAATTCTAAGTCCATTAAGTTCAGAGCGGCGCCTGAATCCACAAATGCCATGACAGAAAATGACGATAATGAGCAGATCAGGGTCACAGATAACAGAAATTTAGGTTGTAAAGTACTGGTGATGGTATCAGAACTAGAGATTCTCTTGGTACGCTTAGGGCAATCAGAAATAACATGAGCAGAATCGCCGCAGTAAAAACACAACCTATTCTGACGTCTGAATCCTTGTCGTTCAGCTCTAGACACAATCCTATCACACTGCATAGGCTCAGGACTCCGCTCGGAAGACAATGCCATAGTGTGCACAACTCTGCGCTCACGCAAGTGCCGATCAATCTGAATGGCCAGAGACATAGAATCACTCAGACCAGCAGGCGTGGGAAACCCCACCATAACATCCTTAACGGATTCAGAAAGACCTTTTCTGAAAATTGCCGCCAAGGCATCCTCATTCCATTTAGTCAGCACAGACCATTTTCTAAATTTCTGGCAATATGATTCAGCCGCTTCTTGACCCTGACACAGGGCCAACAATGTCTTCTCAGCATGATCCACTGAATGAGGCTCATCATACAGTAACCCAAGCGCCTGAAAAAAGGTGTCTATATTAAGCAAAGCCGGATTTCCATGTTCCAGGGCAAATGCCCAATCCTGGGGGTCACCACGAAGCAGAGATATAACAATTTTAACCGGCTGGATGGAATCACCAGAGGAACGGGGTTTCAGAGCAAAAAACAGTTTACAGTTATTTTTAAAGCTCAAAAATTTTGACCTGTCCCCAAAAAACAAATCAGGAGTTGGAATTCTAGGCTCTAAAACCGGAGTCTGAATGATATAATCGGAAATACCCTATACTCTAGCAGCAAGTTGATCCACATGAGAAGCCAATCCCTGAACATCCATGCCAGTGCCAAACTCCTGAGCCACCCAGAGGTAAAGAGGGAAGGAAAAAAAAATAACACAACAGACTACAGAAAAAAAAATGGCTCAGCACTTTCTTTCCTTTCTTCTGAGATGCGGTTAACTCATTTCGGGCCAGTTGTACTGTTATGATTAGTGTTGAGCGATACCGTCCGATACTTGAAAGTATCGGTATCGGATAGTATCGGCCGATACCCGAAAAGTATCGGATATCGCCGATACCGATACCCGATACCAATACAAGTCAATGGGACACCAAGTATCGGAAGGTATCCTGATGGTTCCCAGGGTCTGAAGGAGAGGAAACTCTCCTTCAGGCCCTGGGATCCATATTACTGTGTAAAATAAAGAATTAAAATAAAAAATATTGATATACTCACCTCTCCGGAGGCCCCTGGACATCACCGCTGGTAACCGGCAGCCTTCTTTGCTTAAAATGAGCGCGTTTAGGGCCTTCCATGACGTCACGGCTTCTGATTGGTTGCGTGCCGCTCATGTGGCCGCCACGCGACCAATCACAAGCCTTGACGTCATTCTCAGGTCCTAAATTCCGAATTCCGAAAAAGTATCGGATCTCGGTATCGGAATTCCGATACCGCAAGTATCGGCCGATACCCGATACTTGCGGTATCGGAATGCTCAATACTAGTTATGATCTGGTGGCCTAAGAGCAGCATGGGACGTACTCTGGAGAAGGTGGTACCTGTACTGACCGCAGACCCTGAACTTAACACCACAACTAGAAGTAGCCGTGGAATGTACCTTTCACTCCCTAGAAATCTCGACACAGCCGGAGGACTAATTACCCCTAGAAATAGAAACGGGAAAACTATCTTGCCTCAGAGAAAATCCCCAAAGGATAGACAGCCCCCCACAAATATTGACTGTGAGAGGAGAGGGAAAACCATACACAGACTGAAATCAGAATTTAGCAAAGGAGGCCACTTCTAGCTAGATAGAAAGGATAGGACAGAGTACTATGCGGTCAGTATTAAAACACTAGCAAATATCCACCACAGAAAATACAAAATCTCCACATCTAACTAAAGATATGGAGGGTATATCTGCATCTCCAGAGATACCAGCTTGGCTAAACAAATCCTTATACAGACCAAGCTGGACTAGACAAAAACATGGAAAAGAACTGAACTGAATAAGGCCCACAGCATGTGGACAGCAATAAATCAAGGCCAGAACTTATCTTTGTTGAAATGAACAGCAAAGCAGAAGAGACCAGGCAGGGATGTGAATCCTCCAAGAACAATGGACAACTGGCACTGACTAAAGGGTCAAGCAAGACTAAATAGCCCAGTCAGAATTACACAAAGTGAACACACCTGATGAATGGTGCGATCCAGAGACAGCAGCACTACCACTTATAACCACCGGAGGGAGCCCAAGAGCAGAATTCACAACAGAGAGGGGAGTTTGTGAAATCATCCACTGAGCAAAGCCGCGAGAAGACCAAGTCGAGGGAGTTTCCATCTTCATGTGTTGGAGAGTTAGTATGCTGCGAGAGGCTGAAAGAGGAAGTTAGAGATAAAAGGTGAGAAGCAGATGGGGAGAGGGGAGAAGCAATGGGGATGTTGAAATAACCCTGATGAGGGTGGGGGTGTCACAGGAGAGAAAGTGTGGAGGCCAGGTGGCAACGTGATCCAGGAACTGATGAGAGGGGCCTGGAGGATGATACACCACCGCCACTCGCATGGAGAAGGGGATGTAGAGTCTGACAGCATGGACCTCAAACAAAGGGAAGATAATAAGGTTAGAGGGGTTTCTGAGTGTAGCAGTTGGGAGGTTTGACTGGCTATAACATGGGGGGCCGGGGTTGGGAGAGATGTCTCCAGCGACTAGGAGAAGGAGGATAGAGTGAGCAGATGGTTAAGAGATTTGTGAGAGCATTTCTTGTGTTGGATGGTGGGACTGAATGGATCTGCACTATTAAGCAGTGTGAACAGAGCATGTGTGCTATACATAGGAGAGGCAAGGACAGAGGGGCCGATGTGGATGGAGTGTAGAGATTTAATGCAAGGGCGGTGAAAGTGTGTGAATGCGGCAGCCAGGATATAGATTATACAAATACATATGGTGAGTATTTGTTCAGTTCCAAATGAATAGGCAATAGATTTAGATTGTCTTACCTGTCTCCTGCCCTGACTAACTGCCATGTTATAACTGTGAGTACTTAGAAAAAGTAATTTGAATAAATGTACACGAATAATAGTGCACAAATGCACCCCTGCACGAATGCTTCCCCAAGCTATGTCTACATTTATAGAAGGCTAGCTCTTAGATCTCATTTTTTTTTTCTTTCTCTTTTTTTTTCCCCCTCTCGTTTGCAATCAATCTAACTCAGTTGAGACAGCAGGACACAATAAATGTAGTGAACAGATAAACAAATGTCCAGGTCTACATGGATCATAAACCGCTTTGAAACAGTTATGTGATCTCTCTGCAGAAGTGAGTTAAATATCTATAAACAAAAACAATTGCATACTAAGGTGGTTAACATATATAGATATATGCAGGAATCAATGCCGAAGATAGAATGACTCAGATACCATTCAGGCTGCTTGCTGTCAGGGACTGGAGCAATAGATATGCAGGGTATTTCAGTTCAGAGAATGAATGATAAGTTTACCATTCAGGCTGCTTGCAGTCAGGGACTGGAGCAATAGACATGCAGGATATTTCAGTTCAGAGAATGAATGATAAGTTTACCTGTATGAAGAGAGAAGAAATGCTTGTTATATACTGCCATGTTATAACTGCAAGTACATATAACTACATATAATAATAATAACATATAATAACATATAAATACAAAAATGCAGTCAGAGGGATAACTCTAACTCACACTAAAGTGCATAGTGCTAGTGCAAAGCCTGGAGCAGTGTTGTATAATTTGACATGTATAGTGTGCTAAAATGATAGGTTACATAATTACCTGAACCATGCGATGGTGCCACTTCCCCAACCTGCGTTTCGGTGGCGTGCCTTCATCACACACATAAATTTAGGGGAAAGAAAAAAGAGTATGCTGCTACTCTAACCTCTCCACACCCTATCACCTCATCAAACACGTCACCCCCATCCCCCTGTTCATCATGCAGCACCACTATAGTAGCCAAAGTAATAAAAATAACAGTAATAACAAAAGCATTAGTGGAAATGTGATGATTTACTGAACTGTGACTGAATTCTGTCTCCTGTAAAAAGCAGAAAATAATAAACAACTATAATATTCACCTAAAGCCCATTCCATTGATGTCATCATCCCCTTTTAAAATACAAAAAATAATAAACAACCATATCTCTCACCTGTCCGACATTCTGTCCCATGCTGAAATCCTTGTCTGCAATAATTCTCAACCTAGACAGTGTCCAGATGCGACCTTAATGATATCGGTGATATCATTAAGGTTACCGCAGGTCACTGAGGATGAGTTAACAGCTGCACAAATGAACTGCAGTGACCTCAGTGAGATTACTTTTAGCACGGTGAGAAAAAGACTCACAGTGCAGCTCTGAGCTCAATGAGTTCACAAAAGTTCACCATAAGAATTTGTCACTTTGCTGTATGAAAATAATGGAAATGTTTAAATTAAGTTTTTTGGAAAGTTACTTAACATTACATGTAGCAAGCAAATAAACAATTAAAAACAA
Organism: Ranitomeya variabilis; assembly: GCF_051348905.1. Lineage (NCBI taxonomy): Eukaryota > Metazoa > Chordata > Amphibia > Anura > Dendrobatidae > Ranitomeya > Ranitomeya variabilis. The sequence goes on along the minus strand of NC_135235.1, from coordinate 327,516,785 downwards.
GAAATCTAGATGGCACAGTATTACAAAATTGACTAATAACCTTCTGTGTTAGTGATTTTAACTCTTGCATATGTCCTACTTTACTAGCATCAAAGTGTACTTTACATCCAAATGGCATAAAGCAGTACTCATACCAAATTTCCCTTTTTTAACACCCCACAAATACAGTATTGTTATTTGTGACCAAAACACCATAAAATATAGATTTTTCAGGCCATACCACTTTTCTGTAATTATTCTCTTTCATCTTTTACCCCATTTTCATTGTCCTCTTTAATTGGTCAATGATCATTCTCAGATAAGGAGCAACATCTCAGGGGGGATTGCTTCCTAGCTGTGAGAGCTGAGCTTGGTGTTTTGCAGAAACTATTGTAAGGACCAGGGAGTTTTTTCATTTTAGCACTTTGATTTTTTTCCTCACTATATTCTGAGAACGATAACTTTAAAACAGTTTAAAATTCAAGGTAGAGTAAAAGCAATATCCCTAACATACAATCTCCAAAAAAATCCAAGAGTAAGGGTAAATCTCACTTTTCATTATTATAAAGCAGAGGTGTGAGGGACAAGGATTAAAATGTAACCTTTAATACAAATATTAGAATTTGAGCTCATGAAACATTCCCTTTTATCACTATCACAAAAATACTTAAACATATAAAGACAAAAATATAATTCTACTCTTTATCATGAGAAGAACAGAAGAAAAAGGAATTATCTCACACATCTTCCCTGTGGAGCATACAGCCTGAGTTCCTCAATAGTTAGTGGACTCTCGTTCAAGTGAAACTAATACCCTGCTTTGCCCTGCAGGTTCTGTTATGTTCTTGTGAACCCCAAAGTGTTCATGCCCTACCAAGGATAATCCACGACTAGCCCTAATAGCAGCTTTGTCATGTGTTCCTAATGGCCTTCCAACACATTTCCTCCAGAGTGGATTAATCAGTTGAATATGCCAGGATTAGTGTTGAGCATTCCGATACCGCAAGTATCGGGTATCGGCAGATACTTGCGGTATCGGAATTCCGATACCGAGTTCCGATATTTTTGTGATATCGGAAATCGGAATCGGAAGTTCCCAGTGTATGGTTCCCAGGGTCTGGAGGAGAGGAGACTCTCCTTCAGGCCCTGGGATCCATATTCATGTAAAAAATAAAGAATTAAAATAAAAAATATGGATATACTCACCCCTCCGGCGGCCCCTGGACCTTACCGATGTAACCGGGAGCCTCCGTTCCTAAGAATGAGGAGTTTAGGACCTGTGATGACGTCGCGGCTTGTGATTGGTCGCGTGAGCGGTCACATGAGTGGTCACGCGACCAATCACAAGCCGCGACGTCATCGAAGGTCCTAAACTCCTCATTCTTAGGAACGGAGGCTGCCGGTTACATCGGTAAGGTCCAGGGTCCGCCGGAGGGCTGAGTATATCCATATTTTTTATTTTAATTCTTTATTTTTTACATGAATATGGATCCCAGGGCCTGAAGGAGAGTTTCCTCTCCTTCAAACCCTGGGAACCATCCAGGATACCTTCCGATACTTGTGTCCCATTGACTTGCATTGGTATCGGGTATCGGTATCGGCGATATCCGATATTTTTTGGATATCAGCCGATCCCATCCGATACCTTTGAGTATCGGAAGGTATCGCTCAACACTAGCCAGGATCCAAACACTTCAATGGGCTGATTCCTAATCTAGTAGCTGAAATATTGTCATACATAAAGATTTGCCACCACATAAGGCTTGTGGCTATAGTCAGTACAGAAGTTTAAATCGATAGTGTGAGTGTGACCTACATAAGAATGGACCTTAAGATGTTTCCAGTCAAGAAGCACATAGGGAAGTATTCTTTACTTGGGTCTGACATTATGCAGCCACCGTAGGCTTTCCTTCTGGCTTTTGGAATGCATAATTAAATATGATGTCCCAGGCCGTGGAGTGCAGAGAGAGGTGATGTTCAGTGATTATTCACCCATCATGTGAGGGTCACATCTGCATCAGTGACGCAAATCCTGTTCTCTCATTCATTCAGGTACCTAGGTCATGCAGGAAGTGCGTTACATTGGTTGTCAGAAAATATAAAGCTGCACTCTAGATTGCGTTTCGAATTGTACAGCTAGAAAATTAGAACTGTATTACTACCATAGAACATTGGTTAAGCGCTATATTATGTACATGTGAAATATTGGAAATGCAATATTGATGTAGGAAAGTTTACAGTAAAAAAAGAAGGTACTCAGCACATAAATTGGCCAATGTACAGCTCTGGCAAAAATTAAGAGACCACCACATCAAAACCCTGTCATGGGCAGCCCAATCTCCAGACCTGAACCCCATTGAAAACCTCTGGAATGTAATCAAGAGGATGATGGATAGTCACAAGCCATCAAACAAAGAAGAAATGCTTACATTTTTGCACCAGAAGCAGTGTGAAAGACTGGTGGAAAGCATGCCAAGACGCATGAAAGCTGTTTTTAAAAATCATGGTTATTCCACAAAATATTGATTTCTGAACTCTTCCTGAGTTAAAACATTAGTATTGTTGTTTCTAAATGATTATGAACTTGTTTTCTTTGCATTTTTTGAGGTCTGAAAGCAGTTTTTTTTTTAATTTTGACCACTTCTTTTCAGAAAAAAAGCACAAAAATGTATTGCTTCGAAATTCGGAGACATGTTGTCAGAAGTTCATAGAATAAACAAACAATTTATATTTTACACAAAAATATACCTAAAAAAAGAAAAATCAGACAAACTGAAGATTTTGCAGTGGTCTCTTATTTTTCTGCCAGCGCTGTATATGAGCCCCTTATAGTTGGGTTCCTTTCCTGATAAGATTCCTCTCTTGGACTAAAAAGCCTACAATATATGGGGCAGGAAGGAATCAGCTAGTTTAAAACACCTGAATCTGATGGAATTTTCTAGATGTACCATTCTAAACAGTCCAGAGTGCAGCTTTATTATTTTCTTAAAATTTTTATGTTAGCTGGCACCTATTCACACTACTTGGGATGTGCTGTTTCTTGTTTGTTACATTGGTTGTCAGCGTAACTGGCTAAAACAAAAAATGCAATTTAAGGTTCGTCTACCATATACAGTGGCAAGAAAAAGTTTGGGCACCCTTGGTGAAACTTACTGTTACATTGAACAGATCAGTAATTTGAAGATTAAATTATCTCTAAAGGCCTAAAGTTAGATAACACATTTTCTTTATATTTAGGCAAATATATATATATATATATATATATATATATATATATATATATATATATATATATATATATATATATATATATATACAGTTAGGTCCATATATATTTGGACAGAGACAACATTTTTCTTATTTTGGTTATAGACATTACCACAATGAATTTTAAACAAAACAATTCAGATGCAGTTGAAGTTCAGACTTTCAGCTTTCATTTAAGGGTATCCACATTAAAATTGGATGAAGGGTTTAGAAGTTTCAGCTTCTTAACATGTGCCACCCTGTTTTTAAAGGGACCAAAAGTAATTGGACAGATTCAATAATTTTAAATAAAATGTTTATTTTTAGTGCTTGGTTGAAAACCCTTTGTTGGCAATGACTGCCTGAAGTCTTGAACTCATGGACATCACCAGACGCTGTGTTTCCTCCTTTTTGATGCTCTGCCAGGCCTTCACTGCAGTGGTTTTCAGTTGCTGTTTGTTTGTGGGCCTTTCTGTCTGAACTTTAGTCTTTAACAAGTGAAATGCATGCTCAATTGGGTTGAGATCAGGTGACTGACTTGGCCATTCAGGAATATTCCACTTCTTTGCTTTAATAAACTCCTGAGTTGCTTTGGCTTTATGTTTTGGGTCATTGTCCATCTGTAGTATGAAACGACGACCAATCAGTTTGGCTGGATCTGAGCACACAGTATGTCTCTGAATACCTCAGAATTCATTCAGCTGCTTTTGTCCTGTGTCACATCATCAATAAACACTAGTGACCCAGTACCACTAGCAGCCATGCATGCCCAAGCCATCACACTGCCTCCGCCGTGTTTTACAGATGATGTGGTATGCTTTGGATCATGAGCTTTACCACGCCTTCGCCATACTTTTCTCTTTCCATCATTCTGGTAGAGGTTGATCTTGGTTTCATCTGTCCAAAAAAATGTTCTTCCAGAACTGTGCTGGCTTTTTTAGATGTTTTATAGCAAAGTCCAGTCTAGCCTTTTTATTCTTGATGCTTATGAGTGGCAGTGAACCCTCTGTATTTACTTTCATGCAGTCTTCTCTTTATGGTAGATTTGGATATTGATACGCCTACCTCCTGGAGAGTGTTGTTCACTTGGTTGGCTGTTGTGAAGGGGTTTCTCTTCTTCACCATGGAGATTATTCTGCGATCATCCACCACTGTTGTCTTTCGTGGGCGCCCAGGTCTTTTTGCATTGATGAGTTCACCAGTGCTTTCTTTCTTTCTCAGGATGTACCAAACTGTATATTTTGCCACTCCTAATATTGTAGCAATTTCTCGGATGGGTTTTTTCTGTTTTCGCAGCTTAAGGATGGCTTGTTTCACCTGCATGGAGAGCTCCTTTGACCGCATGTTTACTTCACAGCAAAACCTTCCAAATGCAAGCACCACACTTCAAATCAACTCCAGACCTTTTATCTGCTTAATTGAGAATGACATAACGAAGGGATTACCCACACCTGTCCATGAAATAGCCTTGGAGTCAATTGTCCAATTACTTTTGGTCCCTTTAAAAACAGGGTGGCACATGTTAAGGAGCTGAAACTCCTAAACCCTTCATCCAATTTTAATGTGGATACCCTCAAATGAAAGCTGAAAGTCTGAACTTCAACTGCATCTGAATTGTTTTGTTTAAAATTCATTGTGGTAATGTCTATAACCAAAATAAGAAAAATGTTGTCTCTGTCCAAATATATATGGACCTAACTGTATATATATATATAAAATGTCATATATTACATTTTAATGTTACAAAAAGGAAAATGGGCCAATGCAAAAGTTTGGGCACCCTGCATGGTTACTACCTAGTAGCACCCCCTTTTGCAAGTATCACAGCTTGTAAAAACTTTTTTGTAGCCAGATAAGAGTCTTTCCATTCTTGTGTGAGGGATTTTCATCCAATCTTGCTTGGAAATATGTTTTGTGAGATTCCTGGGTATTACATGTGCTGCTATTTTGAGGCCTAGCCACAGATTCTCAATGATGTTCAGTTCAGGCGACTGTGAGGGCCATTGTAAAACCTTCAGCTTGCGCCTTTAAAGTTTGTTTATTGTGGATTTTGTCATATATTTAGGATCATTATCCATTTATAGAAGACTCTTTTCAACTTCAGCTTTTTTTTACAGATGGTGTTATGTTTACATCAAGAATTTGTTAAAATGTATCTTGTTTGCATTCATTCATTCCTCTATCCATAAAATGTTCCATGTGCCATTGGCTACAATACAACTCCAAAGAATGATTTACCCACACTGATGGTTAATGGTTGGTGAGATGTTCCTTTTCTGAAATATTCTGTCGTTTATTCTCGACACATACCTCTGATCATTGTGGCCAAATAGTTCTATTTTAACCTCATTGGTCCACAGAACTTGTTTCCAAAATGCATCAGGCTTGTTTAGATGTTCTTTTTCATACTTCTAGTGCTAAATGTTATGGTAAGGATGAAGGAAATATTTTCTACTGATAATTTTTCCATGAAGCCCATATTTGTACCACAACTCCAGAGTCAGCTAAATCTTTCTTAAAGTCTTTGGCAGTTAAGCAGGCATTCTGATTTGCCTCTCTAGCAATCCTAAGAGTAGCACTCACTAAAATTTAGCTTGGTCTTCCATACCTTATCTTGACCTCCTCTGTTCCTGTTAACTGCCATTTCTCAATAAAATTTGAACTGAGGAAAGGGCAACTTGAAAGTGCTTAGCTATATTCTTATAGCCTTTTCCTGCTTTGTGGGTCTCCATTATTTTCATTTTCAGAGTGCTAGGCAGCTGCTTAGAAGAACCCATTGCTACAAATCTCCGGGTCCGAATGGCATACACCCATGAGTACTAAGAGACCTAAGTAATGTAATAGACAAACCATTATTTCTTACACAACTCTGGCAAAAATTAAGGAGACCACTGCAACATTTTCTGCTTCTTTGATTTTTCTCTTTATAGGTATATTTTTGAGTAAAATATAAATTATTCTTTTATTCTATAAACTTCTGCAACATGTCTCTGAATTTCCAAACAATAAATTTTGTTGTTTTTTTTTCTGAAAAGGAGAAATGGTGAAAATTAAAAATAAAACCCAGTGCTTTCAGACCTCAAATAATGAAAAGAAAACAAGTTCATAATCATTTAGAAACAACCTTAACCCCTTAGTGACAGAGCCAATTTGGTACTTAATGACCAGGCCAATTTTAACAATTCTGACCAATGTCACTTTATGAGGTTATAACTCTGGAACGCTTAAACGGATCCTGCTGATTCTGAGATTGTTTTTTCGAGACATATTGTACTTCATGTTAGTGGTAACATTTCTTCGATATTACTTGCGATTATTTATGAAAAAAACAGAAATATGGCAATTTTTTTTTAAATTTAGCAATTTTCAAACTTTGTATTTTTATGCCCTTAAATCAGAGAGATATGTCACAAAAAATAGTTAATAAATAACATTTCCCACATGACTACTTTACATCAGCACAATTTTGGAAACAATTTTTGTTTGTTAGGGTGTTATAAGGGTTAAAAGTTGACCAGCAATTTCTCATTTTTACAACACCATTTTTTTTAGGGACCACATCACATTTGAAGTCATTTTGAGGGGTCTATATGATAGAAAATAACCAAGTGTGACACCATTCTAAAAACTGCACCCCTCAAGGTGCTCAAAACCACATTCAAGAAGTTTATTAACCCTTTACATGCTTCACAGGAACTGAAACAATGTGGAAGGCAAAAATGAACATTTAAATTTTTTTTGCAAACATTTTAATTCAGAACCATTTTTTTTATTTTATCAAGTGTAAAAACAGAAATTTAACAATAAATGTTGTTGTGAAATTTCTCCTGAATATGCAGATACCCTAAATGTGGGGGTAAACCACTGTTTGGGCGCACCGCAAAGCTTGGAAGATAAGGAGCGCCGTTTGACTTTTTCAATGCAGAATTGGCTGGAATTGAGATCGGATGCCATGTCACGATTAGAGAGCGCCTGATGTGCCTAAACAGTGGAAACCCCCCACAAGTGACACCATTTTGGAAACTAGACCCCTTAAGGAACTTATCTAGATGTGTGGTGAGCACTTTGAGCCCCCAAGTGCTTCACAGAAGTTTATAAAGTAGAGCCGTGAAAATAAAAAATCGAATTTGTCTACACAAAAATGATCTTTTTGCCCACAAATACTTATTTTCACAAGGGTAACAGGAGAAATTAGACCACAAAAGTTGTTGTGCAATTTCTCCTGAGTATGTTGATACCCCATATGTGGGGGTAAACCACTGTTTGGGCGCACCGCAGAACTTGGAAGAGAAGGAGTGCCGTTTTACTTTTTCAATGTAGAATTGGCTGGAATTGAGATCGGACGCCATGTCGCGTTTGGAGAGCCCCTGATGTGCCTAAACAGTGGAAACCCCCTACCAGTGACCCCATTTTGGAAACTAGACCCCTTAAGGAACTTAACTAGATGTGTGGTGAGCACTTTAAACCCCCAAGTGCCTCTCAGAAGTTTATAACGTAGAGCCGTGAAAATAAAAAATCGCATTTTTTCTACAAAAATGATCTTTTTACCCCAAAATTTTTATTTTCACAAGGGTAACAGTAGAAATTAGACCACAAATGTTGTTCAATTTCTCCTGAGTACATCGATACCCCATATGTGGGGGTAAACCACTGTTTGGGTGCACTGCAGAGCTTGGAAGAGAAGGAGTGCCGTTTTACTTTTTCGATGTAGAATTGGCTGGAATTGAGATCGGACGCTATGTCGCGTTTGGAGAGCCCCTGATGTGCCTAAACAGTGGAATTCCCCCACAAGTCACACCATTTTGGAAACTAGACCCCTTAAGGAACTTAACTAGATGTGTGGTGATCACTTTAAACCCCCAGGTGCTTCTCAGAAGTTTATAACAAAGAGCCGTGAAAATAAAAAATCACATTTTTTCCGCAAAAATGATCTTTTGCCCCAAAATTTTTATTTTGACAAAGGTAAGAGGAGAAATTAGACCACAAAAGTTGTGCAATTTCTCCTGAGTACGTTGATACCCCACATGTGGGGTAAACCACTGTTTGGGTGCACCGCAGAGCTTGGAAGAGAAGGAGTGCCGTTTTACTTTTTCAATGTAGAATTGGCTGGAATTGAAATCAGACACCATGTCGCGTTTGGAGAGCCCCTGATGTGCCTAAACAGTAGAAACCCCCCACAAGTGACCCCATTTTGGAAACTAGACCACTTAAGGAACTTATCTAGATGTGTGGTGAGCATTTTAAACCCCCAAGTGCTTCACAAAAATTTATAAAGTAGAGCCGTGAAAATAAAAAATCATTTTTTTTCCCTCAAAAATGATTTTTTAGCCTGCAATTTTTTATTTTATCAAGGGTAACAGGAGAAATTGGACCCCAAAATTTATTGTGCAATTTATGCTGAGTAGGCTGATACCCCATATGTTGGGGTAAACCACTGATTGGGCGCATGGCAGAGCTCGGAAGGGAAGGAGCGCCATTTTGGAATGCAGACTTTGATAGAATGGTCTGCGGGCGTTATGTTGCGTTGCAGAGCCCCTGATGTACCTAAACAGTAGAAACCCCCCACAAGTGACCTCATTTTGGAAACTAGAGCCCTCAAGGAACTTATCTAGATGTGTGGTGAGAACTTTGAATGCCCAAGTGCTTCACAGACGTTTATAATGCAGAGTTGTGAAAATAAAAAATATTTTTTTTTCCACAAAAAAGATTTTTTAGCCCCCAAGTTTTTATTTTCTCAAGGGTAACAGGAGAAATTGGACCCCAAAAGTTGTTGTCCAATTTATCCCGAGTACGCTGATGCCCCATATGTGGGGGTAAACCACTGTTTGGGTGCACGGCAGAGGTCGGAAAGGAGGGAGCACCATTAGACTTTTTGAGCGCAAAATTGCCTGGAATCAATAGTGGCGCCATGTCGCGTTTGGAGACCCCCTGATGTGGAACCCTCCCAAATCTAACTCCAACTTTAACCCCAACACACCCCTAAGGCTTCTTTCACACTTCAGTTGTTTGGCGTCAGTCAGCTCCGACATAGTGACGGATCGACGGATCCATCACAATTGTTGAGAAAACGGTTTTTTTGACGGATCCGTTACTTGGGGGTTGTCGGGGAAAAGTATCTACTTTTTGGAGCATGCGCAATTGAAAAAGCGGATTGGGGCGACGGATCCACCGAAATGACGGTAACGACGGATCCATCGCCCATAGGCGGCCATTCTATGGAATGACGGACACGATGGATCCGTCGCGAACCGCCATTTCGGCGCAGACAAAAAACGTTACAATGGCCGTCAATGTCTAGATGACGTCCGCCAAATCTTGATGGATCCGTCGCATAGCAGATGGAATGGACGACCATCCGCCACAATCCGTCGCTAATGCATGTCTATGGGAAAATAGCGGATCCGCAAAAAAAAAATGGCGGATCCGCTATTTGACGAAAATGGCGGTTTCAGACTGACGCCAAAAGACTGAAGTGTGAAAGAGGCCTAACCCTAATGCCAACCCGATCCATAATCCTAATCACAACCCTAAGGATAATCGCAACCCTAACCCCAAAACAACCATAACCCTAATCAGAACCCTAAATCCAACACACCCCTAATCCTAATCTCAACCCTAACCTCAAACCTAACCCTAATCCCAATACACCCCTAATCCCAACCCTAACCTTAACCCTAATCCCAAACGTAACCATAATGCCAACCCTAATCCAAACCCTAATCCCAACTCTAACCCTAACCCTAGTCCTAACTTTAGCCCCAACCCTAACCCTAAATTTAGTCCCAACTCTAACTCTAGCCCTAACTTTAGCCCCAACCCTAACTCTAGCCCTAACCCTAATTTTAGCCCCAACCCTAACCCTAAATTTAGCCCCAACCCTTACCCTAGCCCTAACCCTAGCCCTAACCCTAGCCCTAACTGTTGTGAATCTGCTTTTGGGCTCCTACTGGTGGTGGCTAGTGGTACTGGTGACTCGGGTGTGTTTTCTTTCTCAGTTCACCTGTTTTCATCAGTAGTGGGGAGTTCCTATTTATTCCTGCTCTTCAGTCATTGCCTTGCCGGCCATCAATGTAACTAGAGCCTTTCTGTTGCATGTTCCTGCTCCTAGACTACTGATCAGCTAAGTTGGACTCTTAGTCCTAAGTTTGTTTGCATTTTTGTTCCAGTTTACAGTTAAGTCTTTCTCTGTAGCTGGAAGCTCTTGTGGGCTGAAATTACCACTCCGGTGTCATGAGTTGACACATGAGTTTTAAAGCAATTTCAGGATGGTATTTTAAAAGGGTTTTCAGCTGACCGTGCAGTTCCCTTTTGTATCTTTCTACTATCTAGTAAGCGGACCTCGCTTTGCTGAACCTACCTTCATACTGCGTATGTCTTTTCCTCTGAACTCACCGTCAATATATGTGGGGGGCTTCTGTCTCCTTTTTGGGGGAATTTCCCTAGAGGTAAGCCAGGTCTGTTTTTTCCTCTACTAGGGTAAGTTAGTTCTCCGGCTGGCGAGAGATGTCTAGGGATAAAACGTAGGCACGCCCCCCGGCCACTGTTAGTTGTGTTGTAGGTTTAGCTCACGGTCAGCTCGAGATTCCATCACCCAAGAGCTCGTTCGTTATTTATGTGTCCTGACATTCCCCTGCCATTGGGAACCATGACAGTATGGCTGGCCAAGTGTTAAAACTGTTGGCAGAAGAAAGGAGAGAAAAAGAAGTCTGCAAATTTTTTTTTTTTTTTCCCTTGGTGCTTGCTCTATAGTTGAATCAGTTGCATTTCAGCTCTAATTGCAGTCTTTGTCTCCCTCTCCTTCTAACCCTTGAATGGCTCTGATCTCACCTGCTTAAAATGGATCCTCAGAGTTTGGCTACAGGTTTGAATAATCTTGCCACAAAAGTTCAAGATTTACAGGATTTTGTTATACATGTTCCTATATCTGAACCTAGAATTCCTATACCAGAATTTTTCTCCAGAGATAGATCTCGTTTTTTGAATTTCAAATATAATTGTAAATTATTTCTTTCTCTGAGACCTCGCTCCGCTGGAGATCCCGCACAGCAGGTTAAGATTGTAATTTCCTTGCTGCGAGGTGACCCTCAAGATTGGGCATTTGCATTGGCACCAGGGGATCCTGCGTTGCTCAATGTGGATGCGTTTTTTCTGGCTTTGGGGTTGCTTTATGAGGAACCTAATTTAGAGATTCAGGCTGAAAAAGCCTTGATGGCCCTGTCTCAAGGGCAAGATGAAGCTGAAATATACTGCCAAAAATTTCATAAATGGTCTGTGCTTACTCAGTGGAATGAGTGCGCTTTGGCGGCGAATTTCAGAGAGGGTCTCTCTGATGCCATTAAGGATGTTATGGTGGGGTTCCCTGCGCCTACAGGTCTGAATGAGTCCATGACAATGGCTATTCAGATTGATCGGCGTTTGCGGGAGCGTAAACCTGTGCACCATTTGGCGGTGTCTTCTGAGAAGGCGCCAGAGAATATGCAATGTGATAGAATTCTGTCCAGAAGCGAACGGCAGAATTTTAGGCGAAAAAATGGGTTGTGCTTCTATTGTGGTGATTCAACTCATGTTATATCAGCATGCTCTAGACGCACAAAGAAGGTTGATAAGTCTGTTTCAATTGGCACTTTACAGTCTAAGTTTATTCTATCTGTGACCTTGATTTGTTCATTATCGTCAATTACCGCGGACGCCTATGTCGACTCTGGCGCCGCTTTGAGTCTTATGGATTGGTCCTTTGCCAGGCGCTGTGGGTTTAATCTAGAGCCTCTGGAAGTCCCTATACCTCTGAAGGGTATTGATTCTACGCCATTGGCTAGTAATAAACCACAATACTGGACACAAGTGACTATGCGTATGACTCCAGACCATCAGGAGGTGATTCGCTTCCTTGTGTTGTACAATCTACATGATGTTTTGGTGCTCGGATTGCCATGGTTACAATCTCATAATCCAGTCCTTGACTGGAAAGCAATGTCTGTGTTAAGCTGGGGATGTCAGGGGGCTCATGGGGACGTACCTTTGGTTTCCATTTCATCATCTATTCCCTCTGAGATTCCGGCATTTTTGTCTGATTATCGTGATGTTTTTGAGGAGCCTAAGCTTGGTTCACTCCCTCCTCACAGAGATTGCGATTGTACCATAGATCTGATTCCAGGCAGTAAATTTCCAAAGGGTCGTTTGTTTAATTTATCCATACCTGAACATGTTGCTATGCGAGAGTATATTAAGGAGTCCCTGGAAAAGGGACATATTCGTCCCTCTTCATCTCCCTTAGGAGCCGTTTTTTTCTTTGTGTCTAAAAAAGATGGCTCTTTGAGGCCGTGTATTGATTATCGACTCTTGAATAAAATTACAGTCAAATATCAGTATCCTTTGCCACTGCTGACTGATTTGTTTGCTCGAATAGAGGGGGCTAAGTGGTTCTCTAAGATTGATCTTCGTGGGGCGTATAATTTGGTGCGAATTAAGCAGTGGGATGAGTGGAAAACCGCATTTAATACGCCCGAGGGCCATTTTGAGTATTTAGTGATGCCTTTTGGTCTTTCAAATGCCCCTTCAGTCTTTCAGTCCTTTATGCATAACATTTTCCGTGAATATTTGGATAAATTTATGATTGTGTATCTGGATGATATTTTGATTTTTTCGGATGACTGGGACTCTCATGTCCAACAAGTCAGGAGGGTTTTTCAGGTTTTGCGGGCTAATTCCTTGTGTGTGAAGGGTTCTAAGTGTATTTTTGGGGTTCAAAAGATTTCTTTTTTGGGGTACATTTTTTCCCCTTCTTCCATTGAGATGGATCCTGTCAAGGTTCGGGCTATTTGTGATTGGACGCAACCTACTTCTCTTAAGAGCCTTCAGAAATTCTTGGGCTTTGCTAATTTTTATCGTCGATTTATAACTGGTTTTTCGGATGTTGCTAAACCTTTGACTGATTTGACTAAAAAGGGTGCTGATGTTGCTGATTGGTCCCCTGCTGCTGTGGAGGCCTTTCGGGAGCTTAAGCGCCGCTTTTCTTCTGCCCCTGTGTTGCGTCAGCCTGATGTTGCTCTTCCTTTTCAGGTTGAGGTCGACGCTTCCGAGATCGGAGCTGGGGCGGTTTTGTCGCAGAAAAGTTCCGACTGCTCCGTGATGAGACCTTGTGCGTTCTTTTCTCGAAAATTTTCGCCCGCCGAGCGAAACTATGATATTGGTAATCGGGAGCTTTTGGCTATGAAGTGGGCTTTTGAGGAGTGGCGTCATTGGCTTGAGGGGGCTAGACATCAGGTGGTGGTATTGACCGATCACAAGAATCTGATTTATCTTGAGTCTGCCAAGCGCCTGAATCCTAGACAGGCGCGCTGGTCGTTGTTTTTCTCTCGGTTTAATTTTGTGGTCTCATACCTACCAGGTTCTAAAAATGTGAAGGCAGATGCCCTTTCTAGGAGTTTTGAGCCTGATTCCCCTGGTGATTCTGAACCTACAGGTATCCTTAAGGATGGGGTGATATTACCTGCTGTTTCCCCAGACCTGCGACGGGCTTTGCAGGAGTTTCAGGCGGATAGACCTGATCGTTGCCCGCCTGGTAGACTGTTTGTTCCTGATGATTGGACCAGTAGAGTCATCTCGGAGGTTCATTCTTCTGCGTTGGCAGGTCATCCTGGAATCTTTGGTACTAGGGATTTGGTGGCTAGGTCCTTCTGGTGGCCTTCCCTGTCTCGAGACGTACGAGTTTTTGTGCAGTCTTGTGATGTTTGTGCTCGGGCCAAGCCTTGTAGTTCTCGGGCTAGCAGATTGTTGTTATGTTTGCCTATTCCGAAGAGGCCTTGGACTCACATCTCTATGGATTTTATTTCTGATCTCCCTGTTTCTCAGAAAATGTCTGTCATCTGGGTGGTGTGTGACCGTTTTTCAAAGATGGTTCATTTGGTACCTTTGCCTAAGTTGCCTTCCTCATCCGAATTGGTTCCTCTGTTTTTTCAAAATGTGGTTCGCTTGCATGGTATTCCGGAAAATATCGTTTCTGACAGGGCGACCCAGTTCGTGTCTAGATTTTGGCGGGCATTCTGTGCTAGGATGGGCATTGATTTGTCTTTTTCGTCTGCGTTCCATCCTCAGACTAATGGCCAGACGGAGCGAACTAATCAGACCTTGGAGACTTATTTGAGGTGTTTTGTGTCTGCAGATCAGGATGACTGGGTTGCCTTTTTGCCGTTGGCAGAGTTTGCCCTCAATAATCGGGCTAGTTCTGCCACTTTGGTTTCTCCTTTCTTTTGCAATTCGGGGTTTCACCCTCGTTTTTCTTCCGGTCAGGTGGAGTCTTCGGATTGTCCTGGAGTGGATACTATGGTGGATAGGTTGCATCGGATTTGGGGACAGGTGGTGGACAATTTGAAGTTGTCCCAGGAGAAGACTCAGCATTTTGCCAACCGCCGTCGTCGTGTTGGTCCTCGTCTTCGTGTTGGGGACTTGGTGTGGTTGTCTTCCCGTTTTGTCCCTATGAGGGTTTCTTCTCCTAAGTTTAAGCCTCGGTTCATCGGTCCTTATAGGATTTTGGAGATTCTTAACCCTGTATCCTTTCGTTTAGACCTTCCGGCATCTTTCGCTATCCATAATGTCTTCCATCGGTCGTTGTTGCGGAGGTATGAGGTGCCGGTTGTTCCTTCTACCGAGCCTCCTGCTCCTGTGCTGGTTGAGGGTGAATTGGAGTATGTTGTGGAGAAAATTTTGGACTCCCGTATTTCCAGACGGAGACTACAATATCTGGTTAAGTGGAAGGGTTATGGTCAAGAAGATAATTCTTGGGTAACTGCTTCTGATGTTCACGCCTCTGATTTTGTTCGTGCCTTTCATAGGGCTCATCCGGATCGCCCTGGTGGTTCTTGTGAGGGTTCGGTGCCCCCTCCTTGAGGGGGGGGTACTGTTGTGAATCTGCTTTTGGGCTCCTTCTGGTGGTGGCTAGTGGTACTGATGACTCGGGTGTGTTTTCTTTCTCAGTTCACCTGTTTTCATCAGTAGTGGGGAGTTCCTATTTATTCCTGCTCTTCAGTCATTGCCTTGCCGGCCATCAATGTAACTAGAGCCTTTCTGTTGCATGTTCCTGCTCCTAGACTACTGATGATCAGCTAAGTTGGACTCTTAGTCCTAAGTTTGTTTGCATTTTTGTTCCAGTTTACAGTTAAGTCTTTCTCTGTAGCTGGAAGCTCTTGTGGGCTGAAATTACCACTCCGGTGTCATGAGTTGACACATGAGTTTTAAAGTAATTTCAGGATGGTATTTTAAAAGGGTTTTCAGCTGACCGTGCAGTTCCCTTTTGTATCTTTCTACTATCTAGTAAGCGGACCTCGCTTTGCTGAACCTACCTTCATACTGCGTATGTCTTTTCCTCTGAACTCACCGTCAATATATGTGGGGGGCTTCTGTCTCCTTTTTGGGGGAATTTCCCTAGAGGTAAGCCAGGTCTGTTTTTTCCTCTACTAGGGTAAGTTAGTTCTCCGGCTGGCGAGAGACGTCTAGGGATAAAACGTAGGCACGCCCCCGGGCCACTGTTAGTTGTGTTGTAGGTTTAGCTCACGGTCAAGAGCTCGTTCGTTATTTATGTGTCCTGACGTTCCCCTGCCATTGGGAACCATGACACCTAACCCTAACCCTAACCCTAAATTTATCCCCAACTCCTCTAGCTGCCGGCCGGCAGAACATTGAGGGTGCACTGCGCATGCGCCCGCCATTTTCTTACCGAAGGAAGAAGCAGGCGGCCAGAAGAGGACACAGGAGGACCCAGGGACACCAGTAAGTATGATAGGGTCCCCGAATCCCCCTATTTCTCTGTCCTGATCACATCAGAGGACAGAGAATTACACATCGCTTTTTTTTTTTTGCGGTCGCCGGTAAACAGTTAATTATCGGCGATCGCAAAACAGGGGTCGGTAAAAACCGACCCGATCATGTTCTTTGGGGTCTCGGCTACCCCCGACAGCTGAGACCCCAAAGATCTCCCGGGTGCCGGCCGGCGGGCGCACTGCGCATGCGCCTGCCATTTTTTGGCCGGAAGAAGATGGCGGCGCCCATCCAGAGCCACGAGGAGCACCAGTGGGACAGGTGAGTATCGGGGGGCCATCGGGGACCCCATTTATCTGTCCTCTGATGTGCGATCACATCGGAGGACAGAGAAATTAAATGGGAAATCGCGTTTTTGGGGGTTTTTTTGCGACCGCCGGTAAACGGTTAATTACCGGCGATCGCAACTCGGGGGTCGGTAAAAAAACCCCGAATCATGTTCTCTGGGGTCTCGGCTACCCCCGGCAACTGGGACCCCAGAGAAAATCCAACTCAGGGGGGCGCTATTCACTTTTTCCACAGCGCCATTAATTAACGGCGCTGTGGTTTAAGTACCCTTAGTGGCCGCCGTTAAAAGGCGTATCGGCGGTCGTTAAGGGGATAATAATGTTTTAGCTCAGGAAAAGTTCAGTAATCAATATTTTGTGGAAAAACCATGATTTTAATGACAGCTTTCATGCGTCTTGGCATGTTTTCCACCAATCTTTCACACTGCTTCTGGTGCAAAAAAATTAAGCAGTTCTTCTTTGTTTGATGGCTTGTGACTGTCCATCATCTTCCTGATTACATTCCAGACGTTTTCAATGGGGATCAGATCTGGAGATTGGGCTGCCCATAACAGGGTTTTGATGTGGTGGTCTATTAATTTTTGCTGTAATTAGGGACTTTATAGCGACGGGGTCTGTTCCTCAGGACTGGCGCATACCAAATGTGGTACCAATATTCAAAAAGGGCTCTAAAAGCAAACCTGGAAATTATAGGCCAGTAAGTCAAACCTCTATTGTTGGTAAAATATTTGAAGGGTTTCTGAGGGATGTTATTCTGGATTATCTCAATGAGAATAACTGTTTAACTCCATATCAGTATGGGTTTATGAGGAATCACTCCTGTCAAACCAATCTAATCAGTTTTTATGAAGAGGTTAGCTATATACTGGACCAAGGTGAGTCATTGGACAAGGTATATCTTGATTTTTCCAAAGCGTTTGATACTGTGCCACACAAGAGGTTGGTACACAAAATGAGAATACTGGGTCTGGGGGAAAATGTGTGTAAATGGATAAGTAACTGGCTTAGTGATAGAAAGCAGAGGGTGGCTATAAATGGTATATTCTCTAACTGGGTCGCTGTGACCAGTTGGGTACCGCAGAGGTCGGTGTTGGGACCCATTCTCTTCAACATATTTATTAACGATCTGGTAGAAGGTTTACACAGTAAAATATCGATATTTGCAGATAATACGAAACTATGTAAAGCCGTCAATACAAGAGAAGATAGTATTCTGCTACAGATGGATCTGGATAAGTTGGAAACTTGGGCCGAAAGGTGGCAGATGCAGTTTAATAATGAAAAATGTAAGGTTATACACATGGGAAGAAGGAAACAATATCACTGAACGGGAAACCATTGGGTAAATCTGACATGGAGAAAGACTTGGGGATCCTAGTTAATGATAAACTTACCTGGAGCAGCCAGTGCCAGGCAGCGGCTGCCAAGACAAACAGGATCATGGGGTGCATTAAAAGAGGTCTGGATACACATGATGAGAGCATTATACTGCCTCTGTACAAATCCCTGGTTAGACCGCACATGGAGTATTGTGTACAGTTTTGGCCACCAATGCTCTGGAAGGATATAATGGAACTAGAGCAAGTACAAAGGAGGGCAACAAAATTAATAAAGGAGATGGAAGAACTACAATACCCAGAGAGATTAGCAAAATTAAGAATATTTAGTCTAGAAAAAAGATGACTGAGGGTTGATCTAATAACCATGTATAAGTATATAAGGGGACAATACAAATATCTCTCCGAGGATCTGTTTATACCAAGGAAGTGGAGCACCCCCCACGTTAAGGGCAATGGGGTACTCCGTACCGGGTCCCTCTCGGTTTCTGGGGAATGTCACGGTGGCCCGACCAGGTCCATGGTCCTTCGAGGGGCGCCCAATTAAAAGGGTGAAGTTTGTCTAGTGTTCGTGACGCCACCTGTGGTGTTCAGTCAGGGTGACCGATGCTGCTTAGGGGTCCGCTGGGGTGATGGAGTGGCAGCTAGATGGTATACCTTCCCACAGGTGAAGTATGTCCCCAGGGCTTCCCAGATGTGTAGATAGTGATGGTGGACGATGTAAGGCGAAATGATTAACGAGGACACAAAAGTTGCAGTCTCTTTACCTTTTACTGAAGACTTCAGCGTCCACAGTCCAGAGAACCGTTCACAGGGCAGGCAGAGTCCGGCCGGTCTGAAGGCAAATCCAGAGCTCTCTTATCCAGGTGGAAATCAGAAGCCTTCCTACTAGCGCCTGGGTGTTGTAGTACTTCCCTGCTGAGCACCACGGGATAGTCCTCACAACTTTCATGGATGTTTCTGATGTTCTCTCTCTCTGTCCCCCAGATGGTATGGATAGGATGAACCCGTATGACTGGGATGGCCGGAGGCTTGTTTATAGGGACCCTAGAGATGCCCCGACCCCCACAATTTGCCACCGTGTCTTCTTAGGTATTTAGGTCAGGCAGCCAACTTGGAATTGACTGTCCTGCCAGTCTCTGAAGTAATGCGTAGAGTCAATTACTCCCTCGGTGTTCCGGCCACCGGCTACGCACCTCAGAAGGAGGCTGCCTTTCTCAGGGCAGAACTCCTCCCGGTATTATCTCCTTGTGCTGTGACTTCGTTTCTCACTCTCTACAATACACTTCTCTTCGTGTCCTTTCTTAGGTTACTGCCACAGTGGGGCAGGCGCAGCTCCATGTCTTTCTGTCTCGCTAGGCCTCCCTCAGGATCCCACCCCTGACAGAGACCCTCTGTCTGCAGCTCAGATGTTCCTCCTTTCCCCCTGTCTGCCTGACAGGTGTTGCCTGGGCAAAGCCCAGCCAGCGTCTCTCTAACTTTCTATCCAACCCACCAGTTTTACCCTTCTGTGAGGAGTGCCCTACTAGATAGGAGCATCTAGATGGCTCCCCCTGCTGGATTGGAGTGTGAAACGTGTTGTGATGCCGTGATACCTGGAAAGATGAACTCCTTTAGTGCCATCAGATGTAATATCACTCCTCCTGGTGGAAGAATTACATTACTGCAGCAACCAGGACTCTGGGGCACTGCAGAAGGTCACGGTCACAAGGAGGCATTCTCTGCATCTGGAGGAGGGAAGGTTTTTTCCCCAACATAGAAGAGGATTCTTTACTGTTAGGGCAGTGTGAATGTGGAATTCCTTGCCTGCAGAGGTGGTGATGACGAACTCAGTCGAAGGGTTCAAGAGAGGCCTGGATGTCTTCCTGAAACATAATATTTTATCGTACAGCTATTAGGTTCTTTAGAAGGACATAGATCTGGGGATTTATTCTGATTGAATATAGGCTAAACTGGATGGACAAATGTCTTTTTTTGGCCTTACTAACTATGTTACTATGTTATCTTTTTATTGGCAAAAGGTTAGAGGAGGCTGGGTTTTTATGAATCTGGGAAATTTGCATCACTTGGACTTTCGTAACGATGATAATTAAAGTCAGAAACATTAGTCAAAGTTATCTGAGCACACAAATCACCAAGGCTGCACAAACTTTTGCATCAGCTGATTTTTCTTTGTGTAATTTTTAAAGTAAAAAATAACTATATATATATATACAAACAAAATGTGTCATCTTTAACTTTAGACCTTTTAGAGAACATATCATCTTCAACTTGCTTAACTGTTCACAATAGCAGTTATTTTGACCAAGGGTACACAAACTTTTAAATGCCACTGTAATTTGCTGTAAGTTGCTTGGACAGAAACATCAAGATATTCAGCATAGTCAGCTCATTAGCTGTGTACAGATCTATTCATTGCAAACATACAGCTCTGGCAAAAATTAAGACAACACCACATCAAAACCCTGTCATGGACAGCCCAATCTCCAGACCTGAACCCCATTGAAAACCTCTGGAATGTAATCAAGAGGATGATGTATAGTCACAAGCCATCAAACAAAGAAGAACTGCTTACATTTTTGCGCCATAAACAGTGTGAAAGACTGGTGGAGAGCATGCCAAGACAAATGAAAGCTGTGATTAAGAATAATGGTTATTCCACAAAATATTGATTTCTGAATGCTTCCTGAGTTAAAACATTACTATTGTTGTTTCCAAATGATTATAAACTTGTTTTCTATGCATTATTTGAGGTCTGAAAGCACTGTTTTTTTTTTTTACATATTGACCACTTCTCCTTTTCAGAAAAAAAATACAAAATTTATTTCTTGGAAATTCGGAGACATGTTGTCAGAAGTTTATAGAATAAATGAAAATTTACATTTTACTCAAAAATATACCTTTAAAGAGAAAAATCAGACAAACTGAACATTTTGCAGTGGTCTCTTAATTTTTGCCAGAGCTGTATTGTGCAGTATATAGATCAGAACACTCAAGGAAGTCTTCTGCATATTAGTTGTATATAGATCCATATAGAGCATAAAATTAAGAGGTTTAGATCATAACAATATCTAGACAATAGAACAGCCTATCAATATTCTTGAATCCAGAGTATTGCAGCATATAATGAAATCTTGGCCTCCTATCGAGATCAGCCTATGGTTTAGCCTCATAGGAGGGCCGAGATGACAGTGACGGGAATCCTCTGCAGACCTTGAACTTGGCTCTGGCCATGGCTGTTATAGACTGATGCCTGCTATATAATCTAGCCTGCACCATTTTTGTGTAGAGAGAACTCAATTACTGAGCCCACTTTACACAAGCAGACACTTTTGCCGGAAAATACAAATCCTAAAGTGGGAATGAGCTAATGAAACCACTGAGGAATTGTGGTATGAGAGCCAATTTATGTGGTTCCTTGAATGAGGTCGAAGTAAGAAGGTTTTCCAATTGTGTGAAGTACAAAACTGATGTAAAGAGACGTAAAGGCCATGCAATATTCCTCTGGAAAATCAAATATGCTAAATAGTCTCCTCATAGAGGAAGAGGACAGGAACTATAGTGTCACCTATTGGATATAGCACAGGAGTGGCACAACCATTTTGGAGATCTTTCACATTGCTACTAATTATACACTTGCAGCAATCTATATTTCTCAGAACAACAGTAATGAGTTTCAGAAGAAGTTCTGTACTTTCTACTCATTCAGAGACTGTACTTTAACCCACAAATCCTGATGTCTGATACTCAAGTAGCACAGAAAGACCAGTTTTATTGCTTCATTATACAGCCTAGCTATCATCAGCTTTTCTACCATAATCACACATGGGCTTACTAATGAAGAATTAGCCTTTTAACCCCTTCACCCCCAAGGGTGGTTTGCACGTAAATGACCGGGCCAATTTTTACAATTCTGACCACTGTCCCTTTATGAGGCTATAACTCTGGAACACTTTGACAGATCTTGGCGATTCTGACACTGTTTTCTCGTGACATATTGTACTTCATGTTAGTGGTAAAATTTATTCAATATAACTTGCGTTTATTTGTGAAAAAAATGGAAATTTGGCGAAAATTTTGAAAATGTTGCAATTTTCCAACTTTGAATTTTTATGCCCTTAAATCACAGACATATGTCATGCAAAATACTTAATAAGTAACATTTCCCACATGTCTACTTTACATCAGTACAATTTTGGAACCAATTTTTTTTTTTGTGACGGAGTTATAAGGGTTAAAAGTTGACCAGCAATTTCTCATTTTTACAACACCATTTTTTTTTAGGGACCACATCTCATTTGAAGTCATTTTGAGGGGTCTATATGATAGAAAATACTCAAGTGTGACACCATTCTAAAAACTGCACCCCTCAAGGTGCTCAAAACCACATTCAAGAAGTTTATTAACCCTTCAGGTGTTTCACAGGAATTTTTGGAATGTTTAAATAAAAATGAACATTTAACTTTTTTTCACACAAAATTTATTTCAGCTCCAATTTGTTTTATTTTACCAAGGGTAACAGGAGAAAATGGACCCCCAAAGTTGTTGTACAATTTGTCCTGAGTACACTGATACCCCATATGTGGGGGTAAATCACTGTTTGGGCGTATGGCAGAGCTCGGAAGGAAAGGAGCGCCATTTGACTTTTCAATGCAAAATTGACTGGAATTGAGATGGGACGCCATGTTGCGTTTGGAGAGCCCCTGATGTGCCTAAACACTGAAACCCCCTACAAGTGACACCATTTTGGAAAGTAGACCCCCTAAGGAACTTATCTTGATGTGTGGTGAGCACTTTGACCCACCAAGTGCTTCACAGAAGTTTATAATGCAGAGCCGTAAAAATAAAAAATCATATTTTTTCACAAAAATGATCTTTTCGCCCCAAATTTTTTATTTTCCCAAGGGTAAGAGAAGAAATTGGACCCCAAAAAATGTTGTGCAATTTGTCCTGAGTATGCTGATACCCCATATGTGGGTGTAAACCATTGTTTGGGCGCATGGCAGAGCTTGGAAGGGAAGGAGCGCCATTTGACTTTTCAATGCAAAATTGACTGGAATTGAGATGGGACGCCATGTTGCGTTTGGAGAGCCCCTGATGTGCCTAAACATTGAAACTCCCTACAAGTGACACCATTTTGGAAAGTAGACCCCCTAAGGAACTTATCTAGATGTGTGGTGAGCACTTTGACCCACCAAGTGCTTCACAGAAGTTTATAATGCAGAGCCGTAAAAATAAAAAATCATATTTTTTCACAAAAATGATCTTTTTGCCCCCAATTTTTTATTTTCCCAAGGGTAAGAGAAGAAATTGGACCCCAAAAAATGTTGTGCAATTTGTCCTGAGTACGATGATACCCCATATGTGGGTGTAAACCATTGTTTGGGCGCATGGCAGAGCTTGGAAGGGAAGGAGCGCCATTTGACTTTTCAATGCAAAATTGACTGGAATTGAGATGGGACGCCATGTTGCGTTTGGAGAGCCCCTGATGTGCCTAAACATTGAAACTCCCTACAAGTGACACCATTTTGGAAAGTAGACCCCCTAAGGAACTTATCTAGATGTGTTTTGAGAGCTTTGAACCCCCAAGTGTTTCACTACAGATTATAACGCAGAGCCGTGAAAATATATATTTTTTTTTCTCAAAAATGATTTTTTAGCCCCCAGCTTTGTATTTTTACAAGGGTAACAGAATAAATTGGACCCCAAAATTTGTTTTCCAATTTGTCCTGAGTACGCTGATACCCCATATGTGGGGGGGAACCACTGTTTGGGCGCATGACAGAGCTCGGAAGGGAAGGAGCGCCATTTGGAATGCAGACTTAAATGGATTGGTCAGCAGCCGTCACGTTGCATTTGCAGAGCCCCTGATGTACCCAAACAGTACAAACCCCCCACAAGTGACCCCATATTGGAAACTAGACCTCCCAGGGAACTTATCTAGATGTGTTTTGAGAACTTTGAACCCCCAAGTGTTTCACTAAAGTTTATAGCGCAAAGCCGTGAAAATAAAAATTCTTTTTTTTTTTCACAAAAATGATTTTTTAGCCCCCAGTTTTGTATTTTCACAAGGGTAACAGGATAAATTAGACCCCAAAAGTTGTCCAATTTGTCCTGAGTACGCTGATACCCCATATGTGGGGGGGAACCACTGTTTGGGTGCATGACAGAGCTCGGAAGGGAAGGAGCGCCATTTGGAATGCAGCCTTAAATGGATTGGTCTGCAGGCGTCACGTTGCATTTGCAGAGCCCCTGATGTACCCAAACAGTACAAACCCCCCACAAGTGACCACATATTGGAAACTAGACCTCCCAAGGAACTTATCTAGATGTGTTGTGAGAACTTTGAACCCCCAAGTGTTTCACTACAGTTTATAACGCAGAGCCGTGAAAATAAAACATCTTTTTTTTCCCACAAAAATGATTTTTAGCCCCCCAAATTTTTATTTTCCTAAGGATAACAAGAGAACTTGGACCCCAGAAGTTGTTGCTCAATTTGTCCCGAGTACGCTGATAACACATATGTTGGGGTAAACCCCTTTTTGGGCGCACGGGAGAGCTCGGAAGGGAAGGAGCACTGTTTTACTTTTTCAATGCAGAATTGGCTGGAATTGAGATTGGACGCCATGTCGCGCTTGGAGAGCCCCTGATGTGCCTGGACAGTGGAAAGCACCCAATTCTACCTGAAACCCTAACCCAAACACACCCCTAACCCTAATCCCAACGGTAACCCTAACCACACCCCTAGCCCTGACACACCCATAATTCTAATCCCAACCCTAATCCAAACGTAAATGTAATCCAAACCCTAACCCTAACTTTAGCCCCAACCCTAACTTTAGCCCCAACCCTAACTTTACCTCCAACCCTAGCCCTAACCCTAACCCTACCTCTAACCCTAACCCTAAACGTGACTGAAATACGTGGCACTGAAATACGTGGCACTGAAATACGTGGCACTGAAATACGTGGCACTGAAATACGTGGCACTGAAATACGTGGCACTGAAATACGTGATACGTGGCACTTAAATATGTGGCACTGAAACACGTGGCACTGAAATACGTGATACGTGGCACTGAAATTCATGGCAATGAAATTCGTGGCACTGAAATACGTGGCACTGAAATACGTGGCACTTAAATACGTGGCACTTAAATACGTGGCACTGAAATATGTGATACGTGGCACTTAAATACGTGGCACTGAAATACGTGGCACTGAAATACGTGGCACTTAAATACGTGGCACTTAAATACGTGGCACTTAAATACGTGGCACTGAAATATGTGATACGTGGCACTTAAATACGTGGCACTGAAACACGTGGCACTGAAATACGTGATACGTGGCACTGAAATACATGGCACTGAAATACGTGGCACTGAAATACGTGGTACTAAAATATGTGGCACTGAAATACGTGATACGTGGCACTGAAATACGTGATACGTGGCACTGAAATACGTGGCACTGAAATACATGGCACTGAAATACGTGGCACTGAAATACGTGGCACTGAAATACGTGGCACTATGACTGTCAGAAAATGTTCATTAAACGGTTAGGGGTGAGGTTAGGGATAGAGTTAGGGTTAGGGTTTGGATCCCTTTATCACCTTGATGGTGGTGGGTGGCTTTTCAGTGTGTTTTCTGTTTTTTTTTCGATAAAAATGCATGTGCTTAAAAACGCAAGAAAATACTGCAGGTTGTATTTCTGAAAATGAACGCATGCAGAAAAAAACCGCATGCGTTTGAAAACGCGACCAAACGCGTACAAAAAAAACGCATGCGTTTTCAATGTTAAATATAGGGAAAAAACGCATGCGTTTTTTTGTGCAAAAAACGCTGCAGACAAAAACGCAAGTGTGAAACCAGCGACGCTTTTTATAGCAAAAAAGTTTTTGCGTCTCCACATTTTGAGACCTATAATTTTTCCACATTTTGCTCCACAGAGTCATGTGAGGTCTTGTTTTTTGCGGGACGAGTTGACGTTTTTATTGGTAACATTTTCGGACACGTGACCATTTTTGATCGCTTTTTACTCCGATTTTTGTGAGGCAGAATGACCAAAAACCTGCTATTCATGAATTTCTTTTGGGAGAGGCGTTTATACCGTTCCGCGTTTGGTAAAATTGATAAAGCAGTTTTATTCTTCGGGTCAGTACGATTACAGCGATATCTCATTTATATCATTTTTTTATGTTTTGGCGCTTTTATACGATAAAAACTATTTTATAGAAAAAATAATTATTTTGGTATCGCTTTATTCTCAGGACTATAACGTTTTTATTTTTTTGCTGATGATGCTGTATGGCGGCTTGTTTTTTGCGGGACAAGATGAAGTTTTCAGCGGTACCATGGATATTTATATCAGTCTTTTTGATCGCGTGTTATTCCACTTTTTGTTCGGCGGTATTGTAATAAAGCGTTGTTTTTTGCCTCGTTTTTTTTTTTTTTTTCTTACGGTGTTTACTGAAGGGGTTAACTAGTAGGGCAGTTTTATAGGTTGGGTCGTTACGGACGCGGCGATACTAAATATGTGTACTTTTATTGTTTTGTTTTTTTTATTTAGATAAAGAAATGTATTTATGGGAATAATATATATTTTTTTTTATTATTTATTTAGGAATTTTTTTTTTTTTTTTTTTTTACACATGTGGAAAAATTTTTTTTTAACTTTTTTACTTTGTCCCAGGGGGGGACAATACAGATCATTGATCTGGCAGTGTGCACAGCACTCTGCCAGATCGACGATCTGCTGTGCAGGGCTGCAGGCTTACCAAGCGCCTGCTCTGAGCAGACACTCGGTAAGCCACCTCCTTCCCTGCAGGACCCGGATGCCGCGGCCATCTTGGATCCGGGACCTGCAGCCAGGAAGGAGGTAGGAGACCCTCGCAGCAACGCGATCACATCGCGTTGCTCCGGGGGTCTCAGGGAAGCCCGCAGGGAGCCCCCTCCCTGCGCGATGCTTCCCTATACCGCCGGTACACTGCGATCATGTTTGATCGCGGTGTGCCGGGGGTTAATGTGCCGGGGGCGGTCCATGACCGCTCCTGGCACATAGTGCCGGATGTCAGCTGCGATAGGCAGCTGACACCCGGCCGCGATCGGCCGCGCTCCCCCCGTGAGCGCGGCCGATCGCGTATGACGTACTATCCCGTCGGTGGTCATACGGGCCCACCCCACCTCGACGGGATAGTACGTCTGATGTCAGAAAGGGGTTAAAATAATAATTTAATATATAATACACATAGATCACTTGGAACACACAAGTGATATTACTAAAAGTGTTTTTTTGTATGGCTTTGCAGATATTCTATTAAACAGTCATTTAACATTTTAGCATTGTCTAGATTGTATCTGACCAATCTAACAATACTAATATCAAAGGCAAAAAAATTCAAGCTTTTTTCCAGGGCTGTTGAGGCGGTAAGCCAAACCTCCTGTTAGGGCTAGCGGAACGCACCAAATAATTAGAGAAAAGGAATAAGGTGCGTTCGCAGCCCGGGGTCCACCGTGCTGAGATGGAACCTGCTGCTAAGCAATGACGGACTATATGGCAGTACAATGAGAATACACACACGGGTTAGCTTCACCCTGTGTGAAAGAAGCGAACCTTGTTGCGTCACAGGGCTGCAGTACCAAGAGTGCATGCGGTGCCGCACTGGCAGACGCCACTAACCACCCAGACTTGGGTTTGGATAGCGTGGTGATAGCGCACGGCGCCGCACTGGCGTTCACAGCAATAGACGCTGTTTGTGTACTTGTGTTGGTAACAAGTCAGGCGCTAGATTACAATCATTCTCCTTATGCGAGCATTCAAACACAAGGGAGGGGATGATTAAAGAGTGACTTTCACCCACAACACACACGTAAACAAGTGTATACTAGCGCATGGCTGCACGACCTTTTATAGCTGCAGCAAGTTTAGGACCTTCCTAGAGGACCAATGAGAACTGCTACAGTAACTGAGCAACTTCAGGACCT
This sequence comes from Ranitomeya variabilis, assembly GCF_051348905.1. NCBI lineage: Eukaryota > Metazoa > Chordata > Amphibia > Anura > Dendrobatidae > Ranitomeya > Ranitomeya variabilis. The sequence goes on along the minus strand of NC_135235.1, from coordinate 327,489,134 downwards.
TCTTAGAGGACCAATAGGAGCTACTGCAGTACCTGAGCATGTGACCCCAGACCTCTACTGAGAGGTCTTCCTTTGGGCATGCTCAGAAGGGGAAAAGCAGGATTTAGTCCCAGAGATGTCTGATTGCCGCTGATCAGTACAAGCTACAATGGCAGAGCCTGGAAAGGCAGCAGTAACCCTTTGCACAGAATCAGACTAAGCGAGACACTGGGACCGATGTCTCCACTGAGCAGGCTACACTGCGGCTGATGCAGACTGAGAGAACGCAGCAGACATGGTTCGAGATTCCCCCTGTGCAGCGGCGGGAACTCGACTCCTAACACCTCCACCTCCGACTCCTCAATTTCCATCACACCAGCTCCGACTCCGACTGCGACTCCAACTCCACAAAATGGGCTTCAACTCCACGACTCCGACCATAGCCAAGGCTGTGGAGTCGGTAAGCCAAACTTCTGACACCTCAATTTCCATAACACTGACTCCACCAAAATGGGCTTTGACTCCACGATTTCAACTCCAACTATAAACTGTTGAAATGTACAGTACTATAACTCAAAGATGGACTGTTTCACTAACATTTTCTGACACTTCTGTAGCCACGTTCCATGTTCTTGATCAAGTATATCTTGATAGGGAATGTAGCCTATACCACAATATTTTTACATGCTTCCATGTACAGATTTATCTGCAAAGCTTTGTGGCGTTCATTGGATGGGAAATATTCTTTGTCTAGAAGAAATGTTTCTAGGGGCATTATTCTTTATGCAGCATCCTATGGAGATTGCAAAAAATGTGAATTGAAACTTATAGGTCTAGTGAGGTTAACAGGTGACGTACACCATTGTATTGGAGATAAAAGTAAGTTACACCATTTGAATGGTTAATCTTCATATGCACGTAGTTATAAGAAGAAGCGCCGCACTGTTCTGTTCATAAACATGGAGTTGTGTTTGTGCAAGCTTCATTTTCTCAGCTCTCTGATGCGTTACTGTAAATTTTAAAGGGCAGAAAAAGTCACACTCCAGTGCTTAAAATGTAAAATATGAGGTGACATGGAGTAATGCGTGTGATCGCACCTTTTCATCCTCAATTTTCATCTTCTCTGATATCTCGTAGACAAAATGCAGCGGTCGCTCTCCTGCCAATCATTCCTTTACCTTGAGGTAAAACACTGTTGAACCTTAATTGTTTGATGCTTTAAGCTTTTCATAAGGCTTCAAATAAAATAATTACAATATTGTTTCATGCAGAGTGTGAGCCCAGCTAGTAGGCTCCAGATTTGAGTGTCATAATCTAATTATAAGTATGGCTAATAGGCATCCAAAGGAAAGCGCTCAACTAATTGCTTGGTCTCCTTAAATAACCTCGTATCAGGTTTTAAACACATTTGCAATTTTATATCTGAAGTATCCACTCCATATAATTTACAATGTGTTTGTGGAGCTTTAAACTTAACAACTGAATGATTTGTTCTTTGTGGTGTAGGTACATGTAGTTTTTTTTTCCATTATAATGATTGTATAGCCACTTGTTTTGGAGTGAAGTACCAATCTACTATACAGCGGTGATTGAACTTACACCAGCCTCTGTCTTCTTATCTTTAGGCATAATGCAAGCTTTCATATTTGATCCTTTTAGGACTCAGAGTTCGATGGATCTGTAATTCACATCCTTGGCACTCCATGGTACCAAAATAAACTGATATTTTATATTATATTGAGGCACTTAGAGGTGTCTATCTATTTCATATAGAATAATCTAGACATGAGCAGATCTTATCAGATTCAAATCGGCTCAATTTGTAAAATTTTCAACCGAACTTCAATTTGCATTGTATAAATTTGCCATGAATCGCAACACTGAAAAGCCACTTATTGCCCTGAAAAGAATAGAGGAGGGGGGATGTAAAAGAGAACTGATGTCATTTTATATTGTCCTCTTTGTCAGTGAGGGAAGAAAAAAACGCTGTTATTAAGTATAACTTAATTCAATCAAATCACTCACCCTGAGTGACTATAAAGCTACAGCACCTCCCTATATCATTTCAATCTTGTCTTAATAGTCAAAGATTTTTATTAACACTCCCACTTTTAATCTGCTTGAGCACTGAAAGTAGTGCACCATAGACAGATTAGGCCTTTTCCTGTCCCTATTGGAATGAGCTGTGCTCTCTGACCTGAAACTGTACAGGCATAAAATTGAGTTTCTCGGCTGTCCCCTATCTGTTATGCTGCCTGTGTTAGCCACTCAATAGGTAGTTCTAGACTTTGTGATTAGAGATGAGCGAACCGAAACTTAAAAGAGATTCTTGATAACCAACTTGCTAAAGCTGACAGCTGAGTGTTGCAGCCAGCAGCTGTCTGTTTTGCCTGGCTGGTTATGAAAAATACAGGGGAACCCATGATTTTTTTAAAAGCATTTATTTAGAGCGCAGTCCAAAAATATAGCAGTCCAAAAAAGTCTTGAACTGTTTTTCTGTATTTAATTACTCATCCATATACTAATGATCTGTAATACATTTTGGCGTTACACAATCGTGAAAAAAAGCATTGAAACACTTTTCTGTATTCAGTTACTTATTCATATGCTATTATGTGGGCTGTGGTACATTTCAATGTTAAGTAACAACTCCAAAAAGCATTGAAACATTTTTCTGTATTACATTACATATCCATACACAATTATATGGTCTGTGGTACATTTTGATGTTATATAACAGTCCAAAAAAAGCATTGACATTTTTTTTGTATCATCCATATACTATAACATGGTCTGTTGCACATTTCTGTCTTATATAACAGTCCAAAAGAGCAATGAAACATTTTTCAGTATTCAATTCAGTATTCAATTACTCATTCATATACAATTACATAGTCTGTGGTACATTTTCGTGTTGTATAACAGTCCGAAACAGTCCGATAAAGCTTTGAAACATTTTTCTGTATTCAATTACTTCATTCATATACTGTTATGTGGTCTGTAGTACATTCCGTTGTTAATTAACAGTCTAGAAATGCATTGAAATATGTTTCTGTATACAATTACTCATCCATATACTATTATGTGGTACATTTCAGTGTTTCATAACAGTCCAAAAGATCGCTGACATTTTTCTTTATTCAATTACTCATCCATATACTACTACGAGGCCTTTGGTACATTTAAGCATTATATAACAGCCCAGAAAAAGTGTTGAAACATTTTTTCTGTATTCAATTACTCATCCATATACTATTACTGGCTCTGTGAAAGATTTTGGTGTTATATAACAGTTGACAAAAGCATTGAAACATTTTTCCTTATCAATTACTCACCCATATACTATTACGCTGTCGTTGGTACATTTATATGTTATCCTGAGGGAGTGACCGGACCGGAGGAATATCGGAGTAAGACAAAGCTGACGCGACAGTGGAAATGGCAGAAACCTGTGGTTCGGAACCTGACACTTTCCCAGAACTACCAAGGCCAAAACGCAGGCCCGAACACTGGTGGCAATCTTCACTGCTGGGGTTCTTATAGGACTGCATCGATGAACTGGTGAGCAGACTGTGGGGCATAGGCTGGTTGGAAGAGACAATATGGGACAGCACACTGCGATTAATGAATACATTATCTTGAATATTGTGAGTCAAAAGGTACATCCAGCAATGGTTAAGGAAGAAAAATATCATTATTAAAACCACCATTTATTTAGAAAAAACATTTTAAAAAATCCATGGTATAAAAAGTGCTCAGTTCACCCAGGTATGCTTGCATTCGTGCTACAAATAGTTGTTTTTATAATAATAAAATGTTTTATAATAATATTTTTCCTGCGGGAATTGTTGCTGGATGTACCTTTCGACTCACAATATTGGAGATAATGTATTCATTAATCGCAGTGTACTGTCTCATATTGTATGTACAGTTGAAACCAGGAGTTTACATAAACTATATAAAAAGATACATCTGCATGTTTTTCTCAGTATATGATATGAAATCGCAATAAACATTTCCCGTTTTAGGTCAATTAGGATTACCATAATTATTAATATTTGCCAAATGCCAGAATAATTAGAGAGAAAGAATGAGAATGTTTTAAGGCATTATTATTACTTACTGCAATGTCAAACGTTTATATCAATTTCTTTAGTATTAGGGACCAAACATTTGGGATATCCTACAAGCTTCTCACAATGGTTGGTCGGAGTTTGGGCCCATTCCTCCTGACAAAACTGGTGTACCTGTTCCAAGTTTGTAGGTCGCCTTGCTCGCACCGGCCTTTTCAGCTTTGAACATAAATTTTCAACAGGATTGAGATCAGGGCTTTGTGATGGCCGCTCCAAAACATTGACATTTTTTTAGTATGCTTCGGGTCATTGTCTTCTTCCACTTTTAGAGTGATCCGTCTCCCACAGCAGACACTGTCCTACTATAGAAAGGTGCTACAAGATATAAAATGATTTAGAGGGAAACTGAATAGCATTGATTATCTCATGACCATGGCACCTGTCAAGGAGGGGGAGAAGGTAAGCAGTAAGTGAACAGTCAGTTATTAAAGTTGATATGTTGAAAGCAGGAAAAATTGGCTTTGAGTTCTCTTTACAGAATCTTCCCTGCTGTTCAACCATTAAACAACAATTTACTAAGAGCATAAAGCAAATACATACAGAACAGTTGTGGCCACAAGTTTTTAGAGTGACACGAATTTTGGTTTTCATAATGTTTACTGCTTCAGTTTTTTCAGATCATTTAGTCAGTAGTGTTGAGCATTCCGATACCGCAAGTATCGGGTATCGGCCGATACTTGCGGTATCGGAATTCCGATACCGGGATTCCGATACTTGGCGCGTATCGGATACCGGAATCGGAAGTTCCATGATTCAAAATTCAGAAATTCAGCCAATGAGAAAGATTCCAAGTGTGGGCACATCCTGTTTAGCATGGAGGGCATGAAACTACTGGCAAGGCTGTGATTGGCTGCTTAAATGATGTCATGATGCAGTTTAAAAGTCGCTGGCGCCATTTTGCGATCACTCTGCTGTGAATTCAGTTAGTGACAGGACGCTGTTTGCTGACTGAGGGACAGTTTAGAGATAGCGATTTGCTTCTTTGTGCTTTCCAAAGGCTAATTTAGCAACCGCTGTGTTCACCTACTAATCACCTTCCTTTTGCCTTGTAGCGCTGTTTTCACAGCGATCTGCAAGGTCTCTCTGTGTGTGTGTGTGAGTGCAGCCCACTCTCTAGTCTGAGTGCAGCCACATAGGCCATCCATAGCTGGTTGTATTCAGTTCAGGGAGGGTGGTTCATTGCCTCATACTGTCCTTTTTTTTTTTTTTTTTGAAGTAGTGCAGGCTGCTGCACATTTTTTCCAAAAATTCCTATTAGTGTCTTTCCACCCGTCTCCAGCTAATTTGTGGAAAAACACTACATAGGATAAAGTAGAGGAGGGTTTTTGGGCCTTGCAGCGCCGTTTACGGCTGTCTGCACGGTCTCCGTGTGACTGCAGCTCGCCCTGTAGTCTGTGAGCAGCCGTAGCTTGGTTGTCTCCAGCTCAGGGTTGTTCACTGCGTCATACCGCCAAATCAATTTTCATTTTGTTTTCAAGTAGTGTAGTCTGCTGCTAATTAATTTAAAAAAATCCTATTAGTGTCTTTCCACCCGTCTCCAGCTAATTTGTGGAAAAACACTACATAGGATAAAGTAGAGGAGGGTTTTTGGGCCTTGCAGCGCCGTTTACGGCTGTCTGCACGGTCTCCGTGTGACTGCAGCTCGCCCTGTAGTCTGTGAGCAGCCGTAGCTTGGTTGTCTCCAGCTCAGGGTTGTTCACTGCGTCATACCGCCAAATCAATTTTCATTTTGTTTTCAAGTAGTGTAGTCTGCTGCTAATTAATTTAAAAAAATCCTATTAGTGTCTTTCCACCCGTCTCCAGCTAATTTGTGGAAAAACACTACATAGGATAAAGTAGAGGAGGGTTTTTGGGCCTTGCAGCGCCGTTTACGGCTGTCTGCACGGTCTCCGTGTGACTGCAGCTCTATCCGTTGTCAGTTCAGCCCCAAAAAAATAAATAAATAATAAAGTTCACCAAACACACCAGTTACACCACTTTACATTTGTGTAGGCCACATTAGCTCATATTCAAGTCTAGTCCACACTTTAGAAAATTAGTGTGTCTTATACCTGTTAGGAGGAGTTGCTCAGGAATAAGCACACAAAGCCGTTAGTACTTTTCTGCTTATCTTTATCAGTCAACCAAGATGAAGAAGGCAGTGAGTAAGGCACGTGGGCGTGGGCGTGGGCGCGGAGCAGGGAGGGGACGTGGGGATTCTGTGCCTGCTGCGGGCACCGGTGAGTCATCAGCACCCACTTTCACAAGGGAACAGTCGTTCATGCGCAGCTTTGTCGCCGAGCGCCGTACACCGCTGCTGCGTCAAGACCAAATTGAAGCCGTTGTGGGATGGATGGCAGCTAATGCATCAACTTCCATTAGTGCCACATCCTCTCAGACACAGAGCACTGGAGAGCAGCCATCTGTCTCTTCACCACCTGCAAAATTGCCCAGGCAGACAGAGATCCCAGGACAGGAGCAGTCTCTACTTCTGTTCTCTGAATCATCTCTTGGCTTGGAAACAGGGGGCCAGCCAAGCAGCATTGGAGAAATGGAAGAAGAGGCAGGGTGCAGTGATGCCCAACCGCTTTTTCTGTCTTCCTCTGAAGAGGCGGGTGGGCCAGTGGCTCCGGTCACCACCTCGCAGGCCGCATCAGCTGATGATGACACTCAGGTGCCACTTACTGGTGCGTGCTCTGCTGCTGAGACTACCCAGGAGGAGCAGTTGGGGGCAGAGGGTAGTGTAGATGATGAGGTCCTTGACCCATCTTGGCGTCAGGGACAGGAAGGTGGTGGGAGCAGCTCTGAGGAAGAGATTCCCCGTACGGCCCAAAGAGGGAGAGGGAGGGGGAAGACTGCGGATCCTGCAGCCTCCGCTTTGGCACCCGTAAGGAGCATGTCTCTTCCAAAAGTCAAAAGGGGGGCTCCCAAGACTTGCAGTGCCTGGTCCTTTTTTGACACAGTTGCAGATGACATTTGCTATGTCAGATGCAAGGTGTGTCATCAAAAAATCAAAAGAGGTCAAAAAGTCGCCAACCTCAATACCTCCAACATGTGGAAACATGTGCGCAACAGGCACCCGGCGGAGTTAGACAAACACACTGAAGAGCTAGGCCAACCAACAGCGGCAGCTACCACCTCTTCAGCTCGTGTTGCCTCTTCCTCTAGCTCACATGCAGCTGGTTCGGCTTCCTCCCAGGATCGCCGTGGAAGAACCTCTGGCCCTGTTGTCCAGAGACCCGCTGTCATTCCACCCGCAGCACCACTTTCCCAGTCAACCACACACTCCCAGCCCAGTCTACAGCCATCGGTAGTACAGGCATGGGAGAAAAGGCGGCCTTTCTCGTCAAACCACCCACGAGCACAGGCTCTGACTGCAGGCATTGCCAAACTTCTGTCACTGGAAATGCTGTCATTCAGGCTGGTGGAGACTGACAGCTTCCGTGACTTGATGTCATTGGCAGTCCCACAGTACAGTGTGCCCAGCCGCTTTTACTTCAGCAGGCAAGCCGTCCCTGCCCTGCACAAGCATGTTGAGGGACACATAAAACACGCGCTACTGAACGCCGTCAGTAGCAAGGTCCACCTCACCACCGATGCGTGGACCAGTCAACATGGACAGGGGCGATACCTTTCCCTCACTGCCCATTGGGTTAATGTCGTTGAGCCGGGTACAGACCGTGCGAGTGGCGCAGGACGTGTCCTGCCCACTCCAAGGATTGCAGGAATCCATTCTGTACGCATTGACTCCTCCTCTTACACCAGTTCCTCAGAATCATCGCTGCAGGAGCCGTCACAGTCCACCTCCACATGGACCCGTGATGAACGTGTACCTGTTACGACCGACATGAGCACAGCCGTGGCCAAACGTCAACAGGCCGTCTTGAAATTAATTTTTTTGGGGAATCGTAGCCACACAGCGCAGGAGCTCTGGAATGCCATCAAGCAGGAGAGCGATGTGTGGTTTGAGCCAGCGAATCTCCAGCCAGGCATGGTAGTGTGTGATAATGGCCGAAATCTGGTGGCAGCCCTGGGCCTCGGCAACCTCACTCACATCCCATGTCTGGCACATGTGCTCAATTTGGTCGTGCAGAGTTTTTTGAGGGACTATCCGGATCTTGATGCACTGCTGCACAAGGTCCGCCTAGAGTGTGCTCACTTGCGGCGTTCCAGCACGGCAAAAGCGCGCATTGCGGCTCTGCAGCACCGACACCGCCTGCCGGAACATCGCATCATATGTGACCTACCTACCAGGTGGAATTCCACGTTACATATGTTGGAGCGGTTGTGTGAGCAGCAGCAAGCTGTAATGGAGTACCAGCTGTATCAGGCGCAAAAAAGTCGCAGTCAGCGCCGTACAGACTTCACAACCACAGAGTGGGCCACTATGAAGGATGTCTGCCAGGTTTTGCGTCCCTTTGATTATTCCACGCGGATGGCGAGTGCAGATGATGCACTAGTCAGCATGACTGTCCCCCTTATCTGCCTGCTTGAAAAATCACTGCAAGCGCTAAGGGATGATGTTGTGGAAGAGGTGGAGGATGAGGATTCACCACTTCCATCATCTTCTGGACAGTCAGCGCCACGTGGTTCCTCACAAACGCGTAGGCAGGGGACAGTTTGTGAGGAGGATGAGGAGGAGTCAATGGAGGAGGAAGACATCCGTCCAGAGGAGGGAGTTCCCGAATTGTCCAGTACTCAGTGTGTACAGCGAGGGTGGGGTGATGACGAGCGGGCAGAGATCACGCCTCCAGCTGGGGACAGCGTTTCTTGGGCAGTTGGCAGTCTGCAGCACATGGTGGATTACATGCTGCAGTGCCTGAGAAACGACCGCCGCATCGACCACATTCTCAACATGTCTGATTATTGGGTGTTCACCCTCCTCGATCCTCGCTACCGGGACAACGTAGAAAGCCTCATCACACCGTTGAACCGGGAGCGAAAAATGCGGGAGTACCAAGACACACTGGTCAGTTCCATCATCTTCTCCATTCCAACTGAGAGAAGTGCTGCTACTGCATTCCAAAGCAGCTCAGTGCGTCCAGGCAGTGGTGGAGGCTCTGCACAAAGAGGGAGCAGAAGCAGTGCCTCTGCCCAAGGCAAGACCAGTATGGCCCAACTGTGGCACAGTTTTGTGTGCCCCCCACAAAAGTCTACACCATCACAGACGGCTCCAGTCAGCAGGAGGCAACGGTTCCGTCAGATGGTGACAGACTACATGTCTTGCCCTCTTGCTGTACTCCCAGACGGCTCTTCCCCTTTCAAGTTTTGGGTCTCAAAGCTGGATACATGGCCAGAGCTAAGCCAGTATGCATTGGAGGTGCTGTCTTGCCCTGCGGCCAGTGTATTATCGGAACGTGTCTTTAGTGCTGCAGGTGGTGTACTAACTGACCGTCGCATGCGACTATCCTCCGATAACGTTGACCGGCTTACTTTCCTGAAAATGAACAAGGCCTGGATCTCGCAGGAATTTGCCACTCCTCCTCCTGATTAAATAATTAGGTCACTGTATACGTTATCCAGGTCTCCTGTTGTGTTCATCTTTCTACCACCTGAACTTAAATTCCTGGGCTCCAACACCGCCAGTTGAGGCTCAGACGTGCCGTCTGCACAGTCAAAACATACGACCCAGTGTTATTGGGTTTCAGTAACGTCAGCTGATCCCCAGCTGTGTAGCCGGCAATGTGTCATGCGACCGCCACGCTGACACAACAACTGAAATGTAAGGGAATCTGTCCCCCCCCCCCCCAAGGCGTTTGTTACTGAAAGAGCCACCTTGTGCAGCAGTAATGCTGCACAAGGAAAAAGGTAGCTATTTTGGTTTTGCTCCTTGCACACGCAAAACTTAACACTTATAAAATGTGTCCACTGATACCGTAAAACCGTCCCGGAGGTGGGACTTTCCTTCGTAATATGACGCAGCACAGCCGTCATTCCTACCCCCCCGGCGCCGCGCCCCGGCTCCTCAGCGTTGTTTGATTCCGTCCCGGAGCCTGCGCTGTTATGTTATCCCGTGGCCAGGCACACTTAGCGCTGCCCGTCTTCTGGCATCATTTGGTGTCAGGCTGGCTGCGCCTGTGCGGCCACGCTGGCCGAGAGCCCGCCTCGCAGTGTCTTCTGATTTAATCCCACTGGGGGCCTGGGATCTATGGACATGCGCAGTGCATATCTGAACCTCCACCTCTCACTCATCTCCCTATGGCTTCTTCAGACTGTTCGGTGTCAGCTGGTCCCTAATAGCATGCCACGGCCGTGACACCGCACAGTCTGGAAAAGAAGCCGTAGGGAGGGGAGTGAGAGGCGAGGATATGCACTGCGCATGGCCATGGATCCCAGGCCCCCAGTGGGATTACATCAGAAGACACTGCGAGGCGGGCTCTCGGCCAGCGCGGCCGCACAGGCGCAGCCAGCCTGACACCAAATGATGTCAGAAGATGGGCAGCGCTAAGTGTGCCTGGCCACGGGATAACATAACAGCGCAGGCTCCGTGACGGAATCAAACAACGCTGAGGAGCCGGGGCACGGCGGCGGGGGGGTAGTAATGATGGCTGTGCTGCGTCATATTACGAAGGAAAGTCCCACCTCCGGGACAGTTTCACGGCTTCAGGGGACACATTTTATAAGTGTTTAGTTCTGTGTTTGCAAGGAGCATGATGAAAAGAGCCACCTTTTCCTTTTGCATCTTTTGTGCTGCACAAGCTGGCTCTTTCAGCTACAAACGCCTTGGGGGGGGGGGGTTAAAGGTTCCCTTTCGACTTTCTCAGGCTTCGGCCTACATTGTGTTCCTCTGCTTTTCCACCTGCCCCTGGGCTCCAACACCGCTAGTTGCCGTCCAGAAGTGCTGTACGCACAGTCAACAGTCGCTCCTCTGTTATTGGGGTTCAGTAACGTCAGCTGTTCCCCTGCTGTGTGTGTGGCAATCCCTCCTACCTCCTCCAACCTCCTCCTCCTCCACCTGTCCCTGGGCTCCAACACCGCCAGTTGCCGTCCAGAAGTGCTGTACGCACAGTCAACAGTCCCTCCTCTGTTATTGGGGTTCAGTAACGTCAGCTGTTCCCCTGCTGTGTGTGTGGCAATCCCTCCTACCTCCTCCAACCTCCTCCTCCTCCACCTGTCCCTGGGCTCCAACACCGCCAGTTGCCGTCCAGAAGTGCTGTACGCACAGTCAACAGTCCCTCCTCTGTTATTGGGGTTCAGTAACGTCAGCTGTTCCCCTGCTGTGTGTGTGGCAATCCCTCCTACCTCCTCCAACCTCCTCCTCCTCCACCTGTCCCTGGGCTCCAACACCGCCAGTTGCCGTCCAGAAGTGCTGTACGCACAGTCAACAGTCCCTCCTCTGTTATTGGGGTTCAGTAACGTCAGCTGTTCCCCTGCTGTGTGTGTGGCAATCCCTCCTACCTCCTCCAACCTCCTCCTCCTCCACCTGTCCCTGGGCTCCAACACCGCCAGTTGCCATCCAGAAGTGCTGTACGCACAGTCAACAGTCCCTCCTCTGTTATTGGGGTTCAGTAACGTCAGCTGTTCCCCTGCTGTGTGTGTGGCAATCCCTCCTACCTCCTCCAACCTCCTCCTCCTCCACCTGTCCCTGGGCTCCAACACCGCCAGTTGCCGTCCAGAAGTGCTGTACGCACAGTCAACAGTCCCTCCTCTGTTATTGGGGTTCAGTAACGTCAGCTGTTCCCCTGCTGTGTGTGTGGCAATCCCTCCTACCTCCTCCAACCTCCTCCTCCTCCACCTGTCCCTGGGCTCCAACACCGCCAGTTGCCGTCCAGAAGTGCTGTACGCACAGTCAACAGTCCCTCCTCTGTTATTGGGGTTCAGTAACGTCAGCTGTTCCCCTGCTGTGTGTGTGGCAATCCCTCCTACCTCCTCCAACCTCCTCCTCCTCCACCTGTCCCTGGGCTCCAACACCGCCAGTTGCCGTCCAGAAGTGCTGTACGCACAGTCAACAGTCCCTCCTCTGTTATTGGGGTTCAGTAACGTCAGCTGTTCCCCTGCTGTGTGTGTGGCAATCCCTCCTACCTCCTCCAACCTCCTCCTCCTCCACCTGTCCCTGGGCTCCAACACCGCCAGTTGCCGTCCAGAAGTGCTGTACGCACAGTCAACAGTCCCTCCTCTGTTATTGGGGTTCAGTAACGTCAGCTGTTCCCCTGCTGTGTGTGTGGCAATCCCTCCTACCTCCTCCAACCTCCTCCTCCTCCACCTGTCCCTGGGCTCCAACACCGCCAGTTGCCGTCCAGAAGTGCTGTACGCACAGTCAACAGTCCCTCCTCTGTTATTGGGGTTCAGTAACGTCAGCTGTTCCCCTGCTGTGTGTGTGGCAATCCCTCCTACCTCCTCCAACCTCCTCCTCCTCCACCTGTCCCTGGGCTCCAACACCGCCAGTTGCCGTCCAGAAGTGCTGTACGCACAGTCAACAGTCCCTCCTCTGTTATTGGGGTTCAGTAACGTCAGCTGTTCCTCTGCTGTGTGTGTGGCAATCCCTCCTACCTCCTCCAACCTCCTCCTCCTCCACCTGTCCCTGGGCTCCAACACCGCCAGTTGCCGTCCAGAAGTGCTGTACGCACAGTCAACAGTCCCTCCTCTGTTATTGGGGTTCAGTAACGTCAGCTGTTCCCCTACTGTGTGTGTGGCAATCCCTCCTACCTCCTCCAACCTCCTCCTCCTCCACCTGTCCCTGGGCTCCAACACCGCCAGTTGCCGTCCAGAAGTGCTGTACGCACAGTCAACAGTCCCTCCTCTGTTATTGGGGTTCAGTAACGTCAGCTGTTCCCCTGCTGTGTGTGTGGCAATCCCTCCTACCTCCTCCAACCTCCTCCTCCTCCACCTGTCCCTGGGCTCCAACACCGCCAGTTGCCGTCCAGAAGTGCTGTACGCACAGTCAACAGTCCCTCCTCTGTTATTGGGGTTCAGTAACGTCAGCTGTTCCCCTGCTGTGTGTGTGGCAATCCCTCCTACCTCCTCCAACCTCCTCCTCCTCCACCTGTCCCTGGGCTCCAACACCGCCAGTTGCCGTCCAGAAGTGCTGTACGCACAGTCAACAGTCCCTCCTCTGTTATTGGGGTTCAGTAACGTCAGCTGTTCCCCTGCTGTGTGTGTGGCAATCCCTCCTACCTCCTCCAACCTCCTCCTCCTCCACCTGTCCCTGGGCTCCAACACCGCCAGTTGCCGTCCAGAAGTGCTGTACGCACAGTCAACAGTCCCTCCTCTGTTATTGGGGTTCAGTAACGTCAGCTGTTCCCCTGCTGTGTGTGTGGCAATCCCTCCTACCTCCTCCAACCTCCTCCTCCTCCACCTGTCCCTGGGCTCCAACACCGCCAGTTGCCGTCCAGAAGTGCTGTACGCACAGTCAACAGTCCCTCCTCTGTTATTGGGGTTCAGTAACGTCAGCTGTTCCCCTGCTGTGTGTGTGGCAATCCCTCCTACCTCCTCCAACCTCCTCCTCCTCCACCTGTCCCTGGGCTCCAACACCGCTAGTTGCCGTCCAGAAGTGCTGTACGCACAGAGCCAAACACCTCGCCAATGTGTTAGTGGGGTTCAGCACCGCCAGCTGTTCCCCTGCTGTGTATACGGCAACGTGTACTGCGACCGCCTCGCAGGCACAACAAGTTAAATGTAAGGGAACCTGACCCCCCCCCCCCCAGGCGTTTGTTACTGAAGGAGCCACCTTGTGCAGCAGTAATGATGCAAAGGGAAAAAGTGCCTCTTTTCGTGATGCTCCTTGCACATGCTGAACCAAACACTTATGAAATGTGTCCCCACACAGCGTTAAACCGTCCGGTAGGTGGAACTTTCCTTTGTCGTGTGACGCAGCACAGCCATCATTTTTACCCCCTTGGCGCCGTGCGCCCCCTCCTCAGCGTTGTTTGAATCTGTCCCGGAGCCTGCGCTGTTAGGTTAGCCCTTGGCCATGCACACATGTTGCGCTGCCTGTCTTCTGACCTCATTTGGTGTCAGGCTGGCTGCGCCTGTGCGGGTGCGCTGGCCGAGATCCCGCCTCGCAGTGTCGTCTAATGTAATCCCACCACGGGCCTGTGATCCGTGCCCGTGCGCAGTGCATATCCTCTCCTCTCACTCCCCTCCCTACGGCTTCTTCAGACTGTGCGATGTCAGCTGGTCCCTAATAGCATGCCACGGCCGTGACACCGCACAGTCTGAAAAAGCCGTAGGGAGGGGAGTGAGAGGAGAGGATATGCACTGCGCACGGGCACGGATCACAGGCCCGCGGTGGGATTACATTAGACGACACTGCGAGGCGGGATCTCGGCCAGCGCACCCGCACAGGCGCAGCCAGCCTGACACCAAATGAGGTCAGAAGACGGGCAGCGCAACATGTGTGCATGGCCAAGGGCTAACCTAACAGCGCAGGCTCCGGGACAGATTCAAACAACGCTGAGGAGGCGGCGCACGGCGCCAAGGGGGTAAAAATGATGGCTGTGCTGCGTCACACGACAAAGGAAAGTTCCACCTACCGGACGGTTTAACGCTGTGAGGAGACACATTTCATAAATGTTAGGTTCCGCGTGTACAAGGACCATAATTAAAAGAGCTAAGTTTACCTTTTCCAGCATTAGTGCTGTACACAATGGCTCTTTCAGCTACAAACGCCTGGGGGGGGGGGGGTTAAAGGTTTCCTTTCAACTTGCTCGAGTGCAGGCTTCGGCCTACACTCCGCTCCCCCTGCTCCTCCTGCTGACCCTGGGCTCTAACACCGCCAGTTTTTGCCCAGATGTGCTAGCTGCACAGAGAAAAACACCAGCCAATGTGTCAGTGGGGTTCAGCACCGCCAGCTGTTCCCCTGCTGTGTAGCCGGCAACGTGTCCTGCGACCGCCACGCAGACACAAGAACTGAAATTGAAGGGAACCTGTCCCCCCTCCCCCACGTGTTTCTATGTTTTACAGCTACCTTGAACAGCAGTAATGCTGCATGTGTTCAAGGTGGCTCAGAAACTTATTCTCCTTGCCCATGTTGAAGTGAACACGTCTAAAATGTGTCCTCTGTGACCATTAAAACGTCCCTCAGGTGTGATTTGACTTTGTATTGACACACGTAACAAGCTCCTTGGTAACGCTGCCCGTCTTCTGGCATCATTGTTTGGCTGGCTGCGCCTCTGCGGCCGCCCTGACCCACACAACAGCCCTCGTTGTCTTATTTAATGGGACTGCGAGGGTGTGATTGATGGGCAGGATCAGTGCATCAGTTCGCCTGTCCCTCCTCTCCTTCCGCCTTCTTCGGACTGTGCGGCTTCATGGCCGTGGCATGCGATAAGGGATCAGATGACGCCGCACAGTCTGAAGCGGGTGTAAGGACCCGAGTGTGAGAGGCGAACATATGTGCTGCGCCAGGCCCTGAATCCCAGCCCCGCAGTGTTTTAACAATGTTAAGACACTGCGGGGCTGGGATTCATGGGCATCGCGAACCGCACCGGCCGACATTACATGATGCCAGAAGATGGGCAGCGCTAACGGCGCTAGGCCAGGGGATAACACGACAGCGCAGACTCCTGTACAGCAAATAACAACGCTCGGGAGGCTGCACCCAGCACCAAGGTGGGATTCTTGACACCTGTGCTGCGTCTCATTACAAAGGGAACTCTCGCCTCCATTACACAGTTTGACTGTATAAAGGGCTGAATGTTATACGTGTTCCATTCAGCGTGTGCAAGGAGAAAAATTACAAGAGCAACCTTTGACTTGCGCAGCACTGCTGCTGCATAAGCTGTGGCTCTTCTACTTTGTAACCCCTGAGGGGGGGTTAAAGGTGACTTTTGAAATCGGTTCAATTAGGCTTCGGCCTACACTCTGCTCCACCTGCAGAGCCCGGGCTCCAACAACGCTAGTTGCTGTCCGGAAGTGCTGGCTGCACAGAGCCAAACACCTCGCCAATGTGTCAGTGGGGTCCAGCACCGCCAGCTGTTCCCCTGCTGTGTAGCCGGCAACGTGTCCTGCAAAAGCCACGCAGACACAACAGACCCAAAGCTGCCGCCAGTGCAGGCTTCGGCCTACACTCCCCTCCCCCTGCTCCTCCTCCTCCTGCTCCTCCTCCTGCTGTCCCTGGGCTCTAACACACCGCCAGTTGGGGCCCAGATGTGCTAGCTGCACAGAGAAAAACACCAGCCAATGTGTCAGTGGGGTCCAGCACCGCCAGCTGTTCCCCTGCTGTGCAGCCGGCAACGTGTCCTGCAAAAGCCACGCAGACACAAGAACTGAAATTGAAGGGAACCTGTCCCCCCTCCCCCAGGCGTTTTTACGTTATCCAGCCACCTTGTACAGCGGTAATGCTGCATGTGTGCAAGGTGGCTCAGAAACGTATTCTCCTCGCACATGTGGAACTGAAAACACGTCTGAAATGTGTCCTCTGTGTGACCATTTAACCGTCCCGGTGGTGTGACTTTCCTTTGTAATGACACGCTGCAACCCCCTTGGTAGCGCTGCCCGTCTTCTGGCATCATTGTTTGGCTGCCTGCGCCTCTGCGGCCGCCCTGACCCACACAACGCCCCTCGGTGTCTTATTTATTGGGACTGCGAGGGTGTGATTGATGGGCAGGATCAGTGCATCAGTTCGCCTGTCCCTCCTCTCCTTCCGCCTTCTTCGGACTGTGCGGCTTCATGGCCGTGGCATGCGATAAGGGATCAGATGACGCCGCACAGTCTGAAGCGGGTGTAAGGACCCGAGTGTGAGAGGCGAACATATGTGCTGCGCCAGGCCCTGAATCCCAGCCCCGCAGTGTTTTAACAATGTTAAGACACTGCGGGGCTGGGATTCATGGGCATCGCGAACCGCACCGGCCGACATTACATGATGCCAGAAGATGGGCAGCGCTAACGGCGCTAGGCCAGGGGATAACACGACAGCGCAGACTCCTGTACAGCAAATAACAACGCTCGGGAGGCTGCACCCAGCACCAAGGTGGGATTCTTGACACCTGTGCTGCGTCTCATTACAAAGGGAACTCTCGCCTCCATTACACAGTTTGACTGTATAAAGGGCTGAATGTTATACGTGTTCCATTCAGCGTGTGCAAGGAGAAAAATTACAAGAGCAACCTTTGACTTGCGCAGCACTGCTGCTGCATAAGCTGTGGCTCTTCTACTTTGTAACCCCTGAGGGGGGGTTAAAGGTGACTTTTGAAATCGGTTCAATTAGGCTTCGGCCTACACTCTGCTCCACCTGCAGAGCCCGGGCTCCAACAACGCTAGTTGCTGTCCGGAAGTGCTGGCTGCACAGAGCCAAACACCTCGCCAATGTGTCAGTGGGGTCCAGCACCGCCAGCTGTTCCCCTGCTGTGTAGCCGGCAACGTGTCCTGCAAAAGCCACGCAGACACAACAGACCCAAAGCTGCCGCCAGTGCAGGCTTCGGCCTACACTCCCCTCCCCCTGCTCCTCCTCCTCCTGCTCCTCCTCCTGCTGTCCCTGGGCTCTAACACACCGCCAGTTGGGGCCCAGATGTGCTAGCTGCACAGAGAAAAACACCAGCCAATGTGTCAGTGGGGTCCAGCACCGCCAGCTGTTCCCCTGCTGTGCAGCCGGCAACGTGTCCTGCAAAAGCCACGCAGACACAAGAACTGAAATTGAAGGGAACCTGTCCCCCCTCCCCCAGGCGTTTTTACGTTATCCAGCCACCTTGTACAGCGGTAATGCTGCATGTGTGCAAGGTGGCTCAGAAACGTATTCTCCTCGCACATGTGGAACTGAAAACACGTCTGAAATGTGTCCTCTGTGTGACCATTTAACCGTCCCGGTGGTGTGACTTTCCTTTGTAATGACACGCTGCAACCCCCTTGGTAGCGCTGCCCGTCTTCTGGCATCATTGTTTGGCTGCCTGCGCCTCTGCGGCCGCCCTGACCCACACAACGCCCCTCGGTGTCTTATTTATTGGGACTGCGAGGGTGTGATTGATGGGCAGGATCAGTGCATCAGTTCGCCTGTCCCTCCTCTCCTTCCGCCTTCTTCGGACTGTGCGGCTTCATGGCCGTGGCATGCGATAAGGGATCAGATGACGCCGCACAGTCTGAAGCGGGTGTAAGGACCCGAGTGTGAGAGGCGAACATATGTGCTGCGCCAGGCCCTGAATCCCAGCCCCGCAGTGTTTTAACAATGTTAAGACACTGCGGGGCTGGGATTCATGGGCATCGCGAACCGCACCGGCCGACATTACATGATGCCAGAAGATGGGCAGCGCTAACGGCGCTAGGCCAGGGGATAACACGACAGCGCAGACTCCTGTACAGCAAATAACAACGCTCGGGAGGCTGCACCCAGCACCAAGGTGGGATTCTTGACACCTGTGCTGCGTCTCATTACAAAGGGAACTCTCGCCTCCATTACACAGTTTGACTGTATAAAGGGCTGAATGTTATACGTGTTCCATTCAGCGTGTGCAAGGAGAAAAATTACAAGAGCAACCTTTGACTTGCGCAGCACTGCTGCTGCATAAGCTGTGGCTCTTCTACTTTGTAACCCCTGAGGGGGGGTTAAAGGTGACTTTTGAAATCGGTTCAATTAGGCTTCGGCCTACACTCTGCTCCACCTGCAGAGCCCGGGCTCCAACAACGCTAGTTGCTGTCCGGAAGTGCTGGCTGCACAGAGCCAAACACCTCGCCAATGTGTCAGTGGGGTCCAGCACCGCCAGCTGTTCCCCTGCTGTGTAGCCGGCAACGTGTCCTGCAAAAGCCACGCAGACACAACAGACCCAAAGCTGCCGCCAGTGCAGGCTTCGGCCTACACTCCCCTCCCCCTGCTCCTCCTCCTCCTGCTCCTCCTCCTGCTGTCCCTGGGCTCTAACACACCGCCAGTTGGGGCCCAGATGTGCTAGCTGCACAGAGAAAAACACCAGCCAATGTGTCAGTGGGGTCCAGCACCGCCAGCTGTTCCCCTGCTGTGCAGCCGGCAACGTGTCCTGCAAAAGCCACGCAGACACAAGAACTGAAATTGAAGGGAACCTGTCCCCCCTCCCCCAGGCGTTTTTACGTTATCCAGCCACCTTGTACAGCGGTAATGCTGCATGTGTGCAAGGTGGCTCAGAAACGTATTCTCCTCGCACATGTGGAACTGAAAACACGTCTGAAATGTGTCCTCTGTGTGACCATTTAACCGTCCCGGTGGTGTGACTTTCCTTTGTAATGACACGCTGCAACCCCCTTGGTAGCGCTGCCCGTCTTCTGGCATCATTGTTTGGCTGCCTGCGCCTCTGCGGCCGCCCTGACCCACACAACGCCCCTCGGTGTCTTATTTATTGGGACTGCGAGGGTGTGATTGATGGGCAGGATCAGTGCATCAGTTCGCCTGTCCCTCCTCTCCTTCCGCCTTCTTCGGACTGTGCGGCTTCATGGCCGTGGCATGCGATAAGGGATCAGATGACGCCGCACAGTCTGAAGCGGGTGTAAGGACCCGAGTGTGAGAGGCCAACATATGTGCTGCGCCAGGCCCTGAATCCCAGCCCCGCAGTGTTTTAACAATGTTAAGACACTGCGGGGCTGGGATTCATGGGCATCGCGAACCGCACCGGCCGACATTACATGATGCCAGAAGATGGGCAGCGCTAACGGCGCTAGGCCAGGGGATAACACGACAGCGCAGACTCCTGTACAGCAAATAACAACGCTCGGGAGGCTGCACCCAGCACCAAGGTGGGATTCTTGACACCTGTGCTGCGTCTCATTACAAAGGGAACTCTCGCCTCCATTACACAGTTTGACTGTATAAAGGGCTGAATGTTATACGTGTTCCATTCAGCGTGTGCAAGGAGAAAAATTACAAGAGCAACCTTTGACTTGCGCAGCACTGCTGCTGCATAAGCTGTGGCTCTTCTACTTTGTAACCCCTGAGGGGGGGTTAAAGGTGACTTTTGAAATCGGTTCAATTAGGCTTCGGCCTACACTCTGCTCCACCTGCAGAGCCCGGGCTCCAACAACGCTAGTTGCTGTCCGGAAGTGCTGGCTGCACAGAGCCAAACACCTCGCCAATGTGTCAGTGGGGTCCAGCACCGCCAGCTGTTCCCCTGCTGTGTAGCCGGCAACGTGTCCTGCAAAAGCCACGCAGACACAACAGACCCAAAGCTGCCGCCAGTGCAGGCTTCGGCCTACACTCCCCTCCCCCTGCTCCTCCTCCTCCTGCTCCTCCTCCTGCTGTCCCTGGGCTCTAACACACCGCCAGTTGGGGCCCAGATGTGCTAGCTGCACAGAGAAAAACACCAGCCAATGTGTCAGTGGGGTCCAGCACCGCCAGCTGTTCCCCTGCTGTGCAGCCGGCAACGTGTCCTGCAAAAGCCACGCAGACACAAGAACTGAAATTGAAGGGAACCTGTCCCCCCTCCCCCAGGCGTTTTTACGTTATCCAGCCACCTTGTACAGCGGTAATGCTGCATGTGTGCAAGGTGGCTCAGAAACGTATTCTCCTCGCACATGTGGAACTGAAAACACGTCTGAAATGTGTCCTCTGTGTGACCATTTAACCGTCCCGGTGGTGTGACTTTCCTTTGTAATGACACGCTGCAACCCCCTTGGTAGCGCTGCCCGTCTTCTGGCATCATTGTTTGGCTGCCTGCGCCTCTGCGGCCGCCCTGACCCACACAACGCCCCTCGGTGTCTTATTTATTGGGACTGCGAGGGTGTGATTGATGGGCAGGATCAGTGCATCAGTTCGCCTGTCCCTCCTCTCCTTCCGCCTTCTTCGGACTGTGCGGCTTCATGGCCGTGGCATGCGATAAGGGATCAGATGACGCCGCACAGTCTGAAGCGGGTGTAAGGACCCGAGTGTGAGAGGCGAACATATGTGCTGCGCCAGGCCCTGAATCCCAGCCCCGCAGTGTTTTAACAATGTTAAGACACTGCGGGGCTGGGATTCATGGGCATCGCGAACCGCACCGGCCGACATTACATGATGCCAGAAGATGGGCAGCGCTAACGGCGCTAGGCCAGGGGATAACACGACAGCGCAGACTCCTGTACAGCAAATAACAACGCTCGGGAGGCTGCACCCAGCACCAAGGTGGGATTCTTGACACCTGTGCTGCGTCTCATTACAAAGGGAACTCTCGCCTCCATTACACAGTTTGACTGTATAAAGGGCTGAATGTTATACGTGTTCCATTCAGCGTGTGCAAGGAGAAAAATTACAAGAGCAACCTTTGACTTGCGCAGCACTGCTGCTGCATAAGCTGTGGCTCTTCTACTTTGTAACCCCTGAGGGGGGGTTAAAGGTGACTTTTGAAATCGGTTCAATTAGGCTTCGGCCTACACTCTGCTCCACCTGCAGAGCCCGGGCTCCAACAACGCTAGTTGCTGTCCGGAAGTGCTGGCTGCACAGAGCCAAACACCTCGCCAATGTGTCAGTGGGGTCCAGCACCGCCAGCTGTTCCCCTGCTGTGTAGCCGGCAACGTGTCCTGCAAAAGCCACGCAGACACAACAGACCCAAAGCTGCCGCCAGTGCAGGCTTCGGCCTACACTCCCCTCCCCCTGCTCCTCCTCCTCCTGCTCCTCCTCCTGCTGTCCCTGGGCTCTAACACACCGCCAGTTGGGGCCCAGATGTGCTAGCTGCACAGAGAAAAACACCAGCCAATGTGTCAGTGGGGTCCAGCACCGCCAGCTGTTCCCCTGCTGTGCAGCCGGCAACGTGTCCTGCAAAAGCCACGCAGACACAAGAACTGAAATTGAAGGGAACCTGTCCCCCCTCCCCCAGGCGTTTTTACGTTATCCAGCCACCTTGTACAGCGGTAATGCTGCATGTGTGCAAGGTGGCTCAGAAACGTATTCTCCTCGCACATGTGGAACTGAAAACACGTCTGAAATGTGTCCTCTGTGTGACCATTTAACCGTCCCGGTGGTGTGACTTTCCTTTGTAATGACACGCTGCAACCCCCTTGGTAGCGCTGCCCGTCTTCTGGCATCATTGTTTGGCTGCCTGCGCCTCTGCGGCCGCCCTGACCCACACAACGCCCCTCGGTGTCTTATTTATTGGGACTGCGAGGGTGTGATTGATGGGCAGGATCAGTGCATCAGTTCGCCTGTCCCTCCTCTCCTTCCGCCTTCTTCGGACTGTGCGGCTTCATGGCCGTGGCATGCGATAAGGGATCAGATGACGCCGCACAGTCTGAAGCGGGTGTAAGGACCCGAGTGTGAGAGGCCAACATATGTGCTGCGCCAGGCCCTGAATCCCAGCCCCGCAGTGTTTTAACAATGTTAAGACACTGCGGGGCTGGGATTCATGGGCATCGCGAACCGCACCGGCCGACATTACATGATGCCAGAAGATGGGCAGCGCTAACGGCGCTAGGCCAGGGGATAACACGACAGCGCAGACTCCTGTACAGCAAATAACAACGCTCGGGAGGCTGCACCCAGCACCAAGGTGGGATTCTTGACACCTGTGCTGCGTCTCATTACAAAGGGAACTCTCGCCTCCATTACACAGTTTGACTGTATAAAGGGCTGAATGTTATACGTGTTCCATTCAGCGTGTGCAAGGAGAAAAATTACAAGAGCAACCTTTGACTTGCGCAGCACTGCTGCTGCATAAGCTGTGGCTCTTCTACTTTGTAACCCCTGAGGGGGGGTTAAAGGTGACTTTTGAAATCGGTTCAATTAGGCTTCGGCCTACACTCTGCTCCACCTGCAGAGCCCGGGCTCCAACAACGCTAGTTGCTGTCCGGAAGTGCTGGCTGCACAGAGCCAAACACCTCGCCAATGTGTCAGTGGGGTCCAGCACCGCCAGCTGTTCCCCTGCTGTGTAGCCGGCAACGTGTCCTGCAAAAGCCACGCAGACACAACAGACCCAAAGCTGCCGCCAGTGCAGGCTTCGGCCTACACTCCCCTCCCCCTGCTCCTCCTCCTCCTGCTCCTCCTCCTGCTGTCCCTGGGCTCTAACACACCGCCAGTTGGGGCCCAGATGTGCTAGCTGCACAGAGAAAAACACCAGCCAATGTGTCAGTGGGGTCCAGCACCGCCAGCTGTTCCCCTGCTGTGCAGCCGGCAACGTGTCCTGCAAAAGCCACGCAGACACAAGAACTGAAATTGAAGGGAACCTGTCCCCCCTCCCCCAGGCGTTTTTACGTTATCCAGCCACCTTGTACAGCGGTAATGCTGCATGTGTGCAAGGTGGCTCAGAAACGTATTCTCCTCGCACATGTGGAACTGAAAACACGTCTGAAATGTGTCCTCTGTGTGACCATTTAACCGTCCCGGTGGTGTGACTTTCCTTTGTAATGACACGCTGCAACCCCCTTGGTAGCGCTGCCCGTCTTCTGGCATCATTGTTTGGCTGCCTGCGCCTCTGCGGCCGCCCTGACCCACACAACGCCCCTCGGTGTCTTATTTATTGGGACTGCGAGGGTGTGATTGATGGGCAGGATCAGTGCATCAGTTCGCCTGTCCCTCCTCTCCTTCCGCCTTCTTCGGACTGTGCGGCTTCATGGCCGTGGCATGCGATAAGGGATCAGATGACGCCGCACAGTCTGAAGCGGGTGTAAGGACCCGAGTGTGAGAGGCCAACATATGTGCTGCGCCAGGCCCTGAATCCCAGCCCCGCAGTGTTTTAACAATGTTAAGACACTGCGGGGCTGGGATTCATGGGCATCGCGAACCGCACCGGCCGACATTACATGATGCCAGAAGATGGGCAGCGCTAACGGCGCTAGGCCAGGGGATAACACGACAGCGCAGACTCCTGTACAGCAAATAACAACGCTCGGGAGGCTGCACCCAGCACCAAGGTGGGATTCTTGACACCTGTGCTGCGTCTCATTACAAAGGGAACTCTCGCCTCCATTACACAGTTTGACTGTATAAAGGGCTGAATGTTATACGTGTTCCATTCAGCGTGTGCAAGGAGAAAAATTACAAGAGCAACCTTTGACTTGCGCAGCACTGCTGCTGCATAAGCTGTGGCTCTTCTACTTTGTAACCCCTGAGGGGGGGTTAAAGGTGACTTTTGAAATCGGTTCAATTAGGCTTCGGCCTACACTCTGCTCCACCTGCAGAGCCCGGGCTCCAACAACGCTAGTTGCTGTCCGGAAGTGCTGGCTGCACAGAGCCAAACACCTCGCCAATGTGTCAGTGGGGTCCAGCACCGCCAGCTGTTCCCCTGCTGTGTAGCCGGCAACGTGTCCTGCAAAAGCCACGCAGACACAACAGACCCAAAGCTGCCGCCAGTGCAGGCTTCGGCCTACACTCCCCTCCCCCTGCTCCTCCTCCTCCTGCTCCTCCTCCTGCTGTCCCTGGGCTCTAACACACCGCCAGTTGGGGCCCAGATGTGCTAGCTGCACAGAGAAAAACACCAGCCAATGTGTCAGTGGGGTCCAGCACCGCCAGCTGTTCCCCTGCTGTGCAGCCGGCAACGTGTCCTGCAAAAGCCACGCAGACACAAGAACTGAAATTGAAGGGAACCTGTCCCCCCTCCCCCAGGCGTTTTTACGTTATCCAGCCACCTTGTACAGCGGTAATGCTGCATGTGTGCAAGGTGGCTCAGAAACGTATTCTCCTCGCACATGTGGAACTGAAAACACGTCTGAAATGTGTCCTCTGTGTGACCATTTAA
This sequence comes from Ranitomeya variabilis, assembly GCF_051348905.1. NCBI lineage: Eukaryota > Metazoa > Chordata > Amphibia > Anura > Dendrobatidae > Ranitomeya > Ranitomeya variabilis. The sequence continues at coordinate 327,464,509 of NC_135235.1, read as the reverse complement.
CCATCCCGGTGGTGTGACTTTCCTTTGTAATGACACGCTGCAACCCCCTTGGTAGCGCTGCCCGTCTTCTGGCATCATTGTTTGGCTGCCTGCGCCTCTGCGGCCGCCCTGACCCACACAACGCCCCTCGGTGTCTTATTTATTGGGACTGCGAGGGTGTGATTGATGGGCAGGATCAGTGCATCAGTTCGCCTGTCCCTCCTCTCCTTCCGCCTTCTTCGGACTGTGCGGCTTCATGGCCGTGGCATGCGATAAGGGATCAGATGACGCCGCACAGTCTGAAGCGGGTGTAAGGACCCGAGTGTGAGAGGCCAACATATGTGCTGCGCCAGGCCCTGAATCCCAGCCCCGCAGTGTTTTAACAATGTTAAGACACTGCGGGGCTGGGATTCATGGGCATCGCGAACCGCACCGGCCGACATTACATGATGCCAGAAGATGGGCAGCGCTAACGGCGCTAGGCCAGGGGATAACACGACAGCGCAGACTCCTGTACAGCAAATAACAACGCTCGGGAGGCTGCACCCAGCACCAAGGTGGGATTCTTGACATCTGTGCTGCGTCTCATTACAAAGGGAACTCGCGCCTCCAACACAGTTTGACTGTATAAAGGGCTAAATGTTATACGTGTTTCATTCAGCGTGTGCAAGGAGAAAAATTAAAAGAGCAACCTTTGACTTGTGCAGCACTACTGCTGCATAAGCTGTGGCTCTTCTACTTTCTAACCCCTGAGGGGGGGTTAAAGGTGACCTTTGAAATCGGTTCAAGTAGGCTTCGGCCTACACTCTGCTCCCCCTGCAGAGCCCGGGCTCCAACACCGATCGTTGCTGTCCGGAAGTGCTGGCTGCACAGAGCCAAACACCTCGCCAATGTGTCAGTGGGGTCCAGCACCGCCAGCTGTTCCCCTGCTGTGTAGCCGGCAACGTGTCCTGCAAAAGCCACGCAGACACAACAGACCCAAAGCTGCCGCCAGTGCAGGCTTCGGCCTACACTCCCCTCCCCCTGCTCCTCCTCCTCCTGCTCCTCCTCCTGCTGACCCTGGGCTCTAACAAACCGCCAGTTGGGGCCCAGATGTGCTAGCTGCACAGAGAAAAACACCTCGCCAATGTGTCAGTGGGGTCCAGCACCGCCAGCTGTTCCCCTGCTGTGCAGCCGGCATCGTGTCCTGCAAAAGCCACGCAGACACTTGCTCTTGTACCTTCTGCTCCCCATCCTGGTTCCAGTACCGTCAGCTGGTTCCGGGCAGAGCCTTTGGCTTAGGTGCCTCCCTTTGGTATCCGAGTTCCACCAACGTCAGGTGGTCCTTGGTAGTGCTTTCAGGCACGGGTACCTCCTGCTTAGTAACCGGGTTCCAGTAACGTCAGCTGGTCCTCGGTAGTTCCATTGGCTCTTGGACCTTCGGCTACCCATCCGGGTTCCAGCACCGTCAGCTGGTTCTCGGCAGTGTCTTTTGCTCTTGTACCTTCTGCTCCCCATCCTGGTTCCAGTACCGTCAGCTGGTTCCGGGCAGAGCCTTTGGCTTAGGTGCCTCCCTCTGGGTATCCGAGTTCCACCAACGTCAGGTGGTCCTTGGTAGTGCTTTCAGCACAGGTACCTCCTGCTTAGTAACCGGGTTCCAGTAACGTCAGCTGGTCCTCGGTAGTTCCATTGGCTCTTGGACCTTCGGGTAGCCATCCGAGTTCCAGTTCCATCAGCTGGTTCTCGGCATTTTCTCAGCCTTCTTGTACCTTCTGCTACATTTCCAAGTTCAAGAGACTAAACACAATGACCCAGAAGACCACCCCTAAGATGACGACGACACGAGAGACGACAACCACCGTGATGACGACGACCCTGGAGACGATGACCCCGAAGACCACCCCGATGACGACGACCCCGGAGACGACGACCCTGAAGACCACCCCGATGACGACGACCCCGGAGACGACGACCCTGGAGACGACGACGACCTGGAAGACCGAGAAGCAGAAGAACAAGAGGCTGCAGAACAAAGAGCAGAAGGACATTAAGCATAACACAAAATATCAGAGCAAAAAATATTATGTAAATTATAAGCAGAAGAAGACTAAGCAGTGTATGGGGGTGAGTCCGTTCCTCCTCGTGGTGCCCCTGGATAAAGCCTGATGCTGCAGGCCAAACTGAACGCGGACAAATGTAACTGTTTTGTGACAGGCAGAACGGAAGGTGTAATCTTCAAACTTTTATAGATAACAACTACGGGAATGCCTGTCACAAATAAGAATATGATGAAGAAGTTGAATATGATGAAGATAATAGTAAAATAAAAAGAATATGAACAATGTAACCCAAAAAACAATAGGTAGAAGATGAAGAAGATGAATAAGGTGAAGAAGTTGATGTCAAAGAAGCTGATGATGAGGATAATTAAGAAGAAAGCGTGGGAGAAGTAAAAAAGAAGGTGAAGGGCGTGGAAGTAGTGAAACATCAATATCTGACATAAAAAAAAAAAAAAAAACATAGTCAAATTCTTTCTAACGCCGAACTTCATAAAAAAAAATAAAAAATCCTGCTATTCTATTACATTGGGCTAAACCTCTGTCCCTTTAATATCTCCGCCACGTCCCCCAATACATCCTACAATATTCTTAGTTGTTTTCCTTCATGTAGAATGAACCTACAAGTGTATAAAGGGTTTATTTTAATTCCGATATTTTCGTCCCATTGACTTGCATTGGGATCGGGTATCGGTATCGGATTGGATTCCGATACTGTGACGGTATCGGCCGATACTTTCCGATACCGATACTTTCCGATATCGGAAAGTATCGCTCAACACTATTAGTCAGATGTTTCCATGGTTATTGAAGTAAAATTATCAGCATTTCATAAAGTCTTTTTTTTATAAATACATCAATTCTATGCAAAGACGCAATATTTACTGTGTTGAGCAAAGATGGAAGATTCAAATTGCAGGACTTCGTTCATCGTCCAGGTCAGTTGTGTGTGACTGCTGGATTAGAGCAGTGCAAATCTCCTCTAAGCTCCTCTTTCCGATTTTTCTTTTAATTAGCCAGACTGGCATGATATAATCAATGAGGCATGATGTATGCATGCCATAGTGCCAGATAGCTATTCAAAAGAAGAGCTAGGAGGTAATGAGATTTGTAGGACTCCCATCCAGCCGTCACAGATTACTGACCTGGCTGATGGACCGGAGTCCTGCAAATTGATAGTTCCATTTCTAGCCTAGACCCATAATTTTTAAGACTTCTACATTTTGCCCTATCATGCTGGATAACAGTTTCTGACTGATGGCAACCCATTTTTGCCTAATCAGCGATTGGAACTCATCATCATTTCTGTGTTTTTGTTTTTCCAACTGTTTTTACTGACTTGACAACATGTTCTCAATACAATTGAGATCTGTTGAGTTTTCTGGCTGTAAGCCCAAAATTTCAATGCATTGTTCACTGAGCCATTTAATTTATACTTTTCAATTTTGACATGGTGTTCCTTGATGCTGTAGGAATATTTTTCTTCACTAAATTGTTCCTTGATCATTGGGAGAAGTTACTCTTTGAGAATAATAATAATAATAATCTTTATTTATATAGCGCCAACATATTCCGCAGCGCTTTACAGTTTAACAGTTTCAAACACAACAGTCATAGGTAACAATGTTAACAATACAGTAATAAAGCAGAATAAAACAAAATACGACGACCCTGCTCGTGAGAGCTTACAATCTACAGTAAAGGTGGGGAGATACAAAGTACAGGTGTGTATTTACAATGATGTATTTACAATGAGGGTCCAGCCATCTTCAGGGAGTGGGGGGTAGATGGAGATAGCAAATGGGCTACACACACAAACATAAAATGAGTTTGATTAGGGAACGTGATAGGCCGCTCTGAACAAATGTGTTTTGAGGGAGCGCCAAAAGCTATGCAAATTGTGGATGGTTCTAATATCTTGGGGTAGAGCATTCCAGAGGATTGGTGCAGCACGGGAGAAGTCTTGGAGTCGGGAGTGTGAGGTACGGATTAGTGCAGAGGTTAGTTGAAAGTCGTTTGCAGAGCGCAGCGGTCGGCTAGGCCGATAGAGAGAAATGAGGGAGGAGATGTAAGGCGGTGCCGCACTGTGGAGAGCTTTGTGGGTGAGAACAAGTACTTTGAATTGTATCCTGTAATGAATGGGCAGCCAGTGTAATGACTGGCGAAGAGCTGACACGTCCGAGTAACGATTAGCCAGATGGTCGACCCTGGCTGCTGCATTAAGGATAGACTGGAGAGGGGAAAGTCGCGTGAGGGGGAGGCCAATTAATAGAGAGTTGCAGTAGTCCAGACGGGAGTGGATTAGGGCGACAGTGAGAGTTTTTGTTGTCTCCATGGTGAGAAAAGGGCGGTTTCTAGAGATGTTCTTTATGTGTAAGTGGCACGAGCGGGCAAGAGATTGTATGTGGGAGGTGAAGGAGAGATCGGAGTCAAACATAACACCCAGACAGCGTGCCTGCTGCCGGGGTGTTATTATGGTGCCACCCACGGAGAGGGAAATGCCAGATTTAGGGAGGTTAGTAGAAGGCGGGAGCAGAAGAAGTTCAGTTTTGGAGAGGTTGAGTTTCAGGTAGAAAGCGGACATTATGTCAGAGACTGCGGACAGGCAGTCAGTGGCGTTCTGTAGTACAGGGGAAGTAAGGTCAGGGGATGACATGTATAGTTGTGTGTCATCAGCATAAAGATGGTACTGAAAGCCAAATCTGCTGATGGTCTGTCCAATTGGGGCTGTGTAGAGGGAGAAGAGAAGGGGGCCAAGGACTGAGCCCTGAGGTACCCCGACAGTGAGAGGAAGAGGAGATGAAGTGGAGCCGGAGAACAGAACACTGAAGGAGCGTTCAGAAAGATAGGAAGAGAACCAGGAGAGGGCAGTGTCCTTGATGCCTAGTGACTGGAGCCTAGAGAGTAGGAGAGGGTGGTCAACAGTGTCGAAAGCTGCAGAAAGATCGAGGAGAATGAGCAGAGAGTGGTCACCATTACGTTTTGCTCTAAGAAGGTCATTGGTCACCATGATGAGTGCAGTTTCTGTCGAATGTAGGGGGCGGAACCCGGACTGTGAAGGGTCTAGGAGGGAATGAATGGAGAGGTAACGGGTAAGACGGGAGTAGACTAGGCGCTCCAGGAGTTTTGAGATGAAGGGGAGATTGGAGACCGGTCTGTAGTTGTTTGTGCATGATGGGTCAAGGGTTTGTTTTTTTAGTATTTGAGTAATGATAGAGTGTTTGAAGGAGGAGGGAAAAATGCCAGAGGAAAGGGAGAGATTAAAAATTGTAGTATGATTAGATGCTATTCTTTATACATGGCAATGTTCTTTGTCTAAATTGTGAATGAGCTCAAACCCTTGGTCAAAATTATTGTTATTAAGAACAGTTAAGCAAGTTGAAGATGAAATAATCTCTAAAAGGAATACATTTAAAATGATAATTTTCCTTTATATTTTCGGCAAATATATATATATATACTAGATGGTGGCCCGATTCTAACGCATCAGGTATTCTAGAATATGTATGCGTAGTGTATAGCACAGCCCAAGTAGTATATTGCACAGCCACGCAGTACATTGTACAGCCCACGCAGTACTTTGCGCAGCCCACGCAGTACATTGCGCAGCCAACGCAGTACATTGCGCAGCCCACGCAGTACATTGTGCAGCCCACGCAGTACATTGCGCAGCCCACGTAGTACATCGCGCAGCCTATGTAGTATATTGCGCAGCCCACGTTGTACATTGCGCAGCCCACGTAGTATATTGCGCAGCCCACTTAGTATATTGCGCAGCCCACGTAGTATATTGCACAGCCCACGTTGTATATTGCGCAGCCCACATAGTATATTGCGCAGCCCATGTAGTATATTGTGCAGCCCATGTTGTATATTGCGCAGCCCACGTTGTATATTGCGCAGCCCACATTGTATATTGCGCAGCCCATGTTGTATATTGCGCAGCCCACATATATAGCAATGTGGGCATGATAACCCTGTTAAAAAAAAGAATTAAAATAAAAAATAGTTATATACTCAACTTCCGTTGGTGCCTGGATCCATGAAGCGGCTACCGACGCTTGGGATCCACCAAAGCTCCGCCGGCCACCATCTTCCGTTCCCAGGATGCATTGTGAAATTACCCAGATGACTTAGTGGTCTCGCGAGACCGCTAAGTCTTCTGGGTAATTTCACAATGCATCGCCGGGAATGGAAGATGGCGGCCGGTGCAAGTGGCTCGGCGGACTACGGAGGGTGAGTATAGCAGGTTTTTTGTTTTTTTACTATTTTTAACATTAAATTTTTTTACTATTGATGCCGCATAGGCAGCATCAATAGTAAAAAATTGGGGACACACAGGGTTAATAGCAGCGGTTACGGAATGCGTTACCCGAAGCATAATGCGGTCCGTTACCGCCGGCATTAACCCTGTGTGAGTGGTGACCGGAGGGGAGGATGCGGGCGCCGGGCACTGAGTGCGAGGAGTAAGGAGCGGCCATTTTCTTCCGGACTGTGCACGTCGCTGATTGGTCGTGGCAATGGTTGTGGGCGTTTTGGATTCCATGACAGACAGAGGCCGTGACCAATGAATATCCGTGACAGACAGACAGACAGAAGGACAGAAAGACGGAAGTACCCCTTAGACAATTATATAGTAGATATATTAGGGTATTTAAATTTTCCGAAGTTATGATTTTCATATGACTTTGCTTGAATCCTTGGTCTAAGTCATCTAAAAGATCCAAGTAAAACATAGCGAAATCGATTAATATTAATATTTAGGGGTTGCACACTTTGATCACTTTTATCTGAAAGTACTGAAATTCATGAAAATGTATCATCGACATCACACTAATGTGTATGTTGTGTTTCTATTATGTTTTGGGGGTAGTTTATCTGAAAATGAGTACTAGAAAGGGAATTTGGTTACTTGAAAAGGTGCCTGGTGGTGAATTTTTGGGAGCTCGACTCACTTCCAAGGAACAAGTGCTTTTAGTTTTCATTTACCATCACAAGGAAATGAAAGAAACACTCTCGTGTGCTGCTAAATACACAAGTATTAAACTACAGGAAGTGTGGAAGAAAGCAAGTATCCCTGTCATGACAGAGGAGAATATCCGAACTCGTATAGAGAAGTTATTCAAGGAATATCAACATCTGGGTAAAGAGAAATCAAGAACCACTGACAAAGCAAATATGAAGTGGCAGATTTAGAAAGGTGATCTTGTTGACCTATTTGATATTGCCAGGCAAAATGTGATGTCCATGAATAGCATACTAGAAGACGATAAAGCATTCCTTATGTCACAAAGAGAGGATCGTACAAGTTCATCAATGAGTGGTGTAGATAAGGTTCTTGTCTCACAAATTAAAAAGAAGAAAATAAATTCATAAAAAAAAGAAGGGATACAAGATGAAACATTATAAAGAAATCGCCAAAATGAACAAGATAGATATAGTGGAACACTCAGTCTCATCTCCATCATTATCAGTTCACGAAGAGGACACATTTTCTGCACCACCAGTGAAAAAATCTTGTGCAGGTCGCATATTAAAACCTCATGGCTACATGGAATCGAGAACAACTCTCCAATTGACAAGCAATTACTTAATTTATTGCAACTGCAAAATGCCTTGGTCACGATGTTTCATGCATTTCCAAATCTCCATCTACCGTTTTCCTAGCTCGGGCGATTAACAGAAGACAAATGGCTGAGAACATGGAAAAGTCACTGTTTGAAAATCCTCCTCATTTAGTCTTACATTGGGATAGTAAATTGTTGCCCTCGGTTGCATGTGGGAGTGTCAAAACTCTAGAAGATAGTGTTGCTGTTCTTGTAACTGGAAAAGATTTTGAGCATTTGCTTGGTGTACCTGTTGCCCAGAAAGGTACTGGTGAGCTACTGGCTGAAGTTGTTATTCAGGAGGTGGACCGATTCATGCTATATGACCGTATCATTGGTATATCTTTTGATACAACTGCATCTAATACAGGAATTATCCCAGGAGCATGTATCAGAATTGAAACTGAATTTGGGCGACCATTGTTGTGGTTGGCTTGCCACCACCAGCACACCCACGAATTAATCTTGAAAGGAGTGTTTGGTAACTGTTGTAACATATCATCAAGTGGTCCTGACATCCAGATTTTCCGAAAGTTCCAAAATCAGTGGAATTCAGTTGATAAGAAGTCCTATTCCACGATGTCAGATGAAGAAAATCCCATTCAAGTTTTTCTAGAAGAACGACGTGTGAAAATGGTTGACTACCTCAACAATGTCTTGAAAGATGGCAGTCATCCAAGAGAAGATTACAAAGAGCTATTAGAACTATCATTTCTATATCTTGGAGGCTGGGATGAAAACGATTTTGAATTTAGGGTTCCAAGGGCTCTGAATGAAGCAAGGTGGATGGCAAAGGCCATATATGTACTCAAAATTGTGCTATTCACTAAACAATTGCATATTTCTAATACCGAATTGAAAGGAATAAGAAAAGTAGAGCGTTTTGTCTGTCTAATATATGTCTGCTTTTGGCAGGAGGCAGTTGTAAGTCGATGGGCTGCAAAGAATGATTTAGAGATGCTACAGCTTTTGCAGTATTATTCAGATAAAGATGTCAGAGAAAGTGCCCTCACAGTGGCTAAGAGCCACATTTGGTATCTGTCAGAAACTAATATAGGATTGGCATTTTTGGATGAACGTATCGGTCAGGCTGAGAAGGATAAAATGTTTGAAAATTTAAGAATGAAACCTGCAAAGAAAAAGGAACTGAAACGGTTGGAAGGTAAAATCCTAGTTTTCAAAGGAAAAGACCTCAGCGATTTTGTTACAAGTAAAACAAAGACATTCTTTGAATTGAATTGTTTGGGATCCACGACGTAGAAGAATATTGCAGTGCTACACTAAGAAGCTCCATCAATGTTTTTAAGGTGGTGAATGACACCGCGGAAAGGGGCATTGCTCTGATAAAGAAGTTTAATAATTCAATCAGAGATGAACAACATAAAAAGTTATTGTTAAGAGTTGTCGAGTATCATAAAAAAGCCGTCACCAAGCGAACAAAAGGAGTTGCATCTTTCACAGCACATTAGTGTAAATCATTCAATATGTATGATACCGCCTATCAATGTTACTGTTCATTGTCACTATTATTCTAAGTTTTTAATTGTTTGAATTTCTAATTAAAAAAATACTTAACATTGAAAATCTGTTTTTGTGTATCTTTATTAAACTGATAAAAGTGTGCAGCCTGTAAATATTGTTCGATCGTCTTGAAATTTGGCATATATAATTTTACATTAGTGAGACTCGGGGCGTAGGCAAAGTGTGCAAAAATTTGACATTTTAATTTTTACCATACAAAATGAAACACCCTAATATATATATATATATATATATATATATATATATATATATATATATATATATATATATACATACTGTATATATTGCATGTACTGCTGTCTTTAAGGCCTAGCACCAGATTTTCAAAATATTCAATGATAATGTAGGCAGCCTATAGTGGATTTTGATATTTGTTTGAGATCATTATCCATTTGTAGAAGCCATCCGCTTTTCAACTTCAGCTTTTTACAGATGTTGTTATGTTTCTATCAATAATTTGTTGAAATTTCATTGAATCCATTCTTCCCTCTACCTGTGAAATTTTCCTTGTGCCGTTGGCTGTATCACAAAGCAAGTATAAAGTACTTGATGCAGTAATTGATACAAAAGGAGCCCCGACCAAGTATTGAGTGCATTTACTGAACATACATTTCAGTAGGCCAACATTTTGGATTTGAAAATAATTTTTCAAGCTTATTTTATAAAGTATTCTAATTTACTGAGATAATGACTTTTGGGTTTTCATTCGGTGTAAGCCATAATCATCAACATTAACAGAAATAAACACTTGAAATCACTCTGCTTGTAATGACTCTATATAATATATGAGTTTCACTTTTTGTATTGAAGAACTGAAATAAATTAACTTTTTGATGATATTCTAATTTTGCACCTGTCTCTATAGCAGATATATGTTTAAGCATTTGCACTAACTTCTGGTTGGGGTGTTATTGTATTAAATATAAATATACTACTCGATGAGCATTACATGTTTACTTATCTTTATGAGCAATTATTTTCCATAGTGGGACAATGGTATTGTCTTTTCCCTACAATTTACTCTGCAGGCTTTAGCAGGTTGGCTTTGTGTGATGTTGTATAGGTCTATATGCTTGAAATAGATTCGTATATACAGTACAGACCAAAAGTTTGGACACACTTTGTCATTTAAAGATTTTTCTGTATTTTCAGGACTATGAAAATTGTACATTCACACTGAAAACATCAAAACTATGAATTAACACATGTGGAATTATATAATTAACAAAAAAGTGTGAAACAACTGAAATTATGAAGAATGCCAAGAGTGTGCAAAGCAGTCATCAAAGCAAAAGGTGGCTACTTTGAAGAACCTAGAATATAAGACATATTTTTAGTTGTTTCACACTTTTTTGCTAAGTATATAAGTCCACATGTGTTAATTCATAGTTTTGATGCCTTCGGTGTGAATGTACAATGTTCATAGTCATGTAAATACAGAAAAATCTTTAAATGAGAAGGTGTGTCCAAACTTTTGGTCTGTACTCTATATTATATAGGAATGATATATATCTTGGTACCGTGTTAGCCAGTAGATTGAAAAATATTTACAATTGAGAGTTTTCAGTGGTTGATACCTTTCAATGGCTAACTGAAAAGATGGTAACAAATTGCTAGCTTTCGAGACTACTCAAGTCCTTTCATCAGGCATAGACTCATACAAATTCTGAAGAATCACATATTTTTGCACAATACAGCCCAGAAATAATGCCATAGATAAGACAGGTGACGTTAAGCAGAATTACCATTATGTGAGAGTGATTAACAGCTGTGTCCATAAATATTGGAACAGTTCATAGATAAGGAGTGGGAATGTTTTATTGTCCTATATATTCTAATAATTACTGCTGGGGTCTGTCAGGGCATCATAGGTTGAGACAACATTGAGCAGGGATGCCATTTGCTCAATTTATATGGTCCCAACCTCCGCGGTTAGGAAGGACAGAATAGGGTTTGATAGGTTCTTCATATCATTTCAACCATTCTCTTTGAATGTGTTTTTTGTGATTATTTTTCATGGCAAGAAATTACTTTTCAAGCTTTTGCAATTCACCTGATTACTCTTCATAATCAAAAAGTGTATCAGTACCATGCAACATGTGGCATATTTCTATCAATCATTTCCTAGCCATTTTAGCTGTGCGATATACTGGATATGCTTGGGTGCTTTTCTGCAAGTAATTCAAAGCCAAGCATAAAAGAAGAGAAAGCCGCACTCAATGATCCTTTAAAAAGTGTAAGTCCTTTATTCCATACTTCGTGACATGGACTTTGGGTGACGGAGAGACACGGAGCGCGAGGAGAGGAAGAAACAAGACGACAGCTGTTTCACATAAGCCTGTTTTGCTGGTCTTGAAGTGGTTAATGATTTATCTGTGCTTTTATGAATAATTATGTTTTCTATTGTTTTTAACATTGTGTTTGCATGATATGTAATGATGTACATCCTTAGAACTGCCATAAAAGGAAGTAGTTTGACATAATCATGCACCTGGACCCGTAGAAGCGTTGGGCTTACGCAAAACGGTCGTAATCTCGTTTATTCCTCTCCCCGCACTCTTCATACTTGCTTTACTTTTCATAGCAAACTAACATCAATGCAGATTGCTACTACAAAAACTGAAGCAGGAAACTTTATGAAAACTAGAATTTGTATCTGTCTCAAAATTTTGGCCATGACTGTATAATCATAGTGCCTTAATATATGCCCTTCCTACAATCTACACTCACAGGTCAAATCATGCATGGAAAATGTTGGCAACATGTTGATGAAAATCAAGGAATTCAGTTGCAGTTAAAGAATGGCTCAATATCCCTTTCTTTTGAGAAACCAGAGGTGTATATTAAAGATGTCTGAATCTTTTGAAATTCATATTCACCAGGCTTATTTTTTTTAATAATATTTTGAATAAATTTGACGCAAATTGCTGGCACTCCAATTGCCCTGAAAAGCTGTGTAAACCATTCTGAGGTCTCTTAGGACTTTATCTACTCCCTTTCGATCTCTTTAACCCAAACACAGCCTTAACCCTCTGTCAAGAACAACTGATCTGACAGGTGCAGTTCTTTTAGTTTCATGTCTCCCTCCTCACCAGATTGTCAGGAAATCCCCCACCCCAATACCTTCCTGTAGGGTTGAGCGAAACGGATCGGTCATTTTCCACTTGTGCTGTAGCGATTTCCACTGTCCAACACCACCTTTTTGTTTGCAGGGACACTGGAAGCTACATTTTTTTTTCCTCAGCGCTGTAGCTCATTGGGCTGCCCTAGAACGCTCCCTGATAGCTGCGTTGCTTTGTGTGTACGCCGCTGTGCAAACCAACTGCTTTTTTCAAAGCACAAATCCTGTTGTTCCTTCCTTTCTGCACAGCTATCTTGTGTGTTTGTCCCCACTTTTGTGTGCAGCAGTCCTTTTTATAGCTGCCTGCCATACTTTCTGAGATTACTGCAGGGAGATAAAGATTGGCAAGTCTGCCTCTGTGCCAGTCCTGTGTGTGGCATCTGTCTCTCATTGTGTGCCACCGAAAACCACTGTGTAATACTGGGCCTTTTTTTTTTTTTTTTTCTAAATTCTCCCTTTTAAAAAAAAAAAAAATTAGTGGGAGATAAAGATTGGCAAGTCTGCCTCTGTGCCAGTCCTGTGTGTGGCATCTGTCTCTCATTGTGTGCCACCGAAAACCACTGTGTAATACTTGGCCATTTATTTTTTTGGTGTAAATTCTCCCCTTTAAAAAAATAAATAATTAGTGGGAGATAAAGATTGGCAAGTCTGCCTCTGTGCCAGTCCTGTGTGTGGCATCTGTCTCTCATTGTGTGCCACCGAAAACTACTGTGTAATACTTGGCCATTTATTTTTTTTGGGTAAATTCTCCCTTTAAAAAAAAAAAAGAATTAGTGGGAGATAAAGGTTGGCAAGTCTCCTTCTGTGCCAGTCCTGTGTGTGGCATCTGTCTCTCATTGTGTGCCACCGAAAACCACTGTGTAATACTTGGCCATTTATTTTTTTGGGGTAAATTCTCCCTTTTAAAAAAATGAATAATTAGTGGGAGATAAAGATTGGCAAGTCTGCCTCTGTGCCAGTCCTGTGTGTGGCATCTGTCTCTCATTGTGTGCCACCGAAAACCACTGTGTAATACTTGGCCATTTTTTTTGGGGGGGGGTAAATTCTCCCTTTAAAAAAAAAAATAATTAGTGGGAGATAAAGATTGGCAAGTCTGCCTCTGTGCCAGTCCTGTGTGTGGCATCAGTCTCTCATTGTGTGCCACCAAAAACCACTGTGTAATACTTGGCCATTTATTTTTTTTGGGTAAATTCTCCCTTTTAAAAAAAAAAAAAATTAGTGGGAGATAAAGATTGGCAAGTCTGCCTCTGTGCCAGTCCTGTGTGTGGCATCTGTCTCTCATTGTGTGCCACTGAAAACCACTGTGTAATACTGGGCCTTTTTTTTTCTTCTAAATTCTCCCTTTTAAAAAAAAAAAATTAGTAGGAGATAAAGATTGGCAAGTCTGCCTCTGTGCCATTGCTGTGTGTGTCATCTGTCTCTCATTGTGTGCCACCGAAAACCACTGTGTAATACTTGGCCATTTATTTGGGGGGGTAAATTCTCCCTGTAAAAAAAAAATAATTAGTGGGAGATAAAGATTGGCAAGTCTGCCTCTGTGCCAGTCCTGTGTGTGGCATCTGTCTCTCATTGTGTGCCACCGAAAACCACTGTGTAATACTTGGCCATTTTTTTGGGGGGGGCAAATTCTCCCTTTTAATAAAAAAATAATTAGTGGGAGATAAAGATTGGCAAGTCTGCCTCTGTGCCAGTCCTGTGTGTGGCATCTGTCTCTCATTGTGTGCCACCGAAAACCACTGTGTAATACTTGGCCATTTATTTTTTTGGGGTAAATTCTCCCTTTTAAAAAAAAAAAAAATAGTGGGAGATAAAGGTTGTCAAGTCTGCCTCTGTGCCAGTCCTGTGTGTGGCATCTGTCTCTCATTGTGTGCCACCGAAAACCACTGTGTAATACTTGGCCATTTATGTTTTTTGGGTAAATTCTCCCTTTTAAAAAAAAAAATAATTAGTGGGAGATAAAGATTGGCAAGTCTGCCTCTGTGCCAGTCCTGTGTGTGGCATCTGTCTCTCATTGTGTGCCACCAAAAACCACTGTGTAATACTTGGCCATTTATTTTTTTTGGGTAAATTCTCCCGTTTAAAAAAAAAAAAAATTAGTGGGAGATAAAGATTGGCAAGTCTGCCTCTGTGCCAGTCCTGTGTGTGGCATCTGTCTCTCATTGTGTGCCACTGAAAACCACTGTGTAATACTGGGCCTTTTTTTTTCTTCTAAATTCTCCCTTTTAAAAAAAAAAAAATTAGTAGGAGATAAAGATTGGCAAGTCTGCCTCTGTGCCATTGCTGTGTGTGGCATCTGTCTCTCATTGTGTGCCACCGAAACCCACTGTGTAATACTTGGCCATTTATTTTGGGGGGTAAATTCTCCCTGTAAAAAAAAAATAATTAGTGGGAGATAAAGATTGGCAAGTCTGCCTCTGTGCCAGTCCTGTGTGTGGCATCTGTCTCTCATTGTGTGCCACCGAAAACCACTGTGTAATACTTGGCCATTTTTTTGGGGGGGGCAAATTCTCCCTTTTAATAAAAAAATAATTAGTGGGAGATAAAGATTGGCAAGTCTGCCTCTGTGCCAGTCCTGTGTGTGGCATCTGTCTCTCATTGTGTGCCACCGAAAACCACTGTGTAATACTTGGCCATTTATGTTTTTTGGGTAAATTCTCCCTTTTAAAAAAAAAAATAATTAGTGGGAGATAAAGATTGGCAAGTCTGCCTCTGTGCCATTGCTGTGTATGGCATCTTTCTCTCATTGTGTGCCACCGAAAACCACTGTGTAATACTTGGCCATTTATTTTTTTGGGGTAAATTCTCCCTTTTAAAAAAATAAATAATTAGTGGGAGATAAAGATTGGCAAGTCTGCCTCTGTGCCAGTCCTGTGTGTGGCATCTGTCTCTCATTGTGTGCCACCGAAAACCACTGTGTAATACTTGGCCATTTATTTTTTTGGGGTAAATTCTCCCTTTTAAAAAAAAAAAAAAAATTGTGGGAGATAAAGGTTGTCAAGTCTGCCTTTGTGCCAGTCCTGTGTGTGGCATCTGTCTCTCATTGTGTGCCACCGAAAACCACTGTGTAATACTTGGCCATTTATGTTTTTTGGGTAAATTCTCCCTTTTAAAAAAAAAAATAATTAGTGGGAGATAAAGATTGGCAAGTCTGCCTCTGTGCCAGTCCTGTGTGGGGCATCTGTCTCTCATTGTGTGCCACCAAAAACCACTGTGTAATACTTGGCCATTTATTTTTTTTGGGTAAATTCTCCCGTTTAAAAAAAAAAAAAATTAGTGGGAGATAAAGATTGGCAAGTCTGCCTCTGTGCCAGTCCTGTGTGTGGCATCTGTCTCTCATTGTGTGCCACTGAAAACCACTGTGTAATACTGGGCCTTTTTTTTTCTTCTAAATTCTCCCTTTTAAAAAAAAAAAAATTAGTAGGAGATAAAGATTGGCAAGTCTGCCTCTGTGCCATTGCTGTGTGTGGCATCTGTCTCTCATTGTGTGCCACCGAAAACCACTGTGTAATACTTGGCCATTTATTTGGGGGGGTAAATTCTCCCTGTAAAAAAAAAATAATTAGTGGGAGATAAAGATTGGCAAGTCTGCCTCTGTGCCAGTCCTGTGTGTGGCATCTGTCTCTCATTGTGTGCCACCGAAAACCACTGTGTAATACTTGGCCATTTTTTTGGGGGGGGCAAATTCTCCCTTTTAATAAAAAAATAATTAGTGGGAGATAAAGATTGGCAAGTCTGCCTCTGTGCCAGTCCTGTGTGTGGCATCTGTCTCTCATTGTGTGCCACCGAAAACCACTGTGTAATACTTGGCCATTTATTTTTTTGGGGTAAATTCTCCCTTTAAAAAAAAAAAAAAATAGTGGGAGATAAAGGTTGTCAAGTCTGCCTCTGTGCCAGTCCTGTGTGTGGCATCTGTCTCTCATTGTGTGCCACCGAAAACCACTGTGTAATACTTGGCCATTTATGTTTTTTGGGTAAATTCTCCCTTTAAAAAAAAAAAATAATTAGTGGGAGATAAAGATTGGCAAGTCTGCCTCTGTGCCATTGCTGTGTATGGCATCTGTCTCTCATTGTGTGCCACCGAAAACCACTGTGTAATATTTGGCCATTTATTTTTTTGGGGTAAATTCTCCCTTTTAAAAAAATAAATAATTAGTGGGAGATAAAGATTGGCAAGTCTGCCTCTGTGCCAGTCCTGTGTGTGGCATCTGTCTCTCATTGTGTGCCACCGAAAACCACTGTGTAATACTTGGCCATTTTTTTTGGGGGGGGTAAATTCTCCCTTTAAAAAAAAATAATTAGTGGGAGATAAAGATTGGCAAGTCTGCCTCTGTGCCAGTCCTGTGTGTGGCAACAGTCTCTCATTGTGTGCCACCAAAAACCACTGTGTAATACTTGGCCATTTATTTTTTTTGGGTAAATTCTCCCTTTTAAAAAAAAAAAAAATTAGTGGGAGATAAAGATTGGCAAGTCTGCCTCTGTGCCAGTCCTGTGTGTGGCATCTGTCTCTCATAGTGTGCCACCGAAAACCACTGTGTAATACTTGGCCATTTATGTTTTTTGGGTAAATTCTCCCTTTTAAAAAAAAAAATAATTAGTGGGAGATAAAGATTGGCAAGTCTGCCTCTGTGCCAGTCCTGTGTGTGGCATCTGTCTCTCATTGTGTGCCACCGAAAACCACTGTGTAATACTTGGCCATTTATTTTTTTGGGGTAAATTCTCCCTTTAAAAAAAAAAAAAATAGTGGGAGATAAAGGTTGTCAAGTCTGCCTCTGTGCCAGTCCTGTGTGTGGCATCTGTCTCTCATTGTGTGCCACCGAAAACCACTGTGTAATACTTGGCCATTTATGTTTTTTGGGTAAATTCTCCCTTTTAAAAAAAAAATAATTAGTGGGAGATAAAGATTGGCAAGTCTGCCTCTGTGCCATTGCTGTGTATGGCATCTGTCTCTCATTGTGTGCCACCGAAAACCACTGTGTAATACTTGGCCATTTATTTTTTTGGGGTAAATTCTCCCTTTTAAAAAAATAAATAATTAGTGGGAGATAAAGATTGGCAAGTCTGCCTCTGTGCCAGTCCTGTGTGTGGCATCTGTCTCTCATTGTGTGCCACCGAAAACCACTGTGTAATACTTGGCCATTTTTTTTGGGGGGGTAAATTCTCCCTTTTTTAAAAAAAAAAAAATTAGTGGGAGATAAAGATTGGCAAGTCTGCCTCTGTGCCATTGCTGTGTATGGCATCTGTCTCTCATTGTGTGCCACCGAAAACCACTGTGTAATACTTGGCCATTTATTTTTTTTGGGTAAATTCTCCCTTTTAAAAAAAAAAAAAATTAGTGGGAGATAAAGATTGGCAAGTCTGCCTCTGTGCCAGTCCTGTGTGTGGCATCTGTCTCTCATTGTGTGCCACCGAAAACCACTGTGTAATACTTGGCCATTTATGTTTTTTGGGTAAATTCTCCCTTTTAAAAAAAAAAAATAATTAGTGGGAGATAAAGATTGGCAAGTCTGCCTCTGTGCCAGTCCTGTGTGTGGCATCTGTCTCTCATTGTGTGCCACCGAAAACCACTGTGTAATACTTGGCCATTTATTTTTTTGGGGTAAATTCTCCCTTTAAAAAAAAAAAAAATAGTGGGAGATAAAGGTTGTCAAGTCTGCCTCTGTGCCAGTCCTGTGTGTGGCATCTGTCTCTCATTGTGTGCCACCGAAAACCACTGTGTAATACTTGGCCATTTATATTTTTTGGGTAAATTCTCCCTTTTAAAAAAAAAAATAATTAGTGGGCGATAAAGATTGGCATGTCTGCCTCTGTGCCATTGCTGTGTATGGCATCTGTCTCACATTGTGTGCCACCGAAAACCACTGTGTAATACTTGGCCATTTATTTTTTTGGGGTAAATTCTCCCTTTTAAAAAAATAAATAATTAGTGGGAGATAAAGATTGGCAAGTCTGCCTCTGTGCCAGTCCTGTGTGTGGCATCTGTCTCTCATTGTGTGCCACCGAAAACCACTGTGTAATACTTGGCCATTTTTTTGGGGGGGGTAAATTCTCCCTTTTTAAAAAAAAAAAAAATTAGTGGGAGATAAAGATTGGCAAGTCTGCCTCTGTGCCATTGCTGTGTATGGCATCTGTCTCTCATTGTGTGCCACCGAAAACCACTGTGTAATACTTGGCCATTTATTTTTTTGGGGTAAATTCTCCCTTTTAAAAAAATAAATAATTAGTGGGAGATAAAGATTGGCAAGTCTGCCTCTGTGCCATTGCTGTGTGTGGCATCTGTCTCTAATTGTGTGCCACCGAAAACCACTTTGTAATACTGGGCCATTTTTTTGGGGGGGGGTAAATTCTCCCTGTAAAAAAAAAATTATTAGTGGGAGATAAAGATTGGCAAGTCTGCCTCTGTGCCAGTCCTGTGTGTGGCATCTGTCTCTCATTGTGTGCCACCGAAAGCCTAGTGTGTAATATTGGGTTTTTTTTTGTTTTTTTTTAAATTCTCCCATTAAAAAAAAAAAAAAATTAGTGGGAGATAAAGATTGGCAAGTCTGCCTCTGTGCCATTGCTGTGTATGGCATCTGTCTCTCATTGTGTGCCACCGAAAACCACTGTGTAATACTTGGCCATTTATTTTTTTGGGGTAAATTCTCCCTTTTAAAAAAATAAATAATTAGTGGGAGATAAAGATTGGCAAGTCTGCCTCTGTGCCAGTCCTGTGTGTGGCATCTGTCTCTCATTGTGTGCCACCGAAAACCACTGTGTAATACTTGGCCATTTTTTGGGGGGGGTAAATTCTCCCTTTTTAAAAAAAAAAAAAATTAGTGGGAGATAAAGATTGGCAAGTCTGCCTCTGTGCCATTGCTGTGTATGGCATCTGTCTCTCATTGTGTGCCACCGAAAACCACTGTGTAATACTTGGCCATTTATTTTTTTGGGGTAAATTCTCCCTTTTAAAAAAATAAATAATTAGTGGGAGATAAAGATTGGCAAGTCTGCCTCTGTGCCATTGCTGTGTGTGGCATCTGTCTCTAATTGTGTGCCACCGAAAACCACTTTGTAATACTGGGCCATTTTTTTTGGGGGGGGGGTAAATTCTCCCTGTAAAAAAAAAATTATTAGTGGGAGATAAAGATTGGCAAGTCTGCCTCTGTGCCAGTCCTGTGTGTGGCATCTGTCTCTCATTGTGTGCCACCGAAAGCCTAGTGTGTAATATTGGTTTTTTTTTTTGTTTTTTTTAAATTCTCCCATTAAAAAAAAAAAATAGTGGGAGATAAAGATTGGCATTTCTGCTTGAGTGCTGGTCCTGTGTGTGCCATCTGTCTCAAATTATTGGGGCACAGAAAACCTAGTGTGTAACATTGGGCCTGATTTTCCTTTCAGTGTCAGGCACCTATAAATGTATATATAAATCCAACAGAAGTTTGAGTTCACCTTATAAGTTGTTTTACAGTAACAAATACCGTTACTTTGGTTACGTTTTGCAAACAATGAGGAAGTCTAGTGGAAGAGGTCGTGGCCGTGGGCGGTCATTGTCAGCTGGTAATGATGGTAGTGGTGGTGGAGCATCAGGTGGTCATGGGAAAAGCAGTACAGCACCTAATTCTCGAGTTGTTGAGCCAGGTTAGTTGTCTGGCTACACAAGGCCTCGAACGCTCTCTTGTCTGGGAGTAAGAAAACCACTTTTGAAGCCGGAGCAGGAGGAACAAGTATTGGCTTTCATTGCTGACTCTGCCTCTAGCTCTTTCGCCTCCTCCTCAGAAAGTGCCAAATGTCAGAGCAGTGCATCGTCAGTGGATGCTCCCGGTCAGGAACAAGTCGCTTCCTTGTGTCCTTCACCCAGAAAAACAGTGAAGGATGCGTCAGTCGACACAACAGGTTACTCCATGGAGCTCTTTTTTCCTGGGTTAGACAGTGAAACAGTTAACAGGTCATGCCCATTAGAAGTTAAATCGGACATGGAGTGCACAGATGCACAGCCACAGCCAGATTACTATGCTGTTCCTTTGACTCAGACCAGAACATTGCCCTCGCAGTGTATTGAGGCAGAATCAAACCCAGCAGAGACTATGGTGCCCCGTCACGAACGCAATACCACCGGCTTACACAGTGACACAGACGAAGTTGCACACGACATAGAAGAGGAGGTCATAGATGACCCAGTTGTTGACCCCGATTGGCAGCCATTGGGGGAACAGGGTTCAGGCGGCAGTAGTTCTGAAGCGGAGGAGGAGGAGCCGCAGCAGGCATCAACATCACAACAGGTTCCATCTGCCATCGTATCTGGCCAAAAACGCGTGGCAAAACCAAAACCAGTTGGAGGACAGCGTGGCCATCCGGTTAAAGAAGCTCAGTCTGCAATGCCTGAAAAGGTATCCGATAGTAGAAAGAGTGCAGTCTGGCATTTTTTTAAACAACATCCAAATGATCAGCGCAAAGTCATCTGTCAAAAATGTTCAACTACCTTAAGCAGAGGTCAGAATCTTAAAAGTCTAATAGAAGTTGCATGCATAGACACTTATCCACCATGCATTTGCAAGCCTGGACTAACTACCAAACGTCCCTAAAGGTTGCAGCACCCTCGGCCAATGAAACTAGTCAGCAACGCTACATCCCTTCCCTCACTGTAAACCCACCATTTCCCGCACCACCTGCAGTATCTGTGCAGCTTTCGTCGCCAGGCCAAAGCAGTCAGGGAATCACCAGGTTTGCAGTAGGAAACACTGCATGTAGGGCACCGGCAAGAATATCATCTCCAACCCTCTCTGTCACCCATGTCCACCGGCACCACCGCTAGTTCCACGATCTCCAGCTCTCCAGTCCGGCTCACCCTACATGAGACTCTTGTTAGGAAAAGGAAGTACTCATCCTCGCATCCGCGTACACAGGGTTTGAACGCCCACATTGCTAGACTAATCTCATTAGAGATGATGCCCTACCGGTTAGTTGAAAGCGAAGCTTTCAAAGCGCTGATGGACTACGCTGTACCACACTACGAGCTACCCAGTCGGCACTTCTTTTCTAGAAAAGCCATCCCAGCCCTCCAACAGCATGATAAAGACTGCATCGTCCATGCACTCAGGCAGTCTGTGACTACAAAGGTGCACCTGACAACAGATGCTTGGACCAGTAGGCATGGCCAGGGACGTTACGTGTTCATCACGGCACACTGGGTGAATGTGGTGGATGCAGGGTCCACAGGGGACAGCAATATTGGGACAGTTCTGCCTAGCCCACAGTCAAGGAAAGAGTTGGCTGTAGGCGTTCGCCCCCCCTCCTCCTCTTCCTCCTCCTCCTGCAGAAGCGAGAGCTCGTCCACAGACCACAGTCGCACATCCACTCCATCCTCAGCTGCCACTGTTGCACACCAGGTGTGCCATTATGGGACAGCTAGTGGCAAGCGTCAGCAGGCTGTATTGGCAATGAAGTGTTTGGGCGACAACAGACACACCGCGGAAGTTCTGTCCGAGTTCTTGCAGAAAGAAACTCAGTCATGGCTGGGCACTGTACATCTTGAGGCAGGCAAGGTAGTGAGTGATAACGGAAGGAATTTCATGGCTGCCATAGCCCTTTCCCAACTGAAACACATTCCTTGCCTGGCTCACACCTTAAACCTGGTGGTGCAGTGCTTCCTGAAAAGTTATCCGGGGTTACCCGACCTGCTCCTCAAAGTGCGCAGACTTTGCTCGCATATCCGCCATTCGCCCGTACACTCCAGCCGTATGCAGAACTATCAGCGTTCTTTGAACCTTCCTCAGCATCGCCTAATCATCGACGTTGCAACAAGGTGGAACTCCACACTGCACATGCTTCAGAGAGTGTGCGAACAGAGGCGTGCTGTTATGTATTTGTGGGAGGATACATGGGCAGGCAGTTGGATGGCAGACATGGAGTTGTCAGGTGTGCAGTGGTCGAAGCTACAAGACCTGTGTCAAGTCCTTCAGTGTTTTGAGGAATGCACATGGCTGGTTAGTGCAGACAACGTCATAATAAGCATGAGCATCCCCCTAATGCGTCTGCTGATGCAAAGTTTGACGCACATAAAGGAGCAGGCGTCTGCAGCCGAGGAAGAGGAAAGCCTTGATGACAGTCAGCCATTGTCTGGTCAGGGCCGTGTAGAGGACGCGGTAGCGGGTGAAGAGGAGGAGGAGGACGAGGAGGATGATGGGGATGAGTACTTTTTTAATGAGGAAGCTACTCCTGGGCCAACAGAAATTAGTGGCGTTGCAAGGCCGGGTTCTGTTTTTTTAAGGGAGACAATTGACGTAGATTTGCCTGTAACTGCCCCTCAAACCAGCACAACCGCAGATTTGACAACTGGAACTTTGGCCCACATGGCGGATTATGCCTTACGTATCCTCAAAAGGGACCCACGCATTATTAAAATGATGAGCGATGACGATTACTGGTTGGCCTGCATCCTTGATCCTCGCTATAAAGCAGAATACAATGGAATACATGGTCCGCCCTAATTACTCAATTATTTAGTTGTAATCATTATATTTACAAGGGCAGACTGGACCATATACAGACAACTGCACTTACATATATCATCAGTCTAAAGCACCGAAAAAAACGCAGTCAAAAACGTCCATTTAATGCAAAATATACAAAAACTTTATTAGAAAATACATATTAAAAATACAGGTATGCAGCATGGCAGGTACAAATTCCCCCATAAGTCCGCATACACATCTCACAAACAAGGAACGGATTACAATGCACTCACATAGTGACAGGATATGTAGGACCCATACCTAATATATATACATGCATCACGTAATGATGCAAAGGACACCCATCGTCCAAATGGTATACATACCGCAGTAAGAAGTAACAGAGTTCGTGCACCACAACCCGATCCACCCCGACGCGCGTTTCAGCGACTGCCTTCCTCAGGGGGTGTGCCCGATGTTAGGGGGCACAGTTTAAATACCTTTTTTGTCCGGAAATAGCGGGGATAGTATCTTTAGCGTGCCGCATCCTCCTGCTTCCGGCCTGCACGGTCCGTGAGCCCGGAAACACATGGGCCCATGTGATCTGCCCCACAAGACACCGCAAGACCGAAGACAAGGAGGACGCTACAGCGCGTGCGCAAATACCGGCGCGGCCATTTTTATTTGGGGCATATTGCACTGGCATGTAATATAACAGGTAGAGATATAAAATATAATGCGCTCCCGCACCAAACCGCCGCACAAACAAGCAAATAAAAAAATTAAAAACACAGTATTATGTAAATAGAAAATGTAATAACCGCTAAAGTGACCAATATTCAAGGGACCAACCGCATATGTGGAAATTACCCACTACATAACAACAACTATCCACCAATATAAATCATATCCACACCCATGGCTACATATCCCACATACATCGTAGTAGCTATATATATATATATATGTGTGAACAGCATCAAAATGGCATCCCCCACCTACATCGCATTATTAACGGCATGCACCAATATCTTACATCACTATATATGTCTGAAATAGACGAATAACCTCAATATCATATGGTGCAATGTCCAATGTATCAAACATATGTTTGGTGGAGATGTAGATCTTCATCAAATTGGTCCACAGATAATGTGTCTTTATACTGGATCCATTTTCCTTTTCCGAATCACTTGAAGGGATTGTCTCACAGAGGTCACCATATAAGGACAACTAAAATAGTAAAAAAATGAAATATTAAGATCACATAGAAACAATGTATGCGGAGTCGTGTAGGGAAATAGTGCACAGCATACAGGGGACTATAGAAACGGGGCGAACGACAGACCCTCATTCAGCCCATCTGGCTGGACTGTGTGTAAACGCCAGATCCAACGTGTCTCTAGCATACCGAGTCTTTTGGATAAACGGCCACCCCTAATATTGATTTTCAGGGCATCAATCCCCCTTACCCTTAACATTGTAGCATCACAGCCATGATAGACTTTAAAATGCCTCGGCAACGTTTTTAGTGTGGTCACATCTGTATGGCCAGCGGCCGCCTATATCCCCAACACATGCTTCCTCACACGGACTTTTAATTGGCGAGTAGTAAGACCAACATATATGAGTCCACAGGGGCATGTGGCATAGTAAATAACATACCTAGTGGTACACGTGATTCGTTGTCTAATTGAGAATACCCGTGTACCACTGGAGTTGGAAAAAGAGTCGCATCTATCAATATTGGGACAGGCGACACACCGACCACACGGGAAGCAACCGACTACAGATGGAAAATTGTCTAGAAAGGTTACAGGGGGCCATCCCTCATGATGACTATGGACCAACTGGTCCCTGAGGTTAGTGGCTCGCCTAAATGTCAAAGATGTTTTTTTGGGGATGAATTTTTTAATTATGGGATCTACCTGAAGAATCGGCCAAGCTTTACCCAAGACTTTCCGTATCTGGTCTGCCTTTGAATTAAAAGTGGTAACAAACCTAATTTGGTTATTGCCTCTATTTATCTGTGCCTGTTGGTTGCCATAGAGTAGATTATAGCGTGTGGTATGCTTGGCCCTCTGATATGCCTTCTTGATGGACCTGCCACTATACCCACGTGCTAGAAATCGCATCCTCAGTTCCGCCGCTCTTTTCTCAAAATCACTATCGGTGGAACAGATCCGACGTAAGCGAAGGAACTGTCCCACCGGAATAGCGCGAATCATATGGCGGGGATGACCTGAGGATGCATGTAGCAGGGTATTGGTGGACGTCAACTTCCGGAAGATGTCAGTGCATATCATGCCACTGGGGTCCCTCTTAATTGTCACATCCAGAAAATCAATAGACTCACTACTCCATATAAATGTCAGATGGATATTCAAATCATTGCTGTTCAAGGAGGAGATGTACTGCGCAAGGTCGACAGATGTGCCCTGCCAGACGAAGAAGATATCATCAATGTACCGTGTCCACAAAGGGACACGGTCAATTGATCCCTGTTCGCCTGACAGAAAAAGGAGGTCCCTCTCCCACAGCCCCAGGAAGAGGTTGGCATAGGAGGGCGCGAAGGCCGCTCCCATGGCAGTCCCCTGGAGCTGCAGGTAGAAGGACCCCTTGAACACAAAAAAGTTGTGCGTGAGGGTGAATTCCAGAAGTTCCAGCAGAAGCGATCTCATGCCCATGGATAAAGTAGATGACTCAAGAAAATATCTGACAGCAGCAATGCCGTCTCTATGTCTGATGTTGGTGTATAGAGATTCGACATCTGCCGAAACCAATAGAATATCACCCTCGAGACACAGGCCATCGACCCTACGCAATACATCCCCAGTATCCTTAAGGAAGGAGGGAAGGCCGGTCACTAGTGGCTGTAAGTGGAAGTCGATCCACCTGTTGACATGCTCCAGTAGATTTCCCCTACCCGATATTATCTGTCTCCCCGGGGGTGTTAGCATGTTCTTATGGATCTTGGGGAGTAAGTATAGTGTCGGAACAGTTGGTTCAGTCACTATCAAGGCTGTTGCAAGATCTTTGGTGATAACGTCGCTCTGTAAGGCCCGTTGGATGATAGAATCTAGTTGTGCACTATAGGCAGAGAGAGGATTATATGTTAATTTCTTATAACATATATTGTTATTTAACTGTCTATATGCCTCTCTCTCATACATCTCAACTGGCCACAGAACGACGTTACCACCTTTATCAGCTGGTTTTCCAACTATATCAGGTAGATTTTTGAGAAAGCATAGTCTCTCTCTTTCTTCCCCAGAAAGATTATCATATTTACCAAAATTACGAATATTGGAAAGATCTTCAGTCACCACCCGGACAAATAAATCAATGCTGGCGCATGAAGATAGAGGGGGAAATCTACTGGAGCGCGGGCGAATAGACGGAGGAACCTTACCTCCTGCGTGAACATGTTCCACTGCCAGCTCTTCTAGTATCATTAGCGCATTCTGTTCCTCCTCTGTAGGAAAAAGTAAATGTAATTCATTATTAAAATGATACCTCTTGAACAGCAATGATCTGGCAAAAAGATGTAAATCCTTGATAGTAGTGAACAGATTGAATCCAGATGTAGGAGAAAAAGAGAGACCCCTTTCCAGAAGTTTAAGGTCCACCTCAGACAAAGCATGACTACTTAGGTTAATTACCTTATTATCCTTTTTGGATGTATTAGTTGTTAAGTTGCCTCTCCTATAGGGATGGTATATATGATCCCGCAATCTCCCACTCTCCGTTCCTCCAACAGTAGATAATACTGATGCCGAAGATACATCTGACTGCCCACTCAATGATGACAGAGACACGTTGGATCCTGCACGATGCAGGTGCTGATTATAATTATCTTTATTTCTCCATAAGTAGACTTTTTTGGATTGATAGTCTTTAGTATCCCTCCCGAATTTTAACAAATGGGTCTCCTGAATCTTTTTTGCTAATGTATCCATAGATTTATCCAACTCTATATCGAAGGATTGAAGTTTATCTGGGGGACATCCTGTTGTACCTGCCATGCTGCATACCTGTATTTTTAATATGTATTTTCTAATAAAGTTTTTGTAAACCTCGCTATAAAGGCAAATTGCAAAATATTATGCCACATGAGAACCTCGAACAAATATTAGCAACCAAACAAGCTACTCTTGCAGACCGTTAGATTCAGGCATTCCCAGCACACAGCGCCGGTGATGGTTCTCACACAAGCTGCAGGGGGCTACAGGGCAAGAGGTGTTAGAGGTGCACAGATCAGAAGTGGCGTTGGACAGAGGGGTTTTCTGACCAGGTTGTGGAGTGATTTCGCAATGACCGCAGACAGGACAGGTACTGCAGCATCTATTCAAAGTGACAGGAGACAACATTTGTCCAGTATGGTTACTAACTATTTTTCATCCCTTATCGATGTTCTCCCTCAACCGTCATTCCCATTTGATTACTGGGCATCCAAATTAGACACCTGGCCTGAATTGGCAGAATATGCATTGCAGGAGCTTGCTTGCCCAGCAGCTAGTGTGCTATCAGAAAGAGTATTCAGTGCTGCTGATTCAATATTAACCGAATAAAGGACTCGTCTGGCTACCCAAAATGTGGATGATCTCACCTTCATTAAAATGAACCACTCCTGGATTTCAAATTATTTTGCCCCACCTTTCCCGGCTGACACCTAGCTTTCCTATAAAAAGGTCTTGCTTGTGGACTGGTCTTACTAAGTGTTCCAATCTCTTAATTTGCAGCAGCTGTTTGTCCAGCATACGACATGTTTACACCTCCCTCAATGGGAAAATTCCCCCCACGGGGCCATGGTCTCACCACTTGGCGCAAGCACCCGTTACAGTGCTGTTTGTCTGAAGAGGTGGGTGTGCCCGCTTTTGGTCGACGGCACTGCCACTGGGTCCCTCATAGTACAATGAAGTGTCTCTGGCGGTGGTGGGGCGCACCCAACGTCAGACACACCGTTGTAACATGAGGGGCCCTGGGACGGTACCGCCGGCCACAAGAGAGTTCCCACCCCCAGCTCAAACTGTGCTCTACCACGTGCAGAATTATCTCGCACAGCTCCACCAATGTTTATTCTATGCGCTGACATCATTCAATGCCTGGCACTGACAATACCAATTTGTTGACATCTATGATGCTAGTTAAAGTAGTCTGGGTCAGTGTCCTATATTGACACCAGTAAATACTTACTGCCAAATTACTTTGTCAGAAACTCAGCAGATGAGCCCACCCCTGTACTTAAGTATGCCACACTTTTTTTTTGTTGTTTTGCGAGACATTAACATCTATTTATTTTTTGTGAGTACTAACTCTGTCAGACACTCCTTGCAATCCTCCTCCACTGACCACAATGCTGCCTGTGTATCCATGTAACCGATTTAAAACTGCCATGAGCCTAATTTTTGTTATTTTAGGCCTTCGTTAGCCTGTCTGCGGTCCCTCCTTGCAATACTCCTCCACTGACCACAATGCTGCCTGTGTATCCATGTAACCGATTTAAAACTGCCATGAGCCTATCTTTTGTTATTTTAGGCCTTCGTTAGCCTGTCTGCGGTCCCTCCTTGCAATCCTCCTCCTCCCCTGACCACAATGCTGCCTGTGTATCCATGTAACCGATTTAAAACTGCCATGAGCCTTTTTTTTGTTATTTTAGGCCTTCGTTAGCCTGTCTGCGGTCCCTCCTTGCAATACTCCTCCACTGACCACAATGCTGCCTGTGTATCCATGTAACCGATTTAAAACTGCCTTGAGCCAAATTTTTGTTATTTTAGGCCTTCGTTAGCCTGTCTGCGGTCCCTCCTTGCAATACTCCTCCACTGACCACAATGCTGCCTGTGTATCCATGTAACCGATTTAAAACTGCCATGAGCCTATCTTTTGTTATTTTAGGCCTTCGTTAGCCTGTCTGCGGGCCTTCATTAGCCTGTCTGCGGTCCCTCCTTGCAATACTCCTCCACTGACCACAATGCTGCCTGTGTATCCATGTAACCGATTTAAAACTGCCATGAGCCTATCTTTTGTTATTTTAGGCCTTCGTTAGCCTGTCTGCGGGCCTTCATTAGCCTGTCTGCGGTCCCTCCTTGCAATACTCCTCCACTGACCACAATGCTGCCTGTGTATCCATGTAACCGATTTAAAACTGCCTTGAGCCTAATTTTTGTTATTTTAGGCCTTCGTTAGCCTGTCTGCGGACCCTCCTTGCAATACTCCTCCACTGACCACAATGCTGCCTGTGTATCCTTGTAACCGATTTAAAACTGCCATGAGCCTAATTTTTGTTATTTTAGGCCTTCGTTAGCCTGTCTGTGGTCCCTCCTTGCAATACTCCTCCACTGATTACAATGCTGCCTGTGTATCCATGTAACCGATTTAAAACTACCATGAGCCTATCTTTTGTTATTTTAGGCCTTCGTTAGCCTGTCTGCGGGCCTTCATTAGCCTGTCTGCGGTCTCTCCTTGCAATACTCCTCCACTGACCACAATGCTGCCTGTGTATCCATGTAACCGATTTAAAACTGCCATGAGCCTATCTTTTGTTATTTTAGGCCTTCTTTAGCCTGTCTGCGGTCCCTCCTTGCAATACTCCTCCACTGACCACAATGCTGCCTGTGTATCCATGTAACCGATTTAAAACTGCCATGAGCCTATCTTTTGTTATTTTAGGCCTTCGTTAGCCTGTCTGCGGGCCTTCATTAGCCTGTCTGCGGTCCCTCCTTGCAATACTCCTCCACTGACCACAATGCTGCCTGTGTATCCATGTAACCGATTTAAAACTGCCATGAGCCTATCTTTTGTTATTTTAGGCCTTCGTTAGCCTGTCTGCGGTCCCTCCTTGCAATAATCCTCCACTGACCACAATGCTGCCTGTGTATCCATGTAACCGATTTAAAACTGCCATGAGCCTATCTTTTGTTATTTTAGGCCTTCGTTAGCCTGTCTCCGGGCCTTCATTAGCCTGTCTGCGGTCCCTCCTTGCAATACTCCTCCACTGTCCACAATGCTGCCTGTGTATCCATGTAACCGATTTAAAACTGCCATGAGCCTATCTTTTGTTATGTTAGGCCTTTGTCAGCCTGTCTGCGGTCCCTCCTTGCAATACTCCTCCACTGACAACAATGCTGCCTGTGTATCCATGTAACCGATTTAATACTGCCTTGAGCCTAATTTTTGTTATTTTAGGCCTTCGTTAGCCTGTCTGCGGTCCCTCCTTGCAATTCTCCTCCTCCGCTGACCACAATGCTGCCTGTGTATCCATGTAACCGATTTAAAACTGCCTTGAGCCTAATTTTTGTTATTTTAAGCCTTTATTAGCCTGTCTGCGGTCCCTCCTTGCAATCCTCCTCCTCCGCTGACCACAATGCTGCCTGTGTATCCATGTAACCGATTTAAAACTTACATGAGCCTATTTTTTGTTATTTTAGGCCTTTGTTAGCATGTCTGCGGTCCCTCCTTGCAATACTCCTCCACTGACCACAATGCTGCCTGTGTATCCATGTAACCGATTTAAAACTGCCCTGAGCCTAATTTTTGTTATTTTAGGCCTTCCTTAGCCTGTCTGCGGTCCCTCCTTGCAATACTCCTCCACTGACCACAATGCTGCCTGTGTATCCATGTAACTGATTTAAAACTGCCATGAGCCTAATTTTTATTATTTTAGGCCTTCGTTAGCCTGTCTGCGGTCCCTCCTTGCAATACTCCTCCACTGACCACAATGCTGCCTGTGTATCCATGTAACCGATTTAAAACTGCCATGAGCCTATCTTTTGTTATTTTAGGCCTTCGTTAGCCTGTCTGCGGGCCTTCATTAGCCTGTCTGCGGTCCCTCCTTGCAATACTCCTCCACTGACCACAATGCTGCCTGTGTTTCCATGTAACCAATTTAAAACTGCCATGAGCCTATCTTTTGTTATTTTAGGCCTTCGTTAGCCTGTCTGCGGTCCCTCCTTGCAATACTCCTCCACTGACCACAATGCTGCCTGTGTATCCATGTAACCGATTTAAAACTGCCATGAGCCTATCTTTTGTTATTTTAGGCCTTCGTTAGCCTGTCTGCGGTCCCTCCTTGCAATACTCCTCCACTGACCACAATGCTGCCTGTGTATCCATGTAACCGATTTAAAACTGCCATGAGCCTATCTTTTGTTATTTTAGGCCTTCGTTAGCCTGTCTGCGGGCCTCCATTAGCCTGTCTGCGGTCCCTCCTTGCAATACTCCTCCACTGACCACAATGCTGCCTGTGTATCCATGTAACCGATTTAAAACTGCCATGAGCCTATCTTTTGTTATTTTAGGCCTTCGTTAGCCTGTCTGCGGTCCCTCCTTGCAATACTCCTCCAGTGACCACAATGCTGCCTGTGTATCCATGTAACCGATTTAAAACTGCCTTGAGCCTAATTTTTGTTATTTTAGGCCTTCGTTAGCCTGTCTGCGGTCCCTCCCTGCAATACTCCTCCACTGACCACAATGCTGCCTGTGTATCCATGTAACCAATTTAAAACTGCCATGAGCCTAATTTTTGTTATTTTAGGCCTTCGTTAGCCTGTCTGCGGTCCCTCCTTGCAATACTCCTCCACTGACCACAATGCTGCCTGTGTATCCATGTAACCGATTTAAAACTGCCATGAGCCAATCTTTTGTTATTTTAGGCCTTCGTTAGCCTATCTGTTATGACCCCAATGGCAGAGGGTCTCAGACATAATTTCTAAGTCTGCAAACACAAAAAAACAGCTCAGAGGGCAGTGGTAACTGAGCTGACCATATATCTAATCCTAGCACCACAAATAGCAGCAGCCGGGGAACGAGCCTACGTTGGTTCTAGACGTCTCGCGCCAGCCGGAGAACTAACTAACCCTAGACGTGAAAAGAAAGACCTTTCTTGCCTCCAGAGAAAAGACCCCAAAAGTTGGATACAAGCCCCCAACAAATAATAACGGTGAGGTAAGAGGAAAAGACAAACGTAAGAATGAGCTAGGTATTTAGCAAAGAGAGGCCCACTAGCTAATAGCTGAATATAGTAAGATGTCAGCAAAAACCCTATCAAAATATCCACGCTGGATATTCAAGAACCCCCGAACCGTCTAACGGCCCGGGGGGAGAACACCAGCCCCCTAGAGCTTCCAGCAAAGTCAGGAATCACATTTAGTACAAGCTGGAACAAAAATAAGAGCAAAGCAAATAACCAAAAAACAAAGAAGCAAGACTTAGCTTAATTTTGCACGAACCAGGACCAGCAGACAGGAGCAAACAGAAAGGATCTGATTACAACGATGCCAGGCACTGGACTAAGGATCCAGGAAGTTATATAGCAACACCCCTGGACTAACGACCCAGGTGGGTGCCAAACTGAGGAAAGACAATCCCAGAGTCATATCACTAGTAACCACAAGAGGGAGCCAAAAAGTCTAATTCACAACACCTATCTGCGGGCCTTCAATAGCCTGTCTGCGGTCCCTCCTTGCAATACTCCTCCACTGACCACAATGCTGCCTGTGTATCCATGTAACCAATTTAAAACTGCCATGAGCCTATCTTTTGTTATTTTAGGCGTTCGTTAGCCTGTCTGCGGTCCCTCCTTGCAATACTCCTCCACTGACCACAATGCTGCCTGTGTATCCATGTAACCGATTTAAAACTGCCATGAGCCTAATTTTTGTTATTTTAGGCCTTCGTTAGCCTGTCTGCGGTCCCTCCTTGCAATACTCCTCCACTGACCACAATGCTGCCTGTGTATCCATGTAACCGATTTAAAACTGCCTTGAGCCTAATTTTTGTTATTTTAGGCCTTCGTTAGCCTGTCTGCGGTCCCTCCTTGCAATACTCCTCCTCTGCTGACCACAATGCTGCCTGTGTATCCATGTAACCGATTTAAAACTGCCATGAGCCTAATTTTTATTATTTTAGGCCTTCGTTAGCCTGCCTGCGGTCCCTCCTTGCAATACTCCTCCACTGACCACAATGCTGCCTGTGTATCCATGTAACCGATTTAAAACTGCCATGAGCCTAATTTTTATTATTTTAGGCCTTCGTTAGCCTGCCTGCGGTCCCTCCTTGCAATACTCCTCCACTGACCACAATGCTGCCTGTGTATCCATGTAACCGATTTAAAACTGCCATGAGCCTATCTTTTGTTATTTTAGGCCTTCGTTAGCCTGTCTGCGGGCCTTCATTAGCCTGTCTGCGGTCCCTCCTTGCAATACTCCTCCACTGACCACAATGCTGCCTGTGTATCCATGTAACCGATTTAAAACTGCCATGAGCCTATCTTTTGTTATTTTAGGCCTTCGTTAGCCTGTCTGCGGTCCCTCCTTGCAATACTCCTCCACTGACCACAATGCTGCCTGTGTATCCATGTAACCGATTTAAAACTGCCATGAGCCTATCTTTTGTTATTTTAGGCCTTCGTTAGCCTGTCTGCGGTCCCTCCTTGCAATACTCCTCCACTAACCACAATGCTGCCTGTGTATCCATGTAACCGATTTAAAACTGCCATGAGCCTATCTTTTGTTATTTTAGGCCTTCGTTAGCCTGTCTGCGGGCCTTCATTAGCCTGTCTGCGGTCCCTCCTTGCAATACTCCTCCACTGACCACAATGCTGCCTGTGTATCCATGTAACCGATTTAAAACTGCCATGAGCCTATCTTTTGTTATTTTAGGCCTTCGTTAGCCTGTCTGCGGTCCCTCCTTGCAATACTCCTCCACTGACCACAATGCTGCCTGTGTATCCATGTAACCGATTTAAAACTGCCTTGAGTATAATTTTTGTTATTTTAGGCCTTCGTTAGCCTGTCTGCGGACCCTCCTTGCAATACTCCTCCACTGACCACAATGCTGCCTGTGTATCCTTGTAACCGATTTAAAACTGCCATGAGCCTATCTTTTGTTATTTTAGGCCTTCGTTAGCCTGTCTGCGGTCCCTCCTTGCAATACTCCTCCACTGACCACAATGCTGCCTGTGTATCCATGTAACCGATTTAAAACTGCCTTGAGCCTAATTTTTGTTATTTTAGGCCTTCGTTAGCCTGTCTGCGGACCCTCCTTGCAATACTCCTCCACTGACCACAATGCTGCCTGTGTATCCTTGTAACCGATTTAAAACTGCCATGAGCCTAATTTTTGTTATTTTAGGCCTTCGTTAGCCTGTCTGTGGTCCCTCCTTGCAATACTCCTCCACTGATTACAATGCTGCCTGTGTATCCATGTAACCGATTTAAAACTACCATGAGCCTATCTTTTGTTATTTTAGGCCTTCTTTAGCCTGTCTGCGGTCCCTCCTTGCAATACTCCTCCACTGACCACAATGCTGCCTGTGTATCCATGTAACCGATTTAAAACTGCCATGAGCCTATCTTTTGTTATTTTAGGCCTTCGTTAGCCTGTCTGCGGGCCTTCATAAGCCTGTCTGCGGTCCCTCCTTGCAATACTCCTCCACTGACCACAATGCTGCCTGTGTATCCATGTAACCGATTTAAAACTGCCATGAGCCTATCTTTTGTTATTTTAGGCCTTCGTTAGCCTGTCTGCGGTCCCTCCTTGCAATACTCCTCCACTGACCACAATGCTGCCTGTGTATCCATGTAACCGATTTAAAACTGCCATGAGCCTATCTTTTGTTATTTTAGGCCTTCGTTAGCCTGTCTCCGGGCTTTCATTAGCCTGTCTGCGGTCCCTCCTTGCAATACTCCTCCACTGTCCACAATGCTGCCTGTGTATCCATGTAACCGATTTAAAACTGCCATGAGCCTATCTTTTGTTATGTTAGGCCTTCGTCAGCCTGTCTGCGGTCCCTCCTTGCAATACTCCTCTGTTGTGATTCGGGTCGTGGGCTCCCCCGGTGGTCTCTTGTGGTACTGGTGTCCTGCAAGCTTTGCCTTCTCAGTTCACCTGTTCCTATCAGGATGTGGGAGTATCCTATTTAACCTTGCTCCTCAGTCATTCTAATGCTGGCCATCAATGTATCCAGAGTGATTCTGTTGCATGTTCCTGCTCCCAGTTTTCTGCTCAGCTGAGTTGGACACTTTAGTCCTTAAGTCTATTTTTGTATGTTTTGTCCAGTTTGCACTTATGTGAATCTCTGCAGCTGGAAGCTCTTGTTGGGCTGAAATTACCACTCCAGTGGCATGAGTTGTCACATGAGTTAAGGTAATTTCAGGATGGTGTTTTGAAGGGTTTTGCAGCTGACCGCGAAGTCCTCTGTTGTATCTTTCTGCTATTTAGTTAGCGGGCCTCTCTGTGCTAAATCTGCTTTCATACTACGTGTGTCTTTTCATCTGCTCTCACCGTTATTATATGTGGGGGGCTGCTATCTCCTGTGGGGACATTCTCTGGAGGCAAGCCAGGACTGTGTTTTCTTCTACCAGGGGTAGTTAGTTCTCCGGCTGGCGCGCGGCATCTAGAGACAACGCAGGAATGCCCCCTGGCTACTTCTAGTGTGGTGTGTAGGTTTAGCATCGCGGTCAGCTCTAGTTTCCATCACCCGAGAGCTTGTCCATTTATTCTATGCTTCTGATGTTTCCTTGCCATTGGAAACCATAACACTCCTCCACTGACCACAATGCTGCCTGTGTATCCATGTAACCGATTTAAAACTGCCTTGAGCCTAATTTTTGTTATTTTAGGCCTTCGTTAGCCTGTCTGCGGTCCCTCCTTGCAATACTCCTCCTCCGCTGACCACAATGCTGCCTGTGTATCCATGTAACCGATTTAAAACTGCCTTGAGCCTAATTTTTGTTATTTTAGGCCTTTATTAGCCTGTCTGCGGTCCCTCCTTGCAATCCTCCTCCTCCGCTGACCACAATGCTGCCTGTGTATCCATGTAACCGATTTAAAACTGCCATGAGCCTATTTTTTGTTATTTTAGGCCTTCGTTAGCCTGTCTGCGGTCCCTCCTTGCAATACTCCTCCACTGACGACAATGCTGCCTGTGTATCCATGTAACCGATTTAAAACTGCCCTGAGCATAATTTTTGTTATTTTAGGCCTTCGTTAGCCTGTCTGCGGTCCCTCCTTGCAATACTCCTCCACTGACCACAATGCTGCCTGTGTATCCATGTAACCGATTTAAAACTGCCATGAGCCTAATTTTTATTATTTTAGGCCTTTGTTAGCCTGTCTGCGGTCCCTCCTTGCAATACTCCTCCACTGACCACAATGCTGCCTGTGTATCCATGTAACCGATTTAAAACTGCCATGAGCCTATCTTTTGTTATTTTAGGCCTTCGTTAGCCTGTCTGCGGGCCTTCATTAGCCTGTCTGCGGTCTCTCCTTGCCATACTCCTCCACTGACCACAATGCTGCCTGTGTATCCATGTAACCGATTTAAAACTGCCATGAGCCTATCTTTTGTTATTTTAGGCCTTCTTTAGCCTGTCTGCGGTCCCTCCTTGCAATACTCCTCCACTGACCACAATGCTGCCTGTGTATCCATGTAACCGATTTAAAACTGCCATGAGCCTATCTTTTGTTATTTTAGGCCTTCGTTAGCCTGTCTGCGGGCCTTCATAAGCCTGTCTGCGGTCTCTCCTTGCAATACTCCTCCACTGACCACAATGCTGCCTGTGTATCCATGTAACCGATTTAAAACTGCCATGAGCCTATCTTTTGTTATTTTAGGCCTTCGTTAGCCTGTCTGCGGTCCCTCCTTGCAATACTCCTCCACTGACCACAATGCTGCCTGTGTATCCATGTAACCGATTTAAAACTGCCATGAGCCTATCTTTTGTTATTTTAGGCCTTCGTTAGCCTGTCTCCGGGCCTTCATTAGCCTGTCTGCGGTCCCTCCTTGCAATACTCCTCCACTGTCCACAATGCTGCCTGTGTATCCATGTAACCGATTTAAAACTGCCATGAGCCTATCTTTTGTTATGTTAGGCCTTCGTCAGCCTGTCTGCGGTCCCTCCTTGCAATACTCCTCTGTTGTGATTCGGGTCGTGGGCTCCCCCGGTGGTCTCTTGTGGTACTGGTGTCCTGCAAGCTTTGCCTTCTCAGTTCACCTGTTCCTATCAGGATGTGGGAGTATCCTATTTAACCTTGCTCCTCAGTCATTCTAATGCTGGCCATCAATGTATCCAGAGTGATTCTGTTGCATGTTCCTGCTCCCAGTTTTCTGCTCAGCTGAGTTGGACACTTTAGTCCTTAAGTCTATTTTTGTATGTTTTGTCCAGTTTGCACTTATGTGAATCTCTGCAGCTGGAAGCTCTTGTTGGGCTGAAATTACCACTCCAGTGGCATGAGTTGTCACATGAGTTAAGGTAATTTCAGGATGGTGTTTTGAAGGGTTTTGCAGCTGACCGCGAAGTCCTCTGTTGTATCTTTCTGCTATTTAGTTAGCGGGCCTCTCTGTGCTAAATCTGCTTTCATACTACGTGTGTCTTTTCATCTGCTCTCACCGTTATTATATGTGGGGGGCTGCTATCTCCTGTGGGGACATTCTCTGGAGGCAAGCCAGGACTGTGTTTTCTTCTACCAGGGGTAGTTAGTTCTCCGGCTGGCGCGCGGCATCTAGAGACAACGCAGGAATGCCCCCTGGCTACTTCTAGTGTGGTGTGTAGGTTTAGCATCGCGGTCAGCTCTAGTTTCCATCACCCGAGAGCTTGTCCATTTATTCTATGCTTCTGATGTTTCCTTGCCATTGGAAACCATAACACTCCTCCACTGACCACAATGCTGCCTGTGTATCCATGTAACCGATTTAAAACTGCCTTGAGCCTAATTTTTGTTATTTTAGGCCTTCGTTAGCCTGTCTGCGGTCCCTCCTTGCAATACTCCTCCTCCGCTGACCACAATGCTGCCTGTGTATCCATGTAACCGATTTAAAACTGCCTTGAGCCTAATTTTTGTTATTTTAGGCCTTTATTAGCCTGTCTGCGGTCCCTCCTTGCAATCCTCCTCCTCCGCTGACCACAATGCTGCCTGTGTATCCATGTAACCGATTTAAAACTGCCATGAGCCTATTTTTTGTTATTTTAGGCCTTCGTTAGCCTGTCTGCGGTCCCTCCTTGCAATACTCCTCCACTGACGACAATGCTGCCTGTGTATCCATGTAACCGATTTAAAACTGCCCTGAGCATAATTTTTGTTATTTTAGGCCTTCGTTAGCCTGTCTTCGGTCCCTCCTTGCAATACTCCTCCACTGACCACAATGCTGCCTGTGTATCCATGTAACCGATTTAAAACTGCCATGAGCCTAATTTTTATTATTTTAGGCCTTTGTTAGCCTGTCTGCGGTCCCTCCTTGCAATACTCTTCCACTGACCACAATGCTGCCTGTGTATCCATGTAACCGATTTAAAACTGCCATGAGCCTATCTTTTGTTATTTTAGGCCTTCGTTAGCCTGTCTGCGGGCCTTCAGTAGCCTGTCTGCGGTCCCTCCTTGCAATATTCCTCCACTGACCACAATGCTGCCTGTGTATCCATGTAACCGATTTAAAACTGCCATGAGCCTATCTTTTGTTATTTTAGGCCTTCGTTAGCCTGTCTGTGGTCCCTCCTTGCAATACTCCTCCACTGACCACAATGCTGCCTGTGTATCCATGTAACCGATTTAAAACTGCCATGAGCCTATCTTTTGTTATTTTAGGCCTTCGTTAGCCTGTCTGCGGTCCCTCCTTGCAATACTCCTCCACTGACCACAATGCTGCCTGTGTATCCATGTAACCGATTTAAAACTGCCATGAGCCTATCTTTTGTTATTTTAGGCCTTCGTTAGCCTGTCTGCGGGCCTTCATTAGCCTGTCTGCGGTCCCTCCTTGCAATACTCCTCCACTGACCACAATGCTGCCTGTGTATCCATGTAACCGATTTAAAACTGCCATGAGCCTATCTTTTGTTATTTTAGGCCTTCGTTAGCCTGTCTGCGGTCCCTCCTTGCAATACTCCTCCACTGACCACAATGCTGCCTGTGTATCCATGTAACCGATTTAAAACTGCCTTGAGCCTAATTTTTGTTATTTTAGGCCTTCGTTAGCCTGTCTGCGGTCCCTCCTTGCAATACTCCTCCACTGACCACAATGCTGCCTGTGTATCCATGTAACCAATTTAAAACTGCCTTGAGCCTAATTTTTGTTATTTTAGGCCTTCGTTAGCCTGTCTGCGGACCCTCCTTGCAATACTCCTCCACTGACCACAATGCTGCCTGTGTATCCTTGTAACCGATTTAAAACTGCCATGAGCCAATCTTTTGTTATTTTAGGCCTTCGTTAGCCTGTCTGCGGTCCCTCCTTGCAATACTCCTCCACTGACCACAATGCTGCCTGTGTATCCATGTAACCGATTTAAAACTGCCTTGAGCCTAATTTTTGTTATTTTAGGCCTTCGTTAGCCTGTCTGCGGGCCTTCATTAGCCTGTCTGCGGTCCCTCCTTGCAATACTCCTCCACTGACCACAATGCTGCCTGTGTATCCATGTAACCGATTTAAAACTGCCATGAGCCTATCTTTTGTTATTTTAGGCCTTCGTTAGCCTGTCTGCGGTCCCTCCTTGCAATACTCCTCCACTGACCACAATGCTGCCTGTGTATCCATGTAACCGATTTAAAACTGCCATGAGCCTATCTTTTGTTATTTTAGGCCTTCGTTAGCCTGTCTGCGGTCCCTCCTTGCAATACTCCTCCACTGACCACAATGCTGCCTGTGTATCCATGTAACCGATTTAAAACTGCCTTGAGCCTAATTTTTGTTATTTTAGGCCTTCGTTAGCCTGTCTGCGGTCCCTCCTTGCAATACTCCTCCACTGACCACAATGCTGCCTGTGTATCCATGTAACCAATTTAAAACTGCCTTGAGCCTAATTTTTGTTATTTTAGGCCTTCGTTAGCCTGTCTGCGGACCCTCCTTGCAATACTCCTCCACTGACCACAATGCTGCCTGTGTATCCTTGTAACCGATTTAAAACTGCCATGAGCCAATCTTTTGTTATTTTAGGCCTTCGTTAGCCTGTCTGCGGTCCCTCCTTGCAATACTCCTCCACTGACCACAATGCTGCCTGTGTATCCATGTAACCGATTTAACACTGCCTTGAGCCTAATTTTTGTTATTTTAGGCCTTCGTTAGCCTGTCTGCGGGCCTTCATTAGCCTGTCTGCGGTCCCTCCTTGCAATACTCCTCCACTGACCACAATGCTGCCTGTGTATCCATGTAACCGATTTAAAACTGCCATGAGCCTATCTTTTGTTATTTTAGGCCTTCGTTAGCCTGTCTGCGGTCCCTCCTTGCAATACTCCTCCACTGACCACAATGCTGCCTGTGTATCCATGTAACCGATTTAAAACTGCCTTGAGCCTAATTTTGGTTATTTTAGGCCTTCGTTAGCCTGTCTGCGGACCCTCCTTGCAATACTCCTCCACTGACCACAATGCTGCCTGTGTATCCTTGTAACCAATTTAAAACTGCCATGAGCCTATCTTTTGTTATTTTAGGCCTTCGTTAGCCTGTCTGCGGTCCCTCCTTGCAATACTCCTCCACTGACCACAATGCTGCCTGTGTATCCATGTAACCGATTTAAAACTGCCTTGAGCCTAATTTTTGTTATTTTAGGCCTTCGTTAGCCTGTCTGCGGACCCTCCTTGCAATACTCCTCCACTGACCACAATGCTGCCTGTGTATCCTTGTAACCGATTTAAAACTGCCTTGAGCCTAATTTTTGTTATTTTAGGCCTTCGTTAGCCTGTCTGTGGTCCCTCCTTGCAATACTCCTCCACTGATTACAATGCTGCCTGTGTATCCATGTAACCGATTTAAAACTACCATGAGCCTATCTTTTGTTATTTTAGGCCTTCGTTAGCCTGTCTGCGGGCCTTCATTAGCCTGTCTGCGGTCTCTCCTTGCAATACTCCTCCACTGACCACAATGCTGCCTGTGTATCCATGTAACCGATTTAAAACTGCCATGAGCCTATCTTTTGTTATTTTAGGCCTTCTTTAGCCTGTCTGCGGTCCCTCCTTGCAATACTCCTCCACTGACCACAATGCTGCCTGTGTATCCATGTAACCGATTTAAAACTGCCATGAGCCTATCTTTTGTTATTTTAGGCCTTCGTTAGCCTGTCTGCGGGCCTTCATAAGCCTGTCTGCGGTCCCTCCTTGCAATACTCCTCCACTGACCACAATGCTGCCTGTGTATCCATGTAACCGATTTAAAACTGCCATGAGCCTATCTTTTGTTATTTTAGGCCTTCGTTAGCCTGTCTGCGGTCCCTCCTTGCAATACTCCTCCACTGACCACAATGCTGCCTGTGTATCCATGTAACTGATTTAAAACTGCCATGAGCCTATCTTTTGTTATTTTAGGCCTTCGTTAGCCTGTCTCCGGGCCTTCATTAGCCTGTCTGCGGTCCCTCCTTGCAATACTCCTCCACTGTCCACAATGCTGCCTGTGTATCCATGTAACCGATTTAAAACTGCCATGAGCCTATCTTTTGTTATGTTAGGCCTTCGTCAGCCTGTCTGCGGTCCCTCCTTGCAATACTCCTCCACTGACCACAATGCTGCCTGTGTATCCATGTAACCGATTTAACACTGCCTTGAGCCTAATTTTTGTTATTTTAGGCCTTCGTTAGCCTGTCTGCGGGCCTTCATTAGCCTGTCTGCGGTCCCTCCTTGCAATACTCCTCCACTGACCACAATGCTGCCTGTGTATCCATGTAACCGATTTAAAACTGCCATGAGCCTATCTTTTGTTATTTTAGGCCTTCGTTAGCCTGTCTGCGGTCCCTCCTTGCAATACTCCTCCACTGACCACAATGCTGCCTGTGTATCCATGTAACCGATTTAAAACTGCCATGAGCCTATCTTTTGTTATTTTAGGCCTTCGTTAGCCTGTCTGCGGGCCTTCATTAGCCTGTCTGCGGTCCCTCCTTGCAATACTCCTCCACTGACCACAATGCTGCCTGTGTATCCATGTAACCGATTTAAAACTGCCATGAGCCTATCTTTTGTTATTTTAGGCCTTCGTTAGCCTGTCTGCGGTCCCTCCTTGCAATACTCCTCCACTGACCACAATGCTGCCTGTGTATCCATGTAACCGATTTAAAACTGCCTTGAGCCTAATTTTTGTTATTTTAGGCCTTCGTTAGCCTGTCTGCGGTCCCTCCTTGCAATACTCCTCCACTGACCACAATGCTGCCTGTGTATCCATGTAACCAATTTAAAACTGCCTTGAGCCTAATTTTTGTTATTTTAGGCCTTCGTTAGCCTGTCTGCGGACCCTCCTTGCAATACTCCTCCACTGACCACAATGCTGCCTGTGTATCCTTGTAACCGATTTAAAACTGCCATGAGCCAATCTTTTGTTATTTTAGGCCTTCGTTAGCCTGTCTGCGGTCCCTCCTTGCAATACTCCTCCACTGACCACAATGCTGCCTGTGTATCCATGTAACCGATTTAAAACTGCCTTGAGCCTAATTTTTGTTATTTTAGGCCTTCGTTAGCCTGTCTGCGGGCCTTCATTAGCCTGTCTGCGGTCCCTCCTTGCAATACTCCTCCACTGACCACAATGCTGCCTGTGTATCCATGTAACCGATTTAAAACTGCCATGAGCCTATCTTTTGTTATTTTAGGCCTTCGTTAGCCTGTCTGCGGTCCCTCCTTGCAATACTCCTCCACTGACCACAATGCTGCCTGTGTATCCATGTAACCGATTTAAAACTGCCATGAGCCTATCTTTTGTTATTTTAGGCCTTCGTTAGCCTGTCTGCGGTCCCTCCTTGCAATACTCCTCCACTGACCACAATGCTGCCTGTGTATCCATGTAACCGATTTAAAACTGCCATGAGCCTATCTTTTGTTATTTTAGGCCTTCGTTAGCCTGTCTGCGGGCCTTCATTAGCCTGTCTGCGGTCCCTCCTTGCAATACTCCTCCACTGACCACAATGCTGCCTGTGTATCCATGTAACCGATTTAAAACTGCCATGACCCTATCTTTTGTTATTTTAGGCCTTCGTTAGCCTGTCTGCGGTCCCTCCTTGCAATACTCC
This sequence comes from Ranitomeya variabilis, assembly GCF_051348905.1. Taxonomy (NCBI): domain Eukaryota; kingdom Metazoa; phylum Chordata; class Amphibia; order Anura; family Dendrobatidae; genus Ranitomeya; species Ranitomeya variabilis. The sequence goes on along the minus strand of NC_135235.1, from coordinate 327,421,828 downwards.
TCCACTGACCACAATGCTGCCTGTGTATCCATGTAACCGATTTAAAACTGCCTTGAGCCTAATTTTTGTTATTTTAGGCCTTCGTTAGCCTGTCTGCGGTCCCTCCTTGCAATACTCCTCCACTGACCACAATGCTGCCTGTGTATCCATGTAACCGATTTAACACTGCCTTGAGCCAAATTTTTGTTATTTTAGGCCTTCGTTAGCCTGTCTGCGGGCCTTCATTAGCCTGTCTGCGGTCCCTCCTTGCAATACTCCTCCACTGACCACAATGCTGCCTGTGTATCCATGTAACCGATTTAAAACTGCCATGAGCCTATCTTTTGTTATTTTAGGCCTTCGTTAGCCTGTCTGCGGTCCCTCCTTGCAATACTCCTCCACTGACCACAATGCTGCCTGTGTATCCATGTAACCAATTTAAAACTGCCTTGAGCCTAATTTTGGTTATTTTAGGCCTTCGTTAGCCTGTCTGCGGACCCTCCTTGCAATACTCCTCCACTGACCACAATGCTGCCTGTGTATCCTTGTAACCAATTTAAAACTGCCATGAGCCTATCTTTTGTTATTTTAGGCCTTCGTTAGCCTGTCTGCGGTCCCTCCTTGCAATACTCCTCCACTGACCACAATGCTGCCTGTGTATCCATGTAACCGATTTAAAACTGCCTTGAGCCTAATTTTTGTTATTTTAGGCCTTCGTTAGCCTGTCTGCGGACCCTCCTTGCAATACTCCTCCACTGACCACAATGCTGCCTGTGTATCCTTGTAACCGATTTAAAACTGCCATGAGCCTAATTTTTGTTATTTTAGGCCTTCGTTAGCCTGTCTGTGGTCCCTCCTTGCAATACTCCTCCACTGATTACAATGCTGCCTGTGTATCCATGTAACCGATTTAAAACTACCATGAGCCTATCTTTTGTTATTTTAGGCCTTCGTTAGCCTGTCTGCGGGCCTTCATTAGCCTGTCTGCGGTCTCTCCTTGCAATACTCCTCCACTGACCACAATGCTGCCTGTGTATCCATGTAACCGATTTAAAACTGCCATGAGCCTATCTTTTGTTATTTTAGGCCTTCTTTAGCCTGTCTGCGGTCCCTCCTTGCAATACTCCTCCACTGACCACAATGCTGCCTGTGTATCCATGTAACCGATTTAAAACTGCCATGAGCCTATCTTTTGTTATTTTAGGCCTTCGTTAGCCTGTCTGCGGGCCTTCATAAGCCTGTCTGCGGTCCCTCCTTGCAATACTCCTCCACTGACCACAATGCTGCCTGTGTATCCATGTAACCGATTTAAAACTGCCATGAGCCTATCTTTTGTTATTTTAGGCCTTCGTTAGCCTGTCTGCGGTCCCTCCTTGCAATACTCCTCCACTGACCACAATGCTGCCTGTGTATCCATGTAACTGATTTAAAACTGCCATGAGCCTATCTTTTGTTATTTTAGGCCTTCGTTAGCCTGTCTCCGGGCCTTCATTAGCCTGTCTGCGGTCCCTCCTTGCAATACTCCTCCACTGTCCACAATGCTGCCTGTGTATCCATGTAACCGATTTAAAACTGCCATGAGCCTATCTTTTGTTATGTTAGGCCTTCGTCAGCCTGTCTGCGGTCCCTCCTTGCAATACTCCTCCACTGACCACAATGCTGCCTGTGTATCCATGTAACCGATTTAACACTGCCTTGAGCCTAATTTTTGTTATTTTAGGCCTTCGTTAGCCTGTCTGCGGGCCTTCATTAGCCTGTCTGCGGTCCCTCCTTGCAATACTCCTCCACTGACCACAATGCTACCTGTGTATCCATGTAACCGATTTAAAACTGCCATGAGCCTATCTTTTGTTATTTTAGGCCTTCGTTAGCCTGTCTGCGGTCCCTCCTTGCAATACTCCTCCACTGACCACAATGCTGCCTGTGTATCCATGTAACCGATTTAAAACTGCCATGAGCCTATCTTTTGTTATTTTAGGCCTTCGTTAGCCTGTCTGCGGGCCTTCATTAGCCTGTCTGCGGTCCCTCCTTGCAATACTCCTCCACTGACCACAATGCTGCCTGTGTATCCATGTAACCGATTTAAAACTGCCATGAGCCTATCTTTTGTTATTTTAGGCCTTCGTTAGCCTGTCTGCGGTCCCTCCTTGCAATACTCCTCCACTGACCACAATGCTGCCTGTGTATCCATGTAACCGATTTAAAACTGCCTTGAGCCTAATTTTTGTTATTTTAGGCCTTCGTTAGCCTGTCTGCGGTCCCTCCTTGCAATACTCCTCCACTGACCACAATGCTGCCTGTGTATCCATGTAACCAATTTAAAACTGCCTTGAGCCTAATTTTTGTTATTTTAGGCCTTCGTTAGCCTGTCTGCGGACCCTCCTTGCAATACTCCTCCACTGACCACAATGCTGCCTGTGTATCCTTGTAACCGATTTAAAACTGCCATGAGCCAATCTTTTGTTATTTTAGGCCTTCGTTAGCCTGTCTGCGGTCCCTCCTTGCAATACTCCTCCACTGACCACAATGCTGCCTGTGTATCCATGTAACCGATTTAAAACTGCCTTGAGCCTAATTTTTGTTATTTTAGGCCTTCGTTAGCCTGTCTGCGGGCCTTCATTAGCCTGTCTGCGGTCCCTCCTTGCAATACTCCTCCACTGACCACAATGCTGCCTGTGTATCCATGTAACCGATTTAAAACTGCCATGAGCCTATCTTTTGTTATTTTAGGCCTTCGTTAGCCTGTCTGCGGTCCCTCCTTGCAATACTCCTCCACTGACCACAATGCTGCCTGTGTATCCATGTAACCGATTTAAAACTGCCATGAGCCTATCTTTTGTTATTTTAGGCCTTCGTTAGCCTGTCTGCGGTCCCTCCTTGCAATACTCCTCCACTGACCACAATGCTGCCTGTGTATCCATGTAACCGATTTAAAACTGCCATGAGCCTATCTTTTGTTATTTTAGGCCTTCGTTAGCCTGTCTGCGGGCCTTCATTAGCCTGTCTGCGGTCCCTCCTTGCAATACTCCTCCACTGACCACAATGCTGCCTGTGTATCCATGTAACCGATTTAAAACTGCCATGACCCTATCTTTTGTTATTTTAGGCCTTCGTTAGCCTGTCTGCGGTCCCTCCTTGCAATACTCCTCCACTGACCACAATGCTGCCTGTGTATCCATGTAACCGATTTAAAACTGCCTTGAGCCTAATTTTTGTTATTTTAGGCCTTCGTTAGCCTGTCTGCGGTCCCTCCTTGCAATACTCCTCCACTGACCACAATGCTGCCTGTGTATCCATGTAACCAATTTAAAACTGCCTTGAGCCTAATTTTTGTTATTTTAGCCCTTCGTTAGCCTGTCTGCGGACCCTCCTTGCAATACTCCTCCACTGACCACAATGCTGCCTGTGTATCCTTGTAACCGATTTAAAACTGCCATGAGCCAATCTTTTGTTATTTTAGGCCTTCGTTAGCCTGTCTGCGGTCCCTCCTTGCAATACTCCTCCACTGACCACAATGCTGCCTGTGTATCCATGTAACCGATTTAACACTGCCTTGAGCCTAATTTTTGTTATTTTAGGCCTTCGTTAGCCTGTCTGCGGGCCTTCATTAGCCTGTCTGCGGTCCCTCCTTGCAATACTCCTCCACTGACCACAATGCTGCCTGTGTATCCATGTAACCGATTTAAAACTGCCATGAGCCTATCTTTTGTTATTTTAGGCCTTCGTTAGCCTGTCTGCGGTCCCTCCTTGCAATACTCCTCCACTGACCACAATGCTGCCTGTGTATCCATGTAACCGATTTAAAACTGCCATGAGCCTATCTTTTGTTATTTTAGGCCTTCGTTAGCCTGTCTGCGGTCCCTCCTTGCAATACTCCTCCACTGACCACAATGCTGCCTGTGTATCCATGTAACCGATTTAAAACTGCCATGAGCCTATCTTTTGTTATTTTAGGCCTTCGTTAGCCTGTCTGCGGTCCCTCCTTGCAATACTCCTCCACTGACCACAATGCTGCCTGTGTATCCATGTAACCGATTTAAAACTGCCATGAGCCTATCTTTTGTTATTTTAGGCCTTCGTTAGCCTGTCTGCGGTCCCTCCTTGCAATACTCCTCCACTGACCACAATGCTGCCTGTGTATCCATGTAACCGATTTAAAACTGCCATGAGCCTATCTTTTGTTATTTTAGGCCTTCGTTAGCCTGTCTGCGGGCCTTCATTAGCCTGTCTGCGGTCCCTCCTTGCAATACTCCTCCACTGACCACAATGCTGCCTGTGTATCCATGTAACCGATTTAAAACTGCCATGACCCTATCTTTTGTTATTTTAGGCCTTCGTTAGCCTGTCTGCGGTCCCTCCTTGCAATACTCCTCCACTGACCACAATGCTGCCTGTGTATCCATGTAACCGATTTAAAACTGCCTTGAGCCTAATTTTTGTTATTTTAGGCCTTCGTTAGCCTGTCTGCGGTCCCTCCTTGCAATACTCCTCCACTGACCACAATGCTGCCTGTGTATCCATGTAACCAATTTAAAACTGCCTTGAGCCTAATTTTTGTTATTTTAGCCCTTCGTTAGCCTGTCTGCGGACCCTCCTTGCAATACTCCTCCACTGACCACAATGCTGCCTGTGTATCCTTGTAACCGATTTAAAACTGCCATGAGCCAATCTTTTGTTATTTTAGGCCTTCGTTAGCCTGTCTGCGGTCCCTCCTTGCAATACTCCTCCACTGACCACAATGCTGCCTGTGTATCCATGTAACCGATTTAACACTGCCTTGAGCCTAATTTTTGTTATTTTAGGCCTTCGTTAGCCTGTCTGCGGGCCTTCATTAGCCTGTCTGCGGTCCCTCCTTGCAATACTCCTCCACTGACCACAATGCTGCCTGTGTATCCATGTAACCGATTTAAAACTGCCATGAGCCTATCTTTTGTTATTTTAGGCCTTCGTTAGCCTGTCTGCGGTCCCTCCTTGCAATACTCCTCCACTGACCACAATGCTGCCTGTGTATCCATGTAACCGATTTAAAACTGCCTTGAGCCTAATTTTGGTTATTTTAGGCCTTCGTTAGCCTGTCTGCGGACCCTCCTTGCAATACTCCTCCACTGACCACAATGCTGCCTGTGTATCCTTGTAACCAATTTAAAACTGCCATGAGCCTATCTTTTGTTATTTTAGGCCTTCGTTAGCCTGTCTGCGGTCCCTCCTTGCAATACTCCTCCACTGACCACAATGCTGCCTGTGTATCCATGTAACCGATTTAAAACTGCCTTGAGCCTAATTTTTGTTATTTTAGGCCTTCGTTAGCCTGTCTGCGGACCCTCCTTGCAATACTCCTCCACTGACCACAATGCTGCCTGTGTATCCTTGTAACCGATTTAAAACTGCCATGAGCCTAATTTTTGTTATTTTAGGCCTTCGTTAGCCTGTCTGTGGTCCCTCCTTGCAATACTCCTCCACTGATTACAATGCTGCCTGTGTATCCATGTAACCGATTTAAAACTACCATGAGCCTATCTTTTGTTATTTTAGGCCTTCGTTAGCCTTTCTGCGGGCCTTCATTAGCCTGTCTGCGGTCTCTCCTTGCAATACTCCTCCACTGACCACAATGCTGCCTGTGTATCCATGTAACCGATTTAAAACTGCCATGAGCCTATCTTTTGTTATTTTAGGCCTTCTTTAGCCTGTCTGCGGTCCCTCCTTGCAATACTCCTCCACTGACCACAATGCTGCCTGTGTATCCATGTAACCGATTTAAAACTGCCATGAGCCTATCTTTTGTTATTTTAGGCCTTCGTTAGCCTGTCTGCGGGCCTTCATAAGCCTGTCTGCGGTCCCTCCTTGCAATACTCCTCCACTGACCACAATGCTGCCTGTGTATCCATGTAACCGATTTAAAACTGCCATGAGCCTATCTTTTGTTATTTTAGGCCTTCGTTAGCCTGTCTGCGGTCCCTCCTTGCAATACTCCTCCACTGACCACAATGCTGCCTGTGTATCCATGTAACTGATTTAAAACTGCCATGAGCCTATCTTTTGTTATTTTAGGCCTTCGTTAGCCTGTCTCCGGGCCTTCATTAGCCTGTCTGCGGTCCCTCCTTGCAATACTCCTCCACTGTCCACAATGCTGCCTGTGTATCCATGTAACCGATTTAAAACTGCCATGAGCCTATCTTTTGTTATGTTAGGCCTTCGTCAGCCTGTCTGCGGTCCCTCCTTGCAATACTCCTCCACTGACCACAATGCTGCCTGTGTATCCATGTAACCGATTTAAAACTGCCTTGAGCCTAATTTTTGTTATTTTAGGCCTTCGTTAGCCTGTCTGCGGTCCCTCCTTGCAATCCTCCTCCGCTGACCACACCAATGCTGCCCGTGTACCCCTGGAACCTATTTAAAAGTTCATAGAGCCTATTTATATATTTTATTTAATATTAATAAAGCCATGATGGACTATGCTGTACCACGCTACAAGCTAACCAGTCGACACTTCTTTTGCGAGAAAAGCTCCCAACCCTCCACCAGCATGTAAAAGACCGCATTGTCCATGCACTCTGGCAATCTGTGAGTACAAAGGTGCACCTGACAACAGACGCATGGACCTGTAGGCATGGCCGCGGAAGGTTACGTGTCCATTACGGCGCAATGGGTTAATGTGGTGGATGCATGGTCCACAGGGGACAGCCTACTAAGTCTGTCTGCAGTCCCTAATTCAAATTGTCCTCCACTGTCTAAATCTGAGCTTTAACCTTCTGGCTCTCATTAAGTGCTTTTTTTAAAAAAAATTGGTGTTTGGGGCCTAATACCTCTGTTTGCCGCTCACTGGTGTTCTCCTCAACTGAATAAATCTGAGCTTCAACCTTCTGGCTCTCATTTTTTATTTATTTTTTTCTTTTAAATTGGTGTTTGGGGCCTAATACCTCTGTTTGCCGCTCACTGGTGTTCTCCTCAACTGAATAAATCTGAGCTTCAACCTTCTGGCTCTCATTTTTTTTTTTTTTAAATTGGTGGTTGGGGCCTAATACCTCTGTTTGCCGCTCACTGGTGTTCTCCTCAACTGAATAAATCTGAGCTTCAACCTTCTGGCTCTCATTTTTTTTTTTTTAAATTGGTGTTTGGGGCCTAATACCTCTGTTTGCCGCTCACTGGTGTTCTCCTCAACTGAATAAATCTGAGCTTCAACCTTCTGGCTCTCATTAAGTGCTGTTTTTTAAAAAATTGGTGGTTACGGCCTACTAACGGTGTCTGCCGCTCCCTGGTGTTTGTCCTCAACTGTATAAAGCTGAGCTTCAACCTTCTGGCTGTCATTAAGTGCTTTTTTTCAAAAAATGGGTGTTTGGGGCCTAATACCTCTGTTTGCCACTCCCTGTTGTTTGTCCTCAACTGTATAAAGCTGAGCTTCAACCTTCTGGCTTTCGGCCTATAGTATCAGATATTAAACAGCATTTGGCCTTCAACTTTGGTTGCGACCTACTAACGGTGTCTGCCGCTCCCTGGTGTTTGTCCTCAACTGTATAAAGCTGAGCTTCAACCTTCTGGCTCTCATTAAGTGCTGTTTTTTAAAAAATTGGTGGTTAGGGCCTACTAACGGTGTCTGCCGCTCCCTGGTGTTTGTCCTCAACTGTATAAAGCTGAGCTTCAACCTTCTGGCTCTCATTAAGTGCTGTTTTTTAAAAAATTGGTGGTTACGGCCTACTAACGGTGTCTACCGCTCCCTGGTGTTGACCTCAACTGAATAAAGCTGAGCTTCAACCTTCTGGCTCTCATTAAGTGCTGTTTTTTAAAAAGCTTGGTGGTTACGGCCTACTAACGGGGTCTGCCGCTCCCTGGTGTTGTCCTCCACTGTATAAAGCTGAGCTTCAGTCTTTAGGCTTTTGGCCTATAGTAGCAGATATTAACCCTGCTGTTCTGTTCGCATTTACTATACACTAGTTCTGTTCGGGTCACTATGACCCGGCTTATTAAACCTTGATTTTAGACACTCTAACTCATTTTTTTTTATAACTTTTTGCTTACTAGACTGTTTGTGAACATGTTTGGTAGTAAAAAAAAGAAAAATGAAACAGAAATTTATTTATTTTTTGGTTTATTCAGAAAAAAAACAGATCAATGAGAAAAACGAAAATAGAAAACTACACATATTTTGTAAAAAAAAAACAAAAAAAAAAAATCAAATCAAACATTTTGTGATAAAAAATTAAAGATAATAAACATTACAATGTGAATATACTTACATATGATCAGATAAATTTACGATTTCTTGCATGCAAGACAATACACATGTTGTTTGCATATAAATGCTTTACAGCTATAACATGTTATACTTGTCTTGTTGTCACAAGATGAAGGGCAATAGCTGCATCTTTTTCTTTTGATGCCAGAAGAGGCCATGGGGGTAGAAGAGCTTGTGGAGGTCATGGCTTCACTGTCCTGGGCATGTTGACGGACGCTTTGTACCAGGGCTGCCGCTGCTTCTGTTCTTGGTGTAACATTTCTGTTCTCAATATAAGGTTGAACCAGTGACTTCCCAAGTTCTTCGATAAATAGTCTTCTTTTATGGAGTTTGTTGGCGTTCCAATTGGGATTTATTTCCCTCCACAAGACAAAAGAATTATAGGCTGACAAATCCAGGATATTGAAAAAGAGAATCATTGGCCACCGATTTGATTTTCTATTGCATGAATATGTTCCAACGAGTTGGTCTAACGTGTCTACACCACTTTTAGTTGCATTGTAGTCCAAGATCATATTTGGTTTTCTATCTTCCCGTGTACTTACTTCATTACTATGGTGGTTGGTACTCATTAGTATGACGTGTTAGACAGCGCGTTCTGAGCAGTCCGTTCTGCGCATAATATACACGTGTAGTGCACACCTAGTGATCTCTCCAGATGCACTCTACATTTTAGAATAGACTGTGCACCAAAAATAATCAATATAAAGCCATTTTTATGGTGCGCAGATCTCAATGCATACCCCCGGTAAAGCGCGTGTACGACCCCATTGAAATAATTTAGGAAATAAATCAATTGATATACAATAGTAGATGCAATAAATAGACCCAACTGAGGTTATAACTCCTTTATTTCACTGAAAATATGGCCTCACAGCTGTAAAAAACGATGCCGGGTCACTATGACCCGAACAGAACTAGTGTAACTTTTTTCGTGTAGCAAAAAGTAAACGAAAAAAAAATATATATATATATACTCATATGTAGGTCCCCCCAAATGAGGAAAAGTCAAGGAGTCTCAAGTTTTAGAGACTTACAGAAAAAAATCTACAGGGCCGCAAAAAGTCTGTTCGGGTCACTATGACCCGAACAAAACAGCAGGGTTAAACTGCATTTGGCCTACTATTGTGGTTGGGCCCTTAAAACAGTGTCTGCTGCTCCTGGGTTTGCTACTCAACTGAACAAAGCAATGCCGCCTGTTTAGTCCTGTTACCAATTTTGAACTGCATTTAGCCTACTTTATTCTTTGGCCCTATATCTGTGTTTCCTCCTCATCCTGCCCATTGCCCAGCCACTGCTAGATGAGTCTGCTGGTACATTGACCTAGACCACTACATTCCCCTTGCACTCTACACAGCCAGAATCTGACCCTGCTGAAAGTAAGGTTCCCCTTCCCGCATGTTATACCACCTTACACAGGGACAAAGAGGAAGGTGCAGATGAAAGTGCAGGTTCCTTCATCAGGTGGGGGGGCATACTCGTTGGCGACGTCACTGGCACAGGGCCCCTCAGAGTACGCAAAAGTGTCGCTGCTGGTGGGAGGCGCCCCCACCGTGCAAACACACCGCTGTACTTTGAGGGGCCCTGTGCCAGTGCCAATGCCAACGAGTGGGCCCCCCTGCTTGCTTAGGATCACAGCACTTGCAAACTTGACATACTTACCTCTCACTGCTCCTCCGCCGTGACGTAGTCCACGTTTCCTGGGCCCACTAAAACCTTGAACCCCCCACAACTTTTGCCAAATGACCCCCAATTTCCAATGCCCAACTATTATTATAAAGTTAATTAAGATTGACAAGCTTCAGAAACAAGAATGGATGTTTTTGGCATTAAAATGGGCACTGTAGGTGTTTTCCTGGCCTCCACTCACTGTCGACTATGCTTCCCCATTGACTTGCATTGGGTTTCGGGTTTCGGTCGATCCCCGACTTTTAGCGATAATCGGCCGACTGCACTCGACTCGACTCTGGACAAAGTCGGGTTTCGCAAAACCCGACTCGATCTTAAAAAAATGAAAGTCGCTCAACCCTAGTCATTACGGCTAGTGCCATATCTGCCACCCTCTTTCTGCAAATCAAACTATGTTGTTGTGTAATACAGTGGGCCTGATTTTTCCCTGGATTCTCCCACACATAAATAGGGACATTTCTATTGCCAGTGTTTTTATCCTCGTCACTCTTGTTAGTGCCATATCTGCCAGCCTCTTTCTGCAAATCAAACTGTGTTGTTGTGTAATACAGTGGGCCAGATTTTTCCCTGGATTCTCCCACACATAAAAAAGGGAGATTTAAATTCACAACCAGTTCACGTACACCTTCTTCCTGGTTTTACTGGACCACATAACGGTTGTTAGTTTGATTACATTTTTCCAATAATGAGGAAGTCTGGTGGAAGAGGTCGTGGCCGTGGGCATTCATTGCCAGCTGGCAATGATGTTAGTGGTGGTGGTCGTGGAGCATCAGGTGGTCGTGGGAAAAGCAATATAGCCCCTAAGTCTCGAGTTGTTGAGCCAGCGTCATCGTCTGGCTACAAAGGCCTCGAAGGCTCCCTTTTCTGGGAGTAGGAAAACCGCTTTTGAAGCCGGAGCAGCAGGAACAAGTATTGGCTTTCATTGCTGACTCTGCCTCTACCTCTTTCTCCTCCTCCTCGGAAAGTGCCAAATGTCAGAGCAGTGTGTCGTCAGTGGATGCTCCCGCTCAGGAACAAGTCGCTTCCTTGTGTCCTTCACCCAGAACAATAGTAAAGGATGCGTCAGGCGACACAACTGGTTACTCCATGGAGCTCTTTACACATACCGTGCCTGGGTCCGAAAGTGAAATTGTTAACAGGCCATGCCCATTACAAGATGAATTGGACATGGAGTGCACAGATGCACAGCCACAGCCAGATTATAATGCTGTTCCTTTGACTCAGATCAGAACATTGCCCTCGCAGTGTACTGATCCAGAATCTGACCCCGAGGAGACTATGGATCTCCGTCACGAACGCTATAGCACCGGCTTACACGGTGACCCAGAGGAAGGTGCACAGAACATAGAAGAGGAGGTCATAGATGACCCAGTTGTTGACCCCGATTGGCAGCCATTGGGGGAACAGGCTGCAGGCTGCAGTAGCTCTGAAGCGGAGGAGGAGGAGCCGCAGCAGCAGACATCAACATCACAACAGGTTCCATCTGGCAGGCCCGTATCGGGCCAAAAACGTGTGGCAAAACCAAAACCAGTTGTAGGACTGAGTGGCCATCAGGTTCAAGTAGCTCAGTGTGCAATGCCTGAAAAGATATCTGATAGGAAGGGTGCAGTGTGGAATTTTTTTTAACCAAGATCCCAATGATCAGCGCAAAGTCATCTGTAAGAAATGCTCCAGGACCTTCAGCAGAGGTCAGAATGTTAAAAATTTAAATACAAGTTGCATGCATCGACATTTAACCACCATGCACTTGCAAGCCTGGACACACTACCAAACGTCCCTTAATATTGTAGCACCCTCTCGCAATGAAGCTAATAAGCAAGGCGACATCCCTTCCCTCCCTGTAAGCCCACCGTTTACCACACCACCTGCAGGTAATGTGGCGGTTTCGTCCCAAGGCCAAAGCAGTCAGGGAATCACCAGGTTCGTGGTCGGAAAAACTGTATGTAGGGCACCATCAAGAATACCGTCACCAACCTTCTCTCAGTCACCCATGTCCACCGGCACCCCCGCTAGTTCCACCGTATGCAGCTCTCCAGTCCAGCTCACCCTACATGAGACTCTCGTTAGGAAAAGGAAGTACTCATCCTCGCATCCGCGTACACAGGGTTTGAACGCCCACATTGCTAGACTAATCTCGTTAGAGATGATGCCCTACTGGTTAGTTGAAAGCCCTGATGGACTATGCTGTACCACGCTACGAGCTACCCAGTCGCCACTTTTTTTCGAGAAAAGCCATCCCAGCCATACACCAGCATGTAAAAGACCGCATTGTCCATGCGCTCAGGCAATCTGTGAGTAGAAAGGTGCACCTGACAACAGATGCATGGACCAGTAGGCATGGCCAGAGGCGTTACGTCTCCATCACGGCACACTGGGTTAATGTGGTGGATGCAGGGTCCAGAGGGGACAGTAATATTGGGACAGTTCTGCCTAGCCCACGGTGTAGGAAACAGTTGGCTGTAGGCGTTCGTCCCCCCTCCTCGTCCTCCAGCAGAAGCGAGAGCTCGTCCACAGACCGCAGTCGCACCACCACTCCATCCGCAGCTGCCACTGTTGCACACGAGGTGACCAATTATGGAACAGCTTGTGGCAAGCGTCAGCAGGCTGTATTGGCAATGAAGTGTTTGGGCGACAACAGACACACCGCGGAAGTTCTGTCCGAGTTCTTGCAGCAAGAAACTCAGTCGTGGCTGGGCACTGTACATCTTGAGGCAGGCAAGGTAGTCAGTGACAACGGAAGGAATTTTATGGCTGCCATAGCCCTTTCACAACTGAAACACATTCCTTGCCTGGCTCACACCTTATACCTGGTTGTGCAGTGCTTCCTGAAAAGTTATCTGGGGTTACCCAACCTGCTGCTGAAAGTGCGCAGACTTTGCTCTCACATCCGCCGTTCGCCTGTACACTCCAGCCGTATGCATAACCATCAGCGGGCTTTGAACCTTCCACAGCATCGCCTAATCATCGACGTTGCAACAAGGTGGAACTCCACACTGCACATGCTTCAAAGACTGTGCGAACAGAAGCGTGCTGTTATGTATTTGTGGGAGGATACACATACATGGGCAGGCAGTTGGATGGCAGACATGGAGTTGTCAGCTGTGCAGTGGTCGAAGCTCCAAGACCTGTGTCAAGTCCTTCAGTGTTTTGAGGAATGCACACGGCTGGTTAGTGCAGACAACGCCATAATAAGCATGAGCATCCCCCTAATGCGTCTGCTGATGCAAAGTTTGACGCACATAAAGGAACAGGCGTCTGCAACCGAGGACGAGGGAAGCCTTGATGACAGTCAGCCATTGTCTGCTCAGGGAAGTCTACAGGACGAGGTGGTGGGTGAAGAGGAGGAGGACAAGGAGGATGATGGGGTTGACTATTTGTTGGATGAGGGAGCTTCTCAGGGGGCAATAGAAACTGCTGGTGGTGCAAGGCCAGGTTCTGGGTTTTTGAGGGAGACAAGTGAAGAGGATTTGCCAGAAAGTGCTCCTCAACTCAGCATAAGCACTGACTTGACAACTGGAACATTGGCCCACATGGCGGATTATGCCTTGCGTATCCTCAAAAGGGACCCACGCATTTTAAAAATGATGACAGATGACGATTTCTGGTTGGCCTGCCTCCTTGATCCTCGCTATAAAGGCAAATTGCAAAATATCATGCCACATGAGAACCTCGAACAGATATTGGCAACCAAACAAGCTACTCTTGTAGGCTGTTTGATGCAGGCATTCCCAGCACACAGCGCCGGTGATGGTTCTCACACGAGCCGCAGGGGGCACCAGGGCAGAGGTGTTAGAGGTGCACAGATCAGAAGTGGCGTAGGACAGAGGGGTTTTCTGACAAGGTTGTGGAGTGATTTCTCAATGACCGCAGACACAACAGGTACAGCAGCATCCATTCAAAGTGACAGGAGACAACATTTGTCCAGTATGGTTACTAACTATTTTTCCTCCATTACCGATGTGCTCCCTCAACCGTCATTCCCCTTTGATTACTGGGCATCCAAAATAGACACCTGGCCTGAATTGGCTGAATATGCATTGCAGGAGCATGCTTGCCCAGCAGCTAGTGTGCTATCAGAAAGAGTATTCAGTGCTGCTGGTTCAATACTGACCGAAAAAAGGACTCGTCTGGCTACCCAAAATGTTGATGAGCTAACCTTCATAAAAATGAACCACTCATGGATTTCAAATTATTTTGCCCCACCTTTCCCGGCTGACACCTAGCTTTCCTGTAAAAAGGTCTTGCTTTGGGACTGGTGTTACTGACTGTTCCAATCTCTTAATTTGCAGCTGCTGTTTGTCCAGAATACGACATATTTTCACCTCCCTAAATGCACTAACTCCCCCCACGGGGCCGTGGTCTCGCCACTTGTCGCAAGCACCCGTCAGAGTGCCGTTTGTCTGAAGAGGTGCGTGTGCCCACTTTTGGTTGACGGGACTGGCACTGGGTCCCTCATAGTACGATGAAGTGTCTCTGGCGGTGGTGGCGCGCACCCAGCATCAGACACACCATTGTAACATGAGGGGCCCTGGGCTTGTACCGCTGGCCAGGAGAGAGTGTCCCCCCCCAAGGTCAAACAGTGCTCTACCACTTGCTAAATTATCTGTCGCTGCTCCACCACTGTTTAGTATAGGCGCTGAAATCCTTCCATGCCTGGCACAGACAATAACAGTTTGTTGACATGTATGATGCTAGCTAAAATAGTCAGGGGCCCTGTCCTACATTTGCACCAGTAAATACTTTGCGCCAAATTACATTGTCTGAAAGTCAGCATAGGTGCACACCCCTGTACCTAAGTATGTCACCCTTTTTTTGGGGGGGGGGTGTTATTTTTGTTTTGGATACATTAACATCACTTTAGGTTTTGGGACTCGGAGTACTTACTGTGTCAGACACTCCTTCCAATTGTCCTCCACTGACCACACCAATGCTGCCTGTGTATTCCTGTTGCCAAATTTAAGCTGCATAGAGCCTAATTTATTATTTTAGGCCTAGGAAGTCTGTCTGCGGTCCCTCCTTCCAATTGTCCTCCACTGACCACACCAATGCTGCCTGTGTATTCCTGTTGCCAAATTTAAAACTGCATAGAGCCAACTTTTTTAGTTAACACATACGATACTACCTTTGTCTGTCTGCGCCACTAAATCACGCTGTCCTCCACTGAAAAAGCTGAGCTTCAATCTTCCGGCTCTCATTAAGTATTTTTTAAATTTAACACTACAGTTGCCATACTACTTGGGTTGGGGCCTAGTAACGGGGTCTGCCGCTCCTTGGTGTTCTCCTCCTCCTTGGTGTTCTCCTCTGGGTTTCCTTGTCTGAGCTTCAATCTTCCAGCTCTCATTAAGTATTTTTAAATGTAACACTACAGTTGCCATACTACTTGGGTTGGGGCCTAGTAACGGGGTCTGCCGCTCCTTGGTGTTCTCCTCCTCCTTGGTGTTCTCCTCCGGGTTTCCTTGTCTGAGCTTCAATCTTCCGGCTCTCATTAAGTATTTTTAAATGTAACACTACAGTTGCCATACTACTTGGGTTGGGGCCTAGTAACGGGGTCTGCCGCTCCTTGGTGTTCTCCTCCTCCTTGGTGTTCTCCTCCGGGTTTCCTTGTCTGAGCTTCAATCTTCCGGCTCTCATTAAGTATTTTTAAAATGTAACACTACAGTTGCCATACTACTTGGGTTGGGGCCTAGTAACGGGGTCTGCCGCTCCTTGGTGTTCTCCTCCTCCTTGGTGTTCTCCTCCGGGTTTCCTTGTCTGAGCTTCAATCTTCCGGCTCTCATTAAGTATTTTTAAATGTAACACTACAGTTGCCATACTACTTGGGTTGGGGCTAGGTAACGGGGTCTGCCGCTCCTTGGTGTTCTCCTCCACTGAACAAAGCAGTGCCGCCTGTTTCATACTGTTAGCAATTTAGAACTGCATTTAGCCTAGTTACTTATTTGGCCCTACTCACTCTGTCAGCCTCTCATTACAGTGGTCCTCCACTGAACAAAGCAATGCCGCCTGGTTAGTCCTGTTACCAATTTTGAACTGCATTTAGGCCACTCTATTATTTGGGCCTAGATCTGTGATTCCTCCTCATCCTGCCCATTGCCCAGCCACTGCTAGATTAGCCCGCTGGTACATTGACCCATACCACTACATCCCCTTGCACTCTACACAGCCTGAATCTGACCCTGCTGAAAGTCAGGTTCCTCTTCCCGCATACTATACCACCTTACACGGGGACAAAGAGGAATGTGCAGGTGAAAGTGCAGGTTCCTTCATCAGGTGGGGGGGCACACTCATTGGCGACGTCACTGGCACAGGGCCCCTCATAGTACGCAAAGTGTCGCTGCCGGTGGGAGACGCCCCCGCCGTGCAAACACACCGCCGTACTGTGAGGGGCCCTGTGCCAGTGCCAATGCGAACGAGTGGGACCCCCTGCTTGCTCAGGATCACAGCACTTGCAACATTGCAATACTTACCTCTAACTGCTCCACCGCCGTGACGTACTCCACGTTTCCTGGGCCCACTGAAAACTTGAACCAGCCCTACCTCCCACAACTTTAGCCATATGACCCCCCAATTTTCAATGGCTACCTATTATTGTAAGGTAAATTAAGATTGACAAGCTTAAGTAACAAGAATTGATGTTTTTGGCATTAAAATGGGCACTGTAGGTGTTTTCCTGGCCTCCACTCACTGCCGACTATGCTTCCCCATTGACTTGCATTGGGTTTCGTGTTTCAGCCGAACAACGACCCCGACTTTGCAAGAAGATCGGCCGATTTCACTCGACTCGACTTTTGACAAAGTCGGGTTTCGCAAAACCCGACTCGACCCCAAAAAATAAAATTCGCTCAACCCTACCTTCCTGACTCTTGATGCTTTGTGGATCCTGATATCACAGTTTTACTGCAGAGATTCAGGAGAGCAGATATAACTGTGCTAGCTTCTCAGACACATTGTTCCCGAACACGTCACACTATATAAGGTTGGTATTTTATGGTTTTAGTCATCACAATTGTTAATTTAGCTTGTTTTATGAATGGATAGTGCAAATTTTGTGGATATTTCATAGAAATAAGTTAGGTAGAGGAAAATGTATGATTTGTCTAAACCCCTTCATGTTGATGAAGTGAAGTTGCTCTTAGATGATGATGATGATGATGCAGACCCCACACTGCATGAGGATTTAGGAGAAGAAAGTGAGATTGATTTTCATGATGAGGTGGAAGTATGTGAAATTGAAGAGATAAGAAAAACAAATGGAGCAATAAGCCACCCATGCAAACAAAATGTAAGGAACCTCAAAACATTCTCACTCACTTCCCTGCAGTTAAAGGAACAGCAAGGAATGCTAAAACAGCAGCTGAATGCTGGAATAGTTTATTAACAGATGACATTCTGGACTCTATTGTCACATACACAAATGAATATATAGATATTATAAAGGATAAGTTCATCTGCAGCAGAATCATCAATCCCACAGGTGAAATAGAACTGAGTGCTTTTTTGGATTGTTATACCTTGCAGGAGCTTAAAGGGAAAATCACCAAAGTTTGGAGGAACTTTGGGTATAGATGGTCATGGAATAGAAAAATTTGTCCTTGTTATGTGTTTAAAAAGATTCAAGATTGTAATTTGTTGCCTTCAGCTTGACAACAGAATTACCTGAACCCAACCTAAAACACATGACTGGCTTGCTCCGATTCACGATTTATTCCAAAAATTTGTTGAAAACTGCAAGAAAAGCTATTGTCCTGTGGAGAATGTTACTATTGATGAAATGTTCCTGGGTTTTCGTGGAAGATGTACATTTCGTCAATACATTCCATCAAAGCCTAGCAAATACGGAGCTAAAATTTATGCCCTTGTTGATGTCAGGAAGACCTACACATACAACCTTGAAATTTATGCAGGAAAACACCCAGAAGGTCCGTACTTTGTCAGCAACAAACCCAGTAATGTTGTGAAAAGAATGGCTGAGCCTTTATTTGGATCGGGTAGCAATAAAACAGCTGACGATTGTTTTTTAAATTGTGATCTGATTGATTATCTAAAAAGGCAGAATCTTTCATATGTAGGTACTGTAAGAAAAATAAAAAAGAATTGCCACCTCAGTTTGTAAATGTAAAAGGGAGAAAACAGTACAGCAGAACAGTATGTTTGCATTCAATAATGGAAAGGTTTTGGTTTCCTATGTACTGTGTGAAAAGAAAAATGTAATTCTTGTCTCAACGCTTCATGATGATGATGATGCCATCGACCCTGGGTCTGAAGCACAAAAAACCTGGAAATAGTTACATTTTATAATGCAAACAAAGAGGGTGTTGATACAGCTGATCAGATGTGCTCAACTTTCAGCATCAGCAGAAACTCCAGGTGCTTGCCAATGGTCATATTTTTCAACTATGTTGAATTTGATTGGTATAAATTCACAAGTGATTTACCTTGAAAACCAGCTTGAACCACTCTTTAGAAGAGCCTATCTGAAATAACTGGCCCATAAACTAGTGCTTTGAGAGCTATGCAGAAGTAGAATGAAAACTATCGGCATCCCCTCCAGCCTTCAAGTTCAGCTCAAAACATTCCTCCCAAAAGATGACAGTGAAAACCCACCACCTCTACCACCTCCCAAAAGAAGGAGTTGCACCACTTGCACCATGGAAAGCGGACACAGAATGCTTTCTAATTATAAATGTCACAAATGTCATAATGCAATCTGCCTGACACATGCAAAAATTATGTGCAATTCTTGCTCTTTGCTCTGCAAATGTGTTTTTTTTCTGGTGAACCTTTGATCTCTACAGTAGGTGCGGAAAGTTTTCAGACCCCTTTAAATTTTTCACATTTTGTTTCATTGCAGCCATTTGGCAAAGTCAAAAAGTTCATTTTTTTCTCATTAATGTACACTCTGCAGTGTGATTTCTAGAAGTGTGTTCTAAAAGTGTGGATTACATTAGAATTAAAACCTGAAAGATGTATACAGACTGTGCCCTGCTACCTGCCACCATCGCACTCTAACAAGCATCTCTATTCTTCCAACAGGTATGTTCACCCACCCAGTCCACCCAGCTCTCCTGCTGTCTGTCTGTGAAGTGCACATAGTACATCACCCAGCTTTGCGCTTAGACTTTCCTCTGCTCCTAGCATTGTGATGGTATGTTCACCCACCCAGTCCACCCAGCTCTCCTGCTGTCTGTCTGTGAAGTGCACATAGTACATCACCCAGCTTTGCGCTTAGACTTTCCTCTGCTCCTAGCATTGTGATGGTATGTTCACCCACCCAGTCCACCCAGCTCTCCTGCTGTCTGTCTGTGAAGTGCACATAGTACATCACCCAGCTTTGCGCATAGACTTTCCTCTGCTCCTAGCATTGTGATGGTATGTTCACCCACCCAGTCCACCCAGCTCTCCTGCTGTCTGTCTGTGAAGTGCACATAGTACATCACCCATCTTTGCGCATAGACTTTCCTCTGCTCCTAGCATTGTGATGGTATGTTCACCCACCCAGTCCACCCAGCTCTCCTGCTGTCTGTCTGTGAAGTGCACATAGTACATCACCCAGCTTTGTGCATAGACTTTCCTCTGCTCCTAGCATTGTGATGGTATGCCTTTCAGCTAACCCCCAACTTACTCTGTGATATTTATGACCTTGTTTACTTAGTCTTGATTGTATGCATCTGGTCCACCCTTAATTCTCTGACCAAGATGAGCAGAGACCACTCCTCTCTGCTCCACACCTGAACGCACTTAGTTTTCCATATATTGCATAGCACAAGTCTGCTAGACTTCAGTCTGCAGTGTGATTTCTAGAAGTGTGTTCTAAAAGTGTGGATTACATTAGAATTAAAACCTGAAAGATGTATACAGACTGTGCCCTGCTACCTGCCACCATCGCACTCTAACAAGCATCTCTATTCTTCCAACAGGTATGTTCAC
Source organism: Ranitomeya variabilis (assembly GCF_051348905.1). Classification (NCBI taxonomy): domain Eukaryota; kingdom Metazoa; phylum Chordata; class Amphibia; order Anura; family Dendrobatidae; genus Ranitomeya; species Ranitomeya variabilis. Next base: position 327,402,006 of record NC_135235.1, on the reverse strand, counting down.
CCACCCAGTCCACCCAGCTCTCCTGCTGTCTGTCTGTGAAGTGCACATAGTACATCACCCAGCTTTGCGCTTAGACTTTCCTCTGCTCCTAGCATTGTGATGGTATGTTCACCCACCCAGTCCACCCAGCTCTCCTGCTGTCTGTCTGTGAAGTGCACATAGTACATGACCCAGCTTTGCGCATAGACTTTCCTCTGCTCCTAGCATTGTGATGGTATGCCTTTCAGCTAACCCCCAACTTACTCTGTGATATTTATGACCTTGTTTACTTAGTCTTGATTGTATGCATCTGGTCCACCCTTAATTCTCTGACCAAGATGAGCAGAGACCACTCCTCTCTGCTCCACACCTGAACGCACTTAGTTTTCCATATATTGCATAGCACAAGTCTGCTAGACTTCAGTCTGCAGTGTGATTTCTAGAAGTGTGTTCTAAAAGTGTGGATTACATTAGAATTAAAACCTGAAAGATGTATACAGACTGTGCCCTGCTACCTGCCACCATCGCACTCTAACAAGCATCTCTATTCTTCCAACAGGTATGTTCACCCACCCAGTCCACCCAGCTCTCCTGCTGTCTGTCTGTGAAGTGCACATAGTACATCACCCAGCTTTGCGCTTAGACTTTCCTCTGCTCCTAGCATTGTGATGGTATGTTCACCCACCCAGTCCACCCAGCTCTCCTGCTGTCTGTCTGTGAAGTGCACATAGTACATCACCCAGCTTTGCGCTTAGACTTTCCTCTGCTCCTAGCATTGTGATGGTATGTTCACCCACCCAGTCCACCCAGCTCTCCTGCTGTCTGTCTGTGAAGTGCACATAGTACATCACCCAGCTTTGCGCATAGACTTTCCTCTGCTCCTAGCATTGTGATGGTATGTTCACCCACCCAGTCCACCCAGCTCTCCTGCTGTCTGTGAAGTGCACATAGTACATCACCCAGCTTTGCGCATAGACTTTCCTCTGCTCCTAGCATTGTGATGGTATGCCTTTCAGCTAACCCCCAACTTACTCTGTGATATTTATGACCTTGTTTACTTAGTCTTGATTGTATGCATCTGGTCCACCCTTAATTCTCTGACCAAGATGAGCAGAGACCACTCCTCTCTGCTCCACACCTGAACGCACTTAGTTTTCCATATATTGCATAGCACAAGTCTGCTAGACTTCAGTCTGCAGTGTGATTTCTAGAAGTGTGTTCTAAAAGTGTGGATTACATTAGAATTAAAACCTGAAAGATGTATACAGACTGTGCCCTGCTACCTGCCACCATCGCACTCTAACAAGCATCTCTATTCTTCCAACAGGTATGTTCACCCACCCAGTCCACCCAGCTCTCCTGCTGTCTGTCTGTGAAGTGCACATAGTACATCACCCAGCTTTGCGCTTAGACTTTCCTCTGCTCCTAGCATTGTGATGGTATGTTCACCCACCCAGTCCACCCAGCTCTCCTGCTGTCTGTCTGTGAAGTGCACATAGTACATGACCCAGCTTTGTGCATAGACTTTCCTCTGCTCCTAGCATTGTGATGGTATGCCTTTCAGCTAACCCCCAACTTACTCTGTGATATTTATGACCTTGTTTACTTAGTCTTGATTGTATGCATCTGGTCCACCCTTAATTCTCTGACCAAGATGAGCAGAGACCACTCCTCTCTGCTCCACACCTGAACGCACTTAGTTTTCCATATATTGCATAGCACAAGTCTGCTAGACTTCAGTCTGCAGTGTGATTTCTATAAGTGTGTTCTAAAAGTGTGGATTACATTAGAATTAAAACCTGAAAGATGTATACAGACTGTGCCCTGCTACCTGCCTCCATCGCACTCTAACAAGCATCTCTATTCTTCCAACAGGTATGTTCACCCACCCAGTCCACCCAGCTCTCCTGCTGTCTGTCTGTGAAGTGCACATAGTACATCACCCAGCTTTGCGCTTAGACTTTCCTCTGCTCCTAGCATTGTGATGGTATGTTCACCCACCCAGTCCACCCAGCTCTCCTGCTGTCTGTCTGTGAAGTGCACATAGTACATCACCCAGCTTTGCGCTTAGACTTTCCTCTGCTCCTAGCATTGTGATGGTATGTTCACCCACTCAGTCCACCCAGCTCTCCTGCTGTCTGTCTGTGAAGTGCACATAGTACATCACCCATCTTTGCGCATAGACTTTCCTCTGCTCCTAGCATTGTGATGGTATGTTCACCCACCCAGTCCACCCAGCTCTCCTGCTGTCTGTCTGTGAAGTGCACATAGTACATCACCCAGCTTTGTGCATAGACTTTCCTCTGCTACTAGCATTGTGATGGTATGCCTTTCAGCTAACCCCCAACTTACTCTGTGATATTTATGACCTTGTTTACTTAGTCTTGATTGTATGCATCTGGTCCACCCTTAATTCTCTGACCAAGATGAGCAGAGACCACTCCTCTCTGCTCCACACCTGAACGCACTTAGTTTTCCATATATTGCATAGCACAAGTCTGCTAGACTTCAGTCTGCAGTGTGATTTCTAGAAGTGTGTTCTAAAAGTGTGGATTACATTAGAATTAAAACCTGAAAGATGTATACAGACTGTGCCCTGCTACCTGCCACCATCGCACTCTAACAAGCATCTCTATTCTTCCAACAGGTATGTTCACCCACCCAGTCCACCCAGCTCTCCTGCTGTCTGTCTGTGAAGTGCACATAGTACATCACCCAGCTTTGCGCTTAGACTTTCCTCTGCTCCTAGCATTGTGATGGTATGTTCACCCACCCAGTCCACCCAGCTCTCCTGCTGTCTGTCTGTGAAGTGCACATAGTACATCACCCAGCTTTGCGCTTAGACTTTCCTCTGCTCCTAGCATTGTGATGGTATGTTCACCCACCCAGTCCACCCAGCTCTCCTGCTGTCTGTCTGTGAAGTGCACATAGTACATCACCCAGCTTTGCGCTTAGACTTTCCTCTGCTCCTAGCATTGTGATGGTATGTTCACCCACCCAGTCCACCCAGCTCTCCTGCTGTCTGTCTGTGAAGTGCACATAATACATCACCCAGCTTTGCGCATAGACTTTCCTCTGCTCCTAGCATTGTGATGGTATGTTCACCCACCCAGTCCACCCAGCTCTCCTGCTGTCTGTCTGTGAAGTGCACATAGTACATCACCCAGCTTTGCGCATAGACTTTCCTCTGCTCCTAGCATTGTGATGGTATGTTCACCCACCCAGTCCACCCAGCTCTCCTGCTGTCTGTCTGTGAAGTGCACATAGTACATCACCCAGCTTTGCGCATAGACTTTCCTCTGCTCCTAGCATTGTGATGGTATGCCTTTCAGCTAACCCCCAACTTACTCTGTGATATTTATGACCTTGTTTACTTAGTCTTGATTGTATGCATCTGGTCGACCCTTAATTCTCTGACCAAGATGAGCAGAGACCACTCCTCTCTGCTCCACACCTGAACGCACTTAGTTTTCCATATATTGCATAGCACAAGTCTGCTAGACTTCAGTCTGCAGTGTGATTTCTAGAAGTGTGTTCTAAAAGTGTGGATTACATTAGAATTAAAACCTGAAAGATGTATACAGACTATGCCCTGCTACCTGCCACCATCGCACTCTAACAAGCATCTCTATTCTTCCAACAGGTATGTTCACCCACCCAGTCCACCCAGCTCTCCTGCTGTCTGTCTGTGAAGTGCACATAGTACATCACCCAGCTTTGCGCTTAGACTTTCCTCTGCTCCTAGCATTGTGATGGTATGTTCACCCACCCAGTCCACCCAGCTCTCCTGCTGTCTGTCTGTGAAGTGCACATAGTACATCACCCAGCTTTGCGCTTAGACTTTCCTCTGCTCCTAGCATTGTGATGGTATGTTCACCCACCCAGTCCACCCAGCTCTCCTGCTGTCTGTCTGTGAAGTGCACATAGTACATCACCCAGCTTTGCGCTTAGACTTTCCTCTGCTCCTAGCATTGTGATGGTATGTTCACCCACCCAGTCCACCCAGCTCTCCTGCTGTCTGTCTGTGAATTGCACATAGTACATCACCCAGCTTTGCGCATAGACTTTCCTCTGCTCCTAGCATTGTGATGGTATGTTCACCCACCCAGTCCACCCAGCTCTCCTGCTGTCTGTCTGTGAAGTGCACATAGTACATCACCCAGCTTTGCGCATAGACTTTCCTCTGCTCCTAGCATTGTGATGGTATGTTCACCCACCCAGTCCACCCAGCTCTCCTGCTGTCTGTGAAGTGCACATAGTACATCACCCAGCTTTGCGCATAGACTTTCCTCTGCTCCTAGCATTGTGATGGTATGCCTTTCAGCTAACCCCCAACTTACTCTGTGATATTTATGACCTTGTTTACTTAGTCTTGATTGTATGCATCTGGTCCACCCTTAATTCTCTGACCAAGATGAGCAGAGACCACTCCTCTCTGCTCCACACCTGAACGCACTTAGTTTTCCATATATTGCATAGCACAAGTCTGCTAGACTTCAGTCTGCAGTGTGATTTCTAGAAGTGTGTTCTAAAAGTGTGGATTACATTAGAATTAAAACCTGAAAGATGTATACAGACTGTGCCCTGCTACCTGCCACCATCGCACTCTAACAAGCATCTCTATTCTTCCAACAGGTATGTTCACCCACCCAGTCCACCCAGCTCTCCTGCTGTCTGTCTGTGAAGTGCACATAGTACATCACCCAGCTTTGCGCTTAGACTTTCCTCTGCTCCTAGCATTGTGATGGTATGTTCACCCACCCAGTCCACCCAGCTCTCCTGCTGTCTGTCTGTGAAGTGCACATAGTACATGACCCAGCTTTGTGCATAGACTTTCCTCTGCTCCTAGCATTGTGATGGTATGCCTTTCAGCTAACCCCCAACTTACTCTGTGATATTTATGACCTTGTTTACTTAGTCTTGATTGTATGCATCTGGTCCACCCTTAATTCTCTGACCAAGATGAGCAGAGACCACTCCTCTCTGCTCCACACCTGAACGCACTTAGTTTTCCATATATTGCATAGCACAAGTCTGCTAGACTTCAGTCTGCAGTGTGATTTCTATAAGTGTGTTCTAAAAGTGTGGATTACATTAGAATTAAAACCTGAAAGATGTATACAGACTGTGCCCTGCTACCTGCCTCCATCGCACTCTAACAAGCATCTCTATTCTTCCAACAGGTATGTTCACCCACCCAGTCCACCCAGCTCTCCTGCTGTCTGTCTGTGAAGTGCACATAGTACATCACCCAGCTTTGCGCTTAGACTTTCCTCTGCTCCTAGCATTGTGATGGTATGTTCACCCACCCAGTCCACCCAGCTCTCCTGCTGTCTGTCTGTGAAGTGCACATAGTACATCACCCAGCTTTGCGCTTAGACTTTCCTCTGCTCCTAGCATTGTGATGGTATGTTCACCCACTCAGTCCACCCAGCTCTCCTGCTGTCTGTCTGTGAAGTGCACATAGTACATCACCCATCTTTGCGCATAGACTTTCCTCTGCTCCTAGCATTGTGATGGTATGTTCACCCACCCAGTCCACCCAGCTCTCCTGCTGTCTGTCTGTGAAGTGCACATAGTACATCACCCAGCTTTGTGCATAGACTTTCCTCTGCTACTAGCATTGTGATGGTATGCCTTTCAGCTAACCCCCAACTTACTCTGTGATATTTATGACCTTGTTTACTTAGTCTTGATTGTATGCATCTGGTCCACCCTTAATTCTCTGACCAAGATGAGCAGAGACCACTCCTCTCTGCTCCACACCTGAACGCACTTAGTTTTCCATATATTGCATAGCACAAGTCTGCTAGACTTCAGTCTGCAGTGTGATTTCTAGAAGTGTGTTCTAAAAGTGTGGATTACATTAGAATTAAAACCTGAAAGATGTATACAGACTGTGCCCTGCTACCTGCCACCATCGCACTCTAACAAGCATCTCTATTCTTCCAACAGGTATGTTCACCCACCCAGTCCACCCAGCTCTCCTGCTGTCTGTCTGTGAAGTGCACATAGTACATCACCCAGCTTTGCGCTTAGACTTTCCTCTGCTCCTAGCATTGTGATGGTATGTTCACCCACCCAGTCCACCCAGCTCTCCTGCTGTCTGTCTGTGAAGTGCACATAGTACATCACCCAGCTTTGCGCTTAGACTTTCCTCTGCTCCTAGCATTGTGATGGTATGTTCACCCACCCAGTCCACCCAGCTCTCCTGCTGTCTGTCTGTGAAGTGCACATAGTACATCACCCAGCTTTGCGCTTAGACTTTCCTCTGCTCCTAGCATTGTGATGGTATGTTCACCCACCCAGTCCACCCAGCTCTCCTGCTGTCTGTCTGTGAAGTGCACATAGTACATCACCCAGCTTTGCGCTTAGACTTTCCTCTGCTCCTAGCATTGTGATGGTATGTTCACCCACCCAGTCCACCCAGCTCTCCTGCTGTCTGTCTGTGAAGTGCACATAATACATCACCCAGCTTTGCGCATAGACTTTCCTCTGCTCCTAGCATTGTGATGGTATGTTCACCCACCCAGTCCACCCAGCTCTCCTGCTGTCTGTCTGTGAAGTGCACATAGTACATCACCCAGCTTTGCGCATAGACTTTCCTCTGCTCCTAGCATTGTGATGGTATGTTCACCCACCCAGTCCACCCAGCTCTCCTGCTGTCTGTCTGTGAAGTGCACATAGTACATCACCCAGCTTTGCGCATAGACTTTCCTCTGCTCCTAGCATTGTGATGGTATGCCTTTCAGCTAACCCCCAACTTACTCTGTGATATTTATGACCTTGTTTACTTAGTCTTGATTGTATGCATCTGGTCGACCCTTAATTCTCTGACCAAGATGAGCAGAGACCACTCCTCTCTGCTCCACACCTGAACGCACTTAGTTTTCCATATATTGCATAGCACAAGTCTGCTAGACTTCAGTCTGCAGTGTGATTTCTAGAAGTGTGTTCTAAAAGTGTGGATTACATTAGAATTAAAACCTGAAAGATGTATACAGACTATGCCCTGCTACCTGCCACCATCGCACTCTAACAAGCATCTCTATTCTTCCAACAGGTATGTTCACCCACCCAGTCCACCCAGCTCTCCTGCTGTCTGTCTGTGAAGTGCACATAGTACATCACCCAGCTTTGCGCTTAGACTTTCCTCTGCTCCTAGCATTGTGATGGTATGTTCACCCACCCAGTCCACCCAGCTCTCCTGCTGTCTGTCTGTGAAGTGCACATAGTACATCACCCAGCTTTGCGCTTAGACTTTCCTCTGCTCCTAGCATTGTGATGGTATGTTCACCCACCCAGTCCACCCAGCTCTCCTGCTGTCTGTCTGTGAAGTGCACATAGTACATCACCCAGCTTTGCGCTTAGACTTTCCTCTGCTCCTAGCATTGTGATGGTATGTTCACCCACCCAGTCCACCCAGCTCTCCTGCTGTCTGTCTGTGAATTGCACATAGTACATCACCCAGCTTTGCGCATAGACTTTCCTCTGCTCCTAGCATTGTGATGGTATGTTCACCCACCCAGTCCACCCAGCTCTCCTGCTGTCTGTCTGTGAAGTGCACTTAGTACATCACCCAGCTTTGCGCATAGACTTTCCTCTGCTCCTAGCATTGTGATGGTATGTTCACCCACCCAGTCCACCCAGCTCTCCTGCTGTCTGTCTGTGAAGTGCACATAGTACATCACCCAGCTTTGCGCATAGACTTTCCTCTGCTCCTAGCATTGTGATGGTATGTTCACCCACCCAGTCCACCCAGCTCTCCTGCTGTCTGTCTGTGAAGTGCACATAGTACATCACCCAGCTTTGCGCATAGACTTTCCTCTGCTCCTAGCATTGTGATGGTATGTTCACCCACCCAGTCCACCCAGCTCTCCTGCTGTCTGTCTGTGAAGTGCACATAGTACATCACCCAGCTTTGCGCATAGACTTTCCTCTGCTCCTAGCATTGTGATGGTATGCCTTTCAGCTAACCCCCAACTTACTCTGTGATATTTATGACCTTGTTTACTTAGTCTTGATTGTATGCATCTGGTCCACCCTTAATTCTCTGACCAAGATGAGCAGAGACCACTCCTCTCTGCTCCACACCTGAACGCACTTAGTTTTCCATATATTGCATAGCACAAGTCTGCTAGACTTCAGTCTGCAGTGTGATTTCTAGAAGTGTGTTCTAAAAGTGTGGATTACATTAGAATTAAAACCTGAAAGATGTATACAGACTGTGCCCTGCTACCTGCCACCATCGCACTCTAACAAGCATCTCTATTCTTCCAACAGGTATGTTCACCCACCCAGTCCACCCAGCTCTCCTGCTGTCTGTCTGTGAAGTGCACATAGTACATCACCCAGCTTTGCGCTTAGACTTTCCTCTGCTCCTAGCATTGTGATGGTATGTTCACCCACCCAGTCCACCCAGCTCTCCTGCTGTCTGTCTGTGAAGTGTACATAGTACATCACCCAGCTTTGCGCATAGACTTTCCTCTGCTCCTAGCATTGTGATGGTATGCCTTTCAGCTAACCCCCAACTTACTCTGTGATATTTATGACCTTGTTTACTTAGTCTTGATTGTATGCATCTGGTCCACCCTTAATTCTTTGACCAAGATGAGCAGAGACCACTCCTCTCTGCTCCACACCTGAACGCACTTAGTTTTCCATATATTGCATAGCACAAGTCTGCTAGACTTCAGTCTGCAGTGTGATTTCTAGAAGTGTGTTCTAAAAGTGTGGATTACATTAGAATTAAAACCTGAAAGATGTAAACAGACTGTGCCCTGCTACCTGCCACCATCGCACTCTAACAAGCATCTCTATTCTTCCAACAGGTATGTTCACCCACCCAGTCCACCCAGCTCTCCTGCTGTCTGTCTGTGAAGTGCACATAGTACATCACCCAGCTTTGCGCTTAGACTTTCCTCTGCTCCTAGCATTGTGATGGTATGTTCACCCACCCAGTCCACCCAGCTCTCCTGCTGTCTGTCTGTGAAGTGCACATAGTACATCACCCAGCTTTGCGCTTAGACTTTCCTCTGCTCCTAGCATTGTGATGGTATGTTCACCCACCCAGTCCACCCAGCTCTCCTGCTGTCTGTCTGTGAAGTGCACATAGTACATCACCCAGCTTTGCGCTTAGACTTTCCTCTGCTCCTAGCATTGTGATGGTATGTTCACCCACCCAGTCCACCCAGCTCTCCTGCTGTCTGTCTGTGAAGTGCACATAGTACATCACCCAGCTTTGCGCATAGACTTTCCTCTGCTCCTAGCATTGTGATGGTATGCCTTTCAGCTAACCCCCAACTTACTCTGTGATATTTATGACCTTGTTTACTTAGTCTTGATTGTATGCATCTGGTCCACCCTTAATTCTCTGACCAAGATGAGCAAAGACCACTCCTCTCTGCTCCACACCTGAACGCACTTAGTTTTCCATATATTGCATAGCACAAGTCTGCTAAACTTCAGTCTGCAGTGTGATTTCTAGAAGTGTGTTCTAAAAGTGTGGATTACATTAGAATTAAAACCTGAAAGATGTATACAGACTGTGCCCTGCTACCTGCCACCATCGCACTCTAGCAAGCATCTCTATTCTTCCAACAGGTATGTTCACCCACCCAGTCCACCCAGCTCTCCTGCTGTCTGTCTGTGAAGTGCACATAGTACATCACCCAGCTTTGCGCTTAGACTTTCCTCTGCTCCTAGCATTGTGATGGTATGTTCACCCACCCAGTCCACCCAGCTCTCCTGCTGTCTGTCTGTGAAGTGCACATAGTACATCACCCAGCTTTGCGCTTAGACTTTCCTCTGCTCCTAGCATTGTGATGGTATGTTCACCCACCCAGTCCACCCAGCTCTCCTGCTGTCTGTCTGTGAAGTGCACATAGTACATCACCCAGCTTTGCGCTTAGACTTTCCTCTGCTCCTAGCATTGTGATGGTATGTTCACCCACCCAGTCCACCCAGCTCTCCTGCTGTCTGTCTGTGAAGTGCACATAGTACATCACCCAGCTTTGCGCATAGACTTTCCTCTGCTCCTAGCAATGTGATGGTATGTTCACCCACCCAGTCCACCCAGCTCTCCTGCTGTCTGTCTGTGAAGTGCACATAGTACATCACCCAGCTTTGCGCTTAGACTTTCCTCTGCTCCTAGCATTGTGATGGTATGTTCACCCACCCAGTCCACCCAGCTCTCCTGCTGTCTGTCTGTGAAGTGCACATAGTACATCACCCAGCTTTGCGCTTAGACTTTCCTCTGCTCCTAGCATTGTGTTGGTATGTTCACCCACCCAGTCCACCCAGCTCACCTGCTGTCTGTCTGTGAAGTGCACATAGTACATCACCCAGCTTTGCGCTTAGACTTTCCTCTGCTCCTAGCATTGTGATGGTATGTTCACCCACCCAGTCCACCCAGCTCTCCTGCTGTCTGTCTGTGAAGTGCACATAGTACATCACCCAGCTTTGCGCATAGACTTTCCTCTGCTCCTAGCATTGTGATGGTATGCCTTTCAGCTAACCCCCAACTTACTCTGTGATATTTATGACCTTGTTTACTTAGTCTTCATTGTATGCATCTGGTCCACCCTTAATTCTCTGACCAAGATGAGCAGAGACCACTCCTCTCTGCTCCACACCTGAACGCACTTAGTTTTCCATATATTGCATAGCACAAGTCTGCTAGACTTCAGTCTGCAGTGTGATTTCTAGAAGTGTGTTCTAAAAGTGTGGATTACATTAGAATTAAAACCTGAAAGATGTATACAGACTGTGCCCTGCTACCTGCCACCATCGCACTCTAGCAAGCATCTCTATTCTTCCAACAGGTATGTTCACCCACCCAGTCCACCCAGCTCTCCTGCTGTCTGTCTGTGAAGTGCACATAGTACATCACCCAGCTTTGCGCATAGACTTTCCTCTGCTCCTAGCAATGTGATGGTATGTTCACCCACCCAGTCCACCCAGCTCTCCTGCTGTCTGTCTGTGAAGTGCACATAGTACATCACCCAGCTTTGCGCATAGACTTTCCTCTGCTCCTAGCATTGTGATGGTATGTTCACCCACCCAGTCCACCCAGCTCTCCTGCTGTCTGTCTGTGAAGTGCACATAGTACATCACCCAGCTTTGCGCTTAGACTTTCCTCTGCTCCTAGCATTGTGATGGTATGTTCACCCACCCAGTCCACCCAGCTCTCCTGCTGTCTGTCTGTGAAGTGCACATAGTACATCACCCAGCTTTGCGCTTAGACTTTCCTCTGCTCCTAGCATTGTGATGGTATGTTCACCCACCCAGTCCACCCAGCTCTCCTGCTGTCTGTCTGTGAAGTGCACATAGTACATCACCCAGCTTTGCGCATAGACTTTCCTCTGCTCCTAGCATTGTGATGGTATGCCTTTCAGCTAACCCCCAACTTACTCTGTGATATTTATGACCTTGTTTACTTAGTCTTGATTGTATGCATCTGGTCCACCCTTAATTCTCTGACCAAGATGAGCAGAGACCACTCCTCTCTGCTCCACACCTGAACGCACTTAGTTTTCCATATATTGCATAGCACAAGTCTGCTAGACTTCAGTCTGCAGTGTGATTTCTAGAAGTGTGTTCTAAAAGTGTGGATTACATTAGAATTAAAACCTGAAAGATGTATACAGACTGTGCCCTGCTACCTGCCACCATCGCACTCTAACAAGCATCTCTATTCTTCCAACAGGTATGTTCACCCACCCAGTCCACCCAGCTCTCCTGCTGTCTGTCTGTGAAGTGCACATAGTACATCACCCAGCTTTGCGCTTAGACTTTCCTCTGCTCCTAGCATTGTGATGGTATGTTCACCCACCCAGTCCACCCAGCTCTCCTGCTGTCTGTCTGTGAAGTGCACATAGTACATCACCCAGCTTTGCGCTTAGACTTTCCTCTGCTCCTAGCATTGTGATGGTATGTTCACCCACCCAGTCCACCCAGCTCTCCTGCTGTCTGTCTGTGAAGTGCACATAGTACATCACCCAGCTTTGCGCATAGACTTTCCTCTGCTCCTAGCATTGTGATGGTATGTTCACCCACCCAGTCCACCCAGCTCTCCTGCTGTCTGTCTGTGAAGTGCACATAGTACATCACCCAGCTTTGCGCATAGACTTTCCTCTGCTCCTAGCATTGTGATGGTATGCCTTTCAGCTAACCCCCAACTTACTCTGTGATATTTATGACCTTGTTTACTTAGTCTTGATTGTATGCATCTGGTCCACCCTTAATTCTCTGACCAAGATGAGCAGAGACCACTCCTCTCTGCTCCACACCTGAACGCACTTAGTTTTCCATATATTGCATAGCACAAGTCTGCTAGACTTCAGTCTGCAGTGTGATTTCTAGAAGTGTGTTCTAAAAGTGTGGATTACATTAGAATTAAAACCTGAAAGATGTAAACAGACTGTGCCCTGCTACCTGCCACCATCGCACTCTAACAAGCATCTCTATTCTTCCAACAGGTATGTTCACCCACCCAGTCCACCCAGCTCTCCTGCTGTCTGTCTGTGAAGTGCACATAGTACATCACCCAGCTTTGCGCTTAGACTTTCCTCTGCTCCTAGCATTGTGATGGTATGTTCACCCACCCAGTCCACCCAGCTCTCCTGCTGTCTGTCTGTGAAGTGCACATAGTACATCACCCAGCTTTGCGCTTAGACTTTCCTCTGCTCCTAGCATTGTGATGGTATGTTCACCCACCCAGTCCACCCAGCTCTCCTGCTGTCTGTCTGTGAAGTGCACATAGTACATCACCCAGCTTTGCGCTTAGACTTTCCTCTGCTCCTAGCATTGTGATGGTATGTTCACCCACCCAGTCCACCCAGCTCTCCTGCTGTCTGTCTGTGAAGTGCACATAGTACATCACCCAGCTTTGCGCATAGACTTTCCTCTGCTCCTAGCATTGTGATGGTATGCCTTTCAGCTAACCCCCAACTTACTCTGTGATATTTATGACCTTGTTTACTTAGTCTTGATTGTATGCATCTGGTCCACCCTTAATTCTCTGACCAAGATGAGCAAAGACCACTCCTCTCTGCTCCACACCTGAACGCACTTAGTTTTCCATATATTGCATAGCACAAGTCTGCTAAACTTCAGTCTGCAGTGTGATTTCTAGAAGTGTGTTCTAAAAGTGTGGATTACATTAGAATTAAAACCTGAAAGATGTATACAGACTGTGCCCTGCTACCTGCCACCATCGCACTCTAGCAAGCATCTCTATTCTTCCAACAGGTATGTTCACCCACCCAGTCCACCCAGCTCTCCTGCTGTCTGTCTGTGAAGTGCACATAGTACATCACCCAGCTTTGCGCTTAGACTTTCCTCTGCTCCTAGCATTGTGATGGTATGTTCACCCACCCAGTCCACCCAGCTCTCCTGCTGTCTGTCTGTGAAGTGCACATAGTACATCACCCAGCTTTGCGCTTAGACTTTCCTCTGCTCCTAGCATTGTGATGGTATGTTCACCCACCCAGTCCACCCAGCTCTCCTGCTGTCTGTCTGTGAAGTGCACATAGTACATCACCCAGCTTTGCGCTTAGACTTTCCTCTGCTCCTAGCATTGTGATGGTATGTTCACCCACCCAGTCCACCCAGCTCTCCTGCTGTCTGTCTGTGAAGTGCACATAGTACATCACCCAGCTTTGCGCATAGACTTTCCTCTGCTCCTAGCAATGTGATGGTATGTTCACCCACCCAGTCCACCCAGCTCTCCTGCTGTCTGTCTGTGAAGTGCACATAGTACATCACCCAGCTTTGCGCTTAGACTTTCCTCTGCTCCTAGCATTGTGATGGTATGTTCACCCACCCAGTCCACCCAGCTCTCCTGCTGTCTGTCTGTGAAGTGCACATAGTACATCACCCAGCTTTGCGCATAGACTTTCCTCTGCTCCTAGCATTGTGTTGGTATGTTCACCCACCCAGTCCACCCAGCTCACCTGCTGTCTGTCTGTGAAGTGCACATAGTACATCACCCAGCTTTGCGCTTAGACTTTCCTCTGCTCCTAGCATTGTGATGGTATGTTCACCCACCCAGTCCACCCAGCTCTCCTGCTGTCTGTCTGTGAAGTGCACATAGTACATCACCCAGCTTTGCGCATAGACTTTCCTCTGCTCCTAGCATTGTGATGGTATGCCTTTCAGCTAACCCCCAACTTACTCTGTGATATTTATGACCTTGTTTACTTAGTCTTCATTGTATGCATCTGGTCCACCCTTAATTCTCTGACCAAGATGAGCAGAGACCACTCCTCTCTGCTCCACACCTGAACGCACTTAGTTTTCCATATATTGCATAGCACAAGTCTGCTAAACTTCAGTCTGCAGTGTGATTTCTAGAAGTGTGTTCTAAAAGTGTGGATTACATTAGAATTAAAACCTGAAAGATGTATACAGACTGTGCCCTGCTACCTGCCACCATCGCACTCTAGCAAGCATCTCTATTCTTCCAACAGGTATGTTCACCCACCCAGTCCACCCAGCTCTCCTGCTGTCTGTCTGTGAAGTGCACATAGTACATCACCCAGCTTTGCGCTTAGACTTTCCTCTGCTCCTAGCATTGTGATGGTATGTTCACCCACCCAGTCCACCCAGCTCTCCTGCTGTCTGTCTGTGAAGTGCACATAGTACATCACCCAGCTTTGCGCTTAGACTTTCCTCTGCTCCTAGCATTGTGATGGTATGTTCACCCACCCAGTCCACCCAGCTCTCCTGCTGTCTGTCTGTGAAGTGCACATAGTACATCACCCAGCTTTGCGCTTAGACTTTCCTCTGCTCCTAGCATTGTGATGGTATGTTCACCCACCCAGTCCACCCAGCTCTCCTGCTGTCTGTCTGTGAAGTGCACATAGTACATCACCCAGCTTTGCGCATAGACTTTCCTCTGCTCCTAGCAATGTGATGGTATGTTCACCCACCCAGTCCACCCAGCTCTCCTGCTGTCTGTCTGTGAAGTGCACATAGTACATCACCCAGCTTTGCGCATAGACTTTCCTCTGCTCCTAGCATTGTGATGGTATGTTCACCCACCCAGTCCACCCAGCTCTCCTGCTGTCTGTCTGTGAAGTGCACATAGTACATCACCCAGCTTTGCGCTTAGACTTTCCTCTGCTCCTAGCATTGTGATGGTATGTTCACCCACCCAGTCCACCCAGCTCTCCTGCTGTCTGTCTGTGAAGTGCACATAGTACATCACCCAGCTTTGCGCTTAGACTTTCCTCTGCTCCTAGCATTGTGATGGTATGTTCACCCACCCAGTCCACCCAGCTCTCCTGCTGTCTGTCTGTGAATTGCACATAGTACATCACCCAGCTTTGCGCATAGACTTTCCTCTGCTCCTAGCATTGTGATGGTATGTTCACCCACCCAGTCCACCCAGCTCTCCTGCTGTCTGTCTGTGAAGTGCACATAGTACATCACCCAGCTTTGCGCATAGACTTTCCTCTGCTCCTAGCATTGTGATGGTATGTTCACCCACCCAGTCCACCCAGCTCTCCTGCTGTCTGTCTGTGAAGTGCACATAGTACATCACCCAGCTTTGCGCTTAGACTTTCCTCTGCTCCTAGCATTGTGATGGTATGTTCACCCACCCAGTCCACCCAGCTCTCCTGCTGTCTGTCTGTGAAGTGCACATAGTACATCACCCAGCTTTGCGCATAGACTTTCCTCTGCTCCTAGCATTGTGATGGTATGCCTTTCAGCTAACCCCCAACTTACTCTGTGATATTTATGACCTTGTTTACTTAGTCTTGATTGTATGCATCTGGTCCACCCTTAATTCTCTGACCAAGATGAGCAGAGACCACTCCTCTCTGCTCCACACCTGAACGCACTTAGTTTTCCATATATTGCATAGCACAAGTCTGCTAGACTTCAGTCTGCAGTGTGATTTCTAGAAGTGTGTTCTAAAAGTGTGGATTACATTAGAATTAAAACCTGAAAGATGTATACAGACTGTGCCCTGCTACCTGCCACCATCGCACTCTAACAAGCATCTCTATTCTTCCAACAGGTATGTTCACCCACCCAGTCCACCCAGCTCTCCTGCTGTCTGTCTGTGAAGTGCACATAGTACATCACCCAGCTTTGCGCTTAGACTTTCCTCTGCTCCTAGCATTGTGATGGTATGTTCACCCACCCAGTCCACCCAGCTCTCCTGCTGTCTGTCTGTGAAGGGCACATAGTACATCACCCAGCTTTGCGCTTAGACTTTCCTCTGCTCCTAGCATTGTGATGGTATGTTCACCCACCCAGTCCACCCAGCTCTCCTGCTGTCTGTCTGTGAAGTGCACATAGTACATCACCCAGCTTTGCGCATAGACTTTCCTCTGCTCCTAGCATTGTGATGGTATGTTCACCCACCCAGTCCACCCAGCTCTCCTGCTGTCTGTCTGTGAAGTGCACATAGTACATCACCCAGCTTTGCGCTTAGACTTTCCTCTGCTCCTAGCATTGTGATGGTATGTTCACCCACCCAGTCCACCCAGCTCTCCTGCTGTCTGTCTGTGAAGTGCACATAGTACATCACCCAGCTTTGCGCTTAGACTTTCCTCTGCTCCTAGCATTGTGATGGTATGTTCACCCACCCAGTCCACCCAGCTCTCCTGCTGTCTGTCTGTGAAGTGCACATAGTACATCACCCAGCTTTGCGCTTAGACTTTCCTCTGCTCCTAGCATTGTGATGGTATGTTCACCCACCCAGTCCACCCAGCTCTCCTGCTGTCTGTCTGTGAATTGCACATAGTACATCACCCAGCTTTGCGCATAGACTTTCCTCTGCTCCTAGCATTGTGATGGTATGTTCACCCACCCAGTCCACCCAGCTCTCCTGCTGTCTGTCTGTGAAGTGCACATAGTACATCACCCAGCTTTGCGCATAGACTTTCCTCTGCTCCTAGCATTGTGATGGTATGTTCACCCACCCAGTCCACCCAGCTCTCCTGCTGTCTGTCTGTGAAGTGCACATAGTACATCACCCAGCTTTGCGCATAGACTTTCCTCTGCTCCTAGCATTGTGATGGTATGTTCACCCACCCAGTCCACCCAGCTCTCCTGCTGTCTGTCTGTGAAGTGCACATAGTACATCACCCAGCTTTGCGCATAGACTTTCCTCTGCTCCTAGCATTGTGATGGTATGCCTTTCAGCTAACCCCCAACTTACTCTGTGATATTTATGACCTTGTTTACTTAGTCTTGATTGTATGCATCTGGTCCACCCTTAATTCTCTGACCAAGATGAGCAGAGACCACTCCTCTCTGCTCCACACCTGAACGCACTTAGTTTTCCATATATTGCATAGCACAAGTGTTAGCCGGAGTATTACCACAGCAGCGCGTGTTACTTCATATAAGCAGCAGAATCCAACGTAAGGCAAACTGTGTTTAATATATGCAGCTTGAACTGGAACAAAATAAGAAAGCTTTGACAGTAACTACCGATATAATCTAGTCCATGTAACACATGTCTCTCTGTGAAGGAAACAGCAGCAGACTGATGCAATCAGTGAGTGTCCTCTGACCTTTTTTTTTTTTTACAAACTTTAACAATCACAGCATAGCTGACAAATGAACACTCATAGACATTCAATGCAGACTACAACAGGAATGGAGTTGTTGCATTTAAACTTATTCCAACACCCCCACTCAACAACTGCTTATCCTGTTAGTCCCATTGCAGTTCTGAATTCTTCAAACTTGGCTCTTGACAATGGCTTTGTCAAAACATCTGCTAACATCTTGTCAGATTCACAGTAAACAAACTTTAGAACTTCACGCTCTACTAAGTCACGCAAGTGATGATGTTTAACATCAATGTGCTTTGTTCTTGCACTTATCCTTTCACTGCTGGCGAGCTTGATACATCCTTGGTTGTCCTCATAGATAACAGTTGGTTCAGCTAGTGGTTTGCCGAATTCTTCCAAAAGTTGCTTCAACCAAATTAACTCTTGACTTGCATGAGCAGCTGATGTATATTCTGCTTCTGTAGAAGACAATGCAACTGACACTTGTTTTCTACTCGACCATGAGATTGAAGTGTGTCCTAACTTGAACAAGTAACCACTTGTTGATCTTCGATCACTTGAGTCTCCAGCCCAATCTGCATCTACATATCCTCTGAGAATTAGATCTCCTGATGCAGAAATCTTTAGACTTAACTCTTGGGTTGCCTTAAGATACTGAAGAAGTCTCTTAATTGCATTCCAATCTCTTTGGCGTGGCTTGCTTACACGTCGGCAGAGAATTCCCACTGTGGCTGAGATATCTGGACGGGTTGTGGTTGCTATGTATAGAAGTGCCCCCACTGCTTGTCTGTAACTGTCATTTGTGGGTAGCAGATCTTCTTCTCCTTCCAATTTTAGGTAAGATGGATCCATTGGAGTTGATATGCCTTTGGCTTCTGACATTCCAAACTGGTTTAGAACTGTGGAGATTTTAGAATTTTGATTAAGAAGAAAACTTCCATCTTCCTCTCTCTGGATTTGGATTCCCAAATAGTATGTCACATCTCCAAGGTCCTTGGTCTCGAAATGCTTGTTCAGAATTTGACCTAGTTTTGAAATTTCTCTCTCTTCTTGATGCGCTATTATTACATCATCCACATATAGAATAACATACATCCAATCTTGTGATACACTTTTTGTATACAAACATGGATCCGCTTGAGACCTTTTAAATCCTTCGTCGATTAACACTTTGTTCATCTTAGTGTTCCATGCTCTTGCTGATTGCTTAAGGCCATAGAGAGATTTTTGCATTCTGCAAACAAGGTTCTCTTTACCCCTTTTAACATAGCCTTCTGGTTGAGTCATGTACAGCTCTTCTTCAATGTCTCCATGTAGAAAGGCTGTTTTGATGTCAAAATGTCTTACTTTCATCTGCTGAACAGCAGCTATGGATAATAAAGTTCTGAATGTAGTTTGCTTGGCAACTGGAGCAAAAGTAGCATCATAATCTTCACCATATTTTTGTGAATATCCTTTTGCGACCAATCTTGCTTTAAAACGGTGAATATTACCTTCGGAGTCATATTTGTTCTTAAAGACCCACTTACATCCAATTGCTTTCTTGCCTTGAGGTAGCTCTGTGAGCTCCCATGTTTTGAGCTTATGAAGGGATTCCATTTCTTCATCAGCAGCTTTTATCCATTTTTGCTTCTTATGAATGGGCAGTTTTTGCATTTCCTGCCATGACTGTGGCTCTTCTTCTGGAATTGATCTGACCATATAAGAAAGGCGTTTAGCTGGAATTCCTTTATTTGATCTTTCTGATCTTCTGATCTCCTGAGGTTGGCTTGGTTCTTCTGTTTCTTTTTCAGTACTTTCAGAGCATATCCAGACTTCAGTATTTTCTTTGAGATTCTCTTCAATGTCTGGAATCACTGACTGAAATTCTTGTTCCTTAGGTTGAATTATTTGCGTAACCTCATGAAATTTGAGCGATACTGAGTTTTCATCAATCACTACATCTCTGCTGATTGTTACTGTGTTGGTCTGTGGATGCAGGATTCTGTATCCTTTCTGAGTTTCACTGTACCCCACAAGAACTCCTTCCTTTGCATGAGATTCCCACTTAGAACGTTTTTCTTTGGGAACATGCACAAAAGTTTTGCTTCCGAATATCCTGAGATGCTTCAGGTTGGGCTTCTCACAGTTCCATAGCTCATATGGAGTTTTACTTGTAGCTTTACTTGGCAGTCGATTTTGAAGATAGGTAGCAGTCATGATGGCTTCTCCCCAATATGTTGTAGGTAGGTTTCCATCAAATAGCATACTTCTTCCACTTTCACAAAGAGTTCGGTTCTTTCTCTCTGCTGTGCCATTCTGCTCTGGGTTGTATGGAACGGTTGTCTGGAACACGATTCCATTCTTTTTCAGGATGGTTTGCACTTTACCACTTGTATATTCAGTTCCATTATCTGCTCGCAGTACCTTTGGTATTCTTCCAAATTTGTTAAGAACTGCAGCAAGATATTCTTCAAGTTTCTGTGGAACTTCATCTTTACTTTGAAGTAGGTAAGTAACAGTATATCTGGAATAATCATCAATGAATGTGAGAAAATATCTCTTCTTGCTGGGAGTAAGAACACTCATTGGACCACACACATCTGTATGTATCAAATCCAGTATCTGTGCAGATTTAGTAGTGCTTACTTTAGGAAACGATTTTCTGGACATTTTCCCTTTTAGGCAACTTGTGCACTTCATTGTTTGATTACACTGGTTGATTGCAATACCATTTGCAAGTTGAGCTAGTTTCTTTACTGCTTCTGGATCTCTGTGGCCTAGGCGTCTGTGCCACACATGAATACAGTCCTTATGAAAATCTTGTCTAGCACTGTAAACAGTTTCATTGCATTTCAGCTGATAAAGTTCATCTTTGATTTTTCCTTCGGCAAGGGTATGACCCTTCTTTGAAATGATGCATCTGTCATCCTTAAATGTAACTATATTTCCTTGTTGTGCAAGCTTCTTTACAGATAAAAGGTTACTTTCAAGTTTGGGAACATACAGCACGTCTTTAACTGGGATTTTTCTGACTTGTGCTGAGGATTGAACTTGACAATGGAAATAACCATCTCCTATTCCTTCTGATGTCATATAGTGACCATTAGCTAAAATTACCTTTTCAGACTTGCTTTCATCTAGATTAATGAAGAAATCCTTATCACGTGTCATGTGAGCAGTCGCTCCAGAGTCAATACACCAAACATGGTTTGCATATGGGCTTGTGCTGACCCCAAATGCAGTCGCAATACATGCATCTTCCTTCTTTACAGCTGTTTTAACCTTTTGATGACTGTCCTGCTTTTTAAACTGATTCATTCTTGCTTTCCACACTCTGCAGTCTGCTTTAAGGTGACCAGGCTTTTTACAGACAAAACATTCACGAGTTTCCTTTAAATGACTCTGAGCTTTAGAAAAGTACTGTGTCTTTAATGCTGTTTCTGCTTTGCATATATTATTGCTAATAGTCTCTGACTTTCTCTTGTATTCATCTGCAAGTTTCCCTTTCACATATTCTAGTGTGAGTTCATCATCTGGTCTGGCATCTAATGCAGTCACAAGCGTGTCATAACTTTCTGGAAGACCACTTAATAGTAATGCAGCAACATGAAAATCTTTAATTTCTTCACCAATACCCCTTAGGCGCTCCACAATCTCTAGGGTGTTTCTGATATAGTCCTGCATATGCTGGCCATCACTTAATTTAGACTGATACAGCTTTCTCATAAGATATAGCTTATTGCTGAGATTTGACCTTTCATGCACTTTCTGTAATTCTTCCCACATTTTCTTTGCAGTATCACATTTGCATACATGTACAATCTGGTTATCATCTATGCTGAGGGAAATAGTGCTTTGTGCTTTCTGATCAGTCTCTAGCCAATCACCCGGTACTGGGTCAGGCACAGGCTGTTCAATACATTTCCATGTACCCTCTCTTATAAGTAACATCTTTACCTTGAATTTCCAGGAGCTGTAATTGTGATTTGTGAGACTTGGCACTGTGTACTTCACTGCATTCCTTTCTGTAGACATTCTTGTCTCTTGTACCTCTTTTTTTTTGTTTGTTACTGGCCCTTTAAGCTGCGCTGTCCGGTGCTCTGTACACTGCGGTACCTTTGCGTTCCGGTGTCCTTGTATTCCGGGGGTTCCTCTGTGCTGTCTGCGCTTGGCTCGCTGCTTATTCCGGTGACTGGGCTTTTTACCATTTACTTTCCGGTGGCTGAGCCCATAACCTGTTAGCCGGAGTATTACCACAGCAGCGCGTGTTACTTCATATAAGCAGCAGAATCCAACGTAAGGCAAACTGTGTTTAATATATGCAGCTTGAACTGGAACAAAATAAGAAAGCTTTGACAGTAACTACCGATATAATCTAGTCCATGTAACACATGTCTCTCTGTGAAGGAAACAGCAGCAGACTGATGCAATCAGTGAGTGTCCTCTGACCTTTTTTTTTTTTTACAAACTTTAACAATCACAGCATAGCTGACAAATGAACACTCATAGACATTCAATGCAGACTACAACAGGAATGGAGTTGTTGCATTTAAACTTATTCCAACAACAAGTCTGCTAGACTTCAGTCTGCAGTGTGATTTCTAGAAGTGTGTTCTAAAAGTGTGGATTACATTAGAATTAAAACCTGAAAGATGTATACAGACTGTGCCCTGCTACCTGCCACCATCGCACTCTAACAAGCATCTCTATTCTTCCAACAGGTATGTTCACCCACCCAGTCCACCCAGCTCTCCTGCTGTCTGTCTGTGAAGTGCACATAGTACATCACCCAGCTTTGCGCTTAGACTTTCCTCTGCTCCTAGCATTGTGATGGTATGTTCACCCACCCAGTCCACCCAGCTCTCCTGCTGTCTGTCTGTGAAGTGTACATAGTACATCACCCAGCTTTGCGCATAGACTTTCCTCTGCTCCTAGCATTGTGATGGTATGCCTTTCAGCTAACCCCCAACTTACTCTGTGATATTTATGACCTTGTTTACTTAGTCTTGATTGTATGCATCTGGTCCACCCTTAATTCTCTGACCAAGATGAGCAGAGACCACTCCTCTCTGCTCCACACCTGAACGCACTTAGTTTTCCATATATTGCATAGCACAAGTCTGCTAGACTTCAGTCTGCAGTGTGATTTCTAGAAGTGTGTTCTAAAAGTGTGGATTACATTAGAATTAAAACCTGAAAGATGTAAACAGACTGTGCCCTGCTACCTGCCACCATCGCACTCTAACAAGCATCTCTATTCTTCCAACAGGTATGTTCACCCACCCAGTCCACCCAGCTCTCCTGCTGTCTGTCTGTGAAGTGCACATAGTACATCACCCAGCTTTGCGCTTAGACTTTCCTCTGCTCCTAGCATTGTGATGGTATGTTCACCCACCCAGTCCACCCAGCTCTCCTGCTGTCTGTCTGTGAAGTGCACATAGTACATCACCCAGCTTTGCGCTTAGACTTTCCTCTGCTCCTAGCATTGTGATGGTATGTTCACCCACCCAGTCCACCCAGCTCTCCTGCTGTCTGTCTGTGAAGTGCACATAGTACATCACCCAGCTTTGCGCTTAGACTTTCCTCTGCTCCTAGCATTGTGATGGTATGTTCACCCACCCAGTCCACCCAGCTCTCCTGCTGTCTGTCTGTGAAGTGCACATAGTACATCACCCAGCTTTGCGCATAGACTTTCCTCTGCTCCTAGCATTGTGATGGTATGCCTTTCAGCTAACCCCCAACTTACTCTGTGATATTTATGACCTTGTTTACTTAGTCTTGATTGTATGCATCTGGTCCACCCTTAATTCTCTGACCAAGATGAGCAAAGACCACTCCTCTCTGCTCCACACCTGAACGCACTTAGTTTTCCATATATTGCATAGCACAAGTCTGCTAAACTTCAGTCTGCAGTGTGATTTCTAGAAGTGTGTTCTAAAAGTGTGGATTACATTAGAATTAAAACCTGAAAGATGTATACAGACTGTGCCCTGCTACCTGCCACCATCGCACTCTAGCAAGCATCTCTATTCTTCCAACAGGTATGTTCACCCACCCAGTCCACCCAGCTCTCCTGCTGTCTGTCTGTGAAGTGCACATAGTACATCACCCAGCTTTGCGCTTAGACTTTCCTCTGCTCCTAGCATTGTGATGGTATGTTCACCCACCCAGTCCACCCAGCTCTCCTGCTGTCTGTCTGTGAAGTGCACATAGTACATCACCCAGCTTTGCGCTTAGACTTTCCTCTGCTCCTAGCATTGTGATGGTATGTTCACCCACCCAGTCCACCCAGCTCTCCTGCTGTCTGTCTGTGAAGTGCACATAGTACATCACCCAGCTTTGCGCTTAGACTTTCCTCTGCTCCTAGCATTGTGATGGTATGTTCACCCACCCAGTCCACCCAGCTCTCCTGCTGTCTGTGAAGTGCACATAGTACATCACCCAGCTTTGCGCATAGACTTTCCTCTGCTCCTAGCAATGTGATGGTATGTTCACCCACCCAGTCCACCCAGCTCTCCTGCTGTCTGTCTGTGAAGTGCACATAGTACATCACCCAGCTTTGCGCTTAGACTTTCCTCTGCTCCTAGCATTGTGATGGTATGTTCACCCACCCAGTCCACCCAGCTCTCCTGCTGTCTGTCTGTGAAGTGCACATAGTACATCACCCAGCTTTGCGCTTAGACTTTCCTCTGCTCCTAGCATTGTGTTGGTATGTTCACCCACCCAGTCCACCCAGCTCACCTGCTGTCTGTCTGTGAAGTGCACATAGTACATCACCCAGCTTTGCGCTTAGACTTTCCTCTGCTCCTAGCATTGTGATGGTATGTTCACCCACCCAGTCCACCCAGCTCTCCTGCTGTCTGTCTGTGAAGTGCACATAGTACATCACCCAGCTTTGCGCATAGACTTTCCTCTGCTCCTAGCATTGTGATGGTATGCCTTTCAGCTAACCCCCAACTTACTCTGTGATATTTATGACCTTGTTTACTTAGTCTTCATTGTATGCATCTGGTCCACCCTTAATTCTCTGACCAAGATGAGCAGAGACCACTCCTCTCTGCTCCACACCTGAACGCACTTAGTTTTCCATATATTGCATAGCACAAGTCTGCTAGACTTCAGTCTGCAGTGTGATTTCTAGAAGTGTGTTCTAAAAGTGTGGATTACATTAGAATTAAAACCTGAAAGATGTATACAGACTGTGCCCTGCTACCTGCCACCATCGCACTCTAGCAAGCATCTCTATTCTTCCAACAGGTATGTTCACCCACCCAGTCCACCCAGCTCTCCTGCTGTCTGTCTGTGAAGTGCACATAGTACATCACCCAGCTTTGCGCTTAGACTTTCCTCTGCTCCTAGCATTGTGATGGTATGTTCACCCACCCAGTCCACCCAGCTCTCCTGCTGTCTGTCTGTGAAGTGCACATAGTACATCACCCAGCTTTGCGCTTAGACTTTCCTCTGCTCCTAGCATTGTGATGGTATGTTCACCCACCCAGTCCACCCAGCTCTCCTGCTGTCTGTCTGTGAAGTGCACATAGTACATCACCCAGCTTTGCGCTTAGACTTTCCTCTGCTCCTAGCATTGTGATGGTATGTTCACCCACCCAGTCCACCCAGCTCTCCTGCTGTCTGTCTGTGAAGTGCACATAGTACATCACCCAGCTTTGCGCATAGACTTTCCTCTGCTCCTAGCAATGTGATGGTATGTTCACCCACCCAGTCCACCCAGCTCTCCTGCTGTCTGTCTGTGAAGTGCACATAGTACATCACCCAGCTTTGCGCATAGACTTTCCTCTGCTCCTAGCATTGTGATGGTATGTTCACCCACCCAGTCCACCCAGCTCTCCTGCTGTCTGTCTGTGAAGTGCACATAGTACATCACCCAGCTTTGCGCTTAGACTTTCCTCTGCTCCTAGCATTGTGATGGTATGTTCACCCACCCAGTCCACCCAGCTCTCCTGCTGTCTGTCTGTGAAGTGCACATAGTACATCACCCAGCTTTGCGCTTAGACTTTCCTCTGCTCCTAGCATTGTGATGGTATGTTCACCCACCCAGTCCACCCAGCTCTCCTGCTGTCTGTCTGTGAAGTGCACATAGTACATCACCCAGCTTTGCGCATAGACTTTCCTCTGCTCCTAGCATTGTCATGGTATGCCTTTCAGCTAACCCCCAACTTACTCTGTGATATTTATGACCTTGTTTACTTAGTCTTGATTGTATGCATCTGGTCCACCCTTAATTCTCTGACCAAGATGAGCAGAGACCACTCCTCTCTGCTCCACACCTGAACGCACTTAGTTTTCCATATATTGCATAGCACAAGTCTGCTAGACTTCAGTCTGCAGTGTGATTTCTAGAAGTGTGTTCTAAAAGTGTGGATTACATTAGAATTAAAACCTGAAAGATGTATACAGACTGTGCCCTGCTACCTGCCACCATCGCACTCTAGCAAGCATCTCTATTCTTCCAACAGGTATGTTCACCCACCCAGTCCACCCAGCTCTCCTGCTGTCTGTCTGTGAAGTGCACATAGTACATCACCCAGCTTTGCGCTTAGACTTTCCTCTGCTCCTAGCATTGTGATGGTATGTTCACCCACCCAGTCCACCCAGCTCTCCTGCTGTCTGTCTGTGAAGTGCACATAGTACATCACCCAGCTTTGCGCTTAGACTTTCCTCTGCTCCTAGCATTGTGATGGTATGTTCACCCACCCAGTCCACCCAGCTCTCCTGCTGTCTGTCTGTGAAGTGCACATAGTACATCACCCAGCTTTGCGCTTAGACTTTCCTCTGCTCCTAGCATTGTGATGGTATGTTCACCCACCCAGTCCACCCAGCTCTCCTGCTGTCTGTCTGTGAAGTGCACATAGTACATCACCCAGCTTTGCGCATAGACTTTCCTCTGCTCCTAGCATTGTGATGGTATGTTCACCCACCCAGTCCACCCAGCTCTCCTGCTGTCTGTCTGTGAAGTGCACATAGTACATCACCCAGCTTTGCGCATAGACTTTCCTCTGCTCCTAGCATTGTGATGGTATGCCTTTCAGCTAACCCCCAACTTACTCTGTGATATTTATGACCTTGTTTACTTAGTCTTGATTGTATGCATCTGGTCCACCCTTAATTCTCTGACCAAGATGAGCAGAGACCACTCCTCTCTGCTCCACACCTGACCGCACTTAGTTTTCCATATATTGCATAGCACAAGTCTGCTAGACTTCAGTCTGCAGTGTGATTTCTAGAAGTGTGTTCTAAAAGTGTGGATTACATTAGAATTAAAACCTGAAAGATGTAAACAGACTGTGCCCTGCTACCTGCCACCATCGCACTCTAACAAGCATCTCTATTCTTCCAACAGGTATGTTCACCCACCCAGTCCACCCAGCTCTCCTGCTGTCTGTCTGTGAAGTGCACATAGTACATCACCCAGCTTTGCGCTTAGACTTTCCTCTGCTCCTAGCATTGTGATGGTATGTTCACCCACCCAGTCCACCCAGCTCTCCTGCTGTCTGTCTGTGAAGTGCACATAGTACATCACCCAGCTTTGCGCTTAGACTTTCCTCTGCTCCTAGCATTGTGATGGTATGTTCACCCACCCAGTCCACCCAGCTCTCCTGCTGTCTGTCTGTGAAGTGCACATAGTACATCACCCAGCTTTGCGCTTAGACTTTCCTCTGCTCCTAGCATTGTGATGGTATGTTCACCCACCCAGTCCACCCAGCTCTCCTGCTGTCTGTCTGTGAAGTGCACATAGTACATCACCCAGCTTTGCGCATAGACTTTCCTCTGCTCCTAGCATTGTGATGGTATGCCTTTCAGCTAACCCCCAACTTACTCTGTGATATTTATGACCTTGTTTACTTAGTCTTGATTGTATGCATCTGGTCCACCCTTAATTCTCTGACCAAGATGAGCAAAGACCACTCCTCTCTGCTCCACACCTGAACGCACTTAGTTTTCCATATATTGCATAGCACAAGTCTGCTAAACTTCAGTCTGCAGTGTGATTTCTAGAAGTGTGTTCTAAAAGTGTGGATTACATTAGAATTAAAACCTGAAAGATGTATACAGACTGTGCCCTGCTACCTGCCACCATCGCACTCTAGCAAGCATCTCTATTCTTCCAACAGGTATGTTCACCCACCCAGTCCACCCAGCTCTCCTGCTGTCTGTCTGTGAAGTGCACATAGTACATCACCCAGCTTTGCGCTTAGACTTTCCTCTGCTCCTAGCATTGTGATGGTATGTTCACCCACCCAGTCCACCCAGCTCTCCTGCTGTCTGTCTGTGAAGTGCACATAGTACATCACCCAGCTTTGCGCTTAGACTTTCCTCTGCTCCTAGCATTGTGATGGTATGTTCACCCACCCAGTCCACCCAGCTCTCCTGCTGTCTGTCTGTGAAGTGCACATAGTACATCACCCAGCTTTGCGCTTAGACTTTCCTCTGCTCCTAGCATTGTGATGGTATGTTCACCCACCCAGTCCACCCAGCTCTCCTGCTGTCTGTCTGTGAAGTGCACATAGTACATCACCCAGCTTTGCGCATAGACTTTCCTCTGCTCCTAGCAATGTGATGGTATGTTCACCCACCCAGTCCACCCAGCTCTCCTGCTGTCTGTCTGTCTGTGAAGTGCACATAGTACATCACCCAGCTTTGCGCTTAGACTTTCCTCTGCTCCTAGCATTGTGATGGTATGTTCACCCACCCAGTCCACCCAGCTCTCCTGCTGTCTGTCTGTGAAGTGCACATAGTACATCACCCAGCTTTGCGCTTAGACTTTCCTCTGCTCCTAGCATTGTGTTGGTATGTTCACCCACCCAGTCCACCCAGCTCACCTGCTGTCTGTCTGTGAAGTGCACATAGTACATCACCCAGCTTTGCGCTTAGACTTTCCTCTGCTCCTAGCATTGTGATGGTATGTTCACCCACCCAGTCCACCCAGCTCTCCTGCTGTCTGTCTGTGAAGTGCACATAGTACATCACCCAGCTTTGCGCATAGACTTTCCTCTGCTCCTAGCATTGTGATGGTATGCCTTTCAGCTAACCCCCAACTTACTCTGTGATATTTATGACCTTGTTTACTTAGTCTTCATTGTATGCATCTGGTCCACCCTTAATTCTCTGACCAAGATGAGCAGAGACCACTCCTCTCTGCTCCACACCTGAACGCACGTAGTTTTCCATATATTGCATAGCACAAGTCTGCTAGACTTCAGTCTGCAGTGTGATTTCTAGAAGTGTGTTCTAAAAGTGTGGATTACATTAGAATTAAAACCTGAAAGATGTATACAGACTGTGCCCTGCTACCTGCCACCATCGCACTCTAGCAAGCATCCCTATTCTTCCAACAGGTATGTTCACCCACCCAGTCCACCCAGCTCTCCTGCTGTCTGTCTGTGAAGTGCACATAGTACATCACCCAGCTTTGCGCTTAGACTTTCCTCTGCTCCTAGCATTGTGATGGTATGTTCACCCACCCAGTCCACCCAGCTCTCCTGCTGTCTGTCTGTGAAGTGCACATAGTACATCACCCAGCTTTGCGCTTAGACTTTCCTCTGCTCCTAGCATTGTGATGGTATGTTCACCCACCCAGTCCACCCAGCTCTCCTGCTGTCTGTCTGTGAAGTGCACATAGTACATCACCCAGCTTTGCGCTTAGACTTTCCTCTGCTCCTAGCATTGTGATGGTATGTTCACCCACCCAGTCCACCTAGCTCTCCTGCTGTCTGTCTGTGAAGTGCACATAGTACATCACCCAGCTTTGCGCATAGACTTTCCTCTGCTCCTAGCAATGTGATGGTATGTTCACCCACCCAGTCCACCCAGCTCTCCTGCTGTCTGTCTGTGAAGTGCACATAGTACATCACCCAGCTTTGCGCATAGACTTTCCTCTGCTCCTAGCATTGTGATGGTATGTTCACCCACCCAGTCCACCCAGCTCTCCTGCTGTCTGTCTGTGAAGTGCACATAGTACATCACCCAGCTTTGCGCTTAGACTTTCCTCTGCTCCTAGCATTGTGATGGTATGTTCACCCACCCAGTCCACCCAGCTCTCCTGCTGTCTGTCTGTGAAGTGCACATAGTACATCACCCAGCTTTGCGCTTAGACTTTCCTCTGCTCCTAGCATTGTGATGGTATGTTCACCCACCCAGTCCACCCAGCTCTCCTGCTGTCTGTCTGTGAAGTGCACATAGTACATCACCCAGCTTTGCGCATAGACTTTCCTCTGCTCCTAGCATTGTGATGGTATGCCTTTCAGCTAACCCCCAACTTACTCTGTGATATTTATGACCTTGTTTACTTAGTCTTGATTGTATGCATCTGGTCCACCCTTAATTCTCTGACCAAGATGAGCAGAGACCACTCCTCTCTGCTCCACACCTGAACGCACTTAGTTTTCCATATATTGCATAGCACAAGTCTGCTAGACTTCAGTCTGCAGTGTGATTTCTAGAAGTGTGTTCTAAAAGTGTGGATTACATTAGAATTAAAACCTGAAAGATGTATACAGACTGTGCCCTGCTACCTGCCACCATCGCACTCTAGCAAGCATCTCTATTCTTCCAACAGGTATGTTCACCCACCCAGTCCACCCAGCTCTCCTGCTGTCTGTCTGTGAAGTGCACATAGTACATCACCCAGCTTTGCGCTTAGACTTTCCTCTGCTCCTAGCATTGTGATGGTATGTTCACCCACCCAGTCCACCCAGCTCTCCTGCTGTCTGTCTGTGAAGTGCACATAGTACATCACCCAGCTTTGCGCTTAGACTTTCCTCTGCTCCTAGCATTGTGATGGTATGTTCACCCACCCAGTCCACCCAGCTCTCCTGCTGTCTGTCTGTGAAGTGCACATAGTACATCACCCAGCTTTGCGCTTAGACTTTCCTCTGCTCCTAGCATTGTGATGGTATGTTCACCCACCCAGTCCACCCAGCTCTCCTGCTGTCTGTCTGTGAAGTGCACATAGTACATCACCCAGCTTTGCGCATAGACTTTCCTCTGCTCCTAGCATTGTGATGGTATGCCTTTCAGCTAACCCCCAACTTACTCTGTGATATTTATGACCTTGTTTACTTAGTCTTGATTGTATGCATCTGGTCCACCCTTAATTCTCTGACCAAGATGAGCAGAGACCACTCCTCTCTGCTCCACACCTGAACGCACTTAGTTTTCCATATATTGCATAGCACAAGTCTGCTAGACTTCAGTCTGCAGTGTGATTTCTAGAAGTGTGTTCTAAAAGTGTGGATTACATTAGAATTAAAACCTGAAAGATGTATACAGACTGTGCCCTGCTACCTGCCACCATCGCACTCTAACAAGCATCTCTATTCTTCCAACAGGTATGTTCACCCACCCAGTCCACCCAGCTCTCCTGCTGTCTGTCTGTGAAGTGCACATAGTACATCACCCAGCTTTGCGCTTAGACTTTCCTCTGCTCCTAGCATTGTGATGGTATGTTCACCCACCCAGTCCACCCAGCTCTCCTGCTGTCTGTCTGTGAAGTGCACATAGTACATCACCCAGCTTTGCGCATAGACTTTCCTCTGCTCCTAGCATTGTGATGGTATGTTCACCCACCCAGTCCACCCAGCTCTCCTGCTGTCTGTCTGTGAAGTGCACATAGTACATCACCCAGCTTTGCGCTTAGACTTTCCTCTGCTCCTAGCATTGTGATGGTATGTTCACCCACCCAGTCCACCCAGCTCTCCTGCTGTCTGTCTGTGAAGTGCACATAGTACATCACCCAGCTTTGCCCTTAGACTTTCCTCTGCTCCTAGCATTGTGATGGTATGTTCACCCACCCAGTCCACCCAGCTCTCCTGCTGTCTGTCTGTGAAGTGCACATAGTACATCACCCAGCTTTGCGCATAGACTTTCCTCTGCTCCTAGCATTGTGATGGTATGCCTTTCAGCTAACCCCCAACTTACTCTGTGATATTTATGACCTTGTTTACTTAGTCTTGATTGTATGCATCTGGTCCACCCTTAATTCTCTGACCAAGATGAGCAGAGACCACTCCTCTCTGCTCCACACCTGAACGCACTTAGTTTTCCATATATTGCATAGCACAAGTCTGCTAGACTTCAGTCTGCAGTGTGATTTCTAGAAGTGTGTTCTAAAAGTGTGGATTACATTAGAATTAAAACCTGAAAGATGTATACAGACTGTGCCCTGCTACCTGCCACCATCGCACTCTAACAAGCATCTCTATTCTTCCAACAGGTATGTTCACCCACCCAGTCCACCCAGCTCTCCTGCTGTCTGTCTGTGAAGTGCACATAGTACATCACCCAGCTTTGCGCTTAGACTTTCCTCTGCTCCTAGCATTGTGATGGTATGTTCACCCACCCAGTCCACCCAGCTCTCCTGCTGTCTGTCTGTGAAGTGCACATAGTACATCACCCAGCTTTGCGCTTAGACTTTCCTCTGCTCCTAGCATTGTGATGGTATGTTCACCCACCCAGTCCACCCAGCTCTCCTGCTGTCTGTCTGTGAAGTGCACATAGTACATCACCCAGCTTTGCGCATAGACTTTCCTCTGCTCCTAGCATTGTGATGGTATGCCTTTCAGCTAACCCCCAACTTACTCTGTGATATTTATGACCTTGTTTACTTAGTCTTGATTGTATGCATCTGGTCCACCCTTAATTCTCTGACCAAGATGAGCAGAGACCACTCCTCTCTGCTCCACACCTGAACGCACTTAGTTTTCCATATATTGCATAGCACAAGTCTGCTAGACTTCAGTCTGCAGTGTGATTTCTAGAAGTGTGTTCTAAAAGTGTGGATTACATTAGAATTAAAACCTGAAAGATGTATACAGACTGTGCCCTGCTACCTGCCACCATCGCACTCTAACAAGCATCTCTATTCTTCCAACAGGTATGTTCACCCACCCAGTCCACCCAGCTCTCCTGCTGTCTGTCTGTGAAGTGCACATAGTACATCACCCAGCTTTGCGCTTAGACTTTCCTCTGCTCCTAGCATTGTGATGGTATGTTCACCCACCCAGTCCACCCAGCTCTCCTGCTGTCTGTCTGTGAAGTGCACATAGTACATCACCCAGCTTTGCGCATAGACTTTCCTCTGCTCCTAGCATTGTGATGGTATGCCTTTCAGCTAACCCCCAACTTACTCTGTGATATTTAGGACCTTGTTTACTTAGTCTTGATTGTATGCATCTGGTCCACCCTTAATTCTCTGACCAAGATGAGCAGAGACCACTCCTCTCTGCTCCACACCTGAACGCACTTAGTTTTCCATATATTGCATAGCACAAGTCTGCTAGACTTCAGTCTGCAGTGTGATTTCTAGAAGTGTGTTCTAAAAGTGTGGATTACATTAGAATTAAAACCTGAATTGAACCTGAAGGGAACTGAAGGTAACTGGCCTGTCACTGTAAACAATGTTTCTGTTTGTTGTCACTTTTACCCCTATAATCTTTCACTTTCTGCTACCTCCCCCAATCCCCACAACAAGTAAGGAACTGTTCATCTCCTCTTCAATCCTCCCCATCCATCTCACCTCCTCCTCAGAACTGTTCCTTAACATACAATCCTCTGTCTCAAAGCACAGGCAGCCCCCTCACGCTCTCTCCTGCTCCCACCTGCTAACACTATCTCTGCTCCTTCTCACTGCTGGTGATATCTCTCCAAATCCTGGTCCTCCTCACCACATTCCCACAGTCATTTCTACCTCCCATCCACGCTCCATCACAAACTTCCGTGACCTCTCTAACCTTATACCCATTCGCCCAGCCCCCGCTTCCCCAGTCCCACTAACAGGAGCTCTGTGGAACGCTCGCTCTGTCTGTAACAAGCTTTCCTACATCCATGATCTTTTTGTTACTATCAAACTTTCCTTCCTCGCCATCACCGAAACCTGGCTCACCCCTTCTGACACAGCCTCTCCTGCTGCACTCTCTTACGGTGGCTTCCACCTTTCTCACACACCCCGCCCCAGCAGCAAGCATGGTGGAGGAGTTGGTTTTCTCCTGTCAGATAACTGCTCCTTCACCCCAATCCCACTGCCACCCTCTGTTACCCTCCCTTCCTTTGAGGTGCACTCTGTGCGCATCTACTCCCCCTCCAACCTCCAACTGGTTGTCATTTACCGCCCCCCAGGGCCAGCCACCATCTTCTTTGACCACTTCACCACCTGGCTACTTCATTTCCTTTCTGCAGACATCCCCACTATCATCATGGGCGATTTCAACATCCCCATTGACACTTCCCTCTCAGCTGCCACTAAACTTCTATCTCTCTCTTCCTCCTTCGGCCTCACTCAATGGTCTTCTGCAGCCACTCACAAAGATGGTCACACACTGGACCTCATCTTCACCCGCCTCTGCTCCCTATCTAACCTCTCTAACTCACCTCTTCCTCTCTCTGACCACAACCTTCTCACATTCTCATCTCTCTCCACTCCATGTCTAGAGTCCCCACCCCACAAACTTTCACACCCTCGCAGAAATCTTAAACATCTTGACCTACATTCATTCTCTGAATCCCTCCTCCCTCTCACAGACTTAAGTTCCATACACAATGCGGATGACGCTGCCGCTCTATATAACACCACAATAGCTGTAGCTTTGGAATCTGCTGCCCCACTTACACATACCAAAGCTCGCAAAATCAACAGACAGCCCTGGCACACCAGCCTGACCAAAGAACTGAGGCGAGCTTCCAGGGCTGCTGAGCGCAGATGGAAAAGATCCCACTCCAACGACCACTTAATCGCATTCAAACAGTCCCTCACTACTTTCAAGACCGCACTCGCCACAGCTAAACAAACCTACTTCTCATCTCTCATATCCTCCCTGTCTCACAACCCTAAACAGTTATTCATCACCTTCAATTCTCTCCTCCGTCCCCCAGCACCTCCTCCCTCCCCATTTATCTCTGCTGAAGACTTTGCCTCATTCTTCAAGCAGAAGATTGATAACATCAGAGACAGTTTTGGTCAACAAGCCCCAGAGCCCTTCCTCCCAACTTCCCTACCCTCCACCTCCAAAACCAACTACTCCACCATTACAGAAGATCAACTCGCCACTCTACACTCAAGATCGCATCTCACCACCTGTGCACTTGACCCGCTCCCATCCCACCTCATCCCAAACCTCACCACAATCTTCATCCCAACCCTAACCCATCTCTTCAACCTATCACTAACAACTGGTGTTTTCCCCTCAAGCTTTAAACATGCCTCCATCACATCTATCCTCAAAAAGCCCTCTCTTGACCCATCCTCTGTATCTAGCTATCGCCCTATATCACTTCTCCCCTATGCCTCAAAACTACTGGAACAACACGTCTACCTTGAACTGTCCTCCCATCTCTCTTCTTGCTCCCTCTTTGACCGCTTACAATCTGGCTTCCGGTCACACCATTCCACTGAAACTGCCCTAACTAAGGTCACCAATGACCTCTTAACCGCCAAGAGCAAGCGACACTACTCTGTTCTCCTCCTCCTCGACCTGTCGGCTGCCTTTGACACAGTGGACCATTCCCTATTATTACAGACCCTCTCATCCCTTGGCATCACAGACTTGGCCCTATCCTGGATCTCATCATACCTAACAGACCGGACATTCAGCGTCTCCCACTCACACACCACCTCCTCACCTCGCCCCCTATCTGTCGGAGTCCCACAAGGTTCAGTCCTTGGGCCCCTGCTCTTCTCCATTTACACCTTTGGCCTGGGACAGCTCATAGAATCTCATGGCTTTCAGTATCACCTCTATGCTGATGACACACAGATCTACATCTCTGGACCAGATATCACCTCCCTACTAAACAGAATCCCTCAATGTCTGTCCACTATTTCATCCTTCTTCTCCGCTAGATTTCTGAAACTTAACATGGACAAAACAGAATTCATCATCTTTCCCCCATCTCACGTGACCCCCCCAACGAACCTATCCATTACAGTAAATGGCTGCCCACTCTCCCCAGTCCCACAAGCTCGCTGCCTCGGGGTTATCCTTGACGCTGATCTCTCCTTCAAACCACATATCCAAGCCCTTTCCACTTCCTGCCGACTTCAACTCAAAAATATTGCACGAATCCGTTCATTCCTCAACCAAGAATCTTCAAAAACCCTAGTCCATGCCCTCATCATCTCTCGCCTTGACTACTGCAATCTCCTGCTCTGTGGCCTCCCCTCAAACACTCTCGCACCCCTCCAATCTATTCTAAACTCTGCTGCCCGACTAATCCACCTGTCCCCCCGCTATTCTCAGGCCTCTCCCCTCTGTCAATCCCTTCACTGGCTCCCCATTGCCCAGAGACTCCAGTACAAAACCATGACGTACAAAGCCATCCACAACCTGTCTCCTCCTTACATCTGTGACCTCATCTCCCGGTACTTTCCTACACGCAACCTCCGATCCTCACAAGATCTCCTTCTCTACTCCCCTCTTATCTCCTCTTCCCACAATCGTATACAAGATTTCTCTCGCGTATCACCCCTACTCTGGAACCCTCTACCACAACACATCAGACTCTCGCCCACCATCGAAACCTTTAAAAAGAATCTGAAGACCCACCTCTTCCGACAAGCCTACAACCTGCAGTAACCACCGATCGACCAAACCGCTGCATGACCAGCTCTACCCTCACCTACTGTATTCTCACCCATCCCTTGTAGATTGTGAGCCTTCGCGGGCAGGGTCCTCTCTCCTACTGTACCAGTTATGACTTGTATTGTTCAAGATTATTGTACTTGTTTTTATTATGTATACCCCTCCTCACTTGTAAAGCGCCATGGAATAAATGGCGCTATAACAATAAATAATAATAATAAATAATAATAATAATAACACTCTGGACCCCATCTTGACTAAAAAACAGAAACAGAGAAATTTTTGCAAATTTAATAAAGAAAAACTGAAATATCACATGGTCATAAGTATTCAGACCCTTTGCTCAGACACTCATATTTAAGTCACCTGCTGTCCATTTTCTTGTGATCCTCCTAGAGATGGTTATACTCCTTCATTGGAGTCCATCTGTGTTTAATTAAACTGATAGGACTTGATTTGGAAAAGCACAAACCTGTCTATATAAGACCTCACAGCTCACAGTGCATATTAGACCAAATGAGAATCATGAGGTCAAAAGAACTGTCCAAGGAGCTCAGAGACAGAATTGTGGCACGCTACAGATCTGGCCAAGGTTACAACAGAATTTCTGCAGTACTAAAGATTCCTCAGAGCACAGTGGCCTCCATAGTCCTTAAATGGAAGAAGTTTGTGACCACCAGAAGTCTTCCTAGACCTGGCCATCTAGCCAAACTGAGCAATCGTGGTAGAAGAGCCTTGCTGTAAGAGGTAAAGAAGAACCCCAAGATCACTGTGGCTAAGCTCCAAAGATGCAGTAGGGAGATGGGAGAAATTTCCACAAAGTCAGCTATCACTGCAGCCCTCCAACAGTTGGGCCTTTATTTCAGAGTGGCCTGACGGAAGCCTCTCCTTAGTGCAAGACATGTGAAAGCCTGCATAGAGTTTGCTAAAAACACATGAAGGACTCCCAGACTATGAAAACTAAGATTCTCTAGTCTGGTGAGACAAAGATAGACCTTTTTGGTGATAATTCTAAGCAGTATATGTGGAGAAAACCAGGCACTGCTGATCACCTGCCCAATACAATCCCAGCAGTGAAACATGGTGGTGGAATCATCATGCTACGGGGGTGTTTTTCAGCTGCAGGAACAAAATGACTGGTTGTCATTGAAAGAAACATGAATGCGGCCAAGTACAGAGTATCCTGGATGAAAACCGATTCCGGAATGACCTGGACCTCAGACTTGGCTGAAGGTTCATATTCCAACAAGACAATGACCCTAAGCACACAGCTAAAATAACAAAGGAGTGGCTTCAGAACAACTCTGTGACCTTTCTTGACTGGCCCAGCCAGAGCCCTGACCTAAATCCAATTGAGCATCTCTAGAGAGATCTGAAAATGGCTGTCCACCGACGTTCACCATCCAACCTGACGGAACTGGAAGGAAAATTGGCAGAGGATCCCCAAATCCAGGTGTGTAAAACTTGTTGCATCATTCCCAAGAAGACTCATGGCTGTACTATCTCAAAAGGGTGCTTCTACTCAGTTCTGAGTAAAGGGTCTTAATACTTCTGACCATGTGATATTTTAGTTTTTCTTTTTTAATAAATTAGCAAAAATTATTACATTTCTGTTTTTCTTCAGTCAAGATGGGGTGCAGAGTGTACATTAATGAGAAAAAAATGAACTTTTTTGAATTTACCAAATGGCTGCAATGAAACAAAGAGTGAAAAATTTACAGGGTTCTGAATACTTTCCATACACACTGTAATACTGAATGAATTTGTGTCTAATACCATTTTAGGTACCTTAGATTAACCTTTTTTTTCCCTATATTTACTTTTTAATAATAGTTAAGCGTTGAAAACTGGGGGTTATTTGGCAGGAGTAGTGAAACGTGTGTACTTTTAGAGTTATTACTTTTATGATAAGTAAATAAGGTATTTTGCACCTGATTATGTGTGCTCTCTTTTATTACATCCCTATGAAGGTAACTGATCACTATTAAAGCACTGAAATTGAAAAAATTAGATATTATAGACATTTTTCTAGCCTGCGCCTTACAGGCGCATTGTACCTGAACTCGTTAGTTAAGGCAGTGTTCCTGATGGAGGGTTAATAAGTGTTAAAGTTACTTCAGTAGCTAACTATTTTTATAATTGCTTGGAAACAAATTTAATCAATAACTGATTTGTTTGTATGACCCTTTAGAAACAAAATCCATTGCAGCTTTCTGACAAAAAAGGAAAACCTTACAATTTTTAAGGTTTTTGGACCACAGTGGTTGGACCACAGTTGTCTTCTATTTTCAGGATAGTTAATACATGTCTGATTAATGTTTGCTTTATTGCTGGAATCTAATCTAATCACCACTCAGACATTTAGGGTACCGTCACACATTGAAATTTCCATCGCTACGACGTTACGATTCGTGACGTTCTAGCGATATCGTTACGATATCGCTGTGTCTGACACGCTACTGCGATCAGACACCCTGCTGAGAATCGTACGTCGTAGCAGATCGTTTGGAACTTTCTTTCGTCGCTTGATCACCCGCTGACATCGCTGGATCGTTGTGTGTGACAGCGATCCAGCGATGTCTTCGCTTGTAACCAGGGTAAACATCGGGTAACTAAGCGCAGGGCCGTGCTTAGTAACCCGATGTTTACCCTGATTACAAGCGTAAACGTAAAAAAACAAACCGTACATACTCACCCGTCGGTGTCCTTCAGGTCCCTTGCCGTCTGCTTCCTGCTCTGAGTGCCGGCCGGAAAGTGAGAGCAGATCACAGCGGTGCTGCGATCTGCTCTCACTGTACGGCTGCACTCAGAGCAGGAAGCAGACGGCAAGGGACCTGAAGGACACCGACGGGTGAGTATGTACTGTTTGTTTTTTTACGTTTACGCTGGTAACCAGGGTAAACATCGGGTTACTAAGCGCGGCCCTGCGCTTAGTTACCCGATGTTTACCCTGGTTACCTGGGGACTTCGGCATCGCTCCAGCGTCGTGATTGCAACGTGTGACCGCAGTCTACGACGCTGGAGCGATGATTATACGACGCTGCGACGTCACGAATCGTGCCGTCGCAGCGATGAAAATTTCAATGTGTGACGGTACCCTTAGTAGAGCAGGATGTTGACCCCATTAAAGCTCCTACTTACTGCCATTGGGCACTGAATAGGGTTTTGGTCCCCAGATTCTTGGATTGGTGTTAAACAAACAGCCATTATGGGAAACCCTTTTAAGGATCAAAGCATTTTTCTACCATATCTCTATAAAAAGAATTTCAGGTAGGACTTTATTATGTTTTTCTTTAATCTGGTAATGATGCTATAAAGCAGTGACCAGTATAATTAGAGTTTACTTTCTGATAGAAGACTGTAGGTTTACTATTATCCAGTTGCCATTTTCATGCCCTTACTGTTAAAAAGTTTCAGGCAAATGTAATATACATTTGAGATTTTTTGAATGAGAACAAAGGCATACATTAAATCCAAAAACGTGGATTTAAAATTACTTTCGCCCAAATTCTAAAATTTATATTAAACATACTCAGAGCTGGGATTCTCTTGAGGCTATTTCAATCAATATAGGTTCACCCAATTCTAGTAAAGATGTCCAGAAGGCTATTAAATAATATAATTTTTCATATGTTAAACCTTTTTCTTTATAATTTGTGGTTAAAACATTTTTCTGGGAATAGTAATTTAAAAAAATACATTTCTAAAAAATCTAATTATAAATAAATTCCTAAGTATGTTTATTTTGCAAACCATGCTTGTTTTGTCCAGGGAAGTAATTAAAATAGTATATTAAATGGACATTGTTTTGTTACACTGACAAAAACCTGTCCTAGAATGTTAGTCGGACAGAAGGCTGTGAATATGTATAGTAGTCGTAGGGAACCTCTGGCCCGCAGGCCATAAGTGGCTCTCTATATCGTTTTCTATGGCCTCTGGGTAAATTCACAAGGACAGTAGGGCTCGGTCTGGCAGCTGGCAAAACACTCTCCCTTGGCCATTAATTGCTACTTATTCTGCATGCATGCACATGTGAGCTGGTTGCAAGGTGCATTTACGGGTCGCAGGCAGAGTAAGGGTTAAAGTGGGGTTTACTTTAACAGGTATATTCCTCACAGGGAGAAAATGAGGAAAACAGTATAATTGAACAAGAGTTTTGGAACTCAGGGGAAACTGTTGTAGTGAATAAGGTAGAAAGTTCAAGAATAACAAACTTATCAGTCCGATAATGTCAGAATGCTGTTTTCGGGATTTGAGCATTGGCACCAATGCCATGGTGCGTAAGCGGTCTGGTGTAGTCCTGGAGAAGATGGCGTCCTGGATCCTGGTGGCGGTGGTGATTCCTTGTGGTCCGGTCGGTGGGTTGAGAAATGACGAGCGGGACAGAACACAGTCTCTTTCCTTGTCAGAGTCCAGAGACAATTAAAGATTGAAAGCAGGTATGATGGGAAACCACTCACGGCGGGTGACTCGGCTTTCCTGTCTGTGCGTTCGTGAGTCTATGTCCTGGCTGTGGGACTTGTCACCCAAGGTCAGTGATGTCAGCGGGGACCGGATGCATCTTTGACTGAAATCTCTGGTCACAGCTCTCAGACCCTTCTGGCTTGGGCCTGCTCTGTTTGTATGCTCTACAGTAGGAGCCCTGACACTGCCCTCCTGCTCACTGTAT
Source organism: Ranitomeya variabilis (assembly GCF_051348905.1). Classification (NCBI taxonomy): domain Eukaryota; kingdom Metazoa; phylum Chordata; class Amphibia; order Anura; family Dendrobatidae; genus Ranitomeya; species Ranitomeya variabilis. The sequence continues at coordinate 327,361,246 of NC_135235.1, read as the reverse complement.
GTTCCTTCTAAGACAGATTTCCATGCGCTGCAGCTCTTTTAACTTAGCCATGCCACCTACTGCTGAGTGCAAATGTCAGTCCAGGGTCTTAAGCTTTCCCCCATGAAACCTGGGTGACAGCCCCGACGGTTTTGGATCCATCACGAAGCAGGTATGCCTGATCTGGGTCTTCTCCTTTCATTCCCCCTCTCGTTGTGCTTGTGATTCCACGAGCCAGAGTTCTTGCAGTAAGAGTTGACATTCTCACACTCCTTGAACGACTTGTTGACAAACAAAAGGATAATTCTCAAACCGGTTAGAGGGTTTTCCTGCTGTTGAACATTCAGAACATCGTAAACTAGGAGTTTCCATTGAATCCAGTTGGGCAGTTGAATCAGGCTGGACTGACGGGGGTGGGGACATGCCCAATTCTAATGAAGCAGTCATTTCAGGAATCTCAGGACACCCAGGGGTCTCAGATATTTGGTCTCCTTCCAGCCCCAATTGTGGTAGCTCCAGACATTGACTAAGGGAAGGCTCTCAGCAATACTGGGCTTTTCCTCTTCCTCTAAGACAGGGTCTCTGGATACGCAGGGGTGGATCATGTTTCTGTGTACTATACGAGTTGTTAGGGCTGGCGGAAAGCACCAAGCAAATATAGATGTTATTATTGGTGCGTTCGCAGCCCGGGGTCCACCATGTTAGGAGGAGAACCTGCTGCTAGCAAATGGCACTATATGGTGGTATAAGCAAGCTCTGTTACTTCACAGAGACTGCAGCGGAGATGGCTTGAGATTCCCCCTTTGCAGAGGCAGAAACTCGAGCCCTAACATTACCCCCCTCCTAGGGCCCCCCTCCTTGGGCCTCGCAACGCTCGAATGCCGCAATGAGCTGCGGAGCTTGAATGTGCTCAGCAGGTTCCCAAGACCTGTCCTCTGGACCATAACCCTTCCAGTCCACCAAATAAAATTTCTTGCCACGTATCACCTTGCACCCCAAAATAGCGTTCACATCGTAATCTTCCGTAGACGAACCCGATGTCCTGGCAGATGATTTGGAAAATTGGGATATGTATACGGGCTTCAAGAGGGACACATGAAAGGTGTTGGTGATACCTAGGTGTGGAGGAAGGGCCAGATGATAGACCACAGGGTTAACCTGTTCGAGGACCTTGAAGGGACCCAAGTAGTGAGGTGCAAACTTAGTGGACTCAACACGCAGCCTGATGTTACGGGCAAAGAGCCACACTAAGTCACCAGGAGCAAAGGTCAGAGCGGGGCGCCGATGACCTCATTCTCTCCTTGAAGGCCCGAATGGCATCCTGAGTGTGGTCCCAAATGTCCCATGCCTCCACAGCCCAATCTGCCACCCTGGGGTCGGCGGAAGACACTGGCATGGGCAAAAGGACACGCGGATGCTGGCCGTAATTAAGGAGGAATGGAGTCTGACCGGTGAAGTCGGCTACGGCGTTGTTTAGCGCAAACTCTGCCCACGGTAGCAAGGATTCCCAGTCAACTTGCCTGGCAGAAACAAAATGATGTAGATATGTGACCATAGTCTGGTTGGCCCTCTCTACCAACTCATTCGTCTAGGGATGATATGCCGAGGAGAGATTCAACTAAATGCTGAGCAGACAACAAAACTCTCTCCAGAATCGAGACGCAAACTGGGGACCCCTGTCACTGACAATTTTGTCCGGCATAACGTGTAGGCAAAAGATATGTTTGATGAACAACGCTGCCAGCGCCCGTGCAGAAGGTAGCCGTGGAAGAGGCACCAAGTGCATCATTTTGGAAAAATGGTCCGTGATTACTGAAATGATGGTGCAGCTACGAGACCTGGGTAAGCACACCACAAAATCCATCCTGACCATCTCCCAGGGCCTGTCTGCCACCGGCAGGGGGTAAAGCAACCCAGCTGTCCATTGACAAGGAGACTTGTTCTTGGCGCAGGAGACACTCACCGGAACATAATCTGTGATGTCACGGGCCATATGTGGCCACCAGTATGTCCTCACCAGTAGCTCTGATGTCCTTTTGGGCCCAAAATGTCCTGGATGAGTGAGCCCAACAGAGAACCTCCGGACGCAGACTGGATAGTACAAAAGTCTTGCCTGGAGGCACAGACTCTAGCAAAACCGAGGCCACAGTTCTCAGACTCTCGGTAGGGACAATAAGCTGAGGCTCCTCTTCCTCCTCCTCAGATAATACAACAGAGCGAGAGAAAGCGTCGGCACGAATGTTCTTCTCCCCGGAAAGGAAATGGAGGGTGAAATGGAACAGGGAGAAGAACAAAGACCATCTGTCCTGGCGAGAATTTAACTGCAAGGCTGTTTGTAGGTAAACCAAATTCTTGTGATCTGTGAATACTTGGAAAGGATAGCAAGCCCCCTCCAAAAGATGTCTCCACTCAGAGAAGGCCAACTTCCTGTCCCCGATGGAGAAATTCCTCTCCACTGGTGTGAAGGTCTTGGAAAAAAGAAGCAAAGATGCTTCCGACCTTGAGCATCCTTTTGCAAGAGGACTGCTCCAGCACCAACGGAAGAGGCATCCATCTCCATTATAAACGGCTTATGTACATCGGGGCCTTGTAGGATGAGAGCGCTAGCAAAATGGGACTTAATAGAAATGAAGGCCTTGGAGACCTCCTCAGACCACACGGAGATGATATAGCCCAGGAGAAGTAAAGACTCCTGTTCAAACACACATTTCTCCAACTCTCCGGTGGGAGTCAACCTGGAGAGTAGATGAGAATATCATCCAGATAGACTACGACAAAGGTGGAAAGCATATCCTGGAAGATATCATTTACAAAGTCTTGGAAAATGGCTGGGGCATTACAGAGCTCAAAGGGCATCACTAGATATTCATAGTGCCCATCCCTGGTGTTAAAAGCCATCTTCCATTCGTCCCCCTCACAGATGCGAATCAAGTTGTAAGCACCCCGTAGAGCTAGTTTAGTAAATACCCTTGCTCCCCGACACCTATCAAAAAACTCAGATATCAGGGGCAGGGGATACTTATTCTTAACGTTGATGGCGTTAAGACCCCTGTAGTCTATGCATGGACGTAAGTCTCCACTCTTCTTCTGTACGAAGAGGAACCCAGCCGCAGCAGGTGACTCTGACTTCCTAATGAATCCTCTTGCCAGATTATCTTGGATGTACTGAGACATTGCCTCCGTCTCCAGGAGAGATAATGGATCGACTCGACCCCGGGGAGGCTCAGCACCAGGCAAGAGGTCAATAGGACAGTCATAGGGACGGTGAGGCGGAAGGGTCTCCACAGCCCTTTTAGAGAACACGTCCGTATAGGGCCAATATTGTTTGGGGAGAGAGGATAGATCTGCGGGTACTTCAGTAGTAGCAACCTAAACGCTTTCCCTCTGACATCTACCCCCACAAGATTCACTCTATCCCAAAATTCTGCCTGTGGACCACTCGATATGAGGAGAGTGGTACCGTAGCCAAGGTATCCCTAACAGGACCTAATCAATTCCCTCAGGAATGACGGGCATAGATATTATCTACTGATGAGATGGCGACATGGACAGAGAGAAAGGGATGGTCTGGTGTGTTATCTGAGAGGTCAGTGTCGACCCATTCACCACTCGTATGGTAACTGGCTGAGCTAGCAATACCAGGGGAATTGCGTGACATTGGGCGAAGGCAGAAGACATAAAATTGCCCTACGCCCCAGAATCCATGCAGAGCTCTACCGAGTGGGAGAATGAGCCTATAGTAATTGTCCCCTTAAAGTACAATTTGGAGGCAAACGTTGCCGTGTCTATTGTACCTCCACCTACTACCACTAGATGCTGACGTTTCCTCGACCTCTGGAAACATCTGGTAGCAAGATGTCCTGACTGCTGGCAAACATGACAGACCGGGACTTAGATCCAGCTCGTGACACTTCCATGGCCTCTTGGACCAGGAACAGAGATTCCAAAGGTTAGACAAAGGTGGGAGCCAGCCGAAACCTTTGCATACACTGGGCTCTAACCTCCGCTCATGAAAACGGAGGTCAATACGAGTGGTCACAGTTATTAACTCCTCCAGTGTGGTGGGAATCTCCCTAGTGGCCAGAGCGTCCTTCACGTGGTCAGCCAGCCCCCTCCAAAATATAGGGATAAGGGCTTTATCTGACCACTCCAGGTCAGATGCTAGGGTGCGGAAGTGGATGGCAAAATGGCTGACCAAGGAGGAGTTGGAGAGCCGTATCACTGTTTCAGTGTGCTCAGGAACAGCGGAGCACTCTGCACCACACGATCACCACGCTCCCACACTAGTGTAGCCCACTCCAACGCCCTGTCTGACAGGAGAAACACTATAAATCCCACCTTTGTCCACTCTGTTGGGAAACGTGCGGCCAGAAGCTCGAAACGTATAGAGCACTGGCTCACGAAACCCCTACAAGATTTACTATCTCCAGAAAATTTCTCTGGCAGCGGAAAGTGAGAAAGAGTTGTAACAGGGGTGGCAGTGGACAAGGTTTCTGCAGCCATGCTAGCAGCCTGAACAGCAACTGCGGTAACATCCACAGCCGAGATTGAGCTCTCGAGAGCCGCCAATCTACGCTCCAGCTGCTCGATGCACCGCAAAGATTGCTGTTGATCCACCATTTACTAGCCAGACCCTGGAGCTAGTATTATGTTAGGGCTGGGGGTATGCACCGAGTAAATATAGATGTTATTATTGGTGTGTTCGCTGCCCGGGGTCCACCGTGCAGGAGGAGAACCTGGTGCTAGCAAATGGCACTATATGGCGGTATAAGCGAGGTCTGTTACTTCACAGAGTCACCGTGATAGAAAAACACTGTGTCCTGTTAAGCTCACAGGAGTACACAGCTAACTGCTGAGCTGATAGCAGTCAGTGGTCATGCAGTCAGAAAAGCACACAAACAATTCCTCACCGGAGGTGCCGGTATTCTAGTGGCTTATTTCATCCAGGCTCTGAATACATGCAAACAAACTCCTCACCGGAGGTACCGGTATTCTAGTGGCTTGTTTCAACCGGGCCCTAACAACAAGCATACATGACCACACTGGCGCAAAGCTCATGACAAAGATTGATATTAGCGCATGGCTGTGTGGCCATGCGAACCTTTTATATTTGCAGCAACTTCAGGAAATTCAGGAGGAGCAATGTGAGTTGCTTCAGGACCTGAGCATGTGACCCCTGACCTCCAATGAGAGGTCTTCCTTTGGGAATGCTCAAAAGGGAGAAAGCAGGACTTAAGGCCCCGTCTCACTAAGCGATTTACCAACGATCACGACCAGCGATACGACCTGGCCGTGATCGTTGGTAAGTCGCTGTGTGGTCGCTGGGGAGCTGTCACACAGACCGCTCTCCCCAGCGACCAACGATCAGGGGAACGACTTCGGCATCGTTGAAACTGTCTTCAACGATGCCGAAGTCCCCCTGCAGCACCCGGGTAACCAGGGTAAACATCGGGTTACTAAGCGCAGGGCCGCGCTTAGTAACCCGATGTTTACCCTGGTTACCAAAAAAAACAAACAGTACATACTCGCCTTTCGGTGTCCAGGTCCCTTGCCGTCTGCTTCCTGCTCTGACTGAGCCGCCGTACACTGAGAGCAGAGCGCAGCGGTGACGTCACTGCTGTGCTCTCACTTCTCACTGTACGGCCGGGAGTCAGTGAGAGCAGGAAGCAGACGGCAAGGGACCTGGACACCGAAAGGCGAGTATGTACTGTTTGTTTTTTTTGGTAACCAGGGTAAACATCGGGTTACTAAGCGCGGCCCTGCGCTTAGTAACCCGATGTTTACCCTGGTTACCAGTGAAGACATCGCTGGATCGGTGTCACACACACCGATTCAGCGATGTCAGCGGGGCCTCAACGACCAAAAAAAGGTCCAGGCCATTCTGACACGACCAGCGATCTCGCAGCAGGGGCCTGATCGCTGGTACGTGTCACACATAGCGAGATCGCTATGGAGGTCGCTGTTGCGTCACAAAACTTGTGACTCAGCAGCGATCTCGCTAGCGATCTCGCTATGTGAGACGGGGCCTTTAGTCCCAGAAGCGAGTCATCGCTGCTGATCAGTACTAGTTGTAATGGTAGAGCCTGGAAGAACAATAGTAGCCAGACGCAGAGTATCTCTCTGAGCCAGACACTGGGACCAACGTCTCCGCTGAGCAGACTCCACTGCGGCTGGAGAAGAATGGGAGAACGCAGCGGAGATGGCTTGAAATGCCCCCTGTGCAGATGGGGGAACTTGAGCCCTAACACGAGTAGGGGCATCTTCTTTTCCCTCAGGCTGGACTTCATCGACGGGTCCTTCAGTGTTGACTCGCCGCTTCACACGGTGTTTTCTCCCATTGATAGTCAAGTTTATCTCAAGGGCATTTCTCTCGTTCAAATACCAGGTCTCTGGCCTGTAGAGCTGTCCCTCGTAGAGGAGTTGCCTCGGAATGCTCCAACTCTTGAAACTGGGTCTGCACCAGGTGATGTAGCATCTGCAGCCGATGGCGATGTTATTATACCCAGGTGGACACCCCATCCATAGGTAGTCCTCCCTTGGGTCCAGCTCCAGCTCTGTGGTCTCTTTACCTGGTCTGCCGAAGAGCAGGGTGTAAGAGGTGTACCCTGTGGTGCAATGTACAATGTATGTTGTTATTTACCCACACCAGTTCTGCTACAAATTCAGGCCAGTGCACCTTACGAACTTCCTCCAATGTTCTCATCAACTGGATGAGAGTCCGGTTAAATCATTCACATGCTCCATTACCCTGAGGGTGGTAGGGTGTCGCCCGAGACTTCCCAGTTTGGTACATACGATGCAGCTCCTCCATTTCTCATCCCAGAAAACAGGTCCCCCTGGTACGAATGTATCATCTTTGGACAGCTGTACATCTGGATAAAGTTCTTACAGGTGGCATGGACCACAGATTCTGCAGTTTGATCTCGGGTTGAAGTCACAATGGCAAATTTGGTGAAATGATCCGTCATTACCAAGCAGTAGTGATGAGCGAGTATTAAAATGCTGAAGTGCTCGTTGCTTGGGTTGAACAATTTGTAATACTCGGGTACTTGGACAGAACAGCGAGGCCAATGTAAGTCTATATGAGACCCGCATTTTTACCGCGATCCCCCCTGGGGGTCCTTTTAGTGTCTAGAAACATCTGAAATTGATGAAAACACTGCTCAAATGACACGGTAACATCATGGCAAATGTCCCTAGATGCATTTCTGACTCCTAGGTCACAGCTGTAAACAATCTAGTCTGAGTTTCACGCAATTTTAACTGGTGCACCAAAAAACATACAAAAACTAAACCAAAATGGCTTTTGCTGGGAAATATGTTAAGAAACATCCTTTCCAGGGTAATGACTTGTGTATAAGGCAAAATAACTAACCCCAAACAAAAATGTTCCTCCATTACTTGGGCTATGTTCACATGCAGCGTTTTTGTTGCGTTTTTCAACTATAGCAGTGGCTTTCAACCCATACAAATGCATTCACTGGGTAATATCATTGTAACATTTAACAACCCTAGCTGGCCATGTGTTGCATGACACATAAGCAGACACATCTTGTTTCATTTATGAAGGAGGGACTCTTAAAATCACGGAACCTATTTTTAGAGGGGCATCAGGCTGCACTAATCTTCTTAAAGGTCCATTAAACAGTGGGTCTCCTATAATGTTATTTCCAATGCAGTGAGTGGCTGGGCTGCCAACATTTAGGATGCACCCAAATACCCCTTTGACAAGACGCATAGGAGGGTTCCTGAAAAAATGTTGCATTGAATGCAAGGCCTGGCCTGCCCCAAAGTTACATGCACCCCAATAAACGCTTCAGCAGATGTACTTGAGGGCCTCATAGACAAATTGTTCTCATTAGAAAAAAGTATGTCTCCCATACTGTTTGCTTATGCACTGAAAGCAAGATGTGCCCCGCACCAATGTTACATGCACCCCAATAACCCTTTCAGCAGACGTACTTTACCGCGTCATGACAAAATTGTTACCATTAGAAGAAAGTGTGTCTCCCATTCGGTTTGCTTATGCATTGAATGCAAGGCCTGGCCTGCCCCGCCCCAAAGTTACATGCACCCCAATAGCTGTTTCAGCGGATGTACCTGAGGGCCTCAGGACAAAATTGTTCCCATTAGAACAAAGTGTGTCTCCCATACTGTTTGATTATGCACTGAATGCAATGCCTGCTCTTCGCCAATGTTAAATGCACCCCAATAACCCTTTCAGCAGAGGTATATAACCGCCTCATGACAAAATTGTTCCCATTAGAAGAAAGTGTGTCTCCCTTTCTGTTTGCTTATGCATTGAATGCAAGGCCTGGCCTGCTTCAAAGTTACATGCACCTCAATAACTGTTTCAGCATATGTACTTGAGGGCCTCATGATAAATTTGTTCCCATTAAAATCAAGTATGTCTCCCATACTGTATGCTTATGCATTGAATGCAAGGCCTGCCCTGCACCAATGTTACATGCACCCTAATAACTTTCAGCAGATATACTTGAGGGCCTCAGGACAAAATTGTTCCCATTAGAACAAAGTGTATCTCCCATATTGTTTGCATATGCACTGAATGCAAGGCCTGCCCTGCACCAATGTTACATGCACTCCAATAACCATTTGAAACCACGTACTGGATAGCCACATGAAAAAAAAGTTCCCATTATTACTATTTTTTTTATTACCATAAATTTTGTCCATGACGGGCCTCATAGACGCCCTTGCCAAAAATTAGATTAACTGATGCATCAGGGAATACGTTCACCTTCGTGTTCTAGTGGTGGTTCTGAAGAGACGTGGAGGAGGTCCTCCTATTAATGTTTTCTCAATTTAAAAGAATGGGTCTCCTATACTTGTAATGACCATACACTAAGTGCATGGGCTTACAAACATTTTCTTATTGGGGGTTACATTTTTTAAAACAATTTTGCGGGCTTCATAGACACAATGTTAGGGGTCAAGTTCCCACCTCTGCACAGGGGGAATCTCAGGCCATCTCTGCTGCGGTCTCCCATTCTCCTCCTGGCGCAGTGGAGCCTGCTCAGCGGAGACGTCGGTCCCAGCGTCTCGCTCAGTCTGACTCTGTACAAAGAGTTACTGCTGCTTTTCCTGCTTCTGCCATTGAAGTCAGTGCTGGGCAGCGGCGAGCAGATGCTTCAGGGACTAAGTCACATGATCAGATACTGCAGCTAAGGCCATTGGTCCTTCAGGAAGGTCCTGTAGGTGCTCACACTCTGTGGCAGCCTCTCATTGGTCCTTCTAGGAAGGTCCTGTACGTGCTGCAACTATTTAAGGCTCGCATGGCCGTATGGCCATGCGCTAGTATTGTTCTATGTTATGTGCTTTGCACCAGTGTGGTCATGTGAGTTTGTGTTCAGGGATCCGGCTGAAATAAGCTCCTAGAATGCTGGCACCTCCGGCGAGGAGATTTTGTGTGAATGTATTCAGGGACCTGGCTGAAATAAGCCCCTAGAATGCTGGCACCTCCGGTGAGGAGTTTGTGTGCATGCATGACCACTGACTGCTCTCAGTTGGGTAGTTAGCCTGTGCCACTGTGAAGTCAAACAGGGCACAGTGCTTTGAGTTTCGGCTACTCTGTGAGGTAACAGGGTTAGCTCATACCGCCTTATAATTCCGCCATTTGATAGCAGCAGGTTCTCCTGCACGGTGGACCCTGGGCTGTGAACGCAACAATTATAATAAAACCTCTATATTTACTTGGTGCGTTCCGCTAGCCCTAACATAATACTAGCGCTAGGGTCTGGCTAGTAAATGGTGGACACTCAGCAATCCTTGCGGTATATCCAGCAGCTGGAGGGTAGGTTGGCAGCTCTCGAGAGCTCAACCTCAGCTGTGGATGTTATTGCAGTTACTGTACAGGCTGCTAGCGTGGCTGCAGCAACCTTGTCCATTACTACCCCTGTTCCGACATTATCTCGCCTCCCGCTGCCAGAAAAATTGTCTGGAGATAGCAAATCTTGTAGGGGATTCATGAGTCAGTGCTCTATCTACCTCGAGCTCCTGGCTGCACGTTTTCCCACAGAGCGGGCTAAGGTGGGATTTATTGTGTCTCTCTTGTCAGACAGGGCGTTGGAATGAGCTACGCCGCTGTGGGAGCGTGGCGATCATGTGGTGCAGAGTGCTCCGCTGTTCCTGAGCACTCTGAAACAGGTCTTTTTGGGACCTCTAGTCACCCATGACACGGCGCTCCAGCTGCTGGCATTAACTCAGGGAGTGTCCTTGGTCAGCCATTTTGCCGTCCACTTCCATACTTTAGCTTCTGAGCTGGAGTGGTCAGATAAAGCCCTTATCCCCATATTTTGGAGGGGGCTGGATGATCACATGAAGGATGCTCTGGCCACTAGGGAGATTCCTGCCACACTGGAGGAGTTAATTACTGTCTCTACTCGTATTGACCTCCATTTTAAGGAGCGGAGGTTAGAGCGAGCCCAGTGTAGGCAGAGGTTTCGGCTGGCTCCCACCTTCACCAAACCTCTGGAATCTCCGGTCCTGGTTCCTGAGTCACATGAGACCATGGTAGTGTCACGAGCGGGATCTAAGTCCCGGACCGCTTGTGCACTCAAGGTCTGTCATCTTTGCCAGCAGTCAGGACATCTTGCCACCTCATGTCCCCAGCAGTCAAGGAAACGTCAGCGTCTAGTGGTAGTAGGTGGAGGTACACTAGACACGGCGACGTTTGCCTCCAAATTGTCCTTTAATGGGACAATTATTATAGGCTCATCCTCCCACTCGGTAGAGCTCTGCGTGGATTCTGGGGCGGAGGGCAATTTATGTCTTCTGCCTTCGCCCAACGTCACGCAATACTCCTGGTTATGCTAGCTCAACCAGTAATGGTACGAGTGGTGAATGGGTCGACACTGCCCTCACAGATAACACACCAGACCATCCCTTTTACTCTGTCCATGTCGCCATCCCATCAGGAGATTATATCTCTGCTCGTCATTCCTGAGGGAATTGATGAGGTCCTGTTGGGGATACCTTGGCTACGGTACCACTCTCCTCATATCGAGTGGTCCTCAGGCAGAATTTTGGGATGGGGTGAATCTTGTGGGGGTAGGTGTCAGAGGGAGTGCGTTCAGGTTGCTACTACAGAGGTACCCGCAGATCTATCCTCTCTCCCCAAGCAATATTGGTCTTATGCAGACGTGTTCTCCAAAAAGGCGGCGGAGACCCTTCCGCCCCATCGCCCCTATGACTGTCCTATTGACCTCTTGCTTGGTGCTGAGCCTCCCCGGGGTCGAGTCTATTCATTTTCTCTCACGGAGATGGAGGCAATGTCTCAGTACATTCAAGAGAATCTGGCAAGAGGGTTCATCAGGAAGTCAGTGTCATCTGCTGGGGCTGGGTTCTTCTTTGTGCAGAAGAAGAATGGGGAACTGCGTCCATGCATAGATTACAGGGGTCTTAACGCCATCACCGTTAAGAATTAGTATCCTTTGCCCTTGATATCTGAGCTCTTCGATAGGCTTCGGGGAGCAAGGGTATTTACTAAATTAGATCTGCGGGGTGCTTACAACCTGATTCGCATCCGTGAGGGGGACGAATGGAAGACGGCTTTTAACACCAGGGATGGGCATTATGAATATCTGGTGATGCCCTTCGGGCTCTGTAATGCCCCAGCCATTTTCCAAGACTTTGTGAACGACATCTTCCGGGATATGCTCTCCACCTCGGTCGTAGTCTATCTGGATGATATTCTCATCTACTCTCCAGATATTGACTCCCACTGGAGAGATGTTTGCAAAGTCTTCGACCTCCTATGGGCAAACTCCCTCTATGCCAAGTTGGAGAAGTGTATGTTCGAACAGGAGTCCTTACCTTTCCTAGGCTATATCATCTCCACCCAGGGATTGGCTATGGATCCTGCCAAACTACAGGCTGTGATGGACTGGCAGGAACCCCATTCTCTTAAAGCGGTGCAGCACTTTATGGGGTTCATTAATTATTATCTCCAGTTCATTCCGCACTTCTCAACTTTGGTAGCTCCCTTGGTTGCCCTCACCAAGAAGGGAGCAAATCCCAAATTGTGGTCTGAGGAGGTCTCCAAGGCCTTTATCTCCATAAACTCACACTTCGCTAGCGCTCCCATCCTACATCGACCTGATGTAGATAAGCCGTTTATCATGGAGGTGGATGCCTCACCTGTTGGTGCTGGAGCAGTCCTCTTCCAAAAGGATGCTCAAGGTCGGAAGCATCCTTGCTTCTTCTTTTCTAAGACCTTCTCACCAGCAGAGAGGAATTATTCCATCGGGGACAGGGAGTTGTTAGCCATGAAGTTGGCTTTCTCGGAGTGGAGACATCTCTTGGAGGGAGCTCATTTTCCCTTCCAAGTCTTCACAGATCATAAAAATTTGGTGTACCTGCAGACAGCCCAGCGGTTAAATTCTCGCCAGGCCAGATGGTCCTTGTTCTTCTCTTGGTTTCATTTTACCCTCCATTTTCTTTCTGGGGAGAAGAACATTCGTGCCGACGCTCTCTCTCGCTCTGTTGTGTTACCTTTGGAGGAGGAAGTGGAGCCTCGGCTTATTGTCCCCACTGAGAGCCTGAGAACTATGGCACCGGTTTCGCTAGAGTCTGTGCCTCCGGGGCAAGACTTTTGTACCATCCAGTTTGTGACTGGAGGTTCTCTCTTGGGCACACTCGTCCAGGGGGGGTGGACATTTTGGTTCAAAAAGGACATCTGAGTTACTGGCGAGGACATACTGATGGCCGCATATGGCTCGTGATGTTGCAGACTATGTTCGGGCGTGTGTCTATTGTGCCAAGAACAAGTCCCCTCGGCAACGGCAAGCTGGCTTGCTTTACCCTCTGCCGGTGGCGGACAGGCCCTGGGAGATGGTCGGGATGGACTTTGTGGTGGGCTTACCCAAGACTCGTAACTGCACCATTATCTGGGTGATCACCGACCATTTTTCCAAAATGGTTCATTTGGTGCCTCTTCCATGACTACCTTCTGCACGGGCTCTGGCAGCCTTGTTCTTCAAGCATATCTTTCACTTACACGGTATGCCGGACAAGATTGTCAGTGACCGGGGTCCCCAGTTTGCATCTCGATTCTGGAGGGAGCTTTGTCGTCTACTCATTATTGAGTTAAATCTCTCCTCGGCTTATCATCCCAAGATGAATGGGTTGGTTGAGAGGGCCAATCAGACTCTGGTCACTTATTTACGACATTTTGTTTCTGCCAGGCAAGATGACTGGGCATCCTTGTTACCGTGGGCTGAGTTTGCCCTTAACAACGCTGTAGCTGACTCCACCGGTCAGACTCCTTTCCTCCTTAATTACGGCCAACATCCGTGGGTTCCTGTGCCTATGCCCATGTCCTCTGCTGACTTCAGGGTGGCAGAATGGGGTGGAGGCACGAGACATTTGGGACCACACTCAGGATGCCATCCGGGCCTCCAAGGAGAGAATGAGGTCCTCCGCCGATGCACATCGGTGCCCTGCCCCGACCTTTGCTCCTGGTGACTTAATGTGGCTCTCCGTTCGTAACATCAGGCTGCGTGTTGAGTCCACTAAGTTTGCACCTCGCTACTTGGGTCCCTTCAAGGTCCTCGAACAGGTTAATCCTGTGGTCTATCATCTAGCCCTTCCTCCATGCCTAGGTATCACCGACACCTTCCATGTGTCCCTCCTTAAGCCCGTATACATGTCCCGGTTTTCTGAGTCATCTGCCGGGACATTGGGTTCGTCTACGGACGATTACGAGGTGAACACTATTTTGGGGTACAAGGTGGTTTGTGGCAAAAAATTTTATTTGGTGGACTGGAAGGGTTACGGTCCTGAGGATAGGTCCTGGGAGCCTGCTGAGCACATTCGGGCTCCGCAGCTCATTGCTGTCTTCGAACGTAGCGAGGCCCAAAGAGGGGGGGCTATGAGGGGGGTAATGTTAGGGGTCGAGTTCCCGCCTCTGCACAGGGGGAATTAGCCATCTCTGCTGCGGTCTCCCATTCTCCTCCTGGCGCAGTGGAGCCTGCTCAGCGGAGACGTCGGTCCCAGCGTCTCGCTCAGTCTGACTCTGTACAAAGAGTTACTGCTGCTTTTCCTGCTTCTGCCATTGAAGTCAGTGCTGGGCAGCGGCGAGCAGATGCTTCAGGGACTAAGTCACATGATCAGATACTGCAGCTAAGGCCATTGGTCCTTCAGGAAGGTCCTGTAGGTGCTCACACTCTGTGGCAGCCTCTCATTGGTCCTTCTAGGAAGGTCCTGTACGTGCTGCAACTATTTAAGGCTCGCATGGCCGTACGGCCATGCGCTAGTATTGTTCTATGTTATGTGCTTTGCGCCAGTGTGGTCATGTGAGTTTGTGTTCAGGGACCCGGCTGTAATAAGCCCCTAGAATGCTGGCACCTCCGGCGAGGAGATTTTGTGTGAATGTATTCAGGGACCTGGCTGAAATAAGCCCCTAGAATGCTGGCACCTCCGGCGAGGAGTTTTTGTGCATGCATGACCACTGACTGCTCTCAGTTGGGTAGTTAGCCTGTGCCACTGTGACGTCAAACAGGGCGCAGTGCTTTGAGTTTTGGCTACTCTGTGAGGTAACAGGGTTAGCTCATACCGCCTTATAGTTCCACTGTTTGCTAGCAGCAGGTTCTCCTGCACGGTGGACCCCGGGCTGCGAACGCATCAATTATAATATAACCTCTATATTTACTCGGTGTGTTCTGCTAGCCCTAACACACCCTTGCAAAACAGATAGACTGGCTGAAGCATCACAGAACGCATTCACCCTGATGTTCTAGTAGTGATGGATGATGAGGTGAGGATGAGGAGAAGGAATAGGAGGAAACCAAATAGCCCAAATCAGGAAGCATATACCCATGTGTGGGTATGAAGAGGTGCATGGGAATACACCTCCCAAAAAGACACTATTGGAGGTTATGTTTCACTGTCATTTGGTGGTGTAGAGAAGTCTTGCCCCATCCAGCCCTTGTTCATTTTTATAAGAGTCAGCCTGTCTGCATTTTCATTTGATAGGTGAATGCGCTTACCTGTTATAATTCCTCCAACGGCACTAAAAACCTGCTCTGACAAAATGCTAGTGGCAGGGCAGGCCAGGACCTTCAAAGCATAGAGAGCCAGTTCATGCCTTTGTCAAACTTGGATACCCAATAATTAAAAGGCACAGAGGAATCACGGAGGACGTTTGTACGATCTGCAAGGTACTCCCTCACCATCTTTTCAAACATTGCACTTCTTGTGTCAGCGCCCCTTGCCTCTGTGCTGTCACGATGGGAGGGCCTGAGAAAATTGTCCCAGAACTTTGCTAGTGTTTCCCTGCCACTGCTGAATTGGAGTTGTGTCTCTCTTGCCTGCACTCCTTGGTTGTCCCACGCACTGTGACGTCTGCGCCAACGTTTTCACATGGTAATTTTTGTAATAATTCTGCAACAATGGCCCTCTGGTACTGCACCATTTTAGTACACCTGTCTGCCTCTGGAATAAGATATTGCAGGTTCTCCTTGTAGCATGGGTCTAAAAGTGTAACCACCCAGTAATGACTGTCACCCAAAATTTTTACATTACGAGGGTCATGGGAAAGGCAGCGCAACATAAAGTCAGCCATGCATGCCAGACTGGTAACAGGAAAGCCTTCCGTGTCCTCAACAATCGGACAAGTGACTAAGGTGTCCCCACTGTCCTCAGGCCATCCATGCTGAACAGACGGTATGCCAGTTGTGCTTGTAGTACTGTCTATACAGCATGAAAGTTGCTCCTGTTCTTCCTTCTCCTCCTCTTCCTCGTTGTCAATCAATCCATGCTGGGATGACATGAGCTTGGGCTGTGTGCAATCACCATGCATGGTTCTTTGCTCCATGTCCTCGTGCTCTGCCTGCAATGCATCCTCTTTCATTGTTAGCAGAGAGCTTTTCAAAATGCAGAGAATTGGGATTATCATGCTAATTATTGGGTCATCGCCCAAGTTTAGCAGAATGGTACAGATGTCTGACATCCATATCCACTCCTTAGGTCTTATGTGTGGAGTCTGAACTGAATAATGACTGGCTTGATGAAGCTGGCAGTCAACAACTGCCTTCTTCTGCTCACAAATCCTTTCCAACATCTGCAGTGTAGAGTTCCAACACGTGGGGACATCACACACCAGTCGGTGAGCCGGAAGCTGCAAGCGCTGCTGAACCACAGCAAGGGCGGCTGAAGCTGTAGCTGACTCTCTAAAATGGGCACACAGTTGACGTACTTTCTTAAGCAGAGCCGGCAGCTCAGGGTAGGTTTTGAGAAAACTCTGAACCACGATGATAAACACTTGGGCCAGGCATGGCACATGTATGAGCTCGCCTCACCTCAGAGCCACCACCAGGTTCCAACCATTGTCACACATGACCATGCCTGGCTGTATGTTCAACGGTGTCAGCCACAGATCTGACTGCTCTTTCAGAGCTGTCCACAACTCTTCAGCATTATGCGGTTTGTCACCTAAGCAGATTAGCTTCAGCACAGCCTGTTGGTGCTTAGCTGAGGCAGTGCTGCAGTGTTTCCAGCTTGTGACTGATGTGCTACTTTCAGAGATGGAGGTTGAAGAGGAGGCGAAAGAGGAGGTACAGGAGTTGTAGACTGTGGGGGCAACCCAGATTGACATAGGGCCTGCAATCCTCGAGGTTGGGAGGATGTGCACCATCCCAAGGTCCAACTGGGTCCTGGCTTCCACTATGTTAACCTAGTGTGCCATCAGCGAGATGTACCTTTCCTGCCCACAAGCACTTGTCCACGTGTCCATGGTTAGGTGGACCTTCCCAGTAACAACATTGTTGAGGGCATGGCTAATGTTGTGGGACACGTGCTTGTGTAATGCTGGGATGGCATACCAGGAGAGATAGTGGTGGCTGGGGAAAAAACTACCTTTGGACGGCTGCCGCCATCAGGTTGCGGAAAGCTTCCGTCTCCATGAGTCTAAAAGGCAACATTTCAAGCGCAAGCAGATGAGAAATTTGTAAAGTTAGTACTGTGGGCTGTGGGGCATTGAAGGCGTACTTCTGCTTGCGATCCAATGATTGTGGTATGGACAACTGAAGGCTGCGCTGGGTCAAGGATGTCAACGTGCTCGATGATGGTGCTAGTTGAGTCTGGGTAATGGCAGGTGTAGGGCAGGAGTCATCTTCACATGCACTGTGGACAGGGGATTGGCTTTCACGCACAACAGTGGAAGAAGAAGTGGTATTACCCGCAGACACTGTTCCTGGTGCCTGTCGTTCGGCCCCCAAAGTTGGGTGCTTTGATGCCATGTGCCTGATCATGCTGGTGGTGGTCAGGCTGGTAGTTTTGCTACCCCTGCTGATGCTGGCATGGCAGTTGTTGCAAATCGCCTGTTTGGGGTATCGGCAGAGTCTTTAAAAATCAATCAGACTCGGGAAGACCTTACAGTTGAACTGGCAACTTCCGTCATGTTGGTGTTGTGTGGTTGTGTGTTTTTGCCCACCTTCTGTCTGTCTTTGTGACAGATTGCCCTATCTGTTCCCCTAATAATTGAGTCCCCAACTACCAGCACCTGTCTGGCCTGCCCTCCTCTCCTATTTCCCTCCTTACTGGAGCAGTCACTCCTCGGCTTTCAGAGGACATGCCTGGCTGCAGCAGTGCTACCCCTGTACTGGCACCCCCCTCATCTGCCAACTTAGCAAACTTATTGGGGTGTGCCAGATCAGGACTAGCCTCCCTGGCACTCTTCCCTCTACCCTGCTTTTTAACTGTCACCCAGCTTGTTACTCCATTGTCCTGCAGCTCCATCCTACCACCCCCCCTCATCTATCCCATTGAGCGTCTGCTCAGGGAGCAGAAGACTCCTCTCCATATTGTCTATGGATCTCAGTGTTGCCAGCTGCATATTTAGATTCAGAATCTGGGTTTCCAAATGCACAACATGCTCACATCTCGCACAGCAGTATGCACCCTCGACCGGCTGATCAAGGATTGAATACATGTGGCAAGATGTGCACTGGATGGCATTAACAATAGTGGAGCACATTTCCTAATGGGGATTGCACCACACAGAAATGTTAAATAAAAAATAAATACAAAGTATTAATAAAAAACAGACAGCAATTCCTCCCTTGGAAACTCCCTGAATCCAAAGTCATTGAATCACAAGTCACACTTACCGCCGTTCACACGTACACTCAGGTCACACTCAGCTCTTTCACACTTGCTAAGCTGAAGATTTAAATATTTTTTTTCTCTATTTCCCCTCAACAGCAATCAACAGCAATCCACCTTGCTGTTCAATGCACTTCCAAAAAGGCAGGAACACTTCTCCTTCACTGAACACAGACCACTCTGTAGTGTCCAGCTTGGACACCCGGAAATCTGTCCACGCTGACAGACTCCCAAACACTCACTTACAGGTGCCAAAAACACCTCCATTACATAGTTGTAACCACACCCAGGTACCTATCACATGGCTAGTCAGGTGATCGTGACTGGACTGACCCATCTCTCCCAGTCACCTGGAAGCCTCCCAATGTCTAGTAAAACCCTCAGCAGTAGATCTGCTGAGCAAAACATACCAAGGCTTCCATCACAGGGCAACCCACATCTGTGATACATACCGCCCATTAATCACATGACCAGTCACTAGTGTTGAGCGATACATTCCGATACTTGAAAGTATCGGTATCGGATAGTATCGGCCGATACCCGAAAAATATTGAATATTGCAGATACCGATACCCGATACCAATACAAGTCAATGGGACTCAAGTATCGGAAGGTATCCTGGATGGTTCCCAGAGTCTGAAGGAGAGGAAACTCTCCTTCAGGCCCTGGGATCCATATTAATGTAAAAAATAAAGAATTAAAATAATAAATATGGATATACTCACCTCTCCGGTGGCCCCTGGACCTTACCGCTGCTAACCGGCAGCCTCCGTTCCTAAGAATAAGCGCGTGAAGGGCCTTCGATGACGTCGCGGCTTCTGATTGGTCGCGTGACCGCTCATGTGACCGCTCACGCGACCAATCACAAGCCGCGATGTCATCGAAGGTCCTAAACTCCTCATTCTTAGGAATGGAGGTGTTATGATCTGGTGGCCTAAGAGCAGCATGAGACGTACTCTGGAGAAGGTGGTACCTGTACTGACCACAGACCCTGAACTTAACACTGCAACTAGAAGTAGCTGTGGAATGTACCTATCACTCCCTAGACATCTCGACACAGCCGGAGGACTAATTACCCCTAGAGATAGAAAAGGGAAAACTATCTTGCCTCAGAGAAAATCCCCAAAGGATAGACAGCCCCCCACAAATATTGACTGTGAGAGGAGATAGCATCATGCAAATTATGCAACACCAGAAAATGACAATCTTCCTGATGGGCTGGCGCCATGCACATGGTCAGCTGTGTCCAAAACTGAGGTTTATTTTTAGCCAACGGTGTAGCATCAATGTCCCTCAAAGGAATAGGACTCTGCAAAGGCTGCAAGGGGAAACCACAACGTCTGGCAAATTCTAAGTCCATTAAGTTTAGAGCGGCGCCTGAATCCACAAATGCCATGACAGAAAATGACGATAATGAGCAGATCAGGGTCACAGATAACAGAAATTTATGTTGTACAGTACTAATGGTAACAGAACAGATTCTCTTGGTACGCTTAGGGCAATCAGAAATAACATGAGCAGAATCGCCGCAGTAAAAACACAACCTATTCTGACGTCTGAATCCTTGTCGTTCAGCTCTAGACACAATCCTATCACACTGCATAGGCTCAGGACTCCGCTCGGAAGACAATGCCATAGTGTGCACAACTCTGCTCTCACGCAAGCGCCGATCAATCTGAATGGCCAGAGACATAGAATCACTCAGACCAACAGGCATGGGGAACCCCACCATAACATCTTTAACGGATTCAGAAAGACCCTTTCTGAAAATTGCCGCCAAGGCATCCTCATTCCATTTAGGAATCAGAAGAGCACTGAATACATTGATGGCAGGCAAGGAACTGAGTCTCCAGGTGAGCTAAATAGGAAACCAACCAAGGATAATGAACCAGCTGATGCAGCCAACCTGCAGAAAGACAACACTACACAGTACCGCTTGTGACCACTAGAGGGAGCCCAAAAATAGAATTCACAACAGTACCCCCCCCTTGAGGAGGGGTCACCGAACCCTCATCAAGACCCCCAGGGTGATCAGGATGAGCCGCGTGGAAGGCACGAACCAAATCGGCCGCATGAACTTCAGAGGCGACAACCCAGGAATTATCCTCCTGACCATAGCCCTTCCACTTAACCAAATACTGAAGCCTCCGTCTAGAGATACGAGAATCCAAAATCTTCTCCACCACGTACTCCAATTCGCCCTCGACCAGCACCGGAGCAGGAGGCTCAACAGAAGGAACCACAGGTACCACATACCTCCGCAACAAAGACCTATGGAACACATTATGAATGGCAAACGATGATGGGAGATCCAAACGAAAAGACACCGGGTTAAGGATTTCCAAGATCTTATAAAGACCAATGAAGCGAGGCTTGAATTTAGGAGAGGAGACCTTCATAGGAACATACCGAGAAGACAGCCACACCAAATCCCCAACACGAAGTCGGGGACCCACACCGCGGCGGCGGTTGGCAAAGCGCTGAGCCTTCTCCTGTGACAACCTCAAATTGTCCACCACATGGTTCCAAATCTGCTGCAACCTATCCACCACAGAATCCACCCCAGGACAGTCAGAAGGCTCAACCTGACCCGAGGAAAAACGAGGATGGAAACCAGAATTGCAGAAAAAAGGCGAAACCAAAGTAGCAGAACTAGCCCGATTATTAAGGGCAAACTCGGCCAATGGCAAAAAAGTCACCCAATCATCCTGATCAGCAGAAACAAAACATCTCAAATAAGTTTCCAACGTCTGATTAGTTTGCTCGGTTTGGCCATTAGTCTGAGGATGGAAGGCCGACGAAAAAGACAAATCAATGCCCATCTTAGCACAAAAAGTCCGCCAAAACCTGGACACAAACTGGGATCCTCTATCAGACACAATATTCTCAGGAATGCCGTGCAAGCGAACCACATTCTGAAAAAATAGAGGAACCAAATCGGAAGAAGAAGGCAACTTAGGCAAGGGCACCAAATGGACCATCTTGGAAAAACGATCACACACCACCCAGATGACAGACATTCTCTGAGAGACTGGAAGATCCGAAATAAAATCCATGGAAATGTGCATCCAAGGCCTTTTCGGAACAGGCACGAGAACAGCAAGGCTTAGCCCGAGCACAAATCCTACAAGACTGCACAAAGGAACGCACATCCCGCGACAAGGAAGGCCACCAGAAGGACCTAGCCACCAAATCTCTGGTACCAAAAATCCCAGGATGACCCGCCAACACCGAAGAATGAACCTCGGAAGTAACTCTGCTGGTCCATCTATCCAGGACAAACAGTCTCTCTGGTGGACAACGGTCAGGTCTATCCGCCTGAAATTTCTGCAGCACTCGTCGCAAATCTGGGGAAATGGCAGACAAAATCACTCCCTCTCTGAGAATACCAGCCGGCTCAGAAACTCCCGGAGAGTCAGGCACCAAACTCCTAGAAAGTGCATCAGCTTTCACGTTCTTCGAACCAGGCAGGTATGAGACCACGAAGTTGAAACGGGAAAAAAACAACGACCAACGAGCCTGTCTAGGATTCAGGCGCTTGGCAGATTCAAGGTAAATCAGATTTTTGTGATCAGTCAAGACCACCACACGATGTTTAGCTCCTTCGAGCCAATGTCGCCACTCCTGAAATGCCCACTTCATAGCCAACAACTCCCGATTACCAACATCATAATTCCGCTCGGCAGGTGAAAACTTTCTTGAAAAGAAAGCACATGGCTTCATCACAGAGCCATCAGAGCTTCTCTGCGACAAAACAGCCCCTGCTCCAATCTCAGAAGCATCAACCTCGACCTGGAAGGGGAGAGAGACATCTGGCTGACATAAGACTGGAGCTGAAGAAAACCGGTGCTTCAGCTCCCGAAAGGCCTCCACGGCCGCAGGAGACCAATTAGTCACATCAGAACCCTTCTTGGTCAAATCCGTCAAAGGTTTAACCACGCTAGAAAAATTAGCGATGAAACGACGGTAAAAATTAGCAAAACCCAAGAACTTCTGAAGACTCTTAACAGACGTGGGCTGAGTCCAGTCATGAATAGCCTGGACCTTGACTGGGTCCATCTCCACAGTAGAAGGAGAAAAAATAAAACCCAAAAAGGAGACCTTCTGTACTCCGAAGAGGCATTT
The DNA here is from genome assembly GCF_051348905.1 of Ranitomeya variabilis. Taxonomy (NCBI): domain Eukaryota; kingdom Metazoa; phylum Chordata; class Amphibia; order Anura; family Dendrobatidae; genus Ranitomeya; species Ranitomeya variabilis. The sequence continues at coordinate 327,339,019 of NC_135235.1, read as the reverse complement.
TGAGCCCTTCACAAATAAAGCATTAGCACGCAGGACCTGAAACACCATCCTGACCTGCTTCACATGGGACTCCCAATCATCAGAAAAGACCAAAATGTCATCCAGATAAACAATCATAAATTTATTCAGATATTCTCGGAAGATGTCATGCATGAAGGACTGAAACACAGAAGGAGCATTAGAGAGTCCAAAAGGCATCACTAAGTACTCAAAATGGCCTTCGGGCGTATTAAATGCTGTTTTCCATTCATCTCCCTGCTTAATGCGCACAAGGTTATACGCACCACGGAGATCTATCTTGGTGAACCAACTGGCACCCTTAATCCGAGCAAACAAATCAGACAATAGTGGCAAAGGATACTGAAATTTGACTGTGATTTTATTCAGAAGACGATAATCTATACAAGGTCTCAAAGAACCGTCCTTCTTGGCCACAAAAAAAAAAAAAAAAAAACCTGCACCAAGAGGGGAAGAGGATGGGTGAATATGTCCCTTCTCCAGAGACTCCTTTATATAACTCCGCATCGCGGCATGCTCTGGTATAGACAAATTAAAAAGTCGTCCCTTAGGAAATTTACTACCAGGAATTAAATTTATAGCACAGTCACAATCCCTATGAGGAGGCAGGGCACAGGACCTGGGCTCATCAATTACATCCTGGTAGTCAGACAAAAACTCAGGGACCTCAGAAGGAGTGGAAGAAGCAATAGACACCAACGGAGTATCGCCATGAATTCCCTGACAACCCCAACTTGACACAGACATCGCTTTCCAATCTAAAACTGGATTATGAGCTTGCAGCCATGGCAGACCCAAAACGACAACATCATGCAAATTATGCAGAACAAGAAAGCGAATCACCTCCTGATGTACGGGAGTCATGCACATGGTCATTTGCGTCCAATACTGAGGCTTATTCTCAGCCAATGGCGTTACATCAATTCCCCTCAGAGGAATAGGAAATTTCAAAGGCTCCAGGACAAAACCACAGCGCCTGGCAAATGACAAATCCATCAGATTCAGGGCAGCACCCGAATCCACAAAAGCCATAACCGGGTAGTACGACAAAGAACAAATCAAAGTAACAGACAAAATAAATTTAGGCTGTATAGTACCAATGGTGACAGGTTTAGATTTCTTTTTTAAGCGTTTAGAGCATGCTGAGATAACATGAGTAGAATCACCACAGTAAAAGCACAACCCATTTTGACGTCTATGACTTTGTTGCTCAATTCTGGTCAGAGTTCGGTCACATTGCATAGACTCAGGTCTCTGTTCGGAAAATACCGCCAAAGGATGAGCAGATTTGCGCTCCCGCAAACGCCGATCAACCTGAATGGCTAAAGCCATAGAATCACTCAGACTTGCAGGGGTGGGAAACCCCACCATAACATTCTTAACGGCCTCAGAAAGACCTTCTCTGAAATTTGCAGCCAGGGCACACTCATTCCATTGAGTAAGCACCGACCATTTCCGAAATTTTTGACAATACACCTCTGCTTCATCCTGACCCTGAGAGATAGCCAGCAACACTTTTTCTGCCTGATTCTCAAGATTAGGCTCCTCATAAAGCAGTCCAAGAGCCAGAAAAAATGCATCTACATTAAGCAATGCAGGATCTCCTGGCGCCAGAGAGAAAGCCCTATCTTGAGGGTCGCCACGCAATAAGGAGATAACAATTTTAACTTGCTGAGCGGAATCACCAGAGGAACGAGGTCTCAGAGATAGAAATAACTTACAATTATTCTTAAAATTTAGAAACCTAGATCTATCTCCAGAAAACAACTCAGGAATGGGTATCTTTGGTTCTGACATAGGGCTATGAATAACAAAATCCTGAATACTTTGCACCCGTGCAGTAAGATGATCCACACTAGAAGTCAGAGTCTGAACATTCATGTCTGCAGCTGAGCTCAAAACCACCCAGAGTTCAAGGGGATGAAAGAAGCTAAACAGACTGCAGCAAAGGAAAAGCGGGAGGAAAAAAAAAAATGTACGCAGGTCTTCTTTTTATCCCACTTCTGCGATGCATTAAACACTTTTTGGCCTGCTATACTGTTATGATCCTTAGTGGTTGAGGATCACAAATTACTCCAGCTAAGTAACAAACATAGGACAAGCTCTAGGGAGGTGGCAAACTGGACTGACCGCAAATCTGAACCTATTCAAACACACTAGAAGTAGCCGGTGAACGTGCCTAAAAATCCTAGACGTCTCGAGCCAGCCTGAGGAACTAACTACCCCTAGAGAGAAAGAAAGACCTCTATTGCCTCCAGAGAAATAATCCCCAAAGATATAGAAGCCCCCAACAGATAATAACGGTGAGGTAAGAGGAAGGCACATACACAGGGGTGAAAGCAGATTCAGCAAATGAGGCCCACTAATACTAGATAGCAGAAAATAGAAAAGGAAATCTATGCGGTCAGTAAAAAACCCTTACAAAATATCCACTCTGAGATTTCAAGAACCCCCACACCAACTAACGGTGTGGGGGGAGAAACTCATTCCCCTAGAGCAACCAGCAAGCGAGGAAATCACATTTTAGCGAGCTGGACTAAAAACATAATGAACACTGATAATCAAAAAATGATCAAACAAAAACGTAGCTTGTCTTGGAGAGACTGGGAGCAAGGTAGACTCAAGGAATCAGAAGAGCACTGAATACATTGATAGCAGGCAAGGAACTGAGTCTCCAGGTGAGCTAAATAGGATACCAACCAAGGATAACGAACCAGCTGATGCAGCCAACCTGCAGAAAGACAACACTACACAGTACCGCTTGTGACCACTAGAGGGAGCCCAAAAATAGAATTCACAACACCCCCCACAAATATTGACTGTGAGAGGAGAGGGAAAAACATACACAGACTGAAATCAGAATTTAGCAAAGGAGGCCACTTCTAGCTAAATAGAAAGGATAGGACAGAGTACTGTGTGGTCAGTATTAAAACACTAGAAAATATCCACCACAGAAAATACAAAATGTCCACAGCTAACTAAAGATATGGAGGGTATATCTGCATCTCCAGAGATACCAGCTTGGCTAAACAAATCCTTATACAGACCAAGCTGGACAAGACAAAAACATGGAAAAGAACTGAACAATAAGGCCACAGCATGTGGACAGCAAAAAATCAAGGCCAGAACTTATCTTTGATGAAATGAACAGCAAAGCAGGAGAGACCAGGCAGGGATGTGAATCCTCCAGGAACAATGGACAACTGGCACTGACTAAAGGGTCAAGCAAGACTAAATAGCCCAGTCAGAATTGCAAAAAGTGAACACACCTGATAAATGCTGCGATTCAGAGACAGCAGCGCTACCACTTACAACCACCGGAGGGAGCCCAAGAGCAGAATTCACAACACGGAGGCTGCCGGTTACAGCGGTAAGGTTCAGGGGCCGATACCCGATACTTGCGGTATCAGAATGCTTAACACTACCAGTCACCATACCACTCTCTCTCCCTCTCTCTCTCTCTCTCTCTCTCTCTCTCTCTCTCTATATATATATATATATGTCAGTGAGACACACATATATATATTTTTTATATATATTTATATTTCATACAGAGCTAGATAGCAGAACAGCCGGTAATTCACTTGTCGGCTTTTGCTAAATCATTACAGAACCTGACAGGATTTGAGACATGGTTTACCTACAGTGAACCATTGCATAGCTGTTAGATTTATATATGTCCCTCACTAATAATGTTAGTAGTGTGTGTGTAAAGTTTTGGAGCTGTAGGTGTTAAATTAAGGGATTAATTAAAGGAAAAAACTGGCATGGGCTCCCACACAATTTTCTCTAGCAGAGAGGGAAAGCCAGTGACTGAGAGCAGATATTAATAGCCTAGAGAGGGACCATGGTTACTGCTCCCCCTGCCGGGCTAAAAAAATCTGCCCCCAGCCACCCCAAATCTGTAAGATGTGCCTATTCCGGCACTTAGCCTCTCTCTTCCCATTGCCCTGTGGCAGTGGCATATGGGGTAATAAGGGGTTAATGTCACCTTGCTATTGTAAGGTGACATTAAGCTGGGTTAATAGTGGAGAGGTGTCAATAAGACGCCTATCTATTATTAATCCAACAGTATGAAAGGGTCAAAAATACACACACACATTAAGAGTAAAGTCTTTTAATGAAATAATGAAAGACACAGTTTTATCATCTTTATTACACGCTCAATTCAAGCAAAGCCCTCGTTTTTCTGTAAAAACATCCAAAATAGAAGCAACAATATCCCATACCTGTCCGCCGTACAGTCAAGTCCCACTCTGCAATCCATCTCAAGGAGTTAAATAGTTTACAACCTGGAGCCATGGTAATGCTACCGGCCAGGCTGTAAACCACGAAGGAATGAATGACAAGCTGCCTGCACAGCCTCTCCTCCTGACCGGACATGAACTCATTAGAGTGGGAAAGTTTCTGAGCATTTTCCCACGCTGTCAAGTTCACCGTGTCAGGTGGGGAGTCTGTGCAGCCTCAGTGCTCAATTTGCAGAATGGGCAAAACATATTTGGAACAGGTCCCTAGTTTACAAAGAAGATTATGTTCAATGATGAGGCAAACTTTTCTCGGTGGGCCATTTATATGGATACACCTAAATAATATGGGAATTGTGACAGTTTTCTTGCGTATTGTGTCTTGCATTGATATCTGCTGCAATGACCCGGGTACTGCATTCACCAGACATCAACACAATTTCTATCTTCTCCTCATGTGTTACCCTCTGCGACATGTCAGTGGCTGTAAACAAAGTGAAACTTGTAAATAACTCATAAAGGAATAAAGTCACATTAAAACCAAGCACACCATTGTTTTTCTTGTGAAATTCTCAATAAGTTTGATGTGTCACATGACCCTCTTCCCATTGGAAAAAGTAAAGTTGGATCTAAAATGTCCAACTTCAAAATTGCCGCCATGGTCACCACCCATCTTGAAAAGTTTTCCCCCTCCCATATGCTAATGTGCCACAAACAGGAAGTTCACATCACCAACCATTCCCATTTATTTAGGTGTGTATCCATAAACATGTCCCACCCTGTACTTAAAGCAACAGTCCACAAACACCCCGACCCCTTTCACATGTAACACAGATAGGACAGACACAGCCCCAGGCATGTTACCTCTTCTCCACAGTCACTGCAGTCCAGGCAATCAGGATCCAGGAACACAGTTATAATCCAACAGGGAAACTATTCTTTTTTAGGATCAAAAAGGTAGAAAAGGTAGTTGCAGTAACTATGGTCAAACTTCCTGCTCTTCCCCTATTATTCTTCATCACTATAGCATTGGCAGCAATGGCGGCAGTAATAGTGATAGTCCCCCGTGACAGTTCCTAGTCCAACTTCTGAATGCTGATAGTCCTTAGCAGGGCACCACACAGTCCTGTGCCAACTTCACTGCCAGTAGGTCCGAGACAGCACTCTCTTTTCCCTCCAGGGGTCTGGCCAGCTCCCAACAGGGGAGCACATCCTGCCACGGGCACACTTGGCCGGGTTCTCCCTTAGAAGCCCCAGCCTCCTCTTCCCTAGAGACTGCTCTGCACCTAAATTAACCCCTTCTGTCCCTGCCTCTAGTATGTGAATAACAAACACAGCACAATAGTTATATGTAACACCCCAGGTTCCTGATTGTTACAGTGGTATTGCTTTCCTCACGAGGAAAGTGATGTCATGCTTGGAAGCGAGGAAGGGTTCCTTTTTTCAGGTATTCAAAAACATGCAACATGTTCTTACTCCAGGCCTGAAGGGGGAGCTCTGATCCAGCTTGTGGGTGGCTCCGCTATATATATTCTGGCTGGACGGGAAGTAAGTGAGTAGTCTGTCAGAGGGACAGAGGAGAGAGCAGTCAGACAGTGAGAGTCAGGAAGACTGAAGGGGCCGTGCAGCCATATGAGGTGCTGTAGCTCCTGAAAGGACAAGAAAATAAAGGAACAAGCTGTAGAGAGCATGATGGAGTTAAGAGGCACAGGAGAGTGAAGGGATGGAGAGAGAAGCTGTGACTGGGCTTCCTCCATGCAAGTTACCTGTCCACCATTAACGCCCGAGGACACAGTAGCAGATAGGGCCCGGGTCATGATAGAGATCCTGTAAAAAGGCTAGAGCTACCTGTCGTATGGGTAGTGTACTACCAACAAAGAGGATAGAGAGAAAATGTGAGGACCTTGTGTGAGGGAAGGCTTCCAACCCCACCTGGTAAGGGGATTCCAGATTCGCTTCCAAGCCAGCCAGACCATAACAGCACCTGTAATCCGGTACCCTGGACTGAGGCTGCCTGAATTCTTCAGTAAAGAGGTAAAGAGACTGCAACCCTGTGTCCTCCTTTCCTTTCTATACCACCTACCACCTGTCCCAACTACACCAGGAGCCCTGGGGACCCAGCCTCACCTGTCGGAAGCCATACCATCCCTGCTGCCATAACAGAGGACCCCTTTAAGCAGTGTCGGTCACCTCTGACTGAATAACACAGGTAGCGTCACAAACTTTTCTTATTTCACAAACCACTTTAAAGACCATCCCTATTACTTGGGCGCCCTTGGACTTGGTCACCGCCGCTGTGACACTTCCCCTTTAAGTACCGGACCCGGTACCGAGTACCCCACAGCCCTGGCGGGTGTTCCATATACATGGCAGACACAGCACATTTAACAGTGTGACAAAAAGGGGATAACATTAAAGCATAAGTGGTACATAGCATTACACAACAGCAAAACATTAATATGTTAATGTAAAGGTACACCATTCGGGTACCACATAAAGTGCATGGGACCAGCACATAGGAGAGAAAGGGAAGCAATGAGATTCTCTACCACCTCCTTACAGTTTAATATATATATAATTCACAAAGCATCACAACTCAGAAATTTAAATCAACGGTCTACCCCAAGAAGTATCCGTGTTTCATTTTTGATGCTCACTTCTTTGACTTTGCGCATACCACCTAAATTCAAGGGCCTGATAAATGTGCTCACTTTGGTATACAAAACTAACATGCTTTTCTTGCCTGTATTTTTTAAAGTAATGAGAATACAATTTTTGAATAATCTATTACACAATGTACACATTAACAATTTTGAATACCTGTTAGTAGTCGATTTTATCAACTATACGCCTGACAATCAGGTTTTAAATCTCTTTTAATAGATGAATTTAACAACCGTCTGCACAAGAACAATACTTTATACAACTGCCTTCAGCTCAGTCTTTAGCAATGGTGACTTGATGTATAAATGATCTGTAGGAAGATAGATCTGGTGCAAGCCTAGAAAGGTCCACTAGGGCATTTTCCTCCATTATTTTGATATTGTCAAGCCATCGGGTTGCAGGTCTTCCTCTATACCTTTTTTCTTCCATTCCTCTGACCATTATGTCCTTCTTCAGTGATTGCTATCTTCGTTTGATGTGTCCAAAGAATTGAAGTCATACTCTTTTACTGATGTTGTCTGCCTTTTGCTTTTGACATTCATCTTTTTTGATAATCTTTATGGTCTCTACTGTTAACAATGGCTGTGAGGGTCTCTTCTGCCTCTTGTTTATTGTCTTGCTGGCTTCTTCAGTATATAATCTTTATATGTGTTCTCAGGCTTTCTTTCACCCATGTCCAGTGATTAAATCAGTTATGCAGACCGTTCCAAAAAACTTCAGGTATGTTGGGTAAATCAAAGTTCAAAACTACCTGTTGTCTTGTACGTTTGCTCAGCTTGACTCTATCTTTTCTGTCAAAAGTTCATGATCAGTTCCATAGTCAGCTCCTGGACTTGTTTTCACGATAATAATTGACGACTTCCATCTTTGGTGAAGATGTATGTAATCAAACTGATTTTTATAGGCCCCATTCAGTGATGTCAATGTGTAGAGTGTCAGTTGTTATTTTTGAATAAGATGTTTATGATTTATTGTACAAAAGTCTATGAATCTTCTTTCACTCTATTTTTGTTCACCAAGTCCAAAGTTTCCAACAACGATTCCATGTTTGCCATGGCCTACTTTGGGATTCAAGCCTCCCATCATAATGAGTAATTATTGTTTTGGCATCTTGTTGATTTCCTCTTGAATTTGATCGTATAATAGTTCCATGTCCTCCTCCTTAGCATCTGTTGGTTGTATAACAATAATTTGGATTGGTGTTCCTTGTAGTCGTATTGAGATGACTCAGTCACTGGCTACCTTGTACTGCAGGACAGTGATGGTCAATCTTCAATTGAGAATAAAAGCTACACAGTTTCTTCTTTGGATATCATTGCTAGTAGAGTAGACTTAATGTTCGTTTGACTGGAAATGTCCAGATTGAGACCATATTCATTTGCTAATTACAAGTAAGCCGAGTCCTGTTATGTCTATTTCGGCTTTGAAAATGTCGAGTTTGCTTCAGTTCATGGTTCATACATTCCAAGTTCTGAACTTTATGAAATCACTGCAGCTTTTGATATTCCCTTTCGACCAAGCAATATCAGCACCAAGATGGTGCGTCTTAAGCATTGATCATACTCAGGTCAACCATCTTCTCTTCCAAAGTAGCTTGTTAAGTGGCTTGCAACCTAACTGTGCAACTTCCAGCACTATACAGAATCCCTTTAGTTCTACTTTCCATAAAGTTTTTTAAGCATAATGTGGAAGTAAATTGACAGACCATTCTTCCATGCAGTAATGTGGCACACATGAAGGAGCCATATTTAATCAGTGTTATATGTTGTCAATACAAAGCTCCTCGTTTCCAGGTACTTACCTGCACGCAACCTCCAATCCCCACAAGATCTCATTCTCTACTCCCTGCTTATCTCCTCTTCCCACAATTACATATGTAGGGGATGTGGTATTTATATTGCTCCCTTTTCTCCCCAACCCCTGTTTGTATATATTGTATTTAATTAGTGTGTTCCTACATGGTGGTACTGCTACACATAAAGTGTATTACCACTTTGTTTAAGAGTATTGCTACACCTTATGTGTATTGCTCTGACTATATATATATATATATATATATATATATATATATATATATATATATATATATATATATATATATATATATATATATATATATTTGATTGTTTACATGTATTTCACATTTACTGTTTGATAAGGAAAGGAAGTACCCCGGGGCCGGTCGCTAGGTATAGTGTTAGGGGAGCAGTACCCCAAGTTGGCCACTAGATGGGGGCATAATAGATATAGGTATTCAGTATAGTTTAGCATACCAAATAGTTAACTGTAGGAGGGGCATAAGTCAGAGAGGTCTTCCAGGTTTAATTCAGTTGGGGCCAGGGCACCTGTGTGTAACACAGGGCTGGCTAGCCCAGGGCAACACCGTGCCCCACAACATTTGTCAGAAGAGTGGGCCCTGCCTGGAAGCAAGCAAAATCCCTTTAACAGGTGGTACTCATACAATACATGCAACATGTTCTGATTTCAGGCCAGAAGTGGGAGCTCTGAACCCGATTGCAGGGGAGTTTCCCCTGGATATATATGTATTCTGGCTTGGAGGAGAAGTTAGAATAGCTAGGAGTATAGCCCTATATATAAAGCTTAACTTTTAATAAATAACACATAAAATAGACAACTCAGCTGACACAAACCAAAAAAGTGCTCATGTGAAACAGTGCTCAAACAATAAAAATTGGTTAGATCTCACCAATAGTAGTAGAGCGGAATGACTCTCCAAAGTTGGTATATGTATGGTCACCAACAAAGACCTCCTAGTGTCCTTAACCGGAGGTCCATCGTCCATATGTAGGGAAAGGGGCTGGATATGGGGTATATGCTGCCTTCCCTGTAAAACCCGTTCCAGCTCCTTTCCTCACAAGGACAGGCCCCAAGTGATCCCTAACTATGGACTCCACCAGACCATGGACCATACCAGATTCTCCCAACGCGTTTCATATCCAATATCGGACACTCATCAGAGGAGCAGAAGTGCCAGTGAAGCCTGGCCAGTAGTCAAATCAAAATAAGATAAACAGTCCTTTTTAAGAAATCCTTTTAGAAAAACGAGAAACCCGCAGTGGCTAGGTACCCATATTGCTGTTTGGGTAACCAAGTTACTGTACTTGGTTTTATTATGTATACCCCTCCTCACATGTAAAGCGCCATGGAATAAATGATGATTTAATAATAAATAATAATAATAACTAGATGGGCATTTCCTGAAGGAAATACATGGTGCTTGAACAGCGCTGCCAGCTTTACAGCAGCACTTTTCACACAAGGGACCAGGGGGGCCACTTACTTTTCCACACCCGGGGCCGGGGGCGCACTTACTTTTGCACAAGGGGCCGGGGGCGCACTTACTTTTGCACACGGGGCCGGGGGCGCACTTACTTTTGCACACGGGGCCGGGGGCGCACTTACTTTTGCACACGGGGCCGGGGGCGCACTTACTTTTGCACAGGGGGCCGGGGGCGCACTTACTTTTGCACACGGGGCGGGGGGCGCACTTACTTTTGCACAGGGGGCCGGGGGCGCACTTACTTTTGCACACGGGGCCGGGGGCGCACTTACTTTTGCACACAGGGCGGGGGGCGCACTTACTTTTGCACACGGGGCCGGGGGCGCACTTACTTTTGCACACGGGGCCGGGGGCGCACTTACTTTTGCACACGGGGCCGGGGGCGCACTTACTTTTGCACACGGGGCCGGGGGCGCACTTACTTTTGCACACGGGGCCGGGGGCGCACTTACTTTTGCACACGGGGCCGGGGGCGCACTTACTTTTGCACACGGGGCGGGGGGCACACTTACTTTTGCACACGGGGCCGGGGGCGCACTTACTTTTGCACACGGGGCGGGGGGCGCACTTACTTTTGCGCACGGGGCCGGGGGCGCACTTACTTTTGCGCACGGGGCCGGGGGCGCACTTACTTTTACACACGGGGCGGGGGGCGCACTTACTTTTGCCCACGGGGCCGGGGGCGCACTTACTTTTGCACACGGGGCGGGGGCGCACTTACTTTTGCACACGGGGCCTTGGGCGCACTTACTTTTGCACACGGGGCCGGGGGCGCACTTACTTTTGCACACGGGGCCGGGGGCGCACTTACTTTTGCACACGGGGCCGGGGGCGCACTTACTTTTGCACACGGGGCCGGGGGCGCACTTACTTTTGCACACGGGGCGGGGGGCGCACTTACTTTTGCACACGGGGCCGGAGCGCACTTACTTTTGCACACGGGGCCGGAGCGCACTTACTTTTGCACATGGGGCCGGGGGCGCACTTACTTTTGCACACGGGGCCGGGGGCGCACTTACTTTTGCACACGGGGCCGGGGGCGCACTTACTTTTGCACACGGGGCGGGGGGCGCACTTACTTTTGCACACGGGGCCGGGGGCGCACTTACTTTTGCATACGGGGCCGGGGGCGCACTTACTTTTGCGCACAGGGCCGGGGGTGCACTTACTTTTGCACACGGGGCCGGGGGCGCACTTACTTTTGCACACGGGGCGGGGGGCGCACTTACTTTTGCACACGGGGCCGAGGGCGCACTTACTTTTGCACACGGGGCCGGGGGCGCACTTACTTTTGCACACGGGTCCGGGGGCTCACTTACTTTTGCACACGGGGCCAGGGGCGCACTTGCTTTTGCACACGGGGCCGGGGGCGCACTTACTTTTGCACACGGGGCCGGGGGCGCACTTACTTTTGCACACGGGGCGGGGGGCGCACTTACTTTTGCACACAGGGCCGGGGGCGCACTTACTTTTGCACACGGGGCGGGGGGCGCACTCATTTTTGCACACGGGGCCGGGGGCGCACTTACTTTTGCACACGGGGCCGGGGGCGCACTTACTTTTGCACACGGGGCCGGGGGCGCACTTACCTTTGCACACGGGGCCGGGGGCGCACTTACTTTTGCACACGGGGCCGGGGGCGCACTTACTTTTGCACACGGGTATGTGGGCGCACTTAGTTTTGCACACGGGGACGGGGGCGCACTTACTTTTGCACACGGGGCCGGGGGCACACTTACTTTTGCACACGGGGCCGGGGGCGCACTTACTTTTGCACACGGGGCCGGGGGGGCACTTACTTTTCACACACGGGGCCGGGGGCGCACTTACTTTTGCACACGGGGCCAGGGGCGCACTTACTTTTGCACACGGGGCCGGGGGCGCACTTACTTTTGCACACGGGGCCGGGGGCGCACTTACTTTTGCACACACGGGGTCGGGGGCGCACTTACTTTTGCACACGGGGCCGGGGGCGCACTTACTTTTCACACACGGGGCCGGGGGGGCACTTACTTTTCACACACGGGGCCGGGGGGGCACTTACTTTTCACACACGGGGCCGGGGGGCACTTACTTTTCACACACGGGGCCGGGGGGGCACTTACTTTTCACATACGGGACGAGAGGGTGTCATAGTCACTTTATTCTGATGTTTGACTTTGATAAATCATCATGTCCTAAAATGGACACCGTACATTTGCATAGCTGCCATCTTTGGAAGGTCAAGTTGGGGGTAATGGAAAGTTCGCCATTATTTCCTATGGGAATTTTTTTTTTTAAATGCGATTTAAATAAAATCTACATATCGGATCGACTATAAAAGTCATAGCACACCTGTCCCCACCGAGGGCTTCGAAACGCCGCCTGAACGGGGTCTCTGCGCCGAGCGGTTCGGGCCGCATTAATTGCGGAAAACGCGGAGAAGAAGGAGAATAATAACTAGATGGGCATTTCCTGAAGGAAATACATGGTGCTTGAACAGCGCTGCCAGCTGCCAATGAACCTCAGGAGCAAGTCTGGCATGCAGGGCCCTGCCCCTGGGTATCCAATTTGGCCCCTTGGTAGCCACTTTGATGTGCGGGGGCCCTTGTTAGCAACTTTGGCCCCTTGGTAGCCATTTTGGCATGCAGGAATCCTTGGTAGCCACTTTGGCCACATCCTCTTATATACAGACATTACTCCTATATACAGACACAACTCCTACATACAGACATCCCTCTATATACAGACACCACTCCTATATACAGACATCCCTCTATATACAGACACCACTCCTATATACAGACATCCCTCTATATACAGACACCACTCCTATATACAGACATCCCTCTATATACAGACATATCTCCTATATTCAGACATCCCCCTATATAGAGACACCACTCCTATATACAGACATCCCTCTGTATACAGACACAACTCCTATATACAGACATCCCTCTATATACAGACACCACTCCTATATACAGACATCCCTCTATATACAGACACCACTCCTATATACAGACATCCCTCTATATACAGACAACACTCTTATATACAGACATCCCTCTATATACAGACACCACTCCTATATACAGACATCCCCCTATATACAGACACCACTCCTATATACAGACATCCCCCTATATACAGACACCACTCCTATATACAGACATCCCTCTGTATACAGACACCACTCCTATATACAGACATCCCTCTATATACAGACACCACTCCTATATACAGACATCCCTCTATATACAGACACCACTCCTATATACAGACATCCCTCTATATACAGACATATCTCCTATATTCAGACATCCCCCTATATAGAGACACCACTCCTATATACAGACATCCCTCTGTATACAGACACAACTCCTATATACAGACATCCCTCTATATACAGACAACACTCCTATATACAGACATCCCTCTATATACAGACACCACTCCTATATACAGACATCCCTCTATATACAGACATCTCTCCTATATACAGACATCCCTCTATATACAGACACCACTCCTATATAGAGACATCCCTCTATATACAGACATCTCTCCTATATACAGACATCCCTCTATATACAGACAACACTCCTATATACAGACATCCCCCTATATACAGACACCACTCCTATATACAGACATCCCTCTATACACAGACACCACTCCTATATACAGACATCCCTCTATATACAGACACCACTCCTATATACAGACATCCCTCTATATACAGACATCACTCCTATATACAGACATCCCTCTATATACAGACACCACTCCTATATACAGACATCCCTCTATATACAGACACCACTCCTATATACAGATATCCCCCTATATACAGACACCACTCCTATATACAGACATCCCCCTATATACAGACACCACTCCTATATACAGACATCCCTCTGTATACAGACACCACTCCTACATATAGACATCCCTCTATATACAGACACCACTCCAATATACAGACATCCCTCTATATACAGACACCACTCCTATATACAGACATCCCCCTATATACAGACACCACTCCTATATACAGACATCCCTCTGTATACAGACACCACTCCTATATACAGACATCCCTCTATATACAGACACCACTCCTATATACAGACATCCCTCTATATACAGACATCACTCCTATATACAGACACCCCTCTATATACAGACACCACTCCTATATACAGATATCCCCCTATATACAGACACCACTCCTATATACAGACATCCCCCTATATACAGACACCACTCCTATATAAAGACATCCCTCTATATACAGACATCACTCCTATATACAGACATCCCTCTATATACAGACACCACTCCTATATACAGACATCCCTCTATATACAGACACCACTCCTATATACAGATATCCCCCTATATACAGACACCACTCCTATATACAGACATCCCCCTATATACAGACACCACTCCTATATACAGACATCCCTCTGTATACAGACACCACTCCTACATACAGACATCCCTCTATATACAGACACCACTCCAATATACAGACATCCCTCTATATACAGACACCACTCCTATATACAGACATCCCCCTATATACAGACACCACTCCTATATACAGACATCCCTCTGTATACAGACACCACTCCTATATACAGACATCCCTCTATATACAGACACCACTCCTATATACAGACATCCCTCTATATACAGACATCACTCCTATATACAGACACCCCTCTATATACAGACACCACTCCTATATACAGATATCCCCCTATATACAGACACCACTCCTATATACAGACATCCCCCTATATACAGACACCACTCCTATATACAGACATCCCTCTATATACAGACACCACTCCTATATACAGACATCCCTCTGTATACAGACACCACTCCTATATACAGACATCCCTCTATATACAGACACCAGTCCTATATACAGACATCCCTCTATATACAGACACCACTCCTATATACAGACATCCCTGTATATACAGACATCTCTCCTATATAGAGACATCCCTCTATATACAGACACCACTCCTATATACAGATATCCCCCTATATACAGACACCACTCCTATATACAGACATCCCCCTATATACAGACACCACTCCTATATACAGACATCCCCCTATATACAGACACCACTCCTGTATACAGACATCCATCTGTATACAGACACCACTCCTATATACAGACATCCCTCTATATACAGACACCACTCCTATGTACAGACATTTCTCTATATACAGACACCACTCCTATATACAGACATCCCCCTATATACAGACACCACTCTTATATACAGACATCCCTCTATATACAGACACCACTAATATATACCGACATCCCTCTATGTACAGACACCACTCCTATAAACAGACATCCCTCTATATACAGACATCTCTCCTATATACAGACATCCCTCTATATACAGACACCACTCCTATATACAGACATCCCTCTATATACAGACACCACTCCTATATACAGACATCCCTGTATATACAGACATCTCTCCTATATAGAGACATCCCTCTATATACAGACACCACTCCTATATACAGACATCCCCCTATATACAGACACCACTCCTATATACAGACATCCCCCTATATACAGACACCACTCCTATATACAGACATCCCCCTATATACAGACACCACTCCTATATACAGACATCCCTCTGTATACAGACACCACTCCTATAAACAGACATCCCCCTATATACAGTTATCACTCCTATATACAGACATCCCTCTATATACAGACACCACTCCTATATACAGACATCCCTCTATATACAGACACCACTCCTATATACAGACAATCCCCTATATACAGACACAACTCCTATATACAGACATTCCCCTATATACAGACACCACTCCTATATACAGACAACCCTCTAAATACAGACACCACTCCTATATACAGAAATCCCCCTATATACAGACTCCTATATACAGGTCAGAGTTGTGGGTCACTTACTTTTCACACACGGGGCCGGGGGGCACTTACTTTTCACACACGGGGCCGGGGGGCACTTACTTTTCACACACGGGGCCGGGGGCACTTACTTTTCACACACGGGGCGGAACTTACTTTTCACACACGGAGCCGGGGGGGCACTTACTTTTCACACACGGGGCCGGGGGGGCACTTACTTTTCACACACGGGGCCGGAGGCGCACTTACTTTTGCACACGGGGCCGGGGGCGCACTTACTTTTGCACACGGGGCCGGGGGCGCACTTACTTTTGCACACGGGGCCGGGGGCGCACTTACTTTTGCACACGGGGCCGGGGGCGCACTTACTTTTGCACACGGGGCCGGGGGCGCACTTACTTTTGCACACGGGGCCGGGGGCGCACTTACTTTTGCACACGGGGCCGGGGGCGCACTTACTTTTGCACACGGGGCCGGGGGCGCACTTACTTTTGCACACGGGGCCGGGGGGCACTTACTTTTCACACACGGGGCCGGGGGGCACTTACTTTTCACACACGGGGCGGAACTTACTTTTCACACACGGGGCCGGGGGGGCACTTACTTTTCACACACGGGGCCGGGGGGGCACTTACTTTTCACACACGGGGCCGGGGGCGCACTTACTTTTGCACACGGGGCCGGGGGCGCACTTACTTTTGCACACGGGGCCGGGGGCGCACTTACTTTTGCACACGAGGCTGGGGGCGCACTTACTTTTGCACACGGGGCCGGGGGCGCACTTACTTTTGCACAAGGGGCCGGGGGCGCACTTACTTTTGCACACTGGGCCGGGGGCGCACTTACTTTTGCACACGGGGCCGGGGGCGCACTTACTTTTGCACACGAGGCCGGGGGCGCACTTACTTTTGCACACGGGGCCGGGGGCGCACTTACTTTTGCACACGGGGCCGGGGGCGCACTTACTTTTGCACACGGGGCCGGGGGCGCACTTACTTTTGCACACGGGCCGGGGGCGCACTTACTTTTGCACACGGGGCCGGGGGCGCACTTACTTTTGCACACGGGGCCGGAGGCGCACTTACTTTTGCACACGGGGCCGGGGGCGCACTTACTTTTGCGCACGGGGCCGGGGGCGCACTTACTTTTGCACACGGGGCCGGGGGCGCACTTACTTTTGCACACGGGGCCGGGGGCGCACTTACTTTTGCACACGGGGCCGGGGGGGGCACTTACTTTTCACACACGGGGCTGGGGGGGCACTTACTTTTCACACACGGGGCCGGGGGGCACTTACTTTTGACACACGGGGCCGGGGGGGCACTTACTTTTGATACACGGGGCCGGGGGGGCACTTACTTTTCACACACGGGGCCGGGGGGCACTTACTTTTCACACACGGGGCCGGGGGGGCACTTACTTTTCACACACGGGACGAGAGGGTGTCATAGTCACTTTATTCTGATGTTTGACTTTGATAAATGATCATGTCCTAAAATGGACACCGTACATTTGCATAGCTGCCATCTTTGGAAGGTCAAGTTCGGGGTAATGGAAAGTTCGCCATTATTTCCTATGGGAAATTTTTTTTTTTAAATGCGATTTAAATAAAATCTACATATCGGATCGACAATAAAAGTCATAGCACACCTGTCCCCACCGAGGCCTTCGAAACGCCGCCTGAACGGGGTCTCTGCGTCGAGCGGTTCGGGCCGCATTAATTGCGGAAAACGCGGAGAAGAATAATAAAATATAAGAAATCGGATTACAATATGTTGCTTGAACCTAGGAGGGTTCAAGCACCATAATAACTAGATGGGCATTTCCTGAAGGAAATACATGGTGCTTGAACAGCGCTGCCAGCTGCCAATCAACCTCAGGAGCAAGTCTGGCATGCAGGGCCCTGCCCCTGGGTATCCAATTTGGCCCCTTGGTAGCCACTTTGATGTGAGGGGCCCCTTGTTAGCAACTTTGGCCCCTTGGTAGCCATTTTGGCATGCAGGAATCCTTGGTAGCCACTTTGGCCACATCCTCTTATATACAAACATCACTCCTATATACAGACACCACTTCTATATACAGACATCCCTCTATATACAGACACCACTACCATATACAGAGATCCCTCTATATACAGACACCACTCCTATATACAGACATACCCCTATATACAGACAGCACTACAATATACAGAAATCCCACTATATACAGACACCACTTCTATATAAAGACATCCCTCTATATACACACACCACTCCTATATACAGACACCACTCCTATGTGCAGGCACCTCTCCTATATACAGACATCCCTCTATATACAGACACCACTCCTATATACAGACATCCCACTATATACAGACACCACTCCTATATTCAGACATCCCCCTATATACAGACATCCCCCTATATACAGACATCTCTATTATATACAGACATCCCTCTATATACAGACATCTCTCCTATATACAGACATCCCTCTATATACAGACAGTACTCCTATATACAGACATCCCCCTATATACAGACACCACTCCTATATACAGACATCCCTCTATATACAGACATCCCTCTATATACAGACACCACTCCTATATACAGACATCCCCCAATATAGAGACACCACTCCTATATACAGACATCCCTCTATATACAGACACCACTCCTATATACAGACATCCCCCTATATACAGACACCACTCCTATATACAGACACCACTCCTATATGCAGGCACCTCTCCTATATACAGACATCCCTCTATATACAGACACCACTCCTATATACAGACATCCCCCTATATACAGACACCACTCCTATATACAGACATCCCCCTATATACAGACACCACTCCTATATACAGACATCCCCCTATATACAGACACCACTCCTATATACAGACATCCCTCTATATACAGACACCACTCCTATAAACAGACATCCCTCTATATACAGACACCACTCTTATATACAGACATCCCTCTATATACAGACACCACTCCTATATACAGACATCCCTCTGTATGCAGACACCACTCCTATATACAGACATCCCGCTATATACAGACACCACTCCTATATACAGACATCCCTCAAAATACAGACACCACTCCTATATACAGACATCCCCCTATATACAGACACCACTCCTATATACAGACATCCCCCTATATACAGACACCACTCCTATACACAGACATCCCTCTGTATACAGACACCACTCCTATATACAGACATCCCTCTATATACAGACACCACTCCTATATACAGACACCACTCCTATATGCAGGCACCTCTCCTATATACAGACATCCCTCTATTTACAGACACCACTCCTATATACAGACATCCCCCTATATACAGACACCACTCCTATATATAGACATCCCTCTATATACAGACACCACTCCTATAAACAGACATCCCTCTATATACAGACACCACTCTTATATACAGACATCCCTCTATATACAGACACCACTCCTATATACAGACATCCCTCTGTATGCAGACACCACTCCTATATACAGACATCCCGCTATATACAGACACCACTCCTATATACAGACATCCCTCTATATACAGACACCACTCCTATATACAGACATCCCCCTATATACAGACACCACTCCTATATACAGACATCCCCCTATATACAGACACCACTCCTATATACAGACATCCCTCTGTATACAGACACCACTCCTATATACAGACATCCCTCTATATACAGACACCACTCCTATATACAGACATCCCTCTATATACAGACACCACTCCTATATACAGACATCCCTCTATATACAGACACCACTCCTATATACAGACATCCCTCTATATACAGACACCACTCCTATATACAGACATCCCTCTGTATACAGACACCACTCCTATATACAGACATCCCTCTATATACAGACACCACTCCTATATACAGACATCCCTCTATATACAGACACCACTCCTATATACAGACATCCCTCTATATACAGACATCTCTCCTATATACAGACATCCCTCTATATACAGACATCACTCCTATATACAGACATCCCCCTTTATACAGACATCCCCCTATATACAGACATCCCCCTATATACAGACACCACTCCTATATACAGACATCCCTCTGTATACAGACACCACTCCTATATACAGACATCCCTCTATATACAGACACCACTCCTATATACAGACATCCCTCTATATACAGACACCACTCCTATATACAGACATCCCCCTATATACAGACACCACTCCTATATACAGACATCCCTCTATATACAGACACCTCTCCTATATAGACATCCCTCTATATACAGACAACACTCCTATATACAGACATCCCCCTATATTCAGACATCCCCCTATATACAGACACCACTCCTATATACAGACATCCCTCTGTATACAGACACCACTCCTATATACAGACATCCCTCTATATACAGACACCACTCCTGTATACAGACATCCCTCTATATACAGACACCACTCCTATATACAGACATCCCTCTATATACAGACACCACTCCTATATACAGACATCCCTATATATACAGACACCACTCCTATATACAGACATCCCTCTATATACAGACACCACTCCTATATACAGACATCCCTCTATATACAGACATCTCTCCTATATACAGACATCCCTCTATATACAGACACCACTCCTATATACAGACATCCCTCTAAATACAGACACCACTCCTATATAGAGACATCCCCCTATATACAGACTCCTATATACAGGTCAGAGTTGTGGGTCACTTACTTTTCACACACGGGGCCGGGGGGCACTTACTTTTCACACACGGGGCCGGGGGTCACTTACTGTTCACACACAGGGCGGAACTTACTTTTCACACACGGGGCCGGGGGGGCACTTACTTTTCACACACGGGGCCGGGGGGCACTTACTTTTCACACACGGGGCCGGGGGGCACTTACTTTTCACACACGGGGCCGGGGGCACTTACTTTTCACACACGGGGCCGGGGGGCACTTACTTTTCACACACTGGGCCGGGGGGCACTTACTTTTCACACACGGGGCCGGGGGGCACTTACTTTTCACACACGGGGCCGGGGGGCACTTACTTTTCACATACGGGGCCGGGGGGGCACTTACTTTTCACATACGGGGCCGGGGGGCACTTACTTTTCACACACGGGGCCGGGGGGGCACTTACTTTTCACACACGGGGCCGGGGGGCACTTACTTTTCACACACGGGGCCGGGGGAAACTTACTTTTCACACACGGGGCCGGGGGCGCGTGCACTTTTCACACACGGGGCCGGGGGCCACTTACTTTTGCACACGGGGTCGGGGGCGCACTTACTTTTGCACACGGGGCCGGGGGCCACTTACTTTTGCACACGGGGTCGGGGGCGCACTTACTTTTGCACACGGGGCCGGGGGCGCACTTACTTTTGCACACGGGGCCGGGGGCGCACTTACTTTTGCACACGGGGCCGGGGGCGCACTTACTTTTGCACACGGGGCCGGGGGCGCACTTACTTTTGCACACGGGGCCGGGGGCGCACTTACTTTTGCACACGGGGCCGGGGGCGCACTTACTTTTGCACACGGGGCCGGGGGCGCACTTACTTTTGCACACGGGGCCGGGGGCGCACTTACTTTTGCACACGGGGCCGGGGGCGCACTTACTTTTGCACACGGGGCCGGGGGCGCACTTACTTTTGCACACGGGATGAGAGGGTGTCATAGTCACTTTATTCTGATGTTTGACTTTGATAAATGATCATGTCCTAAAATGGACACCGTACATTTGCATAGCTGCCATCTTTGGAAGGTCAAGTTGGGGGGTAATGGAAAGTTCGCCATTATTTCCTATGGGAATTTTTTTTTTTTAAATGCGATTTAAATAAAATCTACATATCGGATCGATTATAAAAGTCATAGCACACCTGTCCCCACCGAGGCCTTCGAAACGCCGCCTGAACGGGGTCTCTGCGCCGAGCGGTTCGGGCCGCATTAATTGCGGAAAACGCGGAGAAGAATAATAACTAGATGGGCATTTCCTGAAGGAAATACATGGTGCTTGAACAGCGCTGCCAGCTGCCAATGAACCTCAGGAGCAAGTCTGGCATGCAGGGCCCTGCCCCTGGGTATCCAATTTGGCCCCTTGGTAGCCACTTTGATGTGCGGGGGCCCTTGTTAGCAACATTGGCCCCTTGGTAGCCATTTTGGCATGCAGGAATCCTTGGTAGCCACTTTGGCCACATCCTCTTATATACAGACATTACTCCTATATACAGACACCACTCCTATATACAGACACAACTCCTACATACAGACATCCCTCTATATACAGACACCACTACCATATACAGAGATCCCTCTATATACAGATACCACTCCTTTATACAGACATACCCCTATATACAGACAGCACTACAATATACAGACATCCCCCTATATACAGACACCAATCCTATATACAGACATCCCTCTGTAT
This sequence comes from Ranitomeya variabilis, assembly GCF_051348905.1. NCBI lineage: Eukaryota > Metazoa > Chordata > Amphibia > Anura > Dendrobatidae > Ranitomeya > Ranitomeya variabilis. Next base: position 327,316,363 of record NC_135235.1, on the reverse strand, counting down.
ACAGACACCACTCCTATATACAGACACCACTCCTATATGCAGGCACCTCTCCTATATACAGACATCCCTCTATATACAGACACCACTCCTATATACAGACATCCCCCTATATACAGACACCACTCTTATATACAGACATCCCTCTATATACAGACACCACTCCTATATACAGACATCCCTCTATATACAGACATCTCTCCTATTTACAGACATCCCTCTATATACAGACACCACTCCTATATACAGACATCCCTCTATATACAGACATCTCTCCTATATACAGACATCCCTCTATATACAGACACCACTCCTATATACAGACATCCCCCTTTATACAGACACCACTCCTATATACAGACATCCCTCTATATACAGACACCACTCCTATATACAGACATCCCCCTATATACAGACATCACTCCTATATACAGACATCCCTCTATATACAGACACCACTCCTATATACAGACATCCCTCTATATACAGACATCTCTCCTATATACAGACATCCCCCTATATACAGACACCACTCCTATATACAGACATCCCTCTATATACAGACACCACTCCTATATACAGACATCCCTCTATATACAGACATCTCTCCTATATACAGACATTCCCCTATATACAGACACCACTCCTATATACAGACATCCCTCTATATACAGACACCACTCCTATATACAGACATCCCTCTATATACATACACCACTCCTATAAACAGACATCCCTCTATATACAGACAACACTCTTATATACAGACATCCCTCTATATACAGACACCACTCCTATATACAGACATCCCTCTATATACAGACACCACTCCTATATACAGACATCCCCCTATATACAGACACCACTCCTATATACAGACATCCCCCTATATACAGACACCACTCCTATATACAGACATCCCTCTGTATACAGACACCACTTCTATATACAGACATCCCTCTATATACAGACACCACTCCTATATACAGACATCCCTCTATATACAGACACCACTCCTATATACAGACATCACTCTATATACAGACATATCTCCTATATTCAGACATCCCCCTATATAGAGACACCACTCCTATATACAGACATCCCTCTGTATACAGACAGAACTCCTATATACAGACATCTCTCTATATACAGACATCTCTCCTATATACAGACATACCTCTATATACAGACACCACTCCTATATACAGACATCCCTCTATATACAGACACCACTCCTATATACAGACATCCCTCTATATACAGACATCTCTGCTATATACAGACATCCCTCTATATACAGACACCACTCCTATATACAGATATCCCCCTATATACAGACACCACTCCTATATACAGACATCCCCCTATATACAGACACCACTCCTATATACAGACATCCCTCTATATACAGACACCACTCCTATATACAGACATCCCTCTATATACAGACACCACTCCTATATACAGACATCCCTCTATATACAGACACCACTCCTATATACAGACATCCCTCTATATACAGACACCACTCCTATATACAGACATCCCTCTATATACAGACACCACTCCTATATACAGACATCCCTGTATATACAGACATCTCTCCTATATAGAGACATCCCTCTATATACAGACACCACTCCTATATACAGATATCCCCCTATATACAGACACCACTCCTATATACAGACATCCCCCTATATACAGACACTACTCCTATATACAGACATCCCCCTATATACAGACACCACTCCTATATACAGACATCCCCCTATATACAGACACCACTCCTATATACAGACATCCCCCTATATACAGACACCACTCCTATATGCAGACATCCCTCTATATACAGACACCACTCCTATATACAGACATCCCTCTATATACAGACACCACTCCTATATACAGACATCCCCCTATATACAGACACCACTCTTATATACAGACATCCCTCTGTATACAGACACCACTCCTATATACAGACATCCCTCTGTATACAGACACCACTCCTATATACAGACATCCCTCTATATACAGACACCACTCCTATATACAGACATCCCTCTATGTACAGACACCACTCCTATATACAGACATCCCTCTATATACAGACATCTCTCCTATTTACAGACATCCCTCTATATACAGACACCACTCCTATATACAGACATCCCTCTATATACAGACATCTCTCCTATATACAGACATCCCTCTATATACAGACACCACTCCTATATACAGACATCCCCCTTTATACAGACACCACTCCTATATACAGACATCCCTCTATATACAGACACCACTCCTATATACAGACATCCCCCTATATACAGACATCACTCCTATATACAGACATCCCTCTATATACAGACACCACTCCTATATACAGACATCCCTCTATATACAGACATCTCTCCTATATACAGACATCCCCCTATATACAGACACCACTCCTATATACAGACATCCCTCTATATACAGACACCACTCCTATATACAGACATCCCTCTATATACAGACATCTCTCCTATATACAGACATTCCCCTATATACAGACACCACTCCTATATACAGACATCCCTCTATATACAGACACCACTCCTATATACAGACATCCCTCTATATACATACACCACTCCTATAAACAGACATCCCTCTATATACAGACAACACTCTTATATACAGACATCCCTCTATATACAGACACCACTCCTATATACAGACATCCCTCTATATACAGACACCACTCCTATATACAGACATCCCCCTATATACAGACACCACTCCTATATACAGACATCCCCCTATATACAGACACCACTCCTATATACAGACATCCCTCTGTATACAGACACCACTTCTATATACAGACATCCCTCTATATACAGACACCACTCCTATATACAGACATCCCTCTATATACAGACACCACTCCTATATACAGACATCACTCTATATACAGACATATCTCCTATATTCAGACATCCCCCTATATAGAGACACCACTCCTATATACAGACATCCCTCTGTATACAGACAGAACTCCTATATACAGACATCTCTCTATATACAGACATCTCTCCTATATACAGACATACCTCTATATACAGACACCACTCCTATATACAGACATCCCTCTATATACAGACACCACTCCTATATACAGACATCCCTCTATATACAGACATCTCTGCTATATACAGACATCCCTCTATATACAGACACCACTCCTATATACAGATATCCCCCTATATACAGACACCACTCCTATATACAGACATCCCCCTATATACAGACACCACTCCTATATACAGACATCCCTCTATATACAGACACCACTCCTATATACAGACATCCCTCTATATACAGACACCACTCCTATATACAGACATCCCTCTATATACAGACACCACTCCTATATACAGACATCCCTCTATATACAGACACCACTCCTATATACAGACATCCCTCTATATACAGACACCACTCCTATATACAGACATCCCTGTATATACAGACATCTCTCCTATATAGAGACATCCCTCTATATACAGACACCACTCCTATATACAGATATCCCCCTATATACAGACACCACTCCTATATACAGACATCCCCCTATATACAGACACTACTCCTATATACAGACATCCCCCTATATACAGACACCACTCCTATATACAGACATCCCCCTATATACAGACACCACTCCTATATACAGACATCCCCCTATATACAGACACCACTCCTATATGCAGACATCCCTCTATATACAGACACCACTCCTATATACAGACATCCCTCTATATACAGACACCACTCCTATATACAGACATCCCCCTATATACAGACACCACTCTTATATACAGACATCCCTCTGTATACAGACACCACTCCTATATACAGACATCCCTCTGTATACAGACACCACTCCTATATACAGACATCCCTCTATATACAGACACCACTCCTATATACAGACATCCCTCTATGTACAGACACCACTCCTATATACAGACATCCCTCTATATACAGACATCTCTCCTTTATACAGATATCCCTCTATATACAGACACCACTCCTATATACAGACATCCCCCTATATACAGACACCACTCTTATATACAGACATCCCTCTATATACAGACACCACTCCTATATACAGACATCCCTCTATATACAGACACCACTCCTATATATAGACATCCCTCTATATACAGACACCACTCTTATATACAGACATCCCTCTATATACAGACACCACTCCTATATACAGACATCCCCCTATGTACAGACATCACTCCTATATACAGACATCCCTCTATATACAGACACCACTCCTATATACAGACATCCCTCTATATACAGACACCACTCCTATATACAGACAATCCCCTATATACAGACACCACTCCTATATACAGACATCCCCCTATATACAGACACCACTCCTATATACAGACATCCCTCTAAATACAGACACCACTCCTATATACAGACATCCCCCTATATACAGACACCACTCCTATATACAGATATCCCTCTATATACAGACACCACTCCTATATACAGACATCCCCCTATATACAGACACCACTCTTATATACAGACATCCCTCTATATACAGACACCACTCCTATATACAGACATCCCTCTATATACAGACACCACTCCTATATATAGACATCCCTCTATATACAGACACCACTCTTATATACAGACATCCCTCTATATACAGACACCACTCCTATATACAGACATCCCTCTATGTACAGACATCACTCCTATATACAGACATCCCTCTATATACAGACACCACTCCTATATACAGACATCCCTCTATATACAGACACCACTCCTATATACAGACAATCCCCTATATACAGACACCACTCCTATATACAGACATCCCCCTATATACAGACACCACTCCTATATACAGACATCCCTCTAAATACAGACACCACTCCTATATACAGACATCCCCCTATATACAGACTCCTATATACAGGTCAGAGTTGTGGGTCACTTACTTTTCACACACGGGGCCGGGGGGGCACTTACTTTTCACACACGGGGCCGGGGGGCACTTACTTTTCACACACGGGGCCGGGGGGCACTTACTTTTCACACACGGGGCCGGGGGCGCACTTACTTTTGCACACGGGGCCGGGGGCGCACTTACTTTTGCACACGGGGCCGGGGGCGCACTTACTTTTGCACACGGGGCCGGGGGCGCACTTACTTTTGCACACGGGGCCGGGGGCGCACTTACTTTTGCACACGGGGCCGGGGGCGCACTTACTTTTGCACACGGGGCCGGGGGCGCACTTACTTTTGCACACGGGGCCGGGGGCGCACTTACTTTTGCACACGGGGCCGGGGGCGCACTTACTTTTGCACACGGGGTCGGGGGCGCACTTACTTTTGCACACGGGGTCGGGGGCGCACTTACTTTTGCACACGGGGCCGGGGGCGCACTTACTTTTGCACACGGGGCCGGGGGCGCACTTACTTTTGCACACGGGGCCGGGGGCGCACTTACTTTTGCACACGGGGCCGGGGGCGCACTTACTTTTGCACACGGGGCCGGGGGCGCACTTACTTTTGCACACGGGGCCGGGGGCGCACTTACTTTTGCACACGGGGCCGGGGGCGCACTTACTTTTGCACACGGGGTTGGGGGCGCACTTACTTTTGCACACGGGGCCGGGGGCGCACTTACTTTTGCACACGGGGCCGGGGGCGCACTTACTTTTGCACACGGGGCCGGGGGCGCACTTACTTTTGCACACGGGGCCGGGGGCGCACTTACTTTTGCACACGGGGCCGGGGGGGCACTTACTTTTCACACACGGGGCCGGGGGGGCACTTACTTTTCACACACGGGGCCGGGGGGGCACTTACTTTTCACACACGGGGCCGGGGGGGCACTTACTTTTCACACACGGGGCCGGGGGGCACTTACTTTTCACACACGGGGCCGGGGGGTGCACTTACTTTTCACACACGGGGCCGGGGGGGCACTTACTTTTCACACACGGGACGAGAGGGTGTCACAGTCACTTTATTCTGATGTTTGACTTTGATAAATGATCATGTCCAAAAATGGACACCGTACATTTGCATAGCTGCCATCTTTGGAAGGTCAAGTTGGGGGTAATGGAAAGTTCGCCATTATTTCCTATGGGAAATTTTTTTTTTTAAATGCGATTTAAATATAATCTACATATCGGATCGACTATAAAAGTCATAGCACACCTGTCCCCACCGAGGCCTTCGAAACGCCGCCTGAACGGGGTCTCTGCGCCGAGCGGTTCGGGCCGCATTAATTGCGGAAAACGCGGAGAAGAATAATAATAATAATAATAATAATAAAATATAAGAAATCGGATTACAATATGTTGCTTGAACCTAGGAGGTTCAAGCACCATAATAATAACTAGATGGGCATTTCCTGAAGGAAATACATGGTGCTTGAACAGCACTGCCAGCTGCCAATGAACCTCAGGAGCAAGTCTGGCATGCAGGGCCCTGCCCCTGGGTATCCAATTTGGCCCCTTGGTAGCCACTTTGATGTGCGGGGCCCCTTGTTAGCAACCTTGGCCCCTTGGTAGAAACTTTGATGTGCGGGGCCCCTTGTTAGCAACTTTGGCCCCTTGGTAGCCATTTTGGCATGCAGGAATCCTTGGTAGCCATTTTGGCATTTAGGAATCCTCGGTAGCCACTTTAATCGGAGGCCGGGGACCCTCGGCCTCCGATTTGGTGGCCGGGGTCCCTCGGCCTCCGATTTGGAGGCCGGGGACCCTCGGCCTCCGATTTGGTGGCCGGGGACCCTCGGCCTCCGATTTGGAGGCCGGGGACCCTCGGCCTCCGACTTGGAGGCCGGGGACCCTCGGCCTCCGATTTGGAGGCCGGGGACCCTCGGCCTCCGATTTGGTGCCCGGGGACCCTCGGCCTCCGATTTGGAGGCCGGGGACCCTCGGCCTCCGATTTGGAGGCCGGGGACCCTCGGCCTCCGATTTGGTGCCCGGGGACCCTCCGCCTCCGATTTGGAGGCCGGGGACCCTCGGCCTCCGATTTGGAGGCCGGGGACCCTCGGCCTCCGATTTGGTGCCCGGGGACCCTCGGCCTCCGATTTGGAGGCCGGGGACCCTCGGCCTCCGATTTGGAGGCCGGGGACCCTCGGCCTCCGATTCGGTGGCCGGGGACCCTCGGCCTCCGATTCGGTGGCCGGGGACCCTCGGCCTCCGATTCGGTGGCCGGGGACCCTCGGCCTCCGATTCGGTGGCCGGGGACCCTCGGCCTCCGATTCGGTGGGCGGGGCCGGGGGGCACTTACTTTTCACACACGGGGCCGGGGGGGCACTTACTTTTCACACACGGGGCCGGGGGGGCACTTACTTTTCACACACGGGGCCGGGGGGGCACTTACTTTTCACACACAGGGCCGGGGGGCACTTACTTTTCACACACGGGGCCGGGGGGTGCACTTACTTTTCACACACGGGGCCGGGGGGGCACTTACTTTTCACACACGGGACGAGAGGGTGTCACAGTCACTTTATTCTGATGTTTGACTTTGATAAATGATCATGTCCAAAAATGGACACCGTACATTTGCATAGCTGCCATCTTTGGAAGGTCAAGTTGGGGGTAATGGAAAGTTCGCCATTATTTCCTATGGGAAATTTTTTTTTTTAAATGCGATTTAAATATAATCTACATATCGGATCGACTATAAAAGTCATAGCACACCTGTCCCCACCGAGGCCTTCGAAACGCCGCCTGAACGGGGTCTCTGCGCCGAGCGGTTCGGGCCGCATTAATTGCGGAAAACGCGGAGAAGAATAATAATAATAATAATAAAATATAAGAAATCGGATTACAATATGTTGCTTGAACCTAGGAGGTTCAAGCACCATAATAATAACTAGATGGGCATTTCCTGAAGGAAATACATGGTGCTTGAACAGCACTGCCAGCTGCCAATGAACCTCAGGAGCAAGTCTGGCATGCAGGGCCCTGCCCCTGGGTATCCAATTTGGCCCCTTGGTAGCCACTTTGATGTGCGGGGCCCCTTGTTAGCAACCTTGGCCCCTTGGTAGAAACTTTGATGTGCGGGGCCCCTTGTTAGCAACTTTGGCCCCTTGGTAGCCATTTTGGCATGCAGGAATCCTTGGTAGCCATTTTGGCATTTAGGAATCCTCGGTAGCCACTTTAATCGGAGGCCGGGGACCCTCGGCCTCCGATTTGGTGGCCGGGGTCCCTCGGCCTCCGATTTGGAGGCCGGGGACCCTCGGCCTCCGATTTGGTGGCCGGGGACCCTCGGCCTCCGAATTGGAGGCCGGGGACCCTCGGCCTCCGACTTGGAGGCCGGGGACCCTCGGCCTCCGATTTGGAGGCCGGGGACCCTCGGCCTCCGATTTGGTGCCCGGGGACCCTCGGCCTCCGATTTGGAGGCCGGGGACCCTCGGCCTCCGATTTGGAGGCCGGGGACCCTCCGCCTCCGATTTGGTGCCCGGGGACCCTCCGCCTCCGATTTGGAGGCCGGGGACCCTCGGCCTCCGATTTGGAGGCCGGGGACCCTCGGCCTCCGATTTGGTGCCCGGGGACCCTCGGCCTCCGATTTGGAGGCCGGGGACCCTCAGCCTCCGATTTGGAGGCCGGGGACCCTCGGCCTCCGATTCGGTGGCCGGGGACCCTCGGCCTCCGATTCGGTGGCCGGGGACCCTCGGCCTCCGATTCGGTGGCCGGGGACCCTCGGCCTCCGATTCGGTGGCCGGGGACCCTCGGCCTCCGATTCGGTGGGCGGGGCCGGGGGGCACTTACTTTTCACACACGGGGCCAGGGGCGCACTTACTTTTCACACACGGGGCCGGGGGGCACTTACTTTTCACACACGGGGCCGGGGGGCACTTACTTTTCACACACGGGGCCGGGGGGGCACTTACTTTTCACACACGGGGCCGGGGGGCACTTACTTTTGACACACGGGGCCGGGGGGCACTTACTTTTCACACACGGGGCCGGGGGGGCACTTACTTTTCACACACGGGACGAGAGGGTGTCATATTCACTTTATTCTGATGTTTGACTGTGATAAATGATCATGTCCTAAAATGGACACCGTACATTTGCATAGCTGCCATCTTTGGAAGGTCAAGCTGGGGGTAATGGAAAGTTCGCCATTATTTCCTATGGGAAATTTTTTTTTTTAAATGCGATTTAAATAAAATCTACATATCGGATCGACTATAAAAGTCATAGCACACCTGTCCCCACCGAGGCCTTCGAAACGCCGCCTGAACGGGGTCTCTGCGCCGAGCGGTTCGGGCCGCATTAATTGCGGAAAACGCGGAGAAGAATAATAACTAGATGGGCATTTCCTGAAGGAAATACATGGTGCTTGAACAGCGCTGCCAGCTTTACAGCAGCACTTCACACACCAGGGGAGCACTTACTTTTGCACACCCGGGACCGGGGCGCACTTACTTTTGCACACGGGGCCGGGGGCGCGCTTACTTTTGCACATGGGGCCGGGGGCGCGCTTACTTTTGCACACGGGGCCAAGGGCGCCATTACTTTTGCACACGGGGCCGGGGGCGCGCTTACTTTTGCACACGGGGCCGGGGGCGCGCACTTTTGCACACGGGGCCAAGGGCGCGCTTACTTTTGCACACGGGGCCAAGGGGGCGCCATTACTTTTGCACACGGGGCCGGGGGCGCCATTACTTTTGCACACGGGGCCGGGGGCGCCATTACTTTTGCACACGGGGCCGGGGGCGCCATTACTTTTGCACACGGGGCCGGGGGCGCCATTACTTTTGCACACGGGGCCGGGGGCGCCATTACTTTTGCACACGGGGCCGGGGGCGCCATTACTTTTGCACACGGGGCCGGGGGCGCCATTACTTTTGCACACGGGGCCGGGGGCGCCATTACTTTTGCACACGGGGCCGGGGGCGCCATTACTTTTGCACACGGGGACGGGGGCGCCATTACTTTTGCACACGGGGACGGGGGCGCCATTACTTTTGCACACGGGGACGGGGGCGCCATTACTTTTGCACACGGGGACGGGGGCGCCATTACTTTTGCACACGGGGCCGGGGGCGCCATTACTTTTGCACACGGGGCCGGGGGCGCCATTACTTTTGCACACGGGGCCGGGGGCGCCATTACTTTTGCACACGGGGCCGGGGGCGCCATTACTTTTGCACACGGGGCCGGGGGCGCCATTACTTTTGCACACGGGGCCGCCATTACTTTTGCACACGGGGTCGGGGGCGCCATTACTTTTGCACACGGGGCCTGTGGGCGCCATTACTTTTGCACACGGGACCGGGGGCGCCATTACTTTTGCACACGGGACCGGGGGCGCCATTACTTTTGCACACGGGACCAAGGGCGCCATTACTTTTGCACACGGGACCGGGGGAGCCATTACTTTTGCACACGGGGCCGGAGGCGCCATTACTTTTGCACACGGGGCTGGGGGCGCCATTACTTTTGCACACGGGGCCGGGGGCGCGCTTACTTTTGCACACGGGGCCGGGGGCGCCATTACTTTTGCACACGGGGCCGGGGGCGCCATTACTTTTGCACACGGGGCCGGGGGCGCCATTACTTTTGCACACGGGGCCGGGGGCGCCATTACTTTTGCACACGGGACCGGGGGCGCCATTACTTTTGCACACGGGGCCGGAGGCGCCATTACTTTTGCACAAGGGGCGCCATTACTTTTGCACACGGGGCCGGGGGCGCGCTTAGTTTTGCACACGGGGCCGGGGGCGCGCTTAGTTTTGCACACGGGGCCGGGGGCGCCATTACTTTTGCACACGGGGCCGGGGGCGCCATTACTTTTGCACACGGGGCCGGGGGCGCCATTACTTTTGCACACGGGGCCGGGGGCGCCATTACTTTTGCACAGGGGGCCGGGGGCGCCATTACTTTTGCACACGGGGCCGGGGGCGCCATTACTTTTGCACACGGGGCCGGGGGCGCCATTACTTTTGCTCACGGGGCCGGGGGCGCCATTACTTTTGCTCACGGGGCCGGAGGCGCCATTACTTTTGCACAAGGGGCCGGGGCGCCATTACTTTTGCACACGGGGCCGGGGGCGCGCTTACTTTTGCACACGGGGCCGGGGGCGCGCTTACTTTTGCACACGGGGCCGGGGGCGCCATTACTTTTGCACACGGGGCCGGGGGCGCCATTACTTTTGCACACGGGGCCGGGGGCGCCATTACTTTTGCACACGGGGCCGGGGGCGCCATTACTTTTGCACACGGGGCCGGGGGCGCCATTACTTTTGCACACGGGGCCGGGGGCGCCATTACTTTTGCTCACGGGGCCGGGGGCGCCATTACTTTTGCACACGGGGCCGGGGGCGCCATTACTTTTGCACACGGGGCCGGGGGCGCCATTACTTTTGCACACGGGGCCGGGGGCGCGCTTACTTTTGCACACGGGGCCGGGGGCGCCATTACTTTTGCACACGGGGCCGGGGGCGCCATTACTTTTGCAAACGGGGCCGGGGGCGCCATTACTTTTGCACACGGGGCCGGGGGCGCCATTACTTTTGCACACGGGACCGGGGGCGCCATTACTTTTGCACACGGGGCCGGAGGCGCCATTACTTTTGCACAAGGGGCGCCATTACTTTTGCACACGGGGCCGGGGGCGCGCTTAGTTTTGCACACGGGGCCGGGGGCGCGCTTAGTTTTGCACACGGGGCCGGGGGCGCCATTACTTTTGCACACGGGGCCGGGGGCGCCATTACTTTTGCACACGGGGCCGGGGGCGCCATTACTTTTGCACACGGGGCCGGTGGGCGCCATTACTTTTGCACAGGGGGCCGGGGGCGCCATTACTTTTGCACACGGGGCCGGGGGCGCCATTACTTTTGCACACGGGGCCGGGGGCGCAATTACTTTTGCTCACGGGGCCGGGGGCGCCATTACTTTTGCTCACGGGGCCGGAGGCGCCATTACTTTTGCACAAGGGGCCGGGGCGCCATTACTTTTGCACACGGGGCCGGGGGCGCGCTTACTTTTGCACACGGGGCCGGGGGCGCGCTTACTTTTGCACACGGGGCCGGGGGCGCGCTTACTTTTGCACACGGGGCCGGGGGCGCCATTACTTTTGCACACGGGGCCGGGGGCGCCATTACTTTTGCACACGGGGCCGGGGGCGCCATTACTTTTGCACACGGGGCCGGGGGCGCCATTACTTTTGCACACGGGGCCGGGGGCGCCATTACTTTTGCACACGGGGCCGGGGGCGCCATTACTTTTGCTCACGGGGCCGGGGGCGCCATTACTTTTGCACACGGGGCCGGGGGCGCCATTACTTTTGCACACGGGGCCGGGGGCGCGCTTACTTTTGCACACGGGGCCGGGGGCGCGCTTACTTTTGCACACGGGGCCGGGGGCGCCATTACTTTTGCACACGGGGCCGGGGGCGCCATTACTTTTGCACACGGGGCCGGGGGCGCCATTACTTTTGCACACGGGGCCGGGGGCGCCATTACTTTTGCACACGGGGCCGGGGGCGCCATTACTTTTGCTCACGGGGCCGGAGGCGCCATTACTTTTGCACAAGGGGCCGGGGGCGCCATTACTTTTGCACACGGGGCCAGGGGCGCGCTTACTTTTGCACACGGGGCCGAGGGCGCGCTTACTTTTGCACACGGGGCCGGGGGCGCGCTTACTTTTGCACACGGGGCCGGGGGCGCGCTTACTTTTGCACACGGGGCCGGGGGCGCGCTTACTTTTGCACACGGGGCCAAGGGCGCGCTTACTTTTGCACACGGGGCCAAGGGCGCGCTTACTTTTGCACACGGGGCCGGGGGCGCCATTACTTTTGCACACGGGGCCGGGGGCGCCATTACTTTTGCACACGGGGCCGGGGGCGCCATTACTTTTGCACACGGGGCCGGGGGCGCCATTACTTTTGCACACGGGGCCGGGGGCGCCATTACTTTTGCACACGGGGCCGGGGGCGCCATTACTTTTGCACACGGGGCCGGGGGCGCCATTACTTTTGCACACGGGGCCGGGGGCGCCATTACTTTTGCACACGGGGCCGGGGGCGCGCTTACTTTTGCACACGGGGACGGGGGCGCCATTACTTTTGCACACGGGGACGGGGGCGCGCTTACTTTTGCACACGGGGCCGGGGGCGCGCTTACTTTTGCACACGGGGCCGGGGGCGCCATTACTTTTGCACACGGGGCCGGGGGTGCCATCACTTTTGCACACGGGGCCGGGGGCGCCATTACTTTTGCACACGGGTCCGGGGGCGCCATTACTTTTGCACACGGGTCCGGGGGCGTCATTACTTTTGCACACGGGGCCGGGGGCGTCAGTACTTTTGCACACGGGGCCGGGGGCGCCATTACTTTTGCACACGGGGCCGGGGGCGCCATTACTTTTGCACACGGGGCCGGGGGCGCCATTACTTTTGCACACAGGGCCGGGGGCGCCATTACTTTTGCACACGGGGGCGCCATTACTTTTGCACACGGGGCCGGGGGCGCCATTACTTTTGCACACGGGGCCGGGGGCGCCATTACTTTTGCACACGGGGCCGGGGGCGCCATTACTTTTGCACACGGGACCGGGGGCGCACTTACTTTTGCACACGGGGCCGGGGGTGCCATTACTTTTGCACATGGGGCCGTGCTTAATTTTGCACACGGGGCCGCGGGCGCGCTTACTTTTGCACACGGGGCCAAGGGAGCGCTTACTTTTGCACACGGGGCCGGGGGCGCCATTACTTTTGCACACGGGGCCGGGGGCGCCATTACTTTTGCACACGGGGCCGGGGGCGCCATTACTTTTGCACACGGGGCCGGGGGCGCCATTACTTTTGCACACGGGGCCGGGGGCGTCATTACTTTTGCACACGGGGCCGGGGGCGTCATTACTTTTGCACACGGGGCCGGGGGCGCCATTACTTTTGCACACGGGGCCGGGGGCGCCATTACTTTTGCACACGGGGCCGGGGGCGCCATTACTTTTGCACACGGGGCCGGGGGCGTGCTTACTTTTGCACACAGGGCCGGGGGCGCGCTTACTTTTGCACACTGGGCCGGGGGCGCGCTTACTTTTGCACACGGGGCCAAGGGCGCGCTTACTTTTGCACACGGGGCCGGGGGCGCCATTACTTTTGCACACGGGGCCGGGGGCGCCATTACTTTTGCACACGGGGCCGGGGGCGCCATTACTTTTGCACACGGGGCCGGGGGCGCGCTTACTTTTGCACACGGGGCCAAGGGCGCGCTTACTTTTGCACACGGGGCCGGGGGCGCCATTACTTTTGCACACGGGGCCGGGTGCGCCATTACTTTTGCACACGGGGCCGGGGGCGCCATTACTTTTGCACACGGGGCCGGGGGCGCCATTACTTTTGCACACGGGGCCGGGGGCGCCATTACTTTTGCACACGGGGCCGGGGGCGCCATTACTTTTGCACACGGGGCCGGGGGCGCCATTACTTTTGCACACGGGGCCGGGGGCGCCATTACTTTTGCACACGGGGCCGGGGGCACGCTTACTTTTGCACACGGGGACGGGGGCGCCATTACTTTTGCACACGGGGACGGGGGCGCGCTTACTTTTGCACACGGGGCCGGGGGCGCGCTTACTTTTGCACACGGGGCCGGGGGCGCCATTACTTTTGCACACGGGGCCGGGGGCGCCATCACTTTTGCACACGGGGCCGGGGGCGCCATCACTTTTGCACACGGGTCCGGGGGCGCCATCACTTTTGCACACGGGTCCGGGGGCGCCATCACTTTTGCACACGGGGCCAGGGGCGCCATCACTTTTGCACACGGGGCCGGGGGCGCCATTACTTTTGCACACGGGGCCGGGGGCGCCATTACTTTTGCACACGGGGCCGGGGGCGCCATTACTTTTGCACACGGGGCCGGGGGCGCCATTACTTTTGCACACGGGGCCGGGGGCGCCATTACTTTTGCACACAGGGCCGGGGGCGCCATTACTTTTGCACACGGGGCCGGGGGCGCCATTACTTTTGCACACGGGGCCGGGGGCGCCATTACTTTTGCACACGGGGCCGGGGGCGTGCTTACTTTTGCACACGGGGCCAAGGGAGCGCTTACTTTTGCACACGGGGCCGGGGGCGCCATTACTTTTGCACATGGGGCCGGGGGCGCCATTACTTTTGCACACGGGGCCGGGGGCGCCATTACTTTTGCACACGGGGCAGGGGGCGTGCTTACTTTTGCACACGGGGCAGGGGGCGTGCTTACTTTTGCACACGGGGCCAAGGGCGCGCTATTACTTTTGCACACGGGGCCGCCATTACTTTTGCACACGGGGCCGGGGGCGCCATTACTTTTGCACACGGAGCCGGGGGCGCCATTACTTTTGCACACGGAGCCGGGGGCGCCATTACTTTTGCACACGGGGCCGGGGGCGCCATTACTTTTGCACACGGGGCCGGGGGCGCCATTACTTTTGCACACGGGGCCGGGGGCGCGCTTACTTTTGCACACGGGGCCGGGGGCGCGCTTACTTTTGCACACGGTGCCGGGGGCGCGCTTACTTTTGCACACGGGGCCGGGGGGGCACTTACTTTTCACACACGGGGCCGGGGGCGCACTTACTTTTCACACACGGGGCCGGGGGGCACTTACTTTTCACACACGGGGCCGGGGGGCACTTACTTTTGACACACGGGGCCGGGGGGGCACTTACTTTTGACACACGGGGCCGGGGGGGCACTTACTTTTCACACACGGGGCCGGGGGGGCACTTACTTTTCACACACGGGGCCGGGGGGGCACTTACTTTTCACACACGGGACGAGAGGGTGTCATAGTCACTTTATTCTGATGTTTGACTTTGATAAATGATCATGTCCGAAAATGGACACCGTACATTTGCATAGCTGCCATCTTTGGAAGGTCAAGTTGGGGGTAATGGAAAGTTCGCCATTATTTCCTATGGGAATTTTTTTTTTTTAAATGCGATTTAAATAAAATCTACATATCGGATCGACTATAAAAGTCATAGCACACCTGTCCCCACCGAGGCCTTCGAAACGCCGCCTGAACGGGGTCTCTGCGCCGAGCGGTTCGGGCCGCATTAATTGCGGAAAACGCGGAGAAGAATAATAATAATAATAATAAAATATAAGAAATCGGATTACAATATGTTGCTTGAACCTAGGAGGTTCAAGCACCATAATAATAATAAAATATAAGAAATCGGATTACAATATGTTGCTTGAACCTAGGAGGTTCAAGCACCATAATAATAAAATATAAGAAATCGGATTACAATATGTTGCTTGAACCTAGGAGGTTCAAGCACCATAATAAAATATAAGAAATCGGATTACAATATGTTGCTTGAACCTAGGAGGTTCCTAGGTTAATAATAATAATAATTGCTCGACGTCCTGCTGGCGACTCTGACGCTGGGCAGCAGAACAATATTACTTTGCTAAAAATTGCTTTCTATGCATGTACCTAACTAGTAACATAATATTTTAGAATTATGTCATATTGAAGTATTTTTACATTTAAGTAGCCTAAAATGCTGCAGTGTGTTGTGAAAATAGCTGCTTTCTACCAATGCTTACTACCTATTTTTTCCTATTCATTTTGTGGTCAACAGGGCACTTACAAGACTATACTTATAATAAAGAGCTCCTGATGGGTTCAATATAGTGCTAAGTAGTGTTGAGCGATACCGTCCGATACTTGAAAGTATCGGTATCGGAAAGTATCGGCCGATACCGGCAAAGTATCGGATCCAATCCGATACCGATACCCGATACCAATACAAGTCAATGGGACTCAAGTATCGGACGGTATTCCTGATGGTTCCCAGGGTCTGAAGGAGAGGAAACTCTCCTTCAGGCCCTGGGAACCATATTAATGTGTAAAATAAAGAATTAAAATAAAAAATATCGCTATACTCACCTGTCCGACACAGCCGGGACCTCAGCGAGGGAACCGGCAGCGTTGTTTGTTTAAAATTCGCGCTTTTACTTGGTTACGTGAAGTCCCGGCTTGTGATTGGTCAGGGCGGCCATGTTGCCGGGACGCGGACCAATCACAGCAAGCCGTGACGAAATTACGTCACGGCTTGCTGTGATTGGTCCGCGTCCCGGCAACATGGCCGCCATTAACCAATCACAAGCCGTGACGTCACGGGAGGCTGGACATGCGCGTATTTTGAAAAGCGCGCGTGTCCAGCCTCCAGTGACGTCCCGGCTTGTGATTGGTTAATGGCGGCCATGTTGCCGGGACGTCACTGGAGGCTGGACACGCGCGCTTTTCAAAATACGCGCATGTCCAGCCTCCCGTGACGTCCCGGCTTGTGATTGGTTAATGGCGGCCATGTTGCCGGGACGTCACTGGAGGCTGGACACGCGCGCTTTTCAAAATACGCGCATGTCCAGCCTCCCGTGACGTCCCGGCTTGTGATTGGTTAATGGCGGCCATGTTGCCGGGACGTCACTGGAGGCTGGACACGCGCGCTTTTCAAAATACGCGCATGTCCAGCCTCCCGTGACGTCACGGCTTGTGATTGGTTAATGGCGGCCATGTTGCCGGGACGCGGACCAATCACAGCAAGCCGTGACGTAATTTCGTCACGGCTTGCTGTGATTGGTCCGCGTCCCGGCAACATGGCCGCCCTGACCAATCACAAGCCGGGACTTCACGTAACCAAGTAAAAGCGCGAAATTTAAACAAACAACGCTGCCGGTTCCCTCGCTGAGGTCCCGGCTGCGTCGGACAGGTGAGTATAGCGATATTTTTTATTTTAATTCTCTTTTTTACACATTATTACATTAATGTTGTTGCGATACCCGATACCCGATACCACAAAAGTATCGGATCTCGGTATCGGAAATTCCGATACAGCAAGTATCGGCCGATACCCGATACTTGCAGTATCGGAATGCTCAACACTAGTGCTAAGCTCTGAGTGTTATACACTAATTTTCATGGCAATTAGAGCCTTTTCAGTATTCACTGCAATTATGCAATGCACATTAAATATATACATCTCAAATCAAATCCTTTGGGAAAATTCTTCTGTGAATCTGAATTTCAAGCGGTTTGATAATTTACTGATGAGTATTAACCTAGCTGGTATAATAAGTGAGTGTATGCAGAAAAAAGGAGGTCTCGAATCTAAAATGAGTTTTATGTTTGTTGAAGGCGCACTGTAATGGTGTTGTATATTCGCATTAGAATATTATGTATTACAGTTTTGACATCACATTTATCAGGATAAATCATTGTCATGTTTGTTATTTCGGGGTAAAAGGAAAATATGATGGTTAGATGGTGATGAATTAGTTTTGTTCAATAGTCATGATGAACTTTTTACTTTGGAAAATCCACTTTGATCAAAAGTAAATTTCTGACCTAAAATTGTATTGGTGTTAAAGAGTTTTAGATGTTTTCTTAGGCTACGGTCACACTATCAGTATTTGGTCAGTCATTTACTTCAGCATTTGTAAGCCAAAACCAGGAGTGGACCAAACAGAGGGGAAATCTAAAATAGAAACATAGGTAAGTGTTCACACTAGGCAGATAGCTCAGGTACCCATCCGTTTTGAGATTACCTTGACGTTTGGTGGATGGGCTCACAACTTTTGGCCAAATCTTGTGCTAAAAATCTCATGTGTTTTTTCATAAATTTCCCAAGCCATTATGCTATTCACATTTCATGTATTGCACATTTCCTTGCTTTAGCACAGTAAAATTGAGTGCAGCCATTATCTATTTGCTATGTAAGACTTTTTGGTTATGCACCAGTTCAGACTAGATGGCTGTTCAGTCAGTTTTCTTATATTTACTATGTACTATTTTTTCTGACTTGAACGCCCCGCCCTTCACCATGCTGTGATTTTAATTACATCCAGACACAGTCGGTTCTGAGCTTCCTATAAAAGCAGGCTTTACCTTGTTATTAGCCATAGGTAAGTGTTCACACTAGGCGGTTAGCTCAGGTACCCATCCGTTTTGAGATTACCTTGACGTTTGGTGGATGGGCTCACAACTTTTGGCCAAATCTTGTGCTAAGAATCTCATGTGTTTTTTCATAAATTTCCCAAGCCATTATGCTATTCACATTTCATGTATTGCACATTGCCTTGCTTTAGCACAGTAAAATTGAGTGCAGCCATTATCTATTTGCTATGTAACACTTTTTGGTTATGCACCAGTTCAGACTAGATGGATGTTCAGTCAGTTTTCTTATATTTACTATGTACTATTTTTTCTGACTTGAACGCCCCGCCCTTCACCATGCTGTGATTTTAATTACATCCAGACACAGTCGGTTCTGAGCTTCCTATAAAAGCAGGCTTTACCATATTATTAGCCATAGGTAAGTGTTCACACTAGGCAGTTAGCTCAGGTACCCATCCGTTTTGAGATTACCTTGACGTTTGGTGGATGGGCTCACAACTTTTGGCCAAATCTTGTGCTAAGAATCTCATGTGTTTTTTCATAAATTTCCCAAGCGATTATGCTATTCACATTTCATGTATTCCACATTTCCTTGCTTTAGCACAGTAAAATTGAGTGCAGCCATTATCTATTTGCTATGTAAGACTTTTTGGTTATGCACCAGTTCAGACTAGATGGCTGTTCAGTCAGTTTTCTTATATTTACTATGTACTATTTTTTCTGACTTGAACGCCCCGCCCTTCACCATGCTGTGATTTTAATTACATCCAGACACAGTCGGTTCTGAGCTTCCTATAAAAGCAGGCTTTACCATGTTATTAGCCATAGGTAAGTGTTCACACTAGGCAGTTAGCTCAGGTACCCATCCGTTTTGAGATTACCTTGACGTTTGCTGGATGGGCTCACAACTTTTGGCCAAATCTTGTGCTAAGAATCTCATGTGTTTTTTCATAAATTTCCCAAGCCATTATGCTATTCACATTTCATGTATTGCACATTTCCTTGCTTTAGCACAGTAAAATTGAGTGCAGCCATTATCTATTTGCTATGTAAGACTTTTTGGTTATGCACCAGTTCAGACTAGATGGCTGTTCAGTCAGTTTTCTTATATTTACTATGTACTATTTTTTCTGACTTGAACGCCCCGCCCTTCACCATGCTGTGATTTTAATTACATCCAGACACAGTCGGTTCTAAGCTTCCTATAAAAGCAGGCTTTACCATGTTATTAGCCATAGGTAAGTGTTCACACTAGGCAGTTAGCTCAGGTACCCATCCGTTTTGAGATTACCTTGACGTTTGGTGGATGGGCTCACAACTTTTGGCCAAATCTTGTGCTAAGAATCTCATGTGTTTTTTCATAAATTTCCCAAGCCATTATGCTATTCACATTTCATGTATTGCACATTTCCTTGCTTTAGCACAGTAAAATTGAGTGCAGCCATTATCTATTTGCTAATATAGAAACATGTCACCAAGTCTGCATTTTTGACCCACTCCTGGTTTTGGCTAACAAATACTGATGTGAAATACTGACCAAATACTGATAGTGTGACCGTAGCCTAACAATTCGGCCCATAATTTTGGTAAAACTAATATCAGGCAAGCAGAAATGTATTTTGGAGAGCTCCAATTAGGAAATACATTGATAGACAGCAGAGATGATAAAATTGGTTGGATGCAAAACAAATTAAGATGCATTTTATCAAATTTGCAGATAACAATTTGCGATTCAATTCATGGAAAATCAGCAAAAAAAAAAATGCCTGCCTGCTTTTTACACATTGCAGAAGATTGCATTAGACACAGAGTGTTGACATGATCTCACAAGTTTCCCCATAATGCCTTTTAGCTAGGAGATTATATAGTATAGTGCAGCCATTAACAAAGGTCTATCAGCTCACTGTTAGGCTGCCGTCACACGCTCAGTATTTGGTCAGTATTTTACATCAGTATTTGTAAGCCAAAACCAGGAGTGGGTGATAAATGCAGAAGTGGTGCATATGTTTCTATTATACTTTTTTTCTAATTGTTCCACTCCTGGTTTTGAGTTAACAAATACTGATGTAAAATATTGACCAAATACTGAGCGTGTGACAGCAGCCTTAGAGATAGGAAGGGAAAGCCCAAATGCATTGGACAAACACTTTTGCCAGCCAATTAATTGTACAAACATAAATGCCAACACAATGCATCAGCACAATGTGATTAATGAGTAGATGTTTGCATATTGATCACAGCTTATTTGTGCATCTGCATATTAATTAAATACTATAAGTTTGAGTCTCCTTTATTTATCTATTTTTTTTATTTTTATTTTATATTGAACCATGGGACTTGTGGCCCTCTCTTGGGCCATGCACTTGTATGCACCCATCTTTCCCAAGCAGGTTTTAAGTAGCCATATAAAGAGGTAAATTAGAAGATGTAGGAATGAGGTCACCTTGTTGTGGTTGGATGGCTTATCAGCTTTTTGATCAATAAATGTTAACTAACTACCTCCTATTCCGTGTGTGAATTGCAACAGTGGAATTCACATTTTCATTAATCACATATATGCTGCATAACATTGTATATATGATTGTACATTGGCCACAGTGAATTTGCACACGTGTATATTAATTTCATACGTGTGCTTGTCCTTTTTTAAGTCTTCTTTTAGTAATTTGGTGTACAACTGCAGAAGATGATATTAGTAACTTGTGAATAGTACAGAGACTTAATTGATAGGGGAGAGAGAGTTTGGAGAGGCGCTAACAGCAGCAGTGATAGACAGTGTGATTGATCAGAGATCTCATGTACTTGACATCTCTTGCTGCATTCGAATTACAATCACACATTAAGCAGCAGCAACCCATTGGAAAAAATCTGAAATGAGGCATCAGAAACTGTGATTGTTAGTCAGAAGCAACTATGTTGAGTTTTTGCATTGTTGGTGCAATTCCCTTTGCAAAGGGGTAATAATTGTTTTTTTATTGTTGTTGTTTTTTAAAAAAGAAAAATCCTCATTATCCAAACATTTAACTGCAACTCTCAATGTCAGAAACTGTGAGTGTCGCAAGCAATGTTTTTTGCACATCTGTTTTACTAGTCAACTTTTACATCCATACACACTGTGAGAATCTGAGGTTGTGGATTGTAATAATCACCTAGGCAGGTTAACTTTGAAACCATTTTTTATTCCTTATGTCGATAGTTTTACAGCAAATCCAGGTAAAAGGCCAAAATACATTGCCCAAGTCCACATGATCAGTTCTCCGGGTCCGATAATCCCACTGCCCCTATATCCGGTGATACTCATTGTCTCCCAACTTTTGCTTGGCCCACAGGTTTTGTATCTCCCACCAGTATATTCCTGTAGTCACAGTTCATGAAATTTAAATGACAGATCCCTCAACCGTAGCAGGGGGATCCAGCCCAGCTGGCAACCGATCTCCAAATGTAGACATTTAGCTATGAATATGTGATTTTGCTTACTTGTTTTTCTAGTCCAGTTAGTGACTCATGCATGTCACACTTATAATATGAGATGCTGCCACATTTTACTTTCTGTACTATGGTACGGATGGGACTTCAAGTGGGTTTAACAAGGACCTACAGGAGGCTATTTTTCAATTCAGGGATTTGCTCAAAAAAGGACCCGCATTTGGTGGAATCATGAGTTCCTAGATAGATGTACTCTATCCGATCTTATCCCCAGGAGCTTACAGAACCAGGTCTTTCCCTCATTTCCTATAACTGATGATGTTTTTAAAAATAAATTGGAGAACTTGACAAATACATGCTCTAAGGGATTCTTGACTTTATTAAAAGAAATGAACCAGAGTACATTAGAATCTCTTGAATCAGAAATTGATAAGCTACAGGTGATTTTGCGGAGGGATATGACGAATGAGGCCCTCAAGGAATTTAATGATGATACCGATGCTGAGCTACAGAAATGGGCCCATGAGATTCAAGTAACAAAATCAAAGAAATTCAAGAGGGATATTCAGGACAAACAAATGTCCCGGGTATATAGATGGCGTAATACTACTGAGCGTTTTCGCTCCCATTATCAGAACTTTTCACATTCAAGATCTAGAGCTACCTCTATGCGATTTAATAGGTCCTTTGAGGAGGACAATGTATCTAGAAGATCTCAAAGTGGTGGCTCATCATCACAAGACTCTACTAATATGAAGATTGTGGCCTGGCAATCTGCTGAGAAGAAGACATCCAGGGAAAAGTCTGTGCAGAGTGTGTTCCAGGGTGGTTTACAGGTATTCAACTTTTCTGACCATGTTCTCACTGAGGTACAGGTGGAGGTTGTCATGTCTGACACTGTTCATACTAGGGCATTCGACAGACTGCGGTAATTCCGCTTTTGTCCACTATGCGCTCAGTGGCGTCGGCTAGATTTTGTCTAGCTGGTCTGGGGTTAATTTAGTTGGTGCTCGGATTGGAAGCTGGGTCACGCTCACTGCCTTTAAATTGTTCTTCTGAACGTTGGGCGTCGCCGATTATAGCTTCTGTCTTGTGCTTGGTTATCTCGGTATTGAGTGGTGGTCTAGGAGAAGGCGTATCGTATCTGATGGTGTATTTCCCTTTGTCATATTTTCCTCCTTCCTATATTTGTATTTGTTTTGCCCTGTGCACTTATAGTGTATTCCTGTGTGACTGCGGCGTGGTGTATATTTTCCGTTATCCTTGTCTGTGCTAACTTTGGGTATTGGTTAGTGGTCTCTTCACTGGGTGATGGGTGGTGGTTTCAGCCAGGGGTTGTAACAGGAGACAGGGTGAGGATGGAGGTCCAGACATGCACACCATCAGTGTAAACTCTGGGAGAGGGTCAGTCAGGGTTTCCCAGAGTTGAGGGAAATCGCAGGGACCCGGGTTACTAGCTCTTGCCTACCTAGGCTTCCCGTGACATTATAATCGGCCAACATTATTTGAATTCCATGGATCCCATGACTTCCGTAACCCACCAGTTGGAGGCGCTGTCCCTACAGGTCACTGAGTTGAGGGGGGCAGTGCAGCAACAGGGACTAGCAGTATCTAATGTGCAAGCTGGAGCGGCAGGTAGAGTTGCTGAGACTAAGTTTCCTTTGCCTGAAAGGTTTGCTGGGGAACGCAGTAAATTTGTTACTTTTCGTGAATCTTGCAAACTTTATTTTCGTATGCGCCCAATCTCCTCAGGTAATGAGGCTCAGCGTGTGGGTCTGGTGTTGTCATTACTAAACGGGGATCCTCAAGCATGGGCGTTTTCTTTGCCTTCTGATTCTGCTGCATTTAACTCAGTGGAGAGTTTTTTTTCTGCTCTTGGACACATTTACGACGATCCTGACAGAATGGCTCTAGCAGAATCTAAGATACGCGCTATTCGACAGGGGGAGTGTGTTGCAGAGGATTACTGTTCTGAATTTCGCCGCTGGGCGGTCGACACACAGTGGAATGATCCCGCGCTGCGGAGTCAGTTTATACATGGGGTCTCTGGAAGGGTTAAAAAAGCCCTCCTGATGTACGAGACTCCTGCTTCTCTAGATTCCGCTATGAGTCTTGTTGTCCGCATTGATCGCCGTTTGAGTCAGGGGGAGCATGAGACGCCACCTATGGGAGAAGGTGTAGGTTCACGTGAGGTTGCTGCAGGTGAGCCCACGGAGCCTATGCAAATCGCAGGGGTGTCACATGTTAAGCATCGAGCCCCTGTGCTCTAGAAGTAGGGAGCCTGTTTTTACTGTGGTAAAACTGGTCATTTTGTTAACATTTGTCCTCTGCTGTCTAAGAAAAACGCAACGGCGGAAAACTTCTAAGCTCAGAGGGTGTGGAGGAGACAAATTTGAGCTTATGCATATCCTCCATGGTGGTTTCTCAATGCATGCTCCCTGCCAAAGTTATTATCGCTGGCAGAGAGCTGCCAATCACTGTTTTTGTGGATAGTGGTTCTGCCACAAATCTCATTGATGAGGAGTTTGCGCGCACAGCAGGTTTTAGAATCGAAAAACTGCCTCATCCTATCCGCGTGGTCACCATCAATGCAGCTCCTCTCCCACAGGGGGAGATTACTGAGTTTGTGTCTGAGGTGAAACTCCACATTGGGGTTCTACATTTCGAGCAGGTTACATGTAAGGTGCTCAGGAATCTTCCTGCACAGGTGGTTTTGGGTTTCCCATGGTTGTCTATGCACAACCCGGTTATTGATTGGAAAACTCAGGACATAATTCAGTGGAGCGAATTCTGCCAGGAGAATTGCCTGGCCACATGTGTGTCTGCTGTGACTTCAAGCGTTTCTGAGTCACTTCTGGATTTTGCGGATGTGTTCTCTGAGAAGGGCTGTTCAAATGGTTGTTCAGAGTTGCCACTACATCGCTCCTATGACTGTACTATCAGGTTTAAACCAGGGGCCAAATTGCCTAAAGCAAGGATATTTAACATCTCCGGTCCGGAGAGACAAGCGTTAAAGGATTACATTGCTGAAAGTTTGAGCAAAGGGCACATCAGGCCTTCATCCTCGCCTGTGGCAGCGGGGTTCTTCTTCATAAAGAAGAAAGATGGCGGACTACGCCCGTGTCTGGATTTCAGGGAGTTAAACCAGATTACGGTTCGTGATCCATACCCTATGCCACTGATACCAGATTTGTTCAACCAGGTGGCAGGTGCTAAGTTGTTTACCAAGCTTGACCTCAGGGGGGCGTATAACCTCATAAGAGTCCGTCAAGGTGATGAGTGGAAGACGGCTTTTAATACCCCTGAGGGTCATTTTGAAAATTTGGTGATGCCATTTGGGTTGACTAACGCACCAGCAGTGTTCCAACATTTCATCAATGATGTGTTCTCGCATGTTTTGGGGAAATTCGTTATTGTGTACCTAGATGACATTCTCATATATTCTAGCGACCATGATACTTAGTTAGATGATGTCAGGCAGGTGTTACAGCTTCTCAGAGAGAATAAGCTCTATGCAAAACTTGAGAAATGTGTATTTTCGGTTCAGGAGTTTCCTTTCTTGGGTTATATTGTGTCTGCTTCTGGGTTTAAAATCGACGCAGCTAAGGTGCAAGCGGTGTTGCGTTGGGAACGGCCTGATAACCTAAAAGCACTTCAGTGGTTCCTTGGGTTTTCTAACTACTATAGGAAGTTTATGAAAGATTTTTCTATCATTGCTAAACCGCTAACAGACATGACTAAAAAGGGTACCAATTTCTCCGTTTGGCCTGAGGCCGCTGTGCGCGCATTTGAATTTCTTAAGAACAGTTTTGTTTCGGCCCCCATTCTTGTGCAGCCAGACGTATCGAAACCTTTTGTTGTGGAAGTCGATGCGTTTGAGGTTGGTGTGGGGGCGGTGTTGTCACAAGGCTCATCCTTGAGCGATTTGCGTCCTTGCGCCTAATTCTGCAAGAAACTGTCATCTGCCGAACGTAGCTACGATATCGGCAACAGGGAGTTGTTGGCAATCAAGTTGGCCTTTGAGGAATGGCGACACTTCTTGGAGGGGTCGGTTCATCAGGTTACTGTAATTACCGATCATAAGAATTTGCTTTATTTGTAGTCTGCCAAGCGTCTATCTTCCAGGCAGGCTCGCTAGGCATTGTTTTTCACGCGGTTCAACTTTGTTGTTACTTACAGACCTTGGTCTAAAAACACTAAGGCGGATTCTCTGTCCAGGTGTTTTCTGGGGGGAGAACCTCGGGAAGATCCGGTACCCATCCTCCAAAAGGGTGTTGTGGTTTCGGCTCTCACAACCGAGGTTGAGGCTGAGATTGCCGAGGCTCAGGAGGAGGTACCATCTGAGCTTCCCATCAACAAATCGTTTGTACCGCTTCATCTCCACTTAAATGTTTTGGCGGAGCATCATGATGCTGTCCTGGCTGGTCACCCAGGGGTCAGGGGTACTTTGGAGTTGGTGTCACGTCGGTTTTGGTGGCCCAAAATCCGACAGGACGTGGTCTCATACGTGTCAGCTTGCACCACGTGCGCTAGGGCTAAGACGCCCCGTTCCCGTCCTATTGGCACACTAGGGTTGAGCGAAACGGGTCGATCATTTTCAAAAGTCGCCGACTTTTGGCTAAGTCGGCGTCTCATGAAACCCGATCCGACCCCTGTGCTTGTCGGCCATGCGGTACGCGACTTTCGCGCCAAAGTCGCGTTTCAATGATGCGAAAAGCGCCATTTCTCAGCCAATGAAGGTGAACGCAAAGTGTGGGCAGCGTGATGACATAGATCCTGGTCCCCACCATCTTAGAGAAGGGCATTGCAGTGATTGGCTTGCTGTCTGCGGCGTCACAGGGGCTATAAAGGGGCGTTCCCGCCGACCGCCATCTTACTGCTGCTGATCTGAGCTTAGGGAGAGGTTGCTGCCGCTTCGTCAGAAGCAGGGAGAGCGTTAGGCAGGGTCCACTAACCACCAAACCGCTTGTGCTGTAGCGATTTCCACTGTCCAACACCACCTTCGGTGTGCAGGAACAGTGGAAGCTATTTTTTTTTTTTTTTTCCTCAGCGCTGTAGCTCATTGGGCTGCCCTAGAAGGCTCCGTGATAGCTGTATTGCTGTGTGTACGCCACTGTGGAAACCAACTGCTTTTTTCAAAGCACATATCCTCTTGTTCCTTTCTGCACAGCTATCTTTTTTGTTTGTCCACACTTTTTATTTAATTTGTACATCAGTCCACTCCTATTGCTGCCTGCCATACCTGGCTTAGATTACTGCAGGGAGATAGTAATTGTAGGACAGTCCCTGTTTTTTTTTTTTTGTGGGAGATTAAGATTGGCATTTCTGCTACAGTGCCATCCCTGTGTGTGCCATCTCTCACTGAGTGGGCCATATAAAGCCTATTTATTTTTTCCGTGATTTGTGTTCTAAATTCTACCTCAACACAAAAACACTACATCAATCAGTGGTAGAAAAATATTGGCCTCAGTCAGGGCTTGTGTGCCACTGCTGTGTGTGCTATCTCTCATTCAGTGGGCTATAGAAAGCCTATTTATTTATTTATTTTTTTTCTTATTATTTGGTTTCTAAAGTCTCCCTGAAAAAAATAAAAAAATAAAAAAACAGTGGGAGAGTAATATTGCCCTTTCAGCTTGTGTGCCAGTCTTGACTCCTGGGTGTGCCACCTCTCTCTCATTCAGTGGGCCATAGAAAGCCTATTTATTTTTTTGGTTTTTTTAATATTATTTGGTTTCTAAAGTCTCCCTGAAAAAAAAAAAAAACATAAAAAAAACAGTGGGAGAGTAATATTGCCCTTTCAGCTTGTGTGCCAGTCTTGACTCCTGGGTGTGCCACCTCTCTCATTCAGTGGGCCATAGAAAGCCTATTTATTTATTTTTTTTAAATATTATTGGGTTTCTAAAGTCTCCCTTAAAAAACAAAAAATACATAAAAAAACAGTGGGAGAGTAATATTGCCCTTTCAGCTTGTGTGCCAGTCTTGACTCCTGGGTGTGCCACCTCTCTCATTCAGTGGGCCATAAAAAGCATTTTTTTTTTTCCTTGATTTGTGTTCTAAAATCTACCTCAACACAAAAACACTACATCAATCAGTGGTAGAAAAATATTGGCCTCAGTCAGGGCTTGTGTGCCACTGCTGTGTGTGCTATCTCTCATTCAGTGGGCTATAGAAAGCCTATTTATTTATTTATTTTTTTTCTTATTATTTGGTTTCTAAAGTCTCCCTGAAAAAAAAAAAAAAACCATAAAAAAACAGTGGGAGAGTAATATTGCCCTTTCAGCTTGTGTGCCAGTCTTGACTCCTGGGTGTGCCACCTCTCTCTCATTCAGTGGGCCATAGAAAGCCTATTTATTTTTTTGTTTTTTTTAATATTATTTGGTTTCTAAAGTCTCCCTGAAAAAAAAAAAACATAAAAAAACAGTGGGAGAGTAATATTGCCCTTTCAGCTTGTGTGCCAGTCTTGACTCCTGGGTGTGCCACCTCTCTCATTCAGTGGGCCATAGAAAGCCTATTTATTTTTTTAAAAAAATATTATTGGGTTTCTAAAGTCTCCCTTAAAAAACAAAAAATACATAAAAAAACAGTGGGAGAGTAATATTGCCCTTTCAGCTTGTGTGCCAGTCTTGACTCCTGGGTGTGCCACCTCTCTCATTCAGTGGGCCATAGAAAGCCTTTTTTTTTTTTTCCTTGATTTGTGTTCTAAAATCTACCTCAACACAAAAACACTACATCAATCAGTGGGAGAAAAATATTGGCCTCAGTCAGGGCTTGTGTGCCACTGCTGTGTGTGCTATCTCTCATTCAGTGGGCTATAGAAAGCCTATTTATTTATTTATTTTTTTTCTTATTATTTGGTTTCTAAAGTCTCCCTGAAAAAAAAAAAAAAAACATAAAAAAACAGTGGGAGAGTAATATTGCCCTTTCAGCTTGTGCGCCAGTCTTGACTCCTGGGTGTGCCACCTCTCTCTCTCTAATTGTGGGCCATAGGAAGCCTTTTTTTTTTTGTTTTTTTTTAATATTATTTGGTTTCTAAAGTCTCCCTTAAAAAACAAAAAATACATAAAAAAACAGTGGGAGAGTAATATTGCCCTTTCAGCTTGTGTGCCAGTCTTGACTCCTGGGTGTGCCACCTCTCTCTCTCATTCAGTGGGCCATAGAAAGCCTTTTTTTTTTTTTTTTTTTAAATATTATTGGGTTTCTAAAGTCTCCCTTAAAAAACAAAAAATACATAAAAAAACAGTGGGAGAGTAATATTGCCCTTTCAGCTTGTGTGCCAGTCTTGACTCCTGGGTGTGCCACCTCTCTCTCTCATTCAGTGGGCCATAGAAAGGCTATTTATTTTTTTGTTTTTTTTAATATTATTTGGTTTCTAAAGTCTCCCTGAAAATAAAAAAAAAAAAACTTAAAAAAACAGTGGGAGAGTAATATTGCCCTTTCAGCTTGTGTGCCAGTCTTGACTCCTGGGTGTGCCACCTCTCTCTCTCATTCAGTGGGCCATAGAAAGGCTATTTATTTTTTTGGTTTTTTTAATATTATTTGGTTTCTAAAGTCTCCCTGAAAAAAAAAAATAAATAAATTAGGTGGGAGATTAATATTGACATTAGTGCTTGAGTGACAGTCCTGCGTGTGTGTCATCTCTGTGATTTTGTGCCACAGAAAACAGAGTGTGTAACATTGTGCCTGATTTTCCTTGTGGTCTCACCAACCTGTTAAGGGATATTGAAATCATACTGAAGTTATAGCTCACCGTGTAAGTTGTTTGACAGCAACAAATAAAGTTACTTTGGTTAAGATTTTAAAACAATGAGGAAGTCTGGTGCAAGAGGTCGTCGTGGGCGTTCATTGTCAGCTGGTAATGATGGTAGTGGTAGTGGAGCATCAGGTGGTCGTGGGGATAAAAATATTCCACCTAAGTCTGGAGCTGTGGAGCCAGTTTCGTCGTCAGGCTACACAAGGCCTCGAACGCTCTCTTTTCTGGGAGTAGGAAAACCGCTTTTAAAGGCGGAGCAGCAACAGCAAGTTTTGGCTTACATTGCAGACTCAGCCTCTAGCTCTTTTGCCTCCTCTTCCGAAACTGGTAAATGTAAAAGCAGCGCGTCGCTTGTGGATGTTCACGGTCAGGGACAAGTCGCTTCCTTGTCCTCCTCAGCAAAAACTACAACAAGAGAGAAGGATGCAGCAGGCGACACAACGGGTCACTCCATGGAGCTCTTTACACATACCGTCCCTGGCTTAGAAAGTGAAACATTTAACAGGCCATGCCCATTACAAGTATATTCTGACATGGAGTGCACTGATGCACAGCCACAGCCAGAGTACTATGCTGCTCCTTTGACTCAGACCACCACATTGCCCTCTCAGGGTACAGATCCACAATCAGACCCTGATGAGACTATGTTGCCCCGCCACGAACGCTATACCACCGACCGACACAGTGACACAGACGAAGTTGCACACGAGCTCGAAGAGGAGGTAATAGATGACCCAGTTATTGACCCCGATTGGCAGCCATTGGGGGAACAGGGTGCAGGCGGCAGTAGTTCAGAAGCGGAGGTGGAGGAGGGGCCGCAGCAGGCATCAACATCGCAACAGGTTCCATCTGCCGGGCCCGTATCTGGCCCAAAACGCGTGTCAAAGCCAAAACCTGTTGGAGGACAGCGTGGCCATCCGGTTAAAGCTCAGTCTGCAATCCCTGAAAAGGGATCCGAGTCTAGGAAGAGTGCAGTCTGGCATTTTTTTAAACAACATCCAACTGATCAGCGCAAAGTCATCTGTCAAAAATGTTCAACTAGCTTAAGCAGAGGTCAGAATCTGAAAAGTCTAAATACTAGTTGCATGCATAGACACTTAACCACCATGCATTTTCAAGCCTGGACTAACTACCAAACGTCCCTTAAGGTTGTAGCACCCTCGGCCAATGAAGCTAGTCAGCAACGCAACATCCCTTCCATCACTGTAAGGCCACCATTTTCCGCACCACCGGCAGTATCTGTGCAGGTTTCTTTGCCAGCCAAAAGCAGTCAGGGTCAGGGAACCACCAGTTTTGTAGGAGGAAATATTGCATCTAGGGCACCGGCGGAAACAATACCGTCTCCAACCGTCTCTCAGTCTGCCATGTACACCGGCACACCCGAAAGTTCCACGATCTCCAGCTCTCCAGTCCAGCTCACCCTACATGAGACTCTGGTTAGAAAAAGGAAGTACTTATCCTCGCATCCGCGTACACAGGGTTTTAACGCCCACATAGCTAGACTAATCTCGTTAGAGATGATGCCCTACCGGTTAGTTGAAAGCGAAGCTTTCAAAGCCCTGATGGAGTACGCTGAACCACGATACGAGCTACCCAGTCGACACTTTTTTTCCAGAAAAGCCATCCCAGCCCTGCACCAGCATGTTAAACAGCGCATCGTCCATGCACTCAGGCAATCTGTGAGTACAAAGGTGCACCTGACTACAGATGCATGGACCAGTAGGCATGGCCAGGGACGTTATGTGTCCATCACGGCACACTGGGTGAATGTGGTGGATGCAGGGTCCACAGGCGACATCAATTTAGGGACAGTTGTGCCTAGCCCACGGTCTAGGAAACAGTTGGCTGTAGGCGTTCGCACCCCCTCCTCCTCCTCCTCCTCGTCCTCCTGCAGAAGCTACAGCTCTTCCACAGAACGCAGTCTGCCAACCACTCCATCGGCAGATGACACTGTTGCACACCAGTTGTCCCATTATGGGCCAGCTACTGCCAAGCGTCAGCAGGCTGTATTGGCTATGAAGTGTTTGGGCGACAACAGACACACCGCGGAAGTTCTATCCGAGTTCTTGCAACAAGAAACGCAGTCGTGGCTGGGCACAGTAGATCTTGAGGCAGGCAAGGTAGTGAGTGATAACGGAAGGAATTTCATGGCTGCCATCTCCCTTTCCCAACTGAAACACATTCCTTGCCTGGCTCACACCTTAAACCTGGTGGTGCAGTGCTTATTGAAAACTTATCCTGGGTTCTCCGACCTGCTCCTCAAAGTGCGTGCACTTTGCTCACATATCCGACGTTCGCCTGTACACGCCAGCCGTATGCAGACCTATCAGCGGTCTTTGAACCTTCCCCAGCATCGCCTAATCATAGACGTTGCAACAAGGTGGAACTCAACACTGCACATGCTTCAGAGACTGTGCGAACAGAGGCGTGCTGTTATTTATTTGTGGGAGGATACACGGGTAGGCAGTAGGATTGCAGACATGGAGTTGTCAGGTGTGCAGTGGTCTAAGATACAAGACATGTGTCAAGTCCTTCAGTGTTTTGAGGAATGCACATGGCTGGTTAGTGCAGACAACGCCGTAATAAGCATGAGCATCCCCCTAATGCGTCTGCTGATGCAAAGTTTGACGCACATAAAGGAGCAGGCGTCTGCACCAGAGGAAGAGGAAAGCCTTGATGACAGTCAGCCATTGTCTGGTCAGGGCAGTGTACAGGACGAGGTAGCGGGCGAAGAGGAGGTGGAGGACGAGGAGGATGATGGGGATGAGTATATTTTTAATGCCGAACCTTTCCCGGGGGCACAGGAAATTGGTTGCGTGTCACGGCCGGGTTCTGGTTTTTTGAGGGACACAAGTGACGTAGATTTGCCTGCAACTGCCCCTCAACCAATCACAACCGGAGATTTGACAACTGGAACTTTGGCCCACATGGCGGATTATGCCTTACGTATCCTAAAAAGGGACACACGCATTACGAAAATGATGAACGATGACGATTACTGGTTGGCCTGCCTCCTTGATCCACGCTATAAAGGCAAATTGCAAAATATTATGCCACATGAGAACTTGGAACTAATATTAGCAACCAAACAATCAACTCTTGTTGACCGTTTGCTTCAGGCATTCCCAGCACACAGCGCACGTGATCGTTCTCACACGAGCTCCAGGGGGCAGCAGACTAGGAGTGTTAGGGGTGCACACATCAGAAGTGGCGTTGGACAGAGGGGTTTTCTGACCAGGTTGTGGAGTGATTTTGCTATGACCGCAGACAGGACAGGTACTGCTGCATCAATTGAAAGTGACAGGAGACAACATTTGTCCAGTATGGTTACTAACTATTTTTCATCCCTTATCGATGTTCTCCCTCAACCGTCATTCCCATTTGATTACTGGGCCTCCAAATTAGACACCTGGCCAGAATTGGCAGAATATGCATTGCAGGAGCTTGCTTGCCCGGCAGCAAGTGTCCTATCAGAAAGAGTATTCAGTGCTGCAGGTTCAATATTAACCGAAAAAAGGACTCGTCTGGCTACCCAAAATGTTGACGATCTAACATTCATTAAAATGAACCACAACTGGATTTCGAAATCTTTTGCCCCACCTTGCCCGGCCGACACCTAGCTTTCCTATGAAAAGCTCTTGCCTGTGAATTACTTTTCTAATGTCTAATTTGCTGCAGCTGATTGTACAGCATACGACATGTTTACACCTCCCTAAATGGCAAAACTCCCCACACGGGGCCGTGGTATCGCGACTTGGCGCAAGCACCCGTGAGACTGCTGTTTGTCTGAAGAGGTGGGTGTGCTCGCTTTTGGTTGACGGCATTGCTACTGGGTCCCTCATAGTACAATGTAGTGTCTCTGGCGGTGGTGGTGCGCACCCAACGTCAGACACACCGTTGTAACATGAGGGGCCCTGGGGCGGTCCCGCCGGCCTCAAGAGAGTTCCCCCCTACCCCAGCTCAAAATGTGCTCTACCACGTGCAAAATTATGTCGCACAGCTCCACCAATCTTTAGTCTATTCGCTGACATCATTCAATGTCTGGCACTGACAATACAAATTTGTAGACATCTATGATGCAACTTAAAGTAGTCTGTGTCTGTGTCCTATATTGGCACCATTAAATAGTTACTGCCAAATTACTATGTCAGAAACTCAGTAGATGAGCCCACCCCTGTACCTAAGTATGCCACCTTTTTTTTTGTTTTGGTTGTTTTGCGAGACATTAACATCTATTTATATTTTGGGAGTACTGGGACAGACACTCCTTGCACTACTCCTCCACTCACCACCAAGCTGCCTGTGTATCCATGTAACCGCTGTAAAGCTGCCATGAGCCTATTGTTTGTTATTTTAGGCCTTTGATAGCCTGTCTGCGGTCCCTACTTTAAATACTCCTCCACTCATCACCAGCTGCCTGCCCGTGTATCCATGTAACCGCTGTAAAGCTGCCATGAGCCTATTGTTTGTTATTTTAGGCCTTTGATAGCCTGTCTGCGGTCCCTACTTTAAATACTCCTCCACTGACCACCAAGCTGCCTGCCCGTGTATCCATGTAACCGCTGTAAAACTGCCATAAGCCTATTGTTTGTCATTTTAGGCCTTTGATAGCCTGTCTGCGGTCCCTACTTTAAATACTCCTCCACTCACCACCAAGCTGCCTGTGTATCCATGTAACCGCTGTAAAGCTGCCATGAGCCTATTGTTTGTTATTTTAGGCCTTTGATAGCCTGTCTGCGGTCCCTACTTTAAATACTCCTCCACTCACCACCAAGCTGCCTGTGTATCCATGTAACCGCTGTAAAGCTGCCATGAGCCTATTGTTTGTTATTTTAGGCCTTTGATAGCCTGTCTGCGGTCCCTACTTTAAATACTCCTCCACTGACCACCAAGCTGCCTGCCCGTGTATCCATGTAACCGCTGTAAAACTGCCATAAGCCTATTGTTTGTTATTTTAGGCCTTTGATAGCCTGTCTGCGGTCCCTACTTTAAATACTCCTCCACTCACCACCAAGCTGCCTGTGTATCCATGTAACCGCTGTAAAGCTGCCATGAGCCTATTGTTTGTTATTTTAGGCCTTTGATAGCCTGTCTGCGGTCCCTACTTTAAATACTCCTCCACTCACCACCAAGCTGCCTGTGTATCCATGTAACCGCTGTAAAGCTGCCATGAGCCTATTGTTTGTTATTTTAGGCCTTTGATAGCCTGTCTGCGGTCCCTACTTTAAATACTCCTCCACTGACCACCAAGCTGCCTGCCCGTGTATCCATGTAACCGCTGTAAAACTGCCATGAGCCTATTGTTTGTTATTTTAGGCCTTTGATAGCCTGTCTGCGGTCCCTACTTTAAATACTCCTCCACTGACCACCAAGCTGCCTGCCCGTGTATCCATGTAACCGCTGTAAAACTGCCATGAGCCTATTGTTTATTATTTTAGGCCTTTGATAGCCTGTCTGCGGTCCCTACTTTAAATACTCCTCCACTGACCACCAAGCTGCCTGTGTATCCATGTAACCGCTGTAAAGCTGCCATGAGCCTATTGTTTGTTATTTTAGGCCTTTGATAGCCTGTCTGCGGTCCCTACTTTAAATACTCCTCCACTCACCACCAAGCTGCCTGTGTATCCATGTAACCGCTGTAAAGCTGCCATGAGCCTATTGTTTGTTATTTTAGGCCTTTGATAGCCTGTCTGCGGTCCCTACTTTAAATACTCCTCCACTCATCACCAGCTGCCTGCCCGTGTATCCATGTAACCGCTGTAAAGCTGCCATGAGCCTATTGTTTGTTATTTTAGGCCTTTGATAGCCTGTCTGCGGTCCCTACTTTAAATACTCCTCCACTCACCACCAAGCTGCCTGTGTATCCATGTAACCGATGTAAAACTGCAGTATTTTGCTTATAAAAAAGAAAATACTGGAGAGATATCAAATGCAGACATTTTAACATTAAAAACAAAAACACATACAACAAAAAACTGGTACAGTACAAAAATTGGCCACCAGCTACAAAAACTTTCTCCTGCAAGTAGTTAACTGAAAGGTTTTTTTCCATTGAAAACACAGATATGGCATCCACCGAGTGTTGTCCTGTCGCGTCTTCTTTATATTATTGCCAAGAAGCTGCAACTGAATAAAGCTGAGCTTCTACCTTCTGCCTCTTATTAACTGCTTTTTTTAAAAAAAATTGTCCACCAGCTACAAAAACTTGCTCCTGCAAGTAGTTAACTGAAAGGTTTTTTTCCATTGAAAACACAGATATGGCATCCACCGAGTGTTGTCCTGTCGCGTCTTCTTTATATTATTGCCAAGAAGCTGCAACTGAATAAAGCTGAGCTTCTACCTTCTGCCTCTTATTAACTGCTTTTTTTTTTATAAAATTGGCTGTTCCGGCCTACTAAAGGTGTCTGTCTGCCCCTGCCTGGTGTTGTCCTCAACTGAATAAAGCTGAGCTTCAACCTTCTGTTCCAAATTACCATTTTTAAAAATGCAATTGGCTGTTCCGGCCTACTAAAGGTGAATGTCTGCCCCTGCCTGGTGTTGTCCTCAACTGAATAAAGCTGAGCTTCTACCTTCTGTTCCAAATTACCATTTTTAAAAATGCAATTGGCTGTTCCGGCCTACTAAAGGTGAATGTCTGCCCCTGCCTGGTGTTGTCCTCAACTGAATAAAGCTGAGCTTCTACCTTCTGTTCCAAATTACCATTTCTAAAAATGCCATTGGCTGTTCCGGCCTACTAAAGGTGAATGTCTGCCCCTGCCTGGTGTTGTCCTCAACTGAATAAAGCTGAGCTTCTACCTTCTGTTCCAAATTACCATTTCTAAAAATGCCATTGGCTGTTCCGGCCTACTAAAGGTGTCTGTCTGCCCCTGCCTGGTGTTGTCCTCAACTGAATAAAGCTGAGCTTCAACCTTCAGTTCCAAATTACCATTTTTAAAAATGCAATTGGCTGTTCCGGCCTACTAAAGGTGAATGTCTGCCCCTGCCTGGTGTTGTCCTCAACTGAATAAAGCTGAGCTTCTACCTTCTGTTCCAAATTACCATTTTTAAAAATGCCACACTTGAGTCCCATTGACTTGTATTGGTATCGGGTATCGGTATCGGATTAGATCTGATACTTTGCCGGTATCGGCCGATGCTTTCCAATACCGATACTTTCAAGTATCGGACGGTATCGCTCAACACTACTGGTCAGTATGTTTCACCGCCGCCATCCGGACAAGCCGGGTCTTATAAGTCGTGAGGGCCCTGGGGTCCCTCGTAGAAGGCGGGGTACTGTCATGTCTGACGCTGTTCATACTAGGGCGTTTTGACAGACAGCAGTAATTCCGCTTTTGTCCACTATGCGCTCAGTGGCGTCGGCTAGATTTTGTCTAGCTGGTCCAGGGTTAATTTAGCTGGTGCTCGGATTGGAAGCTGGGTCACGCCCACTGCCTTTAAATTGTTCTTCTGAACATTGGGCATCGCCGATTATAGCTTCTGTCTTGTGCTTGGTTATCTCGGTCTGGAGTGGTGGTCTAGGAGAAGGAGTATCGTATCTGGTGTATTTCCCTTTGTCATATTTTCCTCCTTCCTATATTTGTATTTGTTTTGCCCTGTGCACTTATAGTGTATTCCTGTGTGACTGCGGCATTGTGTATATTTTCCGTTATCCTTGTCTGTGCTAACTGTGGGTATTGGTTAGTGGTCTCTTCACTGGGTGGTGGGTGGTGGTTTCAGCCAGGGGTTGTAACAGGAGACAGGGTGAGGATGGAGGCCCAGACATGCACACCATCAGTGTAAACTCTGGGAGAGGGTCAGTCAGGGTTTCCCAGAGTTGAGGGAAATCGCAGGGGCCCGGGTTACTGTCATGTCAAACGCTGTTCAGACCAGGTCGTTCGACAGACAGCGGTAATTCCACTTTTGACCACTATGTGCTCATTGGCGTCGGCTAGATTTTATCTAGCTGTTTCGGGGTTAATTTACCTGATCCTCGGATTGGAAGCTGGGCCATGCCCATTGCCTTTAAATAGTTCTCCTGATCATTGGGCGTCGCCGATTATAGCTTTTGTCTTGTGCATTGTTATCTCGGTCTGGAGTGGAGAGCTGGTTGTTGGAGATTTGTTGCTGGTGGTGTATTTTCCTTTGTGTATTGATCACCCAGCGATGAAATTCAGAACAGTAATCCTCTGCTACTCGCTCCCCCTGGCGAATAGTGCGTATCTTAGATTCTGCTAGAGTCATTCTGTCAGGTTCATCGTAGATTTTTCCAAGAGAGGAAAAAAAACTCTCCACAGAGTCAAATGCAGCAGAATCAGATGGCAAAGAAAACGCGCTTGCTTGGGGATCCCCACTTAACAATGACAACACCAGGCCCACACGCTGAGCCTCATTACCCGAGGAGATCGGGCGCATACAGAAATATAGTTTGCAAGCTTCACAAAAAAAAACAAATTTACTGTGTTCCCCAGCAAATTTTTCAGGCAAAATAAATTTAGGCTCAGCAACTCTTCCTGTCGCTCCAGCTTGCACATTAGATTCTGCTAGTCCCTGTTGCTGTACTGCCCCCTTCAACTCAGTGACCTGTAGGGACAGCGCCTCCAACTGGCGGGTTATGGAAGTCATGGGATCCATGACAAAACACAAAAAAAAAGAACCCCTTTTTTTGTTGTTGTTGGGCCGATTATAATGTCACGGGGAGACTATGTGAGCGAGAGCTAATAACCCGGGCCCCTGCAATTTCCCTCAGACTAGGGAAATCCTGACTGACCCTCTACCTGGAGTTTACACTGATGGTGTGCATGTCCAGGCCTCGAACCTCACCCTGTCTCCTGTTTCATCCCTAGGCTGAAACCTCCGCTTACCACCCAGTGAAGAGGTAATACACCAATACCCACAGTTAGCACAGACAAGGATAAAGGAAAACATACACCATGCCGCAGTCACTCAGGAATACACTATAAGTGTGCAGGGCAAAATAAATACAAATATGGGAAGGAGTAAATAAGACAAAGGAAATACACCACCAGCAACGAATCTCCAACAACCAGCTCTCCACTCCAGACCGAGATAACAACGCACAAGACAGAAGCTATAATCGGTGACGCCCAATGATCAAGAGAACTATTTAAAGGCAATGGGCATGGCCCAGCTTCCAATCCGAGGATCAGGTAAATTAACCCCGGAACAGCTAGATAAAATCTAGCCGACGCCAATGAGCACATAGTGGTCAAAAGCGGAATTACCGCTGTCTGTCGAACGACCTGGTCTGAACAGCGTCCGACATGACTGTTACTAGCTCTTGCCTACCTAGGCTTCCCGTGACAGAGGTTTTGAGTAAGGGTCTTACTTTTTCCCCTACCAATTCATTTAACTATTTTACAGCTTTAAAAGATGTACACCTCTTCTCTTGGAAGCTGGTCCTTAAAAAGCTCCATAGCGAGGGTCAATCATTGGAACCCATGAGTGAAATTGAGAGGGAGGCATTGAAGGATTTGGAGGACCTACTTGCGGTACAAACTATCCAGTCCACAAGTAGGTTTCCCTCCTCTATTATGCCCAGATCAGTGAGGTTCCCTCCCTTGTCCCTTTGTCCGGTAGAGATCTTTACCAGATTGGTTTCTTCTGAGGATCTTAAGAAATTGTCACCTAAACTTAAATATGATAATTTAACCTTTGCCCAACATCAGGCAATGACGCAATAGCAAACTTTTACTGACGTTGTCTTCAAACCAGCGGACAAGGGGGGGGGTATCGTCATTTGGCCAAATTAGAAATACGAACGTGAAGCTTTTCGTCAGCTTAGAGACACTACTACCTATGTCAAATTGTCGTATAATCCAATGTCCTCCTTCCCAATGGAGCTCTTATCTATTCTGTTCAGGGCCTAAGAGGCAAATATTATTACTAAGGGTGTCTTTGAAGCCTTAGTACCAAGCTACCCAGGGTTCCAACGTTTTAACTATTACCTAAAATCCACAAGGATGCCCTCAATTCCCCGGGGCATCCCATAGTATCTGGGATTGGAGGATTTTGTGATGCGGTATGCAAATTTATCGATTTTTATTTTAAACCAATAGTCGAAACCTTACCCTCCTATGTCCGTGACACGACATACGTCCTGGCATGGGTTGATGGCATCCTTGTGGACAAACATGTTCTTCTGGTCACAGCTGATGTGGAGTCGCTTTATACTTGTATCAATCACTCCCACAGTTTGGATGCAGCCAGCCTCTTCCTGGGTGCCTCCAACCTGGACAGTCCTTTGTGAGAGCTGAACCTCGAGTTGCTGCACTATGTCCTTACCCACAACTTCTTTGTCTTCATGGACATCTTTTATTTACAGAAACGAAGCACAGCCATGGGCATGGCCTGTGCACCCACTTTCGCCAATCTCTTCCTGGGTTCCTGGGAGAGAACACTCTTTGGTGACAAGGGTGTGCCGGCCACCTGCCATGTGCTGTGCTGGCTCAGATATATTGATGACATTTTTATGTTGTGGGATGGGACGGTGCATCAACTTGAGGATTTTATGACACAACTAAATAACAACTCATTGAATATTTGGCTGACTTACATGTATAATAACACTAGAGTGGACTTTCTGGATGTCTCTCTGGAGGGTGACCCTCATCGTCACGTCCAGACGGATGTCTTCAGGAAGTCCACATTGTAACGATTGTGCCCAGACTGGTTGGAATGGGCGTCCGGGGTGTAGCCCGCCTGGACCACTGACCAGACTACCCTGGAAGGGACATACCTAAGTAGCTTCATAGGTGTTCGCTGGAGCCTCTGATGGTGAGGCCAGACTTGTGAGGCAGGTAGCTACTAGGTACCACTCCAGCGTGGTGTCTGGCGGTGGATGCTGATCCCACCAGGGGACAGGACACAGGACACAGACAGGCAGGCACGGCTGTGACACTGGCTGGCGGATGGGTACGGCAGAGGCCCTGACTGGAAGATGGGCTTGACTGATACACAGGCAGGCAGGTGGGCACGGCTGGCACTCTGGTAGACAGGCAGGCATGGCTGGCATTCTGGCAGGTCAGAGGGACAGGGCTGATACTCTGGTAGGAACTGGAATACAGGCGGGTGTATGGAAACAGGCAAGAACAAGTTCAGACTTGAGGGTATATGGGAACAGGTAGGGACCTGTTCGGACTGCGGAATATAAAGAAACAGGTAGAGACCTGTACGGCAAGTTGTAGAAAGGAGATAGAGCAAGACCACAAGAGCGGATGCAAAGCAGAACCACAGGAGGCGGAGTTAAGAGCAGGAGGCGGAACCAAGAACAGAAACGCAGGAGGCAGAGCCAAGAGCAGAAGGCAGAGCCAAGAACAGAAATGCAGCTAAGAGCAGAGAAGGAAAAGACAGAGCTAAGAGCAGAGAAGAGGAAGGTAGAGACGGAGCCAAGAGCGGAAATGCTGGAGGCGGAGCCAAATGTAGAGATGCTGGAGGTGGAGCCAAGAGCAGAACTGCAGGAGGCAATGCCAAGAGCCAGAAGGCGGAGAGTCATTGGTTGTGGCGAGCAAAGCCGAGAAGCACACAGCAACGGGTAGTGGTGAACAGAGCAGAGAGGTGCAGAGCCACTGATTGTGGCAGCAGAGCAGAGAAGTGCAGAGTCACAGGTAGTGGCGAGCAGAACAGAGAAGTACAGAGACACGGACAATGGCGAGCAGAGAGGTGCAGAGCCACTGGTATTGGGAAACAGAGCAGAGAGATAAGGCAGAGGTACACACAGCAGAGTGGGAATGGCAAGCAAACAAAGAAGGAACATGAATGGACATAGACCAGAGTTCAGACAGGAATGGACATGGATACACAAACAGAACACAGATAAAATCCTGCGTATTGCAGCCCTCAGAGACAGGACATGACCTGGCAGCTCCGCAGCAAATACTAACTGAGGGAAATAGTTTGCTCAGGCATCCTCCAATGGGTGAGGACGCCTTAAGAATCAGAGGCCTCTAGGCCATTGGCCAGGGACACCATAGGGAGGTGCACACAGTCTCAATAAGGATCCGGATTTGCCAGTGCCACCTCCTATGCACACAGCCAGGAAGTGTACACAGAGCAAGCGGCCTTGGAGCACACGACATGGAGCCAGCAGCAGACAGATCTCACAGCATGGCACAGGGAGAGTGAGCTGATGTATCAGGCAGGTGGGGGATGGAAGGCCATGCAGTGATGCCAGCAGGGTTGTTACACACGTCAGTAATTTCTTTGATTCATGCTAAGTCAGCACACCATCCAGCTACCATTAGGGCTGTCCAGGCTGGACAGTTTCTCAGGGTGAGACGGATTTGTTCTTCTGACACTAGGTTTGAGACTCAGGTCTCCAATTTGAGGGACCATTTTGAGGGCCGGGGGTACAGCCGTAGATGTATCAGGCATGGATATGATAGAGCAAGAAAGACTCCATGTAGCAACCTTACACATACTTGTCCGTCCAGGGAAAGAGTTTGTGGCGATGGTACAATTAGATTCATCACCACTTATAATCATGAGTGGTTTAATATGCGCCAAATTCTAATCAAGCATTGGGACATTTTGAGGACTGAACCCTCCTTGGGACCATTTCTGGGTAGTCTCCCCTCGATTACTTGAAGACGATCAAAAAATCTAAGCGATCTTCTAGTTAGGAGCCACTACACTCCTGCACCTAATATTTTCTTGAGTACACATGGCCCTAGGTCGGGCTGTGTTCCGTGTGAACACTGTCTCGTCTGTGCCAATGTCCTGCGCTGCTCTAGTTTTGCATCTTCTGATTTTTTAAGAACTTTTGATATACGCCACTACGCCAGTGTATAGTCAATGGCAGCACCAATGCTGTTTATTATGCCAACTGTGGCTGCCCCAGGATATACGTTGGCCTCACCACTAGGGAACTCGGGTACGGGTGAGCATGTGCAGGACATTGGCGCAGCCGCAACAGTGTCTGAATTTTCAGAGTTGAAAACGATTCCCCGGCATTTTAAGTCTCACCACGGATGTGATGCAAGGACACTTAGAATCCGGGGAATCGATATTCTCCATCTGGGCATTAGAGGTGGCAATAGCAAAAAACTACTTGCACAGATGAAGACTAAGCGGATTGTTGCTTTAGATACTAAGGTGCCTAAGGGCCTCAACGAATCCCTGAGCTTTGCCCCCTTCTTATCAACCATTAATGGTCCAAGTTACACATCTTGTTTTTGGATGTCTTTCTTATTTAGTTTCTAACTTTTTTATTTGTATATTTTTTTTTTAGTGATTTTGTGCTCATTTGTCCTTCATCCCGCCCTTTGGATCGTCTCTTTATCAGCATCTTAGATTGATATTCATTGGACAGATATATGGAACCTAGACACTGGCACCTTACAATCAAGCAACAATGGAGTTGGCACCACCGTGTGAATATACATGGACTATTGTGATATAATTGATACGTTTTCCACTTTATTCCTACTTTTTGGTGGCTCTAGATGTGCTTCTTCCATTTTTTGATGTT
Organism: Ranitomeya variabilis; assembly: GCF_051348905.1. Lineage (NCBI taxonomy): Eukaryota > Metazoa > Chordata > Amphibia > Anura > Dendrobatidae > Ranitomeya > Ranitomeya variabilis. Next base: position 327,272,750 of record NC_135235.1, on the reverse strand, counting down.
GTGTATTGTGGGTAATTAACTAAGCTTTTTTTTTTCTATTTCTGTTTTTTATTTATTTTTCTGATATTTCTTTTTGCAATTATTTATTAATTTTTGTATTTATATTTTTTTTCCTTACAATAATGATTGCGGTGCGCATGGTTAGGCATTATCATTTGGACTTTGTTTTTGTCGAATGTATGCATTGTAATTATGATGAGTACTTCACAGTCTCTTTTGTATACTCCATCTTGGCTGTGCGCATGCTCAGTGCTGTTCATAGGCTTCCTATGCCGCTGAGCATCTCCATATTCTCGGTACTAGAGCTGTAGGATATGATGCTCTGGCTGCTGCAGGACCTGGGGTACGCACTGACCATGCGCCACTGATGCCATTCTGATTGGTCTATTTGGACCATATGACAGATCACAAGGGCTATTTGAAGGTCCTACTTGCTCATTGTAACCATCCCTTTGAGAAAGCTGCGTTTGTGCCAGTGAAAATGTGCGTCGGGGCTGACATCCGTCCTTGGGGTGACCACCTCTCTTTCTCACAGACCTGGGTAAGCTTGTCCCCTTGCACTTTTTAGGTATTTTCCTGTTTGATGTGTGTTTATTTAATTAATATGGGGGCATCCTTTTTCCGTGCTCTTTTTTTTGCATCATAACTATAATATAATGCCTGATACCTTGCACTGCTGAGGTGGTTACCTCTCTTCCTGTCTGTACCTCCGTGGAGTATGGGTAACTTTATTTGATGTGGTTTATTTATTCTTTTTGATATTCAATAAAGATTTATACTGTTTGTTTTTAAAATTATCGCCTGGTATTCATTTTTCTCCTATTTGCCATGTTTTTTGGAGGTGGTGTAGCTGTTTTAGGGTGGGCCACCATAGGTGCCACATTCTCTTAGCATTTGATATGCAGTTGGGTTGGTTTCTACTTTCTGTACTAGTACATACTTGCCCAGCATTTCTTACTATGTTCTTTTTTACAAGTGTTGATTCATTAGAGTCGAAAAGATTGTCAAAAGATAATTATAATGTTTTACAAAATGTATGTTAAAGAAAAATTGGCATCGACAATGGATACAAAAAATTCCACACATGACTAGAAATGTGGAAGTTGCATGAAGCAGTAGCACCACCACTGGCACCACGAATTTAGGCAGTAATACTACTATATGAAGGTCACAAAACTTTCCTTTGCCTCTAGCAGTATTATTAGTGGGAAAGAGGAAAATACAGAGGGCGTTATAAAATACTAGATGGTAGCCCGATTCTAACGCATCGGGTATTCTAGAATATGTATGTAGTTTATTTATGAAGATTTTAGAATAATACATTCAATACACAGGATTTTGCTGGCCGCGACCAATTAGCAAAGCGTGGTTCAAATCTCGCACCAATTCGCGGCCTGACTGTGCCTGTCGCTGATTGTTCGCGGCCGGCCATGTAGTATATAACAGCCCACGTAGTAAATAGCACAGCCATGTAGTATATTGCACAGCCACGTAGTATATTGCACAGCCACGTAGTATATAGCACAGCCACATAGTATATAACACAGCCCACGGAGTATATAACACAGCCACGCAGTATAAACACAGCCCACAGAGTATATAGCACAGCCACATAGTATATAGCACAGCCCACGGAGTGTATAACAGCCCACATAGCATATAACACAGCCACGTAGTTTATAACAGCCCACGTAGCATATAACTTAGCTCATGTAGTATATAACAGCCCACGCACGCAGTATATAAGCCATGTAGTGTATAACACAGCCCATGTAGTGTATAACACAGCCCATGTAGTGTATAACACAGCCCACGTAGTGTATAACGCAGCCCACATAGTGTATAACACAGGCCATGTAGTGTATAACACAGCCCACATAGTGTATAACACAAGCCACATAGTGTATAACACAGGTCATGTAGTGTATAACACAGCCCACGTAGTGTATAACACAGGCCACATAGCGTATAACGCAGCCCACGTAGTGTATAACACAGCCCACGTAGTGTATAACACAGGCCACGTAGTGTATAACACAGGCCACATAGTGTATAACACAGCCCACATAGTATATTGCACAGCCCACGTAGTATATAGCACAGCCCACACAGTATATTGCACAGCCCATGTAGTACATTGCACAGCCCATGTAGTATACTGTATAGCACAGCCCACGTACTATATAGCACAGCCCACGCAGTATATTGCACAGCCCATGTAGTACATTGCACAGCCCACGTAGTATATTGCACAGCCCACATAGTACATTGCACAGCCCACATAGTACATTGCACTGCCCACGTAGTAAATTGCACAGCCCATGTAGTACATTGCACAGCCCACAAATTACATTGCACAGCCCACATATTATATTGCACAGCCCATGTAGTACATTGCACAGCCCACGTAGAATATTGCACAGCCCACGTAGTATATTGCACAGCCCACGTAGTACATTGCACAGCCCACATATTACATTGCACAGTCCACGTAGTATATTGCACAGCCCACGTATTATATTGCACAGCCCACGTAGTATATTGCACAGCCCACGCAGTATATAACAATGTGGGCATCATATCCCTGTTAAAAAAAAGAATTAAAATAAAAAATAGTTATATACTCACCTTCCGTTGTCCCCGGATCCAGGCGAAGCGGTTACCGACGCTCCTCGCACGCTCCGGTCCCAAGAGTGCATTGCGGTCTCGTGAGATGACGATGTAGTGGTCTTGCAAGACCGCTACATCATCATCTCGCGAGACCGCAATGAATGGAGCGGTCACCGGAGCGTCGCGAGGAGCGGGGAAGGCCGGTTCTGGATCCGAGGGGCCGACGGACGGTGAGTATATAACAATTTTTTTTTATTCATTATTTTTAACATTAGATCTTTTAACTATTGATGCAGCATAGGCAGCATCAATAGTAAAAAGTTGGTCACAGATGGTTAATAGCAGTGGTAACGGAGTGCATTACCCGTGGCATAAGGCGGTCTGTTACCGCTGCCATTAACCCTGTGTGAGCGCTGACTGGAGGGGATTATGGAGCAGGCACTGACTGCAGGGAGGAAGGGGCGGCCATTTGCCACCGGACTGTGCCCGTCCCTGATTGGTCGTGGCCGTTTTGCCGCGACCAATCAGCGACTTGGATTTCAATGACAGACAGAGGCTGCGACCAATGAATATCCGTGACAGACAGACAGAAAGACAGACAGACAGAAGGACAGACAGAAAGACGGAAGTGACCCTTAGACAATTATATAGTAGATATTGCACATTAGTCTTTTCATTTAAAGTAGTATGATGTTACCTCTGACAGTGACACTGTCAGTATGAGTCAGTGCTCTGCACAGAGAAAACTGTTAAAACACAAATGGCTAAGAAGAAAAATGCTGGACTTTTTTTAATCTAAAACAAGTTGTGTAGTCTGTAAATGAGCTGTGTCATTAAATGGGTTGTTAGTTACTATTGGTTCCCATCTGTTTCTATAGAGAGCTCTCTCTTACATTACTAATGCTGTATTTGTGTTACAGAGATGGAAAAGTGTTGCACAAAGTCTTAGCAGTCAACACAATGTAAAATATATTGTTTCAAGGCATCTGGAGGCTTTCAGGTAATGCAATGTGTTGCAAATTGACTTACTGCAAATCAAAATTTGAAATTCAAATTTGCTAAGCTTGCAGAATATGGGAAAATATTGTACAAACTTAGCAAACTGAATTTCAAAAGATTCAACATCTTTAGTAGTCAGCTCCCCTTAGCTCTTTTTCAGCTGTATGGAAAGATATCATGAGTCATTATCAAAAGTTTCAGCACACTAAAAAATTGTAATAACTTCTTTCTTAAATGTTTGAAAATAAAGACTAGCGTAAAATTCATTTTATGTATGTAAACTGTGAGAAATTTATTAAGCATAAAAGTTTATACACACTCACGTATTTAGGCCTCTCAATATAAAGTGGCATGTAAAAGATTGGGCACCCCTGGTCAAAATTACTGTGAAGCAAGTTGAAGATGAAATGATCTTTAAAAGGACTGACTGAACTTAACCCCTTAGTTACAGAGCCAATTTGATACTTAATGACCAGGCCAATTTTTACAATTCTGAGCAGACACTTTATGAAGTTATAGCTCTAGGACGCTGCAAGGTATACCACTGATTCTAAGAATGTTTTTCGTGACATATTGTACTTTATGTTAGTGGTAAAAATTTCTTCAATATAACTTGCATTTATTTATGAAAAAAATGAAAATTTTGTGAAAATTTAGCAATTTTCAAACTTTTGTTGTTTGAACACTTAAATCAGAGAGTGGTGTTATACAAAATAGTAAATAAATAACATTTCCCACATGTCTACTTTACATCAGCACAATTTTGGAAAGATAATTTTTTTGTTAGGATGTTATAGGGGTTAAAAGTTGACCAGCGATTTCTCATTTTTCCAATCACAACCCTAACCATAACCCTCACCACAACCCTAACCCTAACACACCTCTAACCCTAATCCCAACCCTTACCATAATCCCAACCATAATCACAATCCTAACCATAGCCCAACCCTAATCCTAGCCCAACCCTAGTTTTAGCCCAACCGTAACTATAACCCAACCCTAACCCTAGCCCCAACACTAACTTTAGCCCAACCTTCACGTTATCCCAACCCTAACCCTAGCTCCAACCCTAGCCCAACCCTAACCCTAACTTTATCTCAACCCTAACTTTATCCCAACCCTAACTTTAGCCCAATCCTAACTTTATCCCAACCCTAACTTTAGCCCAATCCTAACTTTAACCCAATCCTAACTTTTGCCCAACTTTAGCCAAACTCTAACCCTAATGGAAAAATGGAAATAAATACATTTTTTTATATTATTATTTTTACCTAAAAAAGGGGTGATAAAGGGGGGCTTGATTTACTATGTTTTTATTTTGATCACTGTGATAGGGTCTATAACAGTGATCAAAATGAACCAATAGAAAAAATTTCCTATTGTTGCCAGGTGCCGGCTGGCAGATCTCGGCGGGCGCATTGCGCATGCCCCGCCATTTTTGTCTCAGAGAAGACATCGGTGGCCAGGGGAACTTTACGAGGGGTAGCAAGGACACTGGAGTTACTGGGGGGAGATCGGGGGACCCCATTACTCTCTCCTCTGATGTGCAATCACATCAGAGGAAAGAGAAATTAAATGGGAAATCAGACTTTTTTTGCTGTCACCATTATTCCAATAATAATGGCGATTGCAACACTGGGGTCATTAAAAACTGACCCAAATTATGCTCTCTGGGTTCTCAACTACCCCTGGTAGCCGAGACCCTGTAGAAATTCTGACAATGGTGGGCGCTATACACTTGTTTCTCAGTGCCATTAAAAAGTGGTGCTGAGACGTAAATACCCTTAACCGTTAAAAGGTGTATCGGCAGTTGTTAAGGGGTTAAAAAATGACTCATGTGTTTTATATTGTAGGCAAAATACACATGTATATGCATACATATATATATACATGTATATATACACCATGTTCCAAATTATTATGCAAATTGGATTTGTGTAATAAAGATTAAATTGTTTTGTTTTTCAAATAAACTTGTGGATGGTATTGTGTCTCAGGGCTCAATGGATCACTGAAATCAATCTTAAACACATGTGATAATTAGTTCTCCAGGTGATTCTAATGAAAGGAAAACTACATAAAAATGATGTTCCACATTATTAAGCAGGCCACAGGTTTCAAGCAATATGGGAAATAAAAAGGAGCTCTCTGCTGCTCAAAAGCGTTAAATAGTGCAATGCCTTGGACAAGGCATGAAAACATTGGATAGTTCACGAAAACTTAATAGTGATCATCACACTGTGAAGAGATTTGTGACTGAACCAGAGCACAGAGAGTTCATGCAGATAAATGCATAATGAGGAAGGTTTCAGCCATACAAAATTCATTGGATTAAGAGAGCAGCTGCCAAAATACCATTACAAAGCAGCAAACAGTTATTTGAAGCTGCTGGTGCCTCTGGAGTCCCTCGAACCTCAAGGTGTAGGATCCTTCAAAGGCTTACTGTGGTGCATAAGCCTACTATTCGGCCACCCCTAAACACTGTTCACAAGCAGAAATGGTTGCAGTGGGCCCAGACATACATGAAGACTAATTTGCAAAAAGTCTTATTTACTGATGAGTGTCGAGCAACCCTGGATGGTCCAGATCGATGCAGTTGTGGATGGCCACCATGTCCCAACAAGGCTGCAACGTCAGCAAGGAGGTGGAGGAGTCATGTTTTGGGCCAGAATCATGGGGAAACAGCTGGTATGGCCCATTAAGGTTCCTGAAGGTGTGAAAATTGTTGTGAATTAGACTTTTTGGCTCCCTCTTGTGGTCACTAGTGGTATGACTCTGGGATTTTCTTTTTTCTGTTTACCACTCACCTGGGTCGTTAGTCCAGGGGTGTCGCTATATTAACTTCCTGGATCCTTAGTCCAGTGCCTGGCATCGTTGTAATCAGATCCTCCTGTTGCTCCTGTCTGCTGGTCCTGGCTCTTGCAAAATTAAGCTAAGTCTTGCTTCTTTGTTTTTTGAGTTACTTGCTTTGCTGCTATTTTTGTCCAGCTTGTACTAAATGTGATTTCTGACCTTGCTGGAAGCTCTAGGGGGCTGGTGTTCTCCCCCCGGCCATTAGACGGTTCGGGGGTTCTTGAATATCCAGCGTGGATATTTTAATAGGGTTTTTGCTGACCATATAAGTCATCTTACTATATTCTGCTATTAGCTAGTGGGCCTCTCTTTGCTAAATACCTAGCTCATTCTTATGTTTGTCTTTTCCTCTTACCTCACCGTTATTATTTGTTGGGGGCTTGTATCCAACTTTTGGGGTCTTTTCTCTGGAGGCAAGAAAGGTCTTTCTTTTCCCTTCTAGGGTTAGTTCTCCAGCTGGCGCGAGACGTCTAGAACCAACGTAGGCATGTTCCCCGGCTACTTCTATTTGTGGTGCTAGGATTAGATATATGGTCAGCCCAGTTACCACTGCCCTATGAGCTGTTTTTTTGTGTTTGCAGACTTGGTATTTATTCCTGAGACCCTCTGCCATTGGGGTCATAACAGTATGCCAGGCCTACATTGAATGTTTAATGCATTGCAGAAGTGGGATATAAGAAAGGAAATTCTGAATTATTTTTTTTTCCTCTCTTCCTCCCCTTTACCTCTGAGTGGCTTGAGCTTGCTGCAGACATGAATGTCCAGACCTTGATTACAAGTGTGGACCAGCTTGCTGCTCGTGTGCAAAGCATACAGGATTTTGTTACCAGTAGTCTTATGTCTGAACCTAAAATACCTATTCCTGAACTGTTTTCTGGAGACCGATTTAAGTTTAGGAATTTCAGGGATAATTGTAAATTGTTTCTATCCCTGAGACCCCGTTCATCTGGAGACTCAGTTCAGCAAGTTAAAATTGTTATCTCTTTTTTACGGGGCGACCCTCAGGATTGGGCCTTCTCGCTAGCGCCAGGAGATCCGGTATTGGCAAATATTGATGCGTTTTTTCTGGCGCTCGGATTGCTTTACGAGGAACCCAATCTTGAGGTTCAGGCAGAAAAAGCCTTGCTGGCTATTTCTCAGGGCCAGGATGAAGCTGAAGTGTATTGCCAAAAATTTCGGAAATGGTCCGTGGTTACTCAGTGGAATGAGTGTGCTCTGGCCGCACACTTCAGAAATGGCCTTTCTGAAGCCATTAAGAATGTGATGGTGGGTTTCTCCATTCCTACAAGTCTGAATGATTCCATGGCGCTGGCTATTCAAATTGACCGGCGTTTGCGGGAGCGCAAAACCGCTAATCCTCTGGTGGTGTTGTCTAAACAAACACCTGATTTGATGCAATGTGATAGAATTCAGACCAGAAATGAGCGGAAAAATCATAGACGTCAGAATGGGTTGTGTTTTTACTGTGGTGATTCTACACATGTTATATCAGCATGCTCTAAACGCCTAACAAGGGTTGTTAGTCCTGTCGCCATTGGTAATTTGCAACCTAAATTTATTTTGTCTGTGACTTTAATTTGCTCATTGTCTTCCTACCCTGTTATGGCGTTTGTGGACTCAGGTGCTGCCCTGAGTCTTATGGATCTGTCATTTGCCAAGCGCTGTGGTTTTGTTCTTGAGCCGTTGGTTAATCCTATCCCTCTGAGGGGTATTGATGCTACGCCATTGGCGGAAAATAAACCGCAGTTTTGGACACAGGTAACCATGTGCATGACTCCTGAACATCGGGAGGTGATTCGTTTTCTTGTTCTGCATAAAATGCATGATTTGGTCGTTTTGGGGTTGCCATGGTTACAGACTCATAATCCAGTCTTGGATTGGAAGGCAATGTCTGTGTCAAGTTGGGGCTGTCAGGGTATTCATGGTGATTCCCCGCCGGTGTCTATTGCTTCCTCTACTCCTTCGGAAGTTCCTGAGTATTTGTCTGATTATCAGGATGTGTTCAGCGAGTCCAGGTCCAGTGTTCTGCCTCCTCATAGGGACTGTGACTGTGCCATAGATTTGATTCCAGGTAGCAAATTTCCTAAGGGAAGACTATTTAATCTGTCTGTACCTGAGCATACCGCAATGCGTTCGTATATCAAGGAATCTCTGGAGAAGGGGCATATCCGTCCTTCCTCTTCCCCTCTTGGTGCGGGATTCTTTTTTGTGGCCAAGAAGGACGGATCTTTGAGACCTTGTATTGACTATCGGCTTTTGAATAAAATCACTGTTAAATTTCAGTATCCTTTGCCTCTGTTGTCAGACTTGTTTGCCAGAATTAAAGGTGCCAAGTGGTTCACCAAGATAGATCTTCGTGGTGCGTACAACCTTGTGCGCATTAAGCGAGGAGATGAATGGAAAACCGCGTTTAATACGCCCGAAGGTCATTTTGAGTACTTGGTGATGCCTTTTGGGCTCTCTAATGCTCCTTCAGTGTTTCAGTCCTTTATGCATGATATTTTCCGGAAGTATCTGGATAAATTTATGATCGTTTATCTGGATGATATTCTGTTTTTTTCTGATGACTGGGACTCGCATGTAGAGCAGGTCAGGATGGTGTTTCAGGTTTTGCGTGAGAATGCTTTATTTGTTAAGGGCTCAAAGTGTCTCTTTGGAGTACAGAAGGTTCCCTTTTTGGGGTTTATTTTTTCCCCTTCTGCGGTGGAGATGGACCCAGTCAAGGTCCGTGCTATTCATGATTGGACTCAACCCACGTCAGTTAAGAGTCTTCAGAAGTTCTTGGGTTTTGCTAACTTCTACCGTCGTTTTATTGCTAATTTTTCTTGCATTGCTAAACCTTTGACGGATATGACCAAGAAAGGTTCTGATGTTGCTAACTGGGCTCCTGCAGCCGTGGAGGCTTTCCAGGAGTTGAAGCGCCGGTTTACTTCGGCGCCTGTTTTGTGCCAGCCTGATGTCTCACTTCCCTTTCAGGTTGAAGTGGATGCTTCTGAGATTGGGGCAGGGGCCGTTTTGTCGCAGAGAGGCCCTGGTTGCTCTGTAATGAGACCTTGTGCCTTTTTCTCTAGGAAGTTTTCGCCTGCTGAGCGGAATTATGATGTTGGCAATCGGGAGTTGTTGGCCATGAAGTGGGCATTTGAGGAGTGGCGTCATTGGCTCGAGGGTGCTAAGCATCGTGTGGTGGTCTTGACTGATCACAAAAATTTGATGTATCTCGAGTCTGCTAAACGCCTGAATCCTAGACAGGCCCGCTGGTCATTGTTTTTCTCCCGTTTTGACTTTGTGGTCTCATATTTACCAGGTTCAAAGAATGTGAAGGCTGATGCTCTTTCAAGGAGCTTTGTGCCTGACTCTCCGGGAGTCGCAGAACCAGTTGGTATTCTTAAAGAGGGAGTTATCTTGTCAGCCATTTCTCCGGATTTGCGACGTGTGTTGCAGAGATTTCAGGCTGGTAGACCTGACTCTTGTCCACCTGACAGACTGTTTGTTCCTGATAAGTGGACCAGCAGAGTCATTTCCGAGGTTCATTCCTCGGTGTTGGCAGGGCATCCGGGAATTTTTGGCACCAGAGATCTGGTGGCTAGGTCCTTTTGGTGGCCTTCCTTGTCACGGGATGTGCGGTCGTTTGTGCAGTCCTGTGGGACTTGTGCTCGAGCTAAGCCTTGCTGTTCGCGTGCCAGCGGGTTGCTCTTGCCCTTGCCTGTCCCGAAGAGGCCTTGGACACACATTTCCATGGATTTTATTTCAGATCTCCCGGTGTCTCACGGCATGTCTGTCATCTGGGTGGTATGTGATTGCTTTTCTAAGATGGTCCATTTGGTACCTTTGCCTAAGCTGCCTTCCTCTTCCGATCTGGTTCTTGTGTTCTTTCAGAATGTGGTTCGTTTACACGGCATTCCTGAGAATATTGTGTCTGACAGAGGATCCCAGTTTGTTTCCAGGTTCTGGCGATCCTTTTGTGCTAGGATGGGCATTGAGTTGTCGTTTTCGTCTGCCTTTCATCCTCAGACTAATGGACAAACGGAGCGAACTAATCAGACTCTGGAGGCTTATTTGAGGTGTTTTGTTTCTGCGGATCAGGATGATTGGGTGACCTTCTTGCCGTTGGCTGAGTTTGCCCTTAATAATCGGGCTAGTTCCGCTACATTGGTTTCGCCATTTTTCTGCAACTCTGGTTTCCATCCTCGTTTTTCCTCGGGACATGTGGAGCCTTCTGACTGTCCTGGGGTAGATTCTGTGGTGGATAGGTTGCAGCAGATCTGGAATCATGTGGTGGACAACTTAAAGTTGTCACAAGAGAAGGCTCAGCGTTTTGCCAACCGCCGCCGCGGTGTGGGTCCCCGACTTCGTGTTGGGGATTTGGTATGGCTGTCTTCTCGATTTGTTCCTATGAAGGTCTCCTCTCCTAAATTTAAGCCTCGCTTCATCGGTCCTTACAAGATATTGGAAATCCTTAATCCTGTCCTTTCGCTTGGATCTTCCTGTGTCGTTTGCCATTCACAACGTGTTCCATAGGTCTTTGTTGCGGCGGTACGTTGCACCTGTGGTTCCTTCTGTTGAGCCTCCTGCTCCGGTGTTGGTTGAGGGCGAGTTGGAGTACGTGGTGGAGAAGATCTTGGATTCTCATCTCTCCAGGCGGAGGCTTCAGTATCTGGTCAAATGGAAGGGCTATGGTCAGGAGGATAATTCCTGGGTGGTTGCCTCTGATGTGCATGCGGCCGATTTAGTTCGTGCCTTACACGCTGCTCATCCTGATCGCCCTGGTGGTCTTGGTGAGGGTTCGGTGACCCCTCCTTAAGGGGGGGTACTGTTGTGAATTAGACTTTTTGGCTCCCTCTTGTGGTCACTAGTGGTATGACTCTGGGATTGTCTTTTTTCTGTTTGGCACTCACCTGGGTCGTTAGTCCAGGGGTGTCGCTATATTAACTTCCTGGATCCTTAGTCCAGTGCCTGGCATCATTGTAATCAGATCCTTCTGTTGCTCCTGTCTGCTGGTCCTGGCTCTTGCAAAATTAAGCTAAGTCTTGCTTCTTTGTTTTTTGAGTTACTTGCTTTGCTGCTATTTTTGTCCAGCTTGTACTAAATGTGATTTCTGACCTTGCTGGAAGCTCTAGGGGGCTGGTGTTCTCCCCCCGGCCGTTAGACGGTTCGGGGGTTCTTGAATATCCAGCGTGGATATTTTAATAGGGTTTTTGCTGACCATATAAGTCATCTTACTATATTCTGCTATTAGCTAGTGGGCCTCTCTTTGCTAAATACCTAGCTCATTCTTATGTTTGTCTTTTCTCTGGAGGCAAGAAAGGTCTTTCTTTTCCCTTCTAGGGTTAGTTCTCCAGCTGGCGCGAGACGTCTAGAACCAACGTAGGCATGTTCCCCGGCTACTTCTATTTGTGGTGCTAGGATTAGATATATGGTCAGCCCAGTTACCACTGCCCTATGAGCTGTTTTTTTGTGTTTGCAGACTTGGTATTTATTCCTGAGACCCTCTGCCATTGGGGTCATAACAGAAAATGACCTCTGCAAAGTATATTGAGATTCTGACTGACAACCTTCTTCAATGGTATAAAAAGCAGAAATGTGCCTTCAGGAGCAAAATCATCTTCATGCATGACAATGCACCCTCTTATGCTGCAGAGAATACCTCTGAATCATTGGCTGCTATGGGCATAAATGGAGATAAACACATGGTGTGGCCACCATCTCCACCTGACCTCAACCCTATAGAAAACCTTTAGAGTGTCATCAAGCAAGAGATCTATTAGGGTGGGAGGCAGTTCACATCAAAACAGCAGCTCTTGGAGGCTATTCTGACTTCATGCAAAGAAATACAAGCAGAAACTCTCCAAAAACTCACAAGTTCAATGGATGCAAGAATTGTGAAGGTGATATCAAAGAAGGGGTCCTATGTTAACATATAACTAGGCCTGTTAGGATGTTTTGGAGTTAAATAGCTTCTTTCATCAGTGAATGTCACCTCCTAATGCTGCAAATTCCACAAATTAACATTTTCAGTACTTTAAAACATATCAAATGTTTAGAAATTCTACTATGCCTAATAATTTGGAACAATGGATTTTGAGTTTTTATTCATTTTGGAGATTATACTGTTATCATTGGGAGGTTTCTTCAATAAAATTCCATGTATACTCTAATGGGTGATGACTTTTATTGGACTGACTGTCATTTGCACAGACTATTTAGGAAAATCTGAGAAAAATATAATTTGCATAATAATTTGGAACATGGTGTATATAAAGGTACTTCTCAAAAAATTTGAATATCATCAAAAAGTTAATATATTTCAGTTCTTCAATGCAAAAAGTGAAACTCACACCATATATTACATAGAGTAAATACAGAGTTAACTATTTCAAGTGTTTATTTTTGTTTATGTTGTTGATTATGGCTTACAGCCAATGTATCCCAAAAGTCATTATCTCAGTAAATTAGAATAATTGACAAGGTCCCTTAGGGTACCGTCACACAGTGCCATTTTGATCGCTACGACGGCACGATCCGTGACGTCGCAGCGATCGTATGATTATCGCTCCAGCGTCGTAGACTGTGGTCACACGGTGCAATCACGGCGCTGGAGCGATGCCGAAGTCCCCGGGTAACCAGGGTAAACATCGGGTTACTAAGCGCAGGGCCGCGCTTAGTAACCCGATGTTTACCCTGGTTACCAGAGTAAACGTAAAAAAACCAAACAGTACATACTTACATTCCGGTGTCTGTCCTCCGGCGTCTCAGCTTCTCTGCACTGTGTAAGCACAGCGGCCGGAAAGCACAGCGGTGACGTCAGACGTCACCGCTGTGCTCGCTTTCTGGCTGGCCGGCGCTCACAGTGCAGGGAAGCTGAGACGCCGGAGGACAGACACCGGAATGTAAGTATGTACTGTTTGGTTTTTTTACGTTTACGCTGGTAACCAGGGTAAACCAGGGTAAGCATCGGGTTACTAAGCGCGGCCCTGCGCTTAGTTACCCGATGTTTACCCTGGTTACAAGCGAACACATCGCTGGATCGCTGTCACACACAACGATCCAGCGATGTCAGCGGGTGATCAAGCGACGAAAGAAAGTTCCATACGATCTGCTACGACGTACGATTCTCAGCAGGATCGCTGCTGCGTGTCAGACACTGCGATATCGTATGGATATCGCTGGAACGTCACGAATCGTACCGTCGTAGCGATCAAAGTGTGACTGTGTGACGGTACCCTTAGTCTGTTCAGTAGGCTCCACAACAATTGGGAAGACTTCTGATTTGACAGATGTCCAGAAGGCAGTCATTGACACACTCCACAATGAGGGTGAGCCACAAAAGGCCATTGCTAAAGAAGATGACTGTTCACAGTGTGCTGTATCCAAGAATATTAATGGAAAGTTGAGTGGAAAGAAAAAGTGTGGTAGAAAAAGGTGCACAAGAAACCAGGTTAAATGCAGCCTTGAAAGAATTGCTAAGAAAAGGCTGCTCAAAAATTTGGGGGAGATTCATAAGTAGTGGAGTGCTTCAAGAGTCACCACACAGACATATCCAGGACATGGGCCACAAATGTCGCATTCCTTGTGTCAAGCCATTCATGACTAATAGACAATGCCAGAAGCGTCTTACCTGGGCCAAGGAGAAAAAAGAACTGGACTGTGGCTCAGTGGTCCAAGGTGTTGTTTTCAGATTAAAGTAAAATTTGCATTTCATTTGGAAATCAAGGTCCCAGAGTCTGGAAGAAGAGTGGAGAGGCACACAATCCAAGCTGCTTGAAGTCTAGTGTGAAGTTTACCCAATCTGTGATGGTTTCTTGAGTCATGTCATCTGCTGGTGTAGATCCACTGTGTTTTATCAAAACCAAAGCGCAGCCGTCTACCAGGAAATTTTAGAGCACTTCATCCTTCCCTCTGCCAACAAGCTTTTTTGGAGTTGGCAATTTAATTCTCGAGCAGGACCTGGCACCTGTCCATACTGCCAAAAGTACCAACACCTGGTTTAAAAACAACAGTATCACTGTGCTTGATTGTCAAGCAAACTGGCCTGACCTTAACGCAATAGAGAATCTATGGGGTATTGGCAAGAGGAAGATGAGAGATACCAGCTTCCATAACACCTCAGCAGTGCCATAGGCTGATCACCTCCATGCCACGCCACATTGATGCAGTAATTGATGCAAACGGAGCCCCGACCACGTATTGAGTGCATTTACTGAACGTACTTTTCAGTAGGCCAACTGTCATGTTCTCAATGGCAAGAGAACATAGCATCAGCATATATAGGAACTAGCTCTTGGAAGATGGGAACTGAGCTGACCATGAACTAATCCTAACACACAACTAGCAGTGGCCGGGTAGCATGCCTACGTTGATTCTAGATGCCCAGCACCAGCCGGAGGACTAAATAATGCTAGCAGAGGAAAATATTAGTCCTAGCTCACCTCTAGAGAAATACCCCGAAAGGAGACAGAGGCCCCCCACATGTATTGGCGGTGAATTAAGATGAATTAACAAACGTAGTATGAAAATAGGTTTAGCAAATTTGAGGTCCACTTACTACATAGCAGAAGACAGAAAGGATACTTTCATGGTCAGCTTAAAACCCTATCAAAACACCATCCAGAAATTACTTTAAAACTCTGGCATTAACTCATAACACCAGAGTGGCAATTCCTGTTCACAAGAGCTTTCCAGACACAGTAACGAAACTACAGCTGTGAACTGGAACAAAAATGCAAAAACAAACATGGACAAGAGTCCAACTTATCTAGTAGTTGTCTAGGAGCAGGAACAAGCACAGAGAGGCTTCTGATAACATTGATGACCGGCAAGCAACTAACAGAGCAGCAAGGTTATATAGCGACTCCCACATCTTGATGGGAACAGGTGAACAGAGAAGATGAAGACACAGTTCAATTCCACCAGTAGCCACCGGGGGAGCCCAGAATCCAAATTCACAACAGCCAACATTTCGGTTTTTAAAACTTTTCAAGCTGGTGCTCTAAAGTATTCTAATTTACTGAGATAATTACTTTTGGGTTTTCATTTTCTGTAAGCCATAATCATCAACATTAACAAAAATAAACACTTGAAATAGATCACTCTCTTTGCAATGACCATATACAGGGTGGGCCATTTATATGGATATGCTTGAATAAAATGGGAATGGTTGGTGATATTAACCTCCTGTTTGTGGCACATTAGTATATGGGAGAGGGGGAACTTTTCAAGATGGGTGGTGACCATGGCAACCATTTTGAAGTTGGCCATTTTGGATCCAACTTTATTTTTTTCAATGGGAAGAGAGTCATGTGACAACTAAGTGGTCATAAACTTGTAAATAACTCATGAAAGAATAAAGTTAAGTTAAAACCAAGCTCACCCTTGTTTTTCTTGTGAAATTCTCAATAAGTCTGATGTGTCACATGACTCTCTTCCCATTGAAAAAAATAAAGTTGGATCCAAAATGGCCAACTTCAAAATGGTTGCCATGGTCACCACCTATCTTGAAAAGTTTCTCCCCTCCCATATACTAATCTGCCACAAACAGAAAGTTGATATCACCAACTATTTACATTTTATTTAGGTGTATCCATATAAATGGCCCACCTTGTATATTCGTCTCACCTTTTGAATTGAGGAATTGAAATAAATTATCTTTTTGATGATATTTTAAGTTTGTGAGAAGCACCTGTATGTATGTATATATATATATATATATATATATATATATATATATATATATATATATATATATATATATATATATAAATATATACTGTAGCTTTACATATATATACTGTATAAACTGTATATACACAGTTGTGCGCAAACGTTTACATACCCTGGCAGAATTTTTGCTTTCTTCCCCTTTTTTAGAGAATATGAATGATAACACCAAAACTTTTTCTCCACTTATGGTTAGTGGTTGGGTGAAGCCATTTATTGTCAAACTACTGTGTTTTCTCTTTTTAAATCATGATGACAACCTAAAACATCCTATTAACCCTGATCAAAAGTTCATTTACCCCATTTCTTAATACCATGTATAATCCCCACTAACATCAATGACAGCTTGAAGTCTTTTGTGATAGTTATGGGTGAGATTCTTTATTTTCTCAGATGGTAAAGCTGCCCACTCTTCTTGGCAAAGAGTCTCCAGTTCCTGTAAATTCCTGGGCTGTCTAGCATGAACTTGAGATCTCCCCAGAGTGGCTCAATGATATTGAGGTTAGGAGATTGAGATGGCCACACCAGAACCTTCTCTTTGCTCTGCTGTAGCCAGACAGGTCGACTTGGCCTTGTGTTTTGGATCATTGTCATGTTGGAGCATCCAAGTACATCTTATACTCTGCTTACAAGCTCATAAGTTCAAATTTGCCTCCAGTATTTGCTGATAATGTGCTGCATTCATATTTCCTTCAACTTTGACCAAGTTTCCTGTGCTTTTGTAGCTCATATATCCCCCAAAACATTGGCAATCCACCTCCGTGCTATACAGTAGGAATTGTTTTCATTTCATCATAGGCCTTGTTGACCTCTCTCCAAATGTAACATTTATAGTTGTGGACAAAAAGTTCTATTTTGGTCTCATCACTCCAAATTACCTTGTTCCAGAAGTTTTGAGGCTTGTCTCTGTGCTGTTTTGCTTATTGCAGGGGAGATACTTTGTGTCATTTGCACAGTAATGGCTTTCTTCTGGCAACTCGACCATGCAGCCCATTTTTCTTCAAGTGCATCTTGAAACGGCCACATCGTTAGTTTTCAGAGAGTCCTGCATTTCAGCTGATGTTATTTGTCAGTTTTTTTTTGTATTTATTTGTAAATCCCTAACAATTTTCCTGGCAGTTTTGGACGACATTTTTGTTGGCTTACCTGACCGTGATTTTGTTTTCACAGAGCTCTTGATTTTCCATTTGGTAATAACAGTTTGAACGCTGCTGACTGGCATTATCAATTCCTTGGATATCTTTTTGTATCTCTTTCCTGTTTTATACAGTTCAACTACCTTGTTCCATTCACAGTTCTTTTGCTTTCCCCATGACTCACAATCTAAAAATGTCAGTGGCTGAATGACAAATGCAAGAGTATGTCTGGATCCCAGAAACTCACTCAGCTTTTATGAGCACACATTGATTACAAGCAAACAGATCACAGGTGAGGATGTTTGTGTCAACTTTTGTGCATGTTATCAGGCCAAAATCAACAGGACATGTGAACTTTCGATCATGGTCATTTGGATGTTTTGGGTTGTCATTATGATTTAAAAAGAGAAAACACAGTAGTTTGACAATAAATGGCTTCACCCAACCTCTAACCATGAATGGAGAAAAAGTTTTGGTGCTATCAATCATATTCTCTGAAAAAAGGCAAACATTCTCCTGGGGTATGTAAACTTTTGAGCACAACTGTGTATATATACAACCCCTTCAAAAATTATGTAATCACCGGCCTTGGAGGATGTTCATTCAGTTGTTTAATTTTGTAGAAAAAAAGCAGATCAGACATGACACAAAACTAAAGTCATATCAATGGGCAACTTTCTTGAAACACTAAAAGAAATCAAGAACAAAAATGTGGTAGTCAGTAATGGTTACTTTTTTAAACCAAGCATAGGATAAAAATTATGGAGTCACTCAATTCTGAGGGAAAAAAAATTATGGAATCATGAAAAACAAACAAAGAAAAAAAAACACTCCAACACATCACTAGTATTTTGTTGCACCACCTCTGGCTTTTAGAACAGCTTGCAGTTTCTGAGGCATCGACTTAATAAGTGTCAAACAGTATTCTTCAACAATCTGGCTCCAACTTTCTCTGATTGCTGTTGCCAGATCAGCTTTGCAGGTTGAAACCTTGTCATGGACCATTTTCTTCAACTTCCACCAAAGATTTTCAATTGGATTGAGATCCGGACTATTTGTAGGCCATGACATTGACCTTATGTGTCTTTTTTCAAGGAATGTTTTCACAGTTTTTGCTCTATGGCAGGATGCATTATCATCTTGATGATTTCATCATCCCCAAACATCCTTTCAATTGATGGGATAAGAAAAGTGTCCAAAATATCAACATAAACTTGTGCCTTTATTGAAGATGCAATGACAGCCATCTCCCCAGTGCCTTTACCTGACATGCAGCCCCATATCATCAATGACTGTGGAAATTTGCATGTTCTCTTCAGGCAGTCATCTTTATAAATCTCACTGGAACGGCACCAAACAAAAGTTCCAGCATCATCACCTTGCCCAATGCAGATTCGCAATTCATCACTGAATATGACTTTCATCCAGTCATCCACAGTCTACGATTGCTTTTCCTTAGCCCATTGTAACCTTGTTTTATTCTGTTTAGGTGATAATTATGGCTTTTTTTTAGCTTTTCTGTATGTACTGTAAATCCCATTTACTTTAGGCGGTTTCTTACAGTTCGGTCACAAACGTTGACTGCAGTTTCCACCCATTCGTTCCTCATTTGTTTTGTTGTGCATGTCCTGTTTTGGAGACATATTGCTTTATGTTTCCGGTCTTGACGCTATGATGTCTTCCTTGGTCTACCTGTATGTTTGCCTTTAACAACCTTCCCATGTTGTTTGTATTTGGTCCAGATTTTAGACACAGCTGACTGTGAATAACCAACATCTTTTGCAACATTGCGTAATGGTTTACCATATTTTAAGAGTTTGATAATCCTGGCCTTTGTTTCAATTGACATCTCTCATGTTGAAGCCATGACTCATGTCAGTCCACTTGGTGCAACAGCTCTCCAAGGTGTGATCACTCCTTTTTAGATGCAGATTAACGAGCAGATCTAATTTGATGCAGGTGTTAGTTTTGGGAATTAAAATTTAGAGGGTGATTCCATAGTTTTTTCCCTCATAATTGAGTGACTCAATTTTTTTTGCCCTATGTTTGCTTTAAAAAAGTAACCATTACTGACAACCACATTTTTTGTTCTTGATTTCTTTTAGTGTTTCTTAAAGCCAGAAAGTTGCCATTTGAAAAGACTTTAGCTTTGTGCCATGTCTGTCATCTGCCTTTTTCTACAAAATTAAACAACTGAATGAACATCCTCCAAGGCCGGTGAGCAGTACAGCATAGGGACCTTTCGTCAAACTCAATTTGACAGGTGGACACGCCCCTATCAAAATGTATCAAAAGTGTGTAACCCCTCCTCCCCTCCCTGTCAGCCATCTGTCCCTCCTTGTCTGGCTCTCCCTTTTTGATATAGTTTAATATTATTATCACAGTATTTGATGCAGTGAATATTATCCCAGTAATTGTTTTATATTAGCTGTTTATATGCTGTATTAAGATTACTCTTATCTGATAATCCGCTGATAGGGAGAGTGAGGCTGTGTTTCTGCAGTATTATCGGCTAGTGGTATTCTCATTATATGTGATTTATAATGGGCGCAATATGTATGCGGCCATATTACAACACCCGCAAGTATGAAGCGTGGTGTTTTATACGTTTATAAAAAAGCAAAAGACACGGTATTGTAAAATGTAAAAGATTTTTATTGTAAAATAAACACATCTCAAAGACATTTCGCTGCTGCATCGTACAAAATTAATAGTATCGCTTGAATATACAGCAGCACACTTCTTACAAAATAAATATCAATGCTGCATCGTACAAAATAAATAGCACGATGATTATACATCATTACACTTCTTACAAAAATAAATAGTATCGCTAGTACATTCTTTACATCGTGAGCCACATGGTTTGTAGCATCGGTAGAGACCTTTTTTTAGGTAGCAGAGTTCCACGTGTGGTACCTAATGACAGGGAATGTAAAGATTGTATTGTACGCGGCGTCGGAGCTAGCTTCAGCGGCGTAGATACTGCGTGTGTCTCGCTGCTGGAAATTTTTAATTCATCTAAAAGCTTCCTAGTAGTGGGATTACCAACAACTGTAGACGGTATATTTAGCTCGGCCATAGCCTGCATAAATGAATCCCAACCCGGCGGTAAATTTCTGCCGGTCAGAGCATGACTCTGCGTAGTACTACGTACCAAATCCAGTAAGTTAGACCCCGGTATTACGGATCCTTTGAAAATAAATTCAGCTTTATTATTCCAGTCTGTAACATTTTTATTCTGTAGTAACCTGTTTAGTAAGAATTCAGCATTCTTTTTATATCTTTGGTTTATATGGCTGACAATTTCAGAGATCTCTTGATTTTTATCAGAGTCGGTATTTGACAATTGTTGCTGACCAGGATCAGGAGTGCTAACGAGATTTAAAGCCGTTACTTCTTTTGAGCTGTGCTGCGTATGCACCAAGTATCGCTGTAGCACGGTGCTATACATTTTAATTTTCAAATCATCGGGTATGTCACGACGTTGTAAAATGTCGCTAATTTCGCCATCAAGGCGTTGAATAACACTGTCGCGTATGTTAGCTGTAGCGCCGGGTCTTAGTTTGTCTAGCTCCTGTTTGGGGACTAGATACATTTTCTCTGTATGCTCCATTATCTTCCTGCGAGCAGGCTTGTTATTATAGGGATTGCAAAAGCTAAAAGAGGGCCGATAAACCCGCCGGCCTGCTTTAGTAGCCGCTTCTTTTTCTTTATGGGCTGAGATCTGTCACTCAGGGTTCTTATAGCTTTACGCCACTTCTTTAATATGCCTTTTTGACGCTCTTTCAGCGGAATCCTGCCTTTTAAGATGTTTAAAGCAATCTCGCCTATGGCTGTAATTAAATCATTGCTTGCATTGCGCAAAATAGACTTTCGGACAGCCGGGGTTGCCTTCACCAGAGTTTTTAAGAGAGCCCAGTTACGCCGGAGTTTCTCAGACATCTTTACAGCACAACGCACACAGCGTAGAATGTCTGATACCTGGGTAAAATTCACTTTTAGAAGTGTTTTTCTTTTGAACATAAACAGCAGGCAATGCTGGTGGAAACAAGCCGGTCCTTAAGCGAAGTTCCTCAGGGGTATTAGCTCTCAAATCTACAAGCAAATACCCATAAGGTTCCCGCGTGGCATCCTCAAAAGCTTCTAGGAAAAAAACGTGTTTTTCCGGGATACATCTGGCGAGCTAGAGTTAAAATTTGTAATTTATCTCGGGGGTTATTAAAAAGCACCATGTATTTTGTGTTTAAATTTATCGTACGGCTTTTCTTACCCTGGCAAAATATGTTTTGTACCAGGTAGAAAATGCTGAGATTTCTGTGGTGCACATACTTGGTAAAGGCTTTTTCTATCTCACAATTTTCACTAGCACTCTCCATGAGATCATTAACAATAGCCAAATTCACCTTCTCCGGCGGGAATAATTCGTCATCTACGAATGTATTCGGCAGACCCTCCACAAATCTGGCGTGGGGAAAAGAGAGAGAGATTTCATCATATAGTTTTTGTCAACACGAATAAAACCAAACAATATTATCAGGTTTCTGAGAAAAATTAGTTTCAATATTATACAGCAGTTGTTTTACAAAATAGCTCTTTCCAGAATTAGACGGCCCTGCTAGAATGCACGAGAATGGGTGTTGCAAGCGTGTATCCATCAGCACAATACTCTGCTAATACCCAAAAGGCAGTGTTGTGAAACCGTCAATTAGTCGCCGCTTTGTATAAACGCACTTTTGTGTTTTGCGTAACGGCCTCGTTTCAATCTCCCAGTACTTTTTATACAATGGCCGGCTGTTGTACGACAATACGTTTCTGTGTATCTGTGTCAGAATTGCTCGGGTAGTCCAGAACTAGATCTTTCAGACTGTTGAAATTAATAGATTGTGAGTCACCAACATTTAGTGTTATACCCTTAACTTTTAAGACAGTTTTACCCGTGTTGAGTTTGTACCCGTAAGTTTTGGGGCCCGCGGATACAAATTCTGTGATGTGTGTACCATCGGGTATTTCACTGGTCAGCTCCCCCAGGTAATCGCCTAAAGGCGGCTGCCACTCACCATCTCTCTGTTCAAAAATAACTGAATCTGTGTCGTGATAGAGGCACCTCTCCTGCAGCCGGTCCAGCAGCGAATAGAGCTCTAGCCGGGCATATGCTGTTGTAAAACACGCTATAAAAATGTTTGTGTTTTTGTTGACGGTGTGGTG
Organism: Ranitomeya variabilis; assembly: GCF_051348905.1. Lineage (NCBI taxonomy): Eukaryota > Metazoa > Chordata > Amphibia > Anura > Dendrobatidae > Ranitomeya > Ranitomeya variabilis. Next base: position 327,250,230 of record NC_135235.1, on the reverse strand, counting down.
ACCTTTTGCGTATTTCCAGTTAATGGTTGCGGTGTCATCATCAAGGAAATGTAACATCGAGATGTCATAGTAAGGCAGGAACAAATACTTAAAAAGCTCATCTGGATCCCTAACAATGCTGGTACATGATAGATTAGATCTCTGAGCAAACTTCCCCCATAAAGAATTTAAGAAAAGCTTGGAGATCTGTCTCTTAGCAGGGTTGACAGCTATATTTTCAGGTCGTAATTGCACACCTTCTTTTTCAAGAAAGGAGTCAATGTACTGCCTTTTCTTGACCTCATTAGTGCACCAGCTAGGGTAACCAGAGGCTTCCTGCTTCTCTCTCAGATGTAATTTAATGTAGGGTGCAAACAGATCATCAGTGGTTTTAGGAAAATGCCATATTTCATAGATGTGCGCGATCCGATACCCTTTTTCTATCGCCATCTCGAGCTCTATAGTGCACCAGGTGCCTGACAATGCATGCGCCTCATCACTATGCGCACAAATATCTGCCTGGGAATTTACAGCGCATGTGTAGCATAGGGGAAACATTAACTTTTTGTTGAGTTTTACCGGTAGAACTGGAAAAAATAAATCTCTCGGTGGGTAGACCTTGACTTTAGCAATGCCAAAGTATTTTTTAATGAATCCAAAATTGTCATAGATGATGTCTGGATGACCTACAGGGTATGTTTTAGTTTTGTTTACAAAGGGGTACAGACTGGTGAAATCGTAGTAATGTAAAGTCTCCCCTTCTGCCAGCTGGTGATAGAGCTTAATGGCGTTAGTTCGCCCGCCATAAAGCGCATCACGGGGATCTAAAGGAACGGGGAATTCCATCTGGTGGAGAAATGATTGAAGGTTAGAATCATTTTCAACCATTTCATTCCACTCATGCTCCCACATCACTCTTATTGTGTAGCCGCAGGCCTGTAAGTAGCGCTTTTTAGCTAAAAAGGTGTAATATAACTGACCATAGGACGTGTTTGTGACCTTATTCTTGTCATTTTCATTATAGCACACAGGACACCCGTGGTAAAAACAGCCTTGAAATTCAAATGCTATGTGTTGGCCGCTAACATAGGCATAACCATCTAGAAAATATTTCCCGACTAGTGTTGAGCGATACCGTCCGATACTTGAAAGTATCGGTATCGGAAAGTATCGGCCGATACCGGCAAAGTATCGGATCCAATCCGATACCGATACCCGATACCAATACAAGTCAATGGGACTCAAGTATCGGACGGTATTCCTGATGGTTCCCAGGGTCTGAAGGAGAGGAAACTCTCCTTCAGGCCCTGGGAACCATATTAATGTGTAAAATAAAGAATTAAAATAAAAAATATCGCTATACTCACCTGTCCGACGCAGCCGGGACCTCAGCGAGGGAACCGGCAGCGTTGTTTGTTTAAAATTCGCGCTTTTACTTGGTTACGTGAAGTCCCGGCTTGTGATTGGTCAGGGCGGCCATGTTGCCGGGACGCGGACCAATCACAGCAAGCCGTGACGAAATTACGTCACGGCTTGCTGTGATTGGTCCGCGTCCCGGCAACATGGCCGCCATTAACCAATCACAAGCCGTGACGTCACGGGAGGCTGGACATGCGCGTATTTTGAAAAGCGCGCGTGTCCAGCCTCCAGTGACGTCCCGGCTTGTGATTGGTTAATGGCGGCCATGTTGCCGGGACGTCACTGGAGGCTGGACACGCGCGCTTTTCAAAATACGCGCATGTCCAGCCTCCCGTGACGTCACGGCTTGTGATTGGTTAATGGCGGCCATGTTGCCGGGACGTCACTGGAGGCTGGACACGCGCGCTTTTCAAAATACGCGCATGTCCAGCCTCCCGTGACGTCCCGGCTTGTGATTGGTTAATGGCGGCCATGTTGCCGGGACGTCACTGGAGGCTGGACACGCGCGCTTTTCAAAATACGCGCATGTCCAGCCTCCCGTGACGTCACGGCTTGTGATTGGTTAATGGCGGCCATGTTGCCGGGACGTCACTGGAGGCTGGACACGCGCGCTTTTCAAAATACGCGCATGTCCAGCCTCCCGTGACGTCACGGCTTGTGATTGGTTAATGGCGGCCATGTTGCCGGGACGCGGACCAATCACAGCAAGCCGTGACGTAATTTCGTCACGGCTTGCTGTGATTGGTCCGCGTCCCGGCAACATGGCCGCCCTGACCAATCACAAGCCGGGACTTCACGTAACCAAGTAAAAGCGCGAAATTTAAACAAACAACGCTGCCGGTTCCCTCGCTGAGGTCCCGGCTGCGTCGGACAGGTGAGTATAGCGATATTTTTTATTTTAATTCTCTTTTTTACACATTATTACATTAATGTTGTTGCGATACCCGATACCCGATACCACAAAAGTATCGGATCTCGGTATCGGAAATTCCGATACAGCAAGTATCGGCCGATACCCGATACTTGCAGTATCGGAATGCTCAACACTATTCCCGACTCGTTTTTCACCGCCTCTCAATGCGTGGCGGATGTCGATGTTCTCGGAGTGGGCTACATACATGAGCCATTGTATAGCCGGTGACGAGTAGCGCTTTTTTGCCTTGTGATAATTATCACCAGGCAAAATGCCGATGGTCTTTTTTGGAAGAAATTTAAACCTGTACATTGCCATACACACTGAGGCCAGAGTGATGAGCTGAAAAGGACCAACACATCTGATCACTACAATCGTTTGCCTTTGACGCTTACAGTATTTTTTGACATTTTTCTGTGTCATCTGCATAATACGCTCTCTATAGATCTCGCAGGCGTGTCTCAGAATTTCAACATCTTGTTTGCAATAAGATTTTAGCTCAGCCTTGAAGTCAAAAGTTGTATTTACCTGTGTCGCATACCACTCCAGGAACTCTACCTTCTCACCAGGTGACATGTACTCCGTCCCATAATATTTTACATCAGGTATGGGGCCTACATAGTTTTGGTTTTCTCTGGTATTAAAAAAGTGTGGAAAATGCCCTTTGCCTCCTGAAAAACCCATGGCCTGTGGTAATTTACTGAGTTTCATGGGGATAAAATTTAGAGAGTCTATGAACCTTATAGACAGACCGGGTAGCGTCACACACAAGAGGCGGCCGCCTCGGGGTATCAACTTTACCTGTAGTTTTTCAGAAATCAGTTCCTTAACAATAAAGTATGAGTCGTATCTAACACCATTGTGGGCAATAAATGTGTGATCTGAAAATTTACCGCTTGTAAAGAACTGTACAAAGTCATGTGTACAGGTATCACCCTCAAACTCCCAGGAGGGGTGACCATACAGCGTAGTAGCGTAAATGTAATTCGGAATGTGCGTACCTGTCTCCTGTATACATTCAAAATCATAAAAGATATAACAATCCGTCTCATCTTGTGCTACATACTGCCGCATGTAACAAAGATGAGCATCGAATTTATTTATACGGCCGCGACATACCTTTACATTTATGCTCAGTCTCGCTATTTCTGAAAACAAAACGGTTGCATTTATCACAAAATGTTTTAAGTCTGCAGAATGTTAAGTCGGCTACACCCAATTGTGTGTGATAATCTAAGCACTCGCTCGATCGGCAATAAGTCCTGCAAATAGGGCACCTGGGCTGTTGCTCGCCAGTGGCTTCTACACAATCATCTCTCTGACAGGATTTACAAAAATACTGACAGGAATGATTGCTCTTGTGATGAAACACAGAATTGCAGCGTTCGCAAAAGTAATCAGCACCGATAAAACCCTTCATATTTTTGATACCGTAGTAGTGGTGATCATGGAACAATATGAATACGGTTTTACCATTAGCTGTATTGCCACTCTGAAAGTAGCGCCGATCACCCTAGCTATAGTACAGTACTTTAATGGTGACCCCAAAATATTTTTCAAATGCTGGAATGTCGCTAAAGCTCACTAACTGACCATCAGGGATGCCCAGTGCTGTGTGTATGTTTTTAGAGCGGCTCAGTAAATCGCCATCAGCGAGATCCGTGTCGGCCATCAGGGCGCACACGCTAGCAGCCAAACACAGATTTGTCGTATAATTGTTAAAATCATACAGCCACTGCCTCTTTTGTTTAATGATCTGACTGCTCGCTATAGATTTCAAGCGCCTTTGTTTTACACCACCGCGTCGGTTTTTAATGATGGTGACGACTAGCTTTAGCGAATTGGTTGCTATGCATTCAGCATTACTTTGAAGTGTACGGGCAACAGCATTTAAAAAAGATTCGGAATTAAAATCTTCCCTGGTCTGTTTTGTAGCGAAAATAGGGTCTAGAGTATCGCCACCTTCAAGCCTTAACTGTACAAAGTCACCAGGTTCAATGTCCCTGATGATTCTATCCAGTAATGACTGAATGCCGTCATGAACAATATTCACACCCTCTACAAATGATTGTACACGCTCCAAATTTACAAATCTAAAATGGTTTGTATGTATATGCCCGTTGAAATTGCAGAGAGGCCTATGATGATGATAGATGCGTTGTAAAAATACTGTATGATCGTTGTACAGCACATCACCATCAACGGCTGTGTCAACGTCTGAGGCTTGTGAATTTTGTGTAGATGTATGCATGGCATCTGCAGAGTGGTCTCGGCTATGTGAATGCGGGTCTGACGCATGTGGCTGCAACTGTGGCGTCTGTAGCGGTATTGCAGGACACATGCCGCCACGACGCCTCCTAGCGCATAGCGAGCGTCTGGCGCTGACCAACAATTTTAGAGCCCTCTTTATAACTCTAGCCCTATTATAGCTGGGTGGTGTTGATTTAGGTGATTTATGCATACCGTGGCCGACCATATTCAGTCATAATGGGCTAGCGGCAGCTGTTGTCTCGCCAACCAGCTGCAGATTCTGGAGTGCATATAGTTCGGCCTTATTAGCGTGTGTTGGGGTTTGTGTTGATAATAATTTTTCAAAAGTATCACAAAAAAACATTATGTTGGGGCCCCAGAGTTTGTAGCGTAAGTAGCGCGTGAACAGCTCCTGAAACACAGTCATTTCAGCGACCCCCCAACAGATGGATTCATGCGTCAGATTTGTAGATGGCGCTTGAATCCTCTGCTTTTTACACAACTTAACACTCGATGGTAAAGCCCTCTTTAACCGTTTCTTAGTATTAACAGAGTTAGATACACAAGCATGAGATGTGCTACCCAAATTAGAGGCGCCTGTGGGGGCAGCGCCAGAGGAGTTAGCAGGTACAGTTAGATATGCCGCTGGCAGCTGCATAGTGTGTGACATACGTATAATGATCGGTTCCACGGCTGATTGCTTACCATCAGCGAGCTGATCAATCTCACGATCAAGCTCTTCACGAGGCATTGTTGCTGTGGTACCCACGGCGCTGGTTGTGTTTGCTGGCTCTGTAATATGTTTTGTTTTTTGCTTATGTTTTCGGGGTGCCTCTACCACTTCTGGATATAGTAGCGAGGGGTCATTCACACTGCTGGTCGATGGCTGCCCAACACTTGAATGGGGTATTTCACGCTGGACCGCAAACACAGGGTTTCCCAGGCCGTGCACCACACAGGTCGACGATACCGGGGGTGTTCTAACAGGTCCATTAGACGACTGTATTGCCATCCACACTGGTACTGCGCCATTCTCGGAGAGCTGTAGCGGCTGTAGAGGTGTTGGAGGTATTTTTCTCATGACTTTGCTTTTAGCTGCAGGAAAGATTATACATGTGTCAGATATGCGTCAGATATGTGTCAGATATGTGCCAGATGTGTCAGATATGTGTCAGATATGTGTCAGATATGTGTGTGATATGTGCCAGATATGTGTCAGATATGTGTCAGATATGTGTGTGATCAGGATCTCATTGGAGAAGCACGTGTATCATTGACTGTACAGAGAGTGTGCACGTATATCAAAACATACACTTACGGGCTAGCGATATGGGGCGGATGACTGCCGTGGCGGCTTCTGGAGCTTCTGCGGGGTTCTCCACTAGCAGGTGTATATTCTCTTTTATGAAAATCCTTCTAGGGTTTACAAGCTATAAATAAAGATATAGGCCTTAGTAGTGACGAGGGGGATTTTCTCAGAGCGGTTGTGCAAAAACACATTTTCATACGATTGCTACCTTTTCCTTTCTTGCTTGCAGCTCCTCGCGGTTTTTTAGGGGCTCTAGAAACAGGGCTGTTTCTTGGTGTAGGTGTCTGGTATGACAGGTCTTCAACGATCATCTGATTGTGTTCCGAGGTAGCTGGTTCTGGAATCAGGTCGACATCTGTAGAGAATGAATATATATTTACACGTCTAAATACTTAAAAGAGATTCATGTCGCCATCTGTAAAGAATGAATATATATTTACATGTCTAAATACTTAAAAGAGATTCATGTCGCCATCTGTAAAGAATTAATATATGATTACACGTCTAAATACTTAAAAGATATATACACAGACACACAACGCACCTATAATGTCCTGGGCAAAAGCCACGCATCAGTCTCATCAGCGATACTATACTCAGCTCCGGCTGTATCGCACTCCAGAGCAGGCACGCTGCATATGTTAAAAATATCATCCGGGATGTTCCTGACAAGTTCATCTTAAACAAGAAAAAAATAAATAAATAAATAAATAAATAAATAAATAAATAGATAAATAAATAAAAATAAAAATAAATAAATAAATATAATATACATAACAGCGCTTACTTAGAATGGTACACTAACAGATGCATTTATATAAAGCTTGAAACATACCTAATATCGTTTCCTCAAGTAGGCCGGAAAAAGCCGAAAAATTTTGGGATTCCATCTAAAAATAAATTATCCGTGTAAATTTTTGTACTGTCTATATTAATTTCACGCCACAAATATTGTTTATACTAACCAAATATAGGTAATAAGTACGTGCTGAATACGCTAGTTAGGATGTATTAACAGCTATTAACTACTGTATTACACAAATCATGTCATAATAATAAATATATTTAACTATGCATCTCTAAAACATAATTAAGCATTTGCGAATAATAAGACAACTGTCTTATATACTTACATTTCCGAATAGCTCAGAGATTAGACGGCGTCTGACTTCTGGTGGCTGTACACTACAGACAGCTGTATTTATTCTGCGGGTCAGAAAGCAAGCCGAGTGTTAAAACCCAGAAGCACACCCCAGTTACGCCCCGTCACAAGCCTGTATACCGACGATAAATACAGATTTAACTATATAACAAATATATACTGTATATGAATTAGTGCTGACAAAAATTACCTAACAAGGTATGAAGTGACACATTAGTAAATAAAGGTAAAAATAACTTTATTGACATATTATTTTAAAAATTACATATCTTTAAAAGACAGGGTGTTGGAAGAAATAGGACCTCCATGACATATTATTTTAAAAATTACATATCTTTAAAAGACAGGGTGTTGGAAGAAATAGGACCTCCATGACATATTATTTTAAAAATTACATATCTTTAAAAGACAGGGTGTTGGAAGAAATAGGCCCTCCAACGCCTCTTTAGAAGTACCGCATGTCAGTCTTATATCTGATTGAAGGGTAGAACTAAAAATAGGCAATCAGAAGTATAAATATATACATGGCAATGCCCTCACATCAAAAATGGCTTTGGTGATGGTGTTGATAGATTCTATAATGGCACAAATGTGGGAATAATAATTGCTGCTAAGCAAGAGAGATAGTAAAATACTGAAGTTAAAGAGATGGCCACTAAATGACAGTGTGATACCGCAGAAGGAAACTTAAAAGTGTATGACTATCGCAAATATATACTGTACATGAATTATAATAAAAAAGATAAATATAACTAACTAGACATTGCAGCGCCCCGATATATACTGTACATGAATTATAATATCGGGGCGCAAATAAATCAGTTAGCACTTACCTTTTAAAATAACAGCTATTCAGGCTCGCAGAAAAGTTGTCTTCTGTGCCGATGCTGTAGCAGTCTGACCAGTATTTAAAGAGAAAACAAACAACGTGTCTGTGTCCGGCTCTTCAGCGTTTTCAACCAGGCAGTATCGGATTACACTAATGACTCGCAGCTGTTGTGTTAAAATCTAAATAACATCTTGGACTGGAATATTTGGGGTAAATACAGTGTTTAATATGAAATTTTATACAACTGAATTTCTGAAAGCAGGAGGCTGCTGATTACCGAGACACAATCGTTTTATTCAGCCATGGGTTCTAATACCCTGGATCACATATTAGAAAAACAATATTTTACAGCTAGCAATTCCGGATCATTCTATGGAATAGACAAATTATTTAGAGCGACGAGAGACCGCGGAATAAAGAAATCTGACGTGACTGAGTGGCTGGATAGACAAGACGTTTATACGCTACACAAGCCTATTAGAAAACGTTTTTTGATAAATAAAATTTACGTATCGAACATTGACGCGCAATGGCAGGCAGATCTCGTAAGTTTAATCGACTATTCAAGGGAAAATGATAATGTCAAATACATCCTGACGGTGATTGATACTCTATCGAGATACGCGTGGTGTGTGGCTTTGTCAAAGAAAACGGGCGCTAGTGTGGCCAGATCATTCGAATTAATATTTCAAAATGATAAGCGCATACCGAAGAAATTGCAGACGGATCGCGGCAAAGAATTTATAAATTCGTCAGTCAAGCAACTATGTAATTTACATAATATTCACCACTTTTTTACCAACAACGCTGTGAAAGCAGCTATGGTAGAGTGCTTTAATCTCACATTAAAAACTCGTATGTGGCGCTATCTCACGAAGCATAATACCTTTAGGTATATTGATATTTTACCGGATTTGGTGCATAGCTACAATCATACTTATCATTCTACCATACGATGTACTCCCGCTGAAGTGACAGAGAAAAACGCTATGCAAATCTGGCGCAATATTTACAGTTCTACTATTACTAATAAATTGATTAAACCGACTTTAAAGGTCAGAGATCATGTGAGAATATCGGCCCATAAAGATACATTCTGTAAGGGGTATGAGAAAACGTACAGCGAAGAGATTTTTTTAATTACAGGCATCTCCAGTAAATTTCATAAACCTCTTTATAAAATTAGTGATTTAGCTGGCGACCCTGTAGAGGGGTCATTTTATAAGGAAGAACTGCAAAAAATACCTGCGGATGAGAATCGCATCTACAGAGTGGAAAAGATTTTGAGAAAAAAACGTGTCGGGGGTGTGAGTCACTGCCTCGTCAAATGGCTGGGGTACCCTGAAAAATTCAATAGTTGGATCCCGGCTTCGAAGTTGTCAGATATATAGCCATGGAAGCGCGCTCCTTTTTCGTTACCCTGCCCAGTAATTCGTCAATTAATATCTACCCGGATAACACCATATCGAATTACAACACCAAGTTAGCGAGGGCCGTTCACCTTTCAGACGCTTATGAAGTGGCGTTAACGGAAATACAGTACCCCCATACGTGGAACACGTTTGAGGCTTTTGAAGGGAACTTCTACGCCGCGAAACACGGCGAACCGTTAGAACATTATCACATAAAATCAGGATTTTACTCGAACATTCATAAGCTGGTTGCCACGGTCAATGCCCGAATAGAGGCGCTGAATTTATCCGCGCCTGCCTACAGAATACGATATGATGAGCTACGCCGAGAGGTGATCCTGCCCGACCCGGCCCCTATACAGTTTGCTCTGGGTACTAAGCTAAAATTTATTTTCGGGCTACAGATCGTCGATGACTCCCCCGTTGCTTTAATGCCGTGAAATCGGCGCTTTTACCCCGATTCAAAGGCTGGTTTTTATTCTCTTTTTGTATACACCGATATAATTCAGCACCAGCTTGTAGGCGATAGTGACGTTCAGCTGTTACAAACCGTAGAAGTTAGCGGCGATGATAATGATATTGTCACGGTGCGCTACACGCGGCCCGATTACATACCGCTGTGCAAACAACACTTTGACTCCATAAACATTACAGTCATGTCGGACCAGGCTACGCCTGCTAAATTCAGATACGAAAAGTGTATAGTGCGATTACATTTCAGACCGCGACAGTATTGACACGATAAAATGGTGTCTCAAAGGGTGTATGGAGATCCCGCTGTTTATGCCCGCTACTATCCTGCCCAGTCGGGGCATGGGCTAGAGGGATTCCGCGGGAGCGAGTACATGTATGGCTCCGGCCTGGCCGGGATATTTAAAGGATTATTTCGACGCGCCGTACCGCTTTTCAGAAAAGGCTTAGAAATAGTAAAACCGCACATAAAGACGGCGGTCCGGAACATCGCGACGGACGCCGTCACGACCGCCTCAACGGCCCTTATGAAACGGATAAATACACAACTGCAGCAAGACGGGTCTGGGTTAATTTATGTCGCTAAAAAAGCGCAAAAAAGAAAGAGGCGCGCTTGCCCGCCTTTACCGCCGATGCTCATGAATAAAGCTAGCGCCAAGAGACGTCACCGTCAGAAACGCGTAAGACGCTCTGCGGACGACATCTTCTAATCAGTTATCATGGCTTTCCTGCATGACGCTTCTGTAGAGTGCGCTAAATCTGAACTGGATATTTTTGACGTACCCCCGACACAAACAAGTATAGAGAAATCTCTATTTGTAGAAGTACAGCCGGTTGCGGCTCTGTCAGACAACGGGCCGTTGGAATTTTTCATATCTGGGAGCGGCGATTATTATTATGATCTGAACAATACTCTGTTGTACGTAAGCTGTTGCATCGTGAAGCAAGATAACACGGCTATTGACGATGGTGCCCGGGTGGCTCTCATAAATTATCCTCTAGCCACCCTTTTTAACCAGGTCGATATTACTCTGGGAGATTGACTTATCTCACAATCGGACAATCTCTACAGCTATAGAGCGTACATAGAGACCCTTTTAAATTACAGCTCGCAGACGCTGGCATCACAATTTACAGCCGGTTTGTTCTATAAAGACACTGCGGGCCATCATAATGACCGGAGCTTGGATGGCGCAAATGCGGGGTTTATCAAAAGAGGCGTTGCGGCTTCTCGCTCAAAGCCCATCGACCTCTTGGGGCCCATCTTTGGGGATATATTTAATCAGCCAAAGTTAATATTGAACGGGCTTGACCTTAAGGTTAAGCTAACAAGAAATAAGGATGCTTTCTGCCTCATGTCCGCAGAAGCCGAGCCGCTGAAGGTGCAAATCTCGCAAGCGGCTCTCTACGTGAAAAGAGTGCAGGTGTCTCCGGCTGTCCGAATCGGCCACAGCCAGGCCCTCCTATCCGCAACCGCCAAGTACGCTATTGACCGAACATGTCTGAAAGTGTACAGCATCGCCGCAGGGACACGGATCACGAACCACGAGAACCTCTTCCTAGGCCAGATCCCAAAGACTGTTATATTGGGCTTTGTGGATAATGAATCGTTCAGTGGAGCTTATGCAAAAAATCCCCTTCAATTCCACCACTACCACATAAACCACGCCGCCTTATATCTGGACGATCAGCAGATATCCGCGAGGCCTTATAATCCTAATTTTAATGATGGATTAGCCATCAGAGAGTATATGGCGCTTGCCCATATATCTGGTAAGCAAAAGGCTGATTGTGCCATGGTGATAGATCGTGAAGAATTTATGGATGGATTCACTCTGTTTGCTTTTGATTTATCGCCTGATCAAGAGCCTGGAGGACATTTCTCGCTCATTAAAACAGGTAACCTGCGTGCTGAAGTCCGCTTTGCGCTAGCGACACCCCACACGATAAATATGATTGTTTTTACAGTCAACCACACCATTCTGGAAATTAATAATAGGAGAGAGATCTTGTATGATTTTAATTAACGATGGACAGTCTGCAGCTTACAACGATACTGAAGTCCGATAATTATACAGATCGCATATTCGCCGGTGTGTTTCCATGTGATTTGCTTCCGGAAGAAAGGGTGACTCAGAGACCCGCGGCATATATCGTGAATACAGACCCGGCGAGTCAAGCTGGACGTCACTGGGTATTAATCGTACTCTGCGATGATAAGACGGGCATATTTTTTGATAGTTACAGCTTTAGCCCTGAAAATATAATCTTCCCACGCGATTTTGTGTCATTCCTGAACAAGGATTGCGACGCGTATTGTTATCAAAACACCCAAATCCAAGATCTGTATAGCCACACATGCGGTCATTACTGCGTGTATGTATTGCACCATTTAGCGTGGGGATTACCATTCAAGAATGTTTTACAACGTTTCAGTTCTGATGTACAAAAAAAACGATAGAACCGTAACAGATTTTATTTCATCAACATTTTCAAATTTAACTCGTTCTAATTGTAATTATCAATTTAATCAAAAATGCATTTGCTATTGCCAGCTTCGATGATCTAAATAATTGTCCAGGTCCTAGTTAGAAGGGCTTCAAGGGTGACAGCTGCTAGCAGTTAACTCTGTTATGCATTACTTCACACAATAAAAAGATTTTAAACCATTCTGTGTTTGCTCAGCTAACTGGGGATACCAGAGAAACAGCTGCTGGGACCCCTCCCAAACATCGGCGGGAAGCAAATGCAGACAGTTTTGCTGCATTGATTGATGAGCCATGTGTATGATGATGTTTTGTGAATGCATGTTGTGTGTGTGTGAACAGGCTTTGCGGACATATCCCAAAGCATCACGATCACAGCTGTTAGTGTGATTATGTAGGAACCAACTCCAGCCTGTCTTTTCTGCAATATTCACTATAGAATGTGTTCGCTGATAATGAAACACATCTTATAGTGGATAAATGACGTACATAACTTGTAACACTATATTATGATAATGAAACACATCTTATAGTGGATAAATGACGTACATGACGTGTATGCAAGAATTTTAACGCCCGTGGGAAGCAAATGAAGACAGTTTTGCTGTGCTGATTGAGGAACCATGTGTGTGCTGATGAACTTCTTACACATTACATGCTGCAGACAGAAACACTGGGTCTAAAATACACTGCTCTGGTTACGGGAGCAAACTCAGTTCTACACCTGTTTTACTGCTTGGGTCAGCAGAAACTCGAACTCATAGACAACTAATCTCAGCTTCATAGAAACATCTAATATAAAACAATTACTGTTGTAACACTATATTTATTTTGTAAGAAGTGTAATGATTAGGGTTGAGCGAAACGGGTCGATCATTTTCAAAAGTCGCCGACTTTTGGCTAAGTCGGCGTCTCATGAAACCCGATCCGACCCCTGTGCTTGTCGGCCATGCGGTACGCGACTTTCGCGCCAAAGTCGCGTTTCAATGACGCGAAAAGCGCCATTTCTCAGCCAATGAAGGTGAACGCAGAGTGTGGGCAGCGTGATGACATAGATCCTGGTCCCCACCATCTTAGAGAAGGGCATTGCAGTGATTGGCTTGCTGTCTGCGGCGTCACAGGGGCTATAAAGGGGCGTTCCCGCCGACCGCCATCTTACTGCTGCTGATCTGAGCTTAGGGACAGGTTGCTGCCGCTTCGTCAGAAGCAGGGAGAGCGTTAGGCAGGGTCCACTAACCACCAAACCGCTTGTGCTGCAGCAATTTCCACTGTCCAACACCACCTTCGGTGTGCAGGGACTGTGGAAGCTATTTTTTTTTTTTTCCCCTCAGCGCTGTAGCTCATTGGGCTGCCCTAGAAGGCTCCGTGATAGCTGTATTGCTGTGTGTACGCCACTGTGGAAACCAACTGCTTTTTTCAAAGCACATATCCTCTTGTTCCTTCCTTTCTGCACAGCTATCTTTTTTGTTTGTCCACACTTTTTATTTAATTTGTGCATCAGTCCACTCCTATTGCTGCCTGCCATACCTGGCTTACATTACTGCAGGGAGATAGTAATTGTAGGACAGTTTTTTTTTTTTTTTTTTTTTTTTTTGTGGGAGATTAAGATTGGCATTTCTGCTACAGTGCCATCCCTGTGTGTGCCATCTCTCACTGAGAGGGCCATAGAAAGCCTATTTATTTTTTCCGTGATTTGTGTTCTAAAATCTACCTCAACACAAAAACACTACATCAATCAGTGGGAGAAAAATATTGGCCTCAGTCAGGGCTTGTGTGCCACTGCTGTGTGTGCTATCTCTCATTCAGTGGGCTATAGCAAGCCTATTTTTTTTTTTTTTTTTTTAATATTATTTGGTTTCTAAAGTCTCCCTGAAAAAAAAAAAAACCTAAAAAAACAGTGGGAGAGTAATATTGCCCTTTCAGCTTGTGTGCCAGTCTTGACTCCTGGGTGTGCCACCTCTCTCCCTCTCATTCAGTGGGCCATAGAAAGCCTATTTATTTTTTTTTTAAATATTATTGGGTTTCTAAAGTCTCCCTTAAAAAACAAAAAATACATAAAAAAACAGTGGGAGAGTAATATTGCCCTTTCAGCTTGTGTGCCAGTCTTGACTCCTGGGTGTGCCACCTCTCTCCCTCTCATTCAGTGGGCCATAGAAAGCCTATTTATTTTTTTTTAAAATATTATTGGGTTTCTAAAGTCTCCCTTAAAAAACAAAAAATACATAAAAAAACAGTGGGAGAGTAATATTGCCCTTTCAGCTTGTGTGCCAGTCTTGACTCCTGGGTGTGCCACCTCTCTCCCTTTCATTCAGTGGGCCATAGAAAGCCTATTTATTTTTTCCGTGATTTGTGTTCTAAATTCTACCTCAACACAAAAACACTACATCAATCAGTGGGAGAAAAATATTGGCCTCAGTCAGGGCTTGTGTGCCACTGCTGTGTGTGCTATCTCTCATTCAGTGGGCTATAGCAAGCCTATTTTTTTTTTTATTTTTTTTTAATATTATTTGGTTTCTAGTCTCCCTGAAAAAAAAAAAAAAACCTAAAAAAACAGTGGGAGAGTAATATTGCCCTTTCAGCTTGTGTGCCAGTCTTGACTCCTGGGTGTGCCACCTCTCTCCCTCTCATTCAGTGGGCCATAGAAAGCCTATTTTTTTTTTTTTTAAATATTATTGGGTTTCTAAAGTCTCCCTGAAAAAACAAAAAATACATAAAAAAACAGTGGGAGAGTAATATTGCCCTTTCAGCTTGTGTGCCAGTCTTGACTCCTGGGTGTGCCACCTCTCTCCCTCTCATTCAGTGGGCCATAGAAAGCCTATTTATTTTTTTTTTTAAATATTATTGGGTTTCTAAAGTCTCCCTTAAAAAACAAAAAATACATAAAAAAACAGTGGGAGAGTAATATTGCCCTTTCAGCTTGTGTGCCAGTCTTGACTCCTGGGTGTGCCACCTCTCTCCCTTTCATTCAGTGGGCCATAGAAAGCCTATTTATTTTTTCCGTGATTTGTGTTCTAAATTCTACCTCAACACAAAAACACTACATCAATCAGTGGGAGAAAAATATTGGCCTCAGTCAGGGCTTGTGTGCCACTGCTTTGTGTGCTATCTCTCATTCAGTGGGCTATAGCAAGCCTATTTTTTTTTTTTTTTTTAATATTATTTGGTTTCTAAAGTCTCCCTGAAAAAAAAAAAAAACTAAAAAAACAGTGGGAGAGTAATATTGCCCTTTCAGCTTGTGTGCCAGTCTTGACTCCTGGGTGTGCCACCTCTCTCCCTTTCATTCAGTGGGCCATAGAAAGCCTATTTATTTTTTTTTTTAAATATTATTGGGTTTCTAAAGTCTCCCTTAAAAAACAAAAAATACATAAAAAAACAGTGGGAGAGTAATATTGCCCTTTCAGCTTGTGTGCCAGTCTTGACTCCTGGGTGTGCCACCTCTCTCCCTCTCATTCAGTGGGCCATAGAAAGCCTATTTTTTTTTTTTTTTTAATATTATTGGGTTTCTAAAGTCTCCCTTAAAAAACAAAAAATACATAAAAAAACAGTGGGAGAGTAATATTGCCCTTTCAGCTTGTGTGCCAGTCTTGACTCCTGGGTGTGCCACCTCTCTCTCTCATTCAGTGGGCCATAGAAAGGCTATTTTTTTTTTGTTTTTTTTAATATTATTTGGTTTCTAAAGTCTCCCTTAACAAACAAAAAATACATAAAAAAACAGTGGGAGAGTAATATTGCCCTTTCAGCTTGTGTGCCAGTCTTGACTCCTGGGTGTGCCACCTCTCTCTCTCATTCAGTGGGCCATAGAAAGGCTATTTTTTTTTGGTTTTTTTAATATTATTTGGTTTCTAAAGTCTCCCTGAAAAAAAAAAAAACATACAAAAAACAGTGGGAGAGTAATATTGCCCTTTCAGCTTGTGTGCCAGTCTTGACTCCTGGGTGTGCCACCTCTCTCCCTCTCATTCAGTGGGCCATAGAAAGCCTATTTATTTTTTTTTTTAAATATTATTGGGTTTCTAAAGTCTCCCTTAAAAAACAAAAAATACCTAAAAAAACAGTGGGAGAGTAATATTGCCCTTTCAGCTTGTGTGCCAGTCTTGACTCCTGGGTGTGCCACCTCTCTCCCTCTCATTCAGTGGGCCATAGAAAGCCTATTTATTTATTTTTTTAATATTATTGGGTTTCTAAAGTCTCCCTTAAAAAACAAAAAATACATAAAAAAACAGTGGGAGAGTAATATTGCCCTTTCAGCTTGTGTGCCAGTCTTGACTCCTGGGTGTGCCACCTCTCTCTATCATTCAGTGGGCCATAGAAAGGCTATTTTTTTTTTGGTTTTTTTTAATATTATTTGGTTTCTAAAGTCTCCCTTAAAAAACAAAAAATACATAAAAAAACAGTGGGAGAGTAATATTGCCCTTTCAGCTTGTGTGCCAGTCTTGACTCCTGGGTGTGCCACCTCTCTCTCTCATTCAGTGGGCATAGAAAGGCTATTTTTTTTTTTGTTTTTTTTAATATTATTTGGTTTCTAAAGTCTCCCTGAAAAAAAAAAAAAACATACAGAAAACAGTGGGAGAGTAATATTGCCCTTTCAGCTTGTGTGCCAGTCTTGACTCCTGGGTGTGCCACCTCTCTCTCTCTAATTGTGGGCCATAGAAAGCCTTTTTTTTTTTTTTTTTTTTTTAATATTATTTGGTTTCTAAAGTCTCCCTGAAAAAAAAAAAAACATAAATTAGGTGGGAGATTAATATTGACATTAGTGCTTGAGTGACAGTCCTGCGTGTGTGTCATCTCTGTGATTTTGTGCCACAGAAAACAGAGTGTGTAACATTGTGCCTGATTTTCCTTGTGGTCTCACCAACCTGTTAAGGGATATTGAAATCATACTGAAGTTATAGCTCACCGTGTAAGTTGTTTGACAGCAACAAATAAAGTTACTTTGGTTAAGATTTTAAAACAATGAGGAAGTCTGGTGCAAGAGGTCGTCGTGGGCGTTCATTGTCAGCTGGTAATGATGGTAGTGGTAGTGGAGCATCAGGTGGTCGTGGGGATAAAAATATTCCACCTAAGTCTGGAGCTGTGGAGCCAGTTTCGTCGTCAGGCTACACAAGGCCTCGAACGCTCTCTTTTCTGGGAGTAGGAAAACCGCTTTTAAAGGCGGAGCAGCAACAGCAAGTTTTGGCTTACATTGCAGACTCAGCCTCTAGCTCTTTTGCCTCCTCTTCCGAAACTGGTAAATGTAAAAGCAGCGCGTCGCTTGTGGATGTTCACGGTCAGGGACAAGTCGCTTCCTTGTCCTCCTCAGCAAAAACTACAACAAGAGAGAAGGATGCAGCAGGCGACACAACGGGTCACTCCATGGAGCTCTTTACACATACCGTCCCTGGCTTAGAAAGTGAAACATTTAACAGGCCATGCCCATTACAAGTATATTCTGACATGGAGTGCACTGATGCACAGCCACAGCCAGAGTACTATGCTGCTCCTTTGACTCAGACCACCACATTGCCCTCTCAGGGTACAGATCCACAATCAGACCCTGATGAGACTATGTTGCCCCGCCACGAACGCTATACCACCGACCGACACAGTGACACAGACGAAGTTGCACACGAGCTCGAAGAGGAGGTAATAGATGACCCAGTTATTGACCCCGATTGGCAGCCATTGGGGGAACAGGGTGCAGGCGGCAGTAGTTCAGAAGCGGAGGTGGAGGAGGGGCCGCAGCAGGCATCAACATCGCAACAGGTTCCATCTGCCGGGCCCGTATCTGGCCCAAAACGCGTGTCAAAGCCAAAACCTGTTGGAGCACAGCGTTGCCATCCGGTTAAAGCTCAGTCTGCAATCCCTGAAAAGGGATCCGAGTCTAGGAAGAGTGCAGTCTGGCATTTTTTTAAACAACATCCAACTGATCAGCGCAAAGTCATCTGTCAAAAATGTTCAACTAGCTTAAGCAGAGGTCAGAATCTGAAAAGTCTAAATACTAGTTGCATGCATAGACACTTAACCACCATGCATTTTCAAGCCTGGACTAACTACCAAACGTCCCTCAAGGTTGTAGCACCCTCGGCCAATGAAGCTAGTCAGCAACGCAACATCCCTTCCGTCACTGTAAGGCCACCATTTTCCGCACCACCGGCAGTATCTGTGCAGGTTTCTTTGCCAGCCAAAAGCAGTCAGGGTCAGGGAATCACCAGTTTTGTAGGAGGAAATATTGCATCTAGGAAACCGGCGGAAACAATACCGTCTCCAACCGTCTCTCAGTCTGCCATGTACACCGGCACACCCGAAAGTTCCACGATCTCCAGCTCTCCAGTCCAGCTCACCCTACATGAGACTCTGGTTAGAAAAAGGAAGTACTTATCCTCGCATCCGCGTACACAGGGTTTTAACGCCCACATAGCTAGACTAATCTCGTTAGAGATGATGCCCTACCGGTTAGTTGAAAGCGAAGCTTTCAAAGCCCTGATGGAGTACGCTGAACCACGATACGAGCTACCCAGTCGACACTTTTTTTCCAGAAAAGCCATCCCAGCCCTGCACCAGCATGTTAAACAGCGCATCGTCCATGCACTCAGGCAATCTGTGAGTACAAAGGTGCACCTGACTACAGATGCATGGACCAGTAGGCATGGCCAGGCGACATCAATTTAGGGACAGTTGTGCCTAGCCCACGGTCTAGGAAACAGTTGGCTGTAGGCGTTCGCACCCCCTCCTCCTCCTCCTCCTCGTCCTCCTGCAGAAGCTACAGCTCTTCCACAGAACGCAGTCTGCCAACCACTCCATCGGCAGATGACACTGTTGCACACCAGTTGTCCCATTATGGGCCAGCTACTGCCAAGCGTCAGCAGGCTGTATTGGCTATGAAGTGCTTGGGCGACAACAGACACACCGCGGAAGTTCTGTCCGAGTTCTTGCAACAAGAAACGCAGTCGTGGCTGGGCACAGTAGATCTTGAGGCAGGCAAGGTAGTGAGTGATAACGGAAGGAATTTCATGGCTGCCATCTCCCTTTCCCAACTGAAACACATTCCTTGCCTGGCTCACACCTTAAACCTGGTGGTGCAGTGCTTATTGAAAACTTATCCTGGGTTCTCCGACCTGCTCCTCAAAGTGCGTGCACTTTGCTCACATATCCGACGTTCGCCTGTACACGCCAGCCGTATGCAGACCTATCAGCGGTCTTTGAACCTTCCCCAGCATCGCCTAATCATAGACGTTGCAACAAGGTGGAACTCAACACTGCACATGCTTCAGAGACTGTGCGAACAGAGGCGTGCTGTTATTTATTTGTGGGAGGATACACGGGCAGGCAGTAGGATGGCAGACATGGAGTTGTCAGGTGTGCAGTGGTCTAAGATACAAGACATGTGTCAAGTCCTTCAGTGTTTTGAGGAATGCACACGGCTGGTTAGTGCAGACAACGCCGTAATAAGCATGAGCATCCCCCTAATGCGTCTGCTGATGCAAAGTTTGACGCACATAAAGGAGCAGGCGTCTGCACCAGAGGAAGAGGAAAGCCTTGATGACAGTCAGCCATTGTCTGGTCAGGGCAGTGTACAGGACGAGGTAGCGGGCGAAGAGGAGGTGGAGGACGAGGAGGATGATGGGGATGAGTATATTTTTAATGCCGAACCTTTCCCGGGGGCACAGGAAATTGGTTGCGTGTCACGGCCGGGTTCTGGTTTTTTGAGGGACACAAGTGACGTAGATTTGCCTGCAACTGCCCCTCAACCAATCACAACCGGAGATTTGACAACTGGAACTTTGGCCCACATGGCGGATTATGCCTTACGTATCCTAAAAAGGGACACACGCATTACGAAAATGATGAACGATGACGATTACTGGTTGGCCTGCCTCCTTGATCCACGCTATAAAGGCAAATTGCAAAATATTATGCCACATGAGAACTTGGAACTAATATTAGCAACCAAACAATCAACTCTTGTTGACCGTTTGCTTCAGGCATTCCCAGCACACAGCGCACGTGATCGTTCTCACACGAGCTCCAGGGGGCAGCAGACTAGGAGTGTTAGGGGTGCACACATCAGAAGTGGCGTTGGACAGAGGGGTTTTCTGACCAGGTTGTGGAGTGATTTTGCTATGACCGCAGACAGGACAGGTACTGCTGCATCAATTGAAAGTGACAGGAGACAACATTTGTCCAGTATGGTTACTAACTATTTTTCATCCCTTATCGATGTTCTCCCTCAACCGTCATTCCCATTTGATTACTGGGCCTCCAAATTAGACACCGAGCCAGAATTGGCAGAATATGCATTGCAGGAGCTTGCTTGCCCGGCAGCAAGTGTCCTATCAGAAAGAGTATTCAGTGCTGCAGGTTCAATATTAACCGAAAAAAGGACTCGTCTGGCTACCCAAAATGTTGACGATCTAACATTCATTAAAATGAACCACAACTGGATTTCAAAATCTTTTGCCCCACCTTGCCCGGCCGACACCTAGCTTTCCTATGAAAAGCTCTTGCCTGTGAATTACTTTTCTAATGTCTAATTTGCTGCAGCTGATTGTACAGCATACGACATGTTTACACCTCCCTAAATGGCAAAACTCCCCACACGGGGCCGTGGTATCGCGACTTGGCGCAAGTACCCGTGAGACTGCTGTTTGTCTGAAGAGGTGGGTGTGCTCGCTTTTGGTTGACGGCATTGCTACTGGGTCCCTCATAGTACAATGTAGTGTCTCTGGCGGTGGTGGTGCGCACCCAACGTCAGACACACCGTTGTAACATGAGGGGCCCTGGGGCGGTCCCGCCGGCCTCAAGAGAGTTCCCCCCTACCCCAGCTCAAAATGTGCTCTACCACGTCCAAAATTATGTCGCACAGCTCCACCAATCTTTAGTCTATTCGCTGACATCATTCAATGTCTGGCACTGACAATACAAATTTGTAGACATCTATGATGCAACTTAAAGTAGTCTGTGTCTGTGTCCTATATTGGCACCATTAAATAGTTACTGCCAAATTACTATGTCAGAAACTCAGTAGATGAGCCCACCCCTGTACCTAAGTATGCCACCTTTTTTTTTGTTTTGGTTGTTTTGCGAGACATTAACATCTATTTATATTTTGGGAGTACTGGGACAGACACTCCTTGCACTACTCCTCCACTCACCACCAAGCTGCCTGTGTATCCATGTAACCGCTGTAAAGCTGCCATGAGCCTATTGTTTGTTATTTTAGGCCTTTGATAGCCTGTCTGCGGTCCCTACTTTAAATACTCCTCCACTGACCACCAAGCTGCCTGCCCGTGTATCCATGTAACCGCTGTAAAACTGCCATAAGCCTATTGTTTGTTATTTTAGGCCTTTGATAGCCTGTCTGCGGTCCCTACTTTAAATACTCCTCCACTCACCACCACCAAGCTGCCTGCCCGTGTATCCATGTAACCGCTGTAAAACTGCCATGAGCCTATTGTTTGTTATGTTAGGCCTTTGATAGCCTGTCTGCGGTCCCTACTTTAAATACTCCTCCACTCACCACCAAGCTGCCTGCCCGTGTATCCATGTAACCGCTGTAAAACTGCCATAAGCCTATTGTTTGTTATTTTAGGCCTTTGATAGCCTGTCTGCGGTCCCTACTTTAAATACTCCTCCACTGACCAGACCACTGCTGCCCGTGTACCCCTGGAACCAATTATAAAGTGCCTACAGCCAGCCCATTTTCTTATGTTAGGCCTTTGAAGCCTGTCTGCGGTCCCTACTTTAAATACTCCTCCACTGACCACCAAGCTGCCTGCCCGTGTATCCATGTAACCGCTGTAAAACTGCCATGAGCCTATTGTTTGTTATTTTAGGCCTTTGATAGCCTGTCTGCGGCCCCTACTTGCAATACTCCTCCACTGACCACAATGCTGCCTGGAGTGCCTGCCTGTGTATCCATGTAACCGATGTAAAACTGCCATGACTGCCTACTGTTTGTTATTTTAGGCCTTTGATAGCCTGTCTGCAGCCCCTACTTGCAATACTCCTCCACTGACCACACCAATGCTGCCCGTGTACCCCTGGAACCAATTATAAAGTGCCTACAGCCAGCCCATTTTCTTATGTTAGGCCTTTGAAGCCTGTCTGCGGTCCCTACTTTAAATACTCCTCCACTGACCACCAAGCTGCCTGCCCGTGTATCCATGTAACCGCTGTAAAACTGCCATGAGCCTATTGTTTGTTATTTTAGGCCTTTGATAGCCTGTCTGCGGCCCCTACTTGCAATACTCCTCCACTGACCACAATGCTGCCTGGAGTGCCTGCCTGTGTATCCATGTAACCGATGTAAAACTGCCATGACTGCCTACTGTTTGTTATTTTAGGCCTTTGATAGCCTGTCTGCAGCCCCTACTTGCAATACTCCTCCACTGACCAGACCACTGCTGCCCGTGTACCCCTGGAACCAATTATAAAGTGCCTACAGCCAGCCCATTTTCTTATGTTAGGCCTTTGAAGCCTGTCTGCGGTCCCTACTTTAAATACTCCTCCACTGACCACCAAGCTGCCTGCCCGTGTATCCATGTAACCGCTGTAAAACTGCCATGAGCCTATTGTTTGTTATTTTAGGCCTTTGATAGCCTGTCTGCGGCCCCTACTTGCAATACTCCTCCACTGACCACAATGCTGCCTGGAGTGCCTGCCTGTGTATCCATGTAACCGATGTAAAACTGCCATGACTGCCTACTGTTTGTTATTTTAGGCCTTTGATAGCCTGTCTGCAGCCCCTACTTGCAATACTCCTCCACTGACCAGACCACTGCTGCCCGTGTACCCCTGGAACCAATTATAAAGTGCCTACAGCCAGCCCATTTTCTTATGTTAGGCCTTTGAAGCCTGTCTGCGGTCCCTACTTTAAATACTCCTCCACTGACCACCAAGCTGCCTGCCCGTGTATCCATGTAACCGCTGTAAAACTGCCATGAGCCTATTGTTTGTTATTTTAGGCCTTTGATAGCCTGTCTGCGGCCCCTACTTGCAATACTCCTCCACTGACCACAATGCTGCCTGGAGTGCCTGCCTGTGTATCCATGTAACCGATGTAAAACTGCCATGACTGCCTACTGTTTGTTATTTTAGGCCTTTGATAGCCTGTCTGCAGCCCCTACTTGCAATACTCCTCCACTGACCAGACCACTGCTGCCCGTGTACCCCTGGAACCAATTATAAAGTGCCTACAGCCAGCCCATTTTCTTATGTTAGGCCTTTGAAGCCTGTCTGCGGTCCCTACTTTAAATACTCCTCCACTGACCACCAAGCTGCCTGCCCGTGTATCCATGTAACCGCTGTAAAACTGCCATGAGCCTATTGTTTGTTATTTTAGGCCTTTGAAGCCTGTCTGCGGTCCCTCCTTCCACTAGTCCTCCACTGACCAGACCACTGCTGCCCGTGTACCCCTGGAACCAATTATAAAGTGCCTACAGCCAGCCCATTTTCTTATGTTAGGCCTTTGAAGCCTGTCTGCGGTCCCTACTTTAAATACTCCTCCACTGACCACCAAGCTGCCTGCCCGTGTATCCATGTAACCGCTGTAAAACTGCCATGAGCCTATTGTTTGTTATTTTAGGCCTTTGATAGCCTGTCTGCGGCCCCTACTTGCAATACTCCTCCACTGACCACAATGCTGCCTGGAGTGCCTGCCTGTGTATCCATGTAACCGATGTAAAACTGCCATGACTGCCTACTGTTTGTTATTTTAGGCCTTTGATAGCCTGTCTGCAGCCCCTACTTGCAATACTCCTCCACTGACCAGACCACTGCTGCCCGTGTACCCCTGGAACCAATTATAAAGTGCCTACAGCCAGCCCATTTTCTTATGTTAGGCCTTTGAAGCCTGTCTGCGGTCCCTACTTTAAATACTCCTCCACTGACCACCAAGCTGCCTGCCCGTGTATCCATGTAACCGCTGTAAAACTGCCATGAGCCTATTGTTTGTTATTTTAGGCCTTTGAAGCCTGTCTGCGGTCCCTCCTTCCACTAGTCCTCCACTGACCAGACCACTGCTGCCCGTGTACCCCTGGAACCAATTATAAAGTGCCTACAGCCAGCCCATTTTCTTATGTTAGGCCTTTGAAGCCTGTCTGCGGTCCCTACTTTAAATACTCCTCCACTGACCACCAAGCTGCCTGCCCGTGTATCCATGTAACCGCTGTAAAACTGCCATGAGCCTATTGTTTGTTATTTTAGGCCTTTGATAGCCTGTCTGCGGCCCCTACTTGCAATACTCCTCCACTGACCACAATGCTGCCTGGAGTGCCTGCCTGTGTATCCATGTAACCGATGTAAAACTGCCATGACTGCCTACTGTTTGTTATTTTAGGCCTTTGATAGCCTGTCTGCAGCCCCTACTTGCAATACTCCTCCACTGACCACACCAATGCTGCCCGTGTACCCCTGGAACCTATTTAAAAGTTCATAGAGCCTAGTTATATATTTTATTTACTATTAATAAGGCCATGATGGACTACGCTGTACCACGCTACAAGCTAACCAGTCGACACTTCTTTTGCGAGAAAAGCCATCCCAACCCTCCACCAGCATGTAGAAGACCGCATTGTCCATGCACTCTGGCAATCTGTGAGTACAAAGGTGCACCTGACAACAGACGCATGGACCTGTAGGCATGGCCACGGAAGATTACGTGTCCATTACGGCGCAATGGGTTAATGTGGTGGATGCATGGTCCACAGGGGACAGCCTACTAAGTCTGTCTGCAGTCCCTAATTCAAATTGTCCTCCACTGTCTAAATCGGAGCTTCCACCTTCTGGCTTTCGGCCTATAGTATCAGAAATTAAACTGCATTTGGCCTTCAACTTTGGTTAGGGCCTACTAACGGCTTCTGCCCCTCCCTGGTGTTGCCCTCAACTAAATAAAGCTGAGCTTCAACCTTCTGCTCCAAATTACCATTTTGAAAAATGCAATAGGCTTTTCCGGCCTACTAAAGGTGTCTGTCTGTGTGCCCCTGCCTGGTGTTGCCCTCAACTAAATAAAGCTGAGCTTCAACCTTCCGGCTCTCATTAAGTGGTTTTAAAAAAAAAAATGGTGGTTAGGGCCTACTAACGGCTTCTGCCCCTCCCTGGTGTTGTCCTCAACTAAATAAAGCTGAGCTTCAACCTTCCGGCTCTCATTAAGTGGTTTTAAAAAAAAAAATGGTGGTTAGGGCCTACTAACGGCTTCTGCCCCTCCCTGGTGTTGTCCTCAACTAAATAAAGCTGAGCTTCAACCTTCCGGCTCTCATTAAGTGGTTTTAAAAAAAAAAATGGTGGTTAGGGCCTACTAACGGCTTCTGCCCCTCCCTGGTGTTGTCCTCAACTAAATAAAGCTGAGCTTCAACCTTCCGGCTCTCATTAAGTGGTTTTAAAAAAAAAAATGGTGGTTAGGGCCTACTAACGGCTTCTGCCCCTCCCTGGTGTTGTCCTCAACTAAATAAAGCTGAGCTTCAACCTTCCGGCTCTCATTAAGTGGTTTTAAAAAAAAAAATGGTGGTTAGGGCCTACTAACGGCTTCTGCCCCTCCCTGGTGTTGTCCTCAACTAAATAAAGCTGAGCTTCAACCTTCCGGCTCTCATTAAGTGGTTTTAAAAAAAAAAATGGTGGTTAGGGCCTACTAACGGCTTCTGCCCCTCCCTGGTGTTGTCCTCAACTAAATAAAGCTGAGCTTCAACCTTCCGGCTCTCATTAAGTGGTTTTAAAAAAAAAAAATGGTGGTTAGGGCCTACTAACGGCTTCTGCCCCTCCCTGGTGTTGCCCTCAACTAAATAAAGCTGAGCTTCAACCTTCTGCTCCAAATTACCATTTTGAAAAATGCAATAGGCTTTTCCGGCCTACTAAAGGTGTCTGTCTGTGTGCCCCTGCCTGGTGTTGCCCTCAACTAAATAAAGCTGAGCTTCAACCTTCTGCTCCAAATTACCATTTTAAAAAATGCAATAGGCTTTTCCGGCCTACTAAAGGTGTCTGTCTGTGTGCCCCTGCCTGGTGTTGCCCTCAACTAAATAAAGCTGAGCTTCAACCTTCTGCTCCAAATTACCATTTTGAAAAATGCAATAGGCTTTTCCGGCCTACTAAAGGTGTCTGTCTGTGTGCCCCTGCCTGGTGTTGTCCTCAACTAAATAAAGCTGAGCTTCAACCTTCCGGCTCTCATTAAGTGGTTTTAAAAAAAAAAATGGTGGTTAGGGCCTACTAACGGCTTCTGCCCCTCCCTGGTGTTGCCCTCAACTAAATAAAGCTGAGCTTCAACCTTCTGCTCCAAATTACCATTTTAAAAAATGCAATAGGCTTTTCCGGCCTACTAAAGGTGTCTGTCTGTGTGCCCCTGCCTGGTGTTGCCCTCAACTAAATAAAGCTGAGCTTCAACCTTCTGCTCCAAATTACCATTTTGAAAAATGCAATAGGCTTTTCCGGCCTACTAAAGGTGTCTGTCTGTGTGCCCCTGCCTGGTGTTGTCCTCAACTAAATAAAGCTGAGCTTCAACCTTCCGGCTCTCATTAAGTGGTTTTAAAAAAAAAAATGGTGGTTAGGGCCTACTAACGGCTTCTGCCCCTCCCTGGTGTTGTCCTCAACTAAATAAAGCTGAGCTTCAACCTTCCGGCTCTCATTAAGTGGTTTTAAAAAAAAAAATGGTGGTTAGGGCCTACTAACGGCTTCTGCCCCTCCCTGGTGTTGCCCTCAACTAAATAAAGCTGAGCTTCAACCTTCTGCTCCAAATTACCATTTTGAAAAATGCAATAGGCTTTTCCGGCCTACTAAAGGTGTCTGTCTGTGTGCCCCTGCCTGGTGTTGCCCTCAACTAAATAAAGCTGAGCTTCAACCTTCTGCTCCAAATTACCATTTTAAAAAATGCAATAGGCTTTTCCGGCCTACTAAAGGTGTCTGTCTGTGTGCCCCTGCCTGGTGTTGCCCTCAACTAAATAAAGCTGAGCTTCAACCTTCTGCTCCAAATTACCATTTTGAAAAATGCAATAGGCTTTTCCGGCCTACTAAAGGTGTCTGTCTGTGTGCCCCTGCCTGGTGTTGCCCTCAACTAAATAAAGCTGAGCTTCAACCTTCCGGCTCTCATTAAGTGGTTTTAAAAAAAAAAATGGTGGTTAGGGCCTACTAACGGCTTCTGCCCCTCCCTGGTGTTGTCCTCAACTAAATAAAGCTGAGCTTCAACCTTCCGGCTCTCATTAAGTGGTTTTAAAAAAAAAAATGGTGGTTAGGGCCTACTAACGGCTTCTGCCCCTCCCTGGTGTTGTCCTCAACTAAATAAAGCTGAGCTTCAACCTTCCGGCTCTCATTAAGTGGTTTTAAAAAAAAAAATGGTGGTTAGGGCCTACTAACGGCTTCTGCCCCTTCCTGGTGTTGTCCTCAACTAAATAAAGCTGAGCTTCAACCTTCCGGCTCTCATTAAGTGGTTTTAAAAAAAAAAATTGTGGTTAGGGCCTACTAACGGCTTCTGCCCCTCCCTGGTGTTGTCCTCAACTAAATAAAGCTGAGCTTCAACCTTCCGGCTCTCATTAAGTGGTTTTAAAAAAAAAAATGGTGGTTAGGGCCTACTAACGGCTTCTGCCCCTCCCTGGTGTTGTCCTCAACTAAATAAAGCTGAGCTTCAACCTTCCGGCTCTCATTAAGTGGTTTTAAAAAAAAAAATGGTGGTTAGGGCCTACTAACGGCTTCTGCCCCTCCCTGGTGTTGTCCTCAACTAAATAAAGCTGAGCTTCAACCTTCCGGCTCTCATTAAGTGGTTTTAAAAAAAAAAATGGTGGTTAGGGTCTACTAACGGCTTCTGCCCCTCCCTGGTGTTGTCCTCAACTAAATAAAGCTGAGCTTCAACCTTCCGGCTCTCATTAAGTGGTTTTAAAAAAAAAAAATGGTGGTTAGGGCCTACTAACGGCTTCTGCCCCTCCCTGGTGTTGTCCTCAACTAAATAAAGCTGAGCTTCAAACTTCCGGCTCTCATTAAGTGGTTTTAAAAAAAAAAATGGTGGTTAGGGCCTACTAACGGCTTCTGCCCCTCCCTGGTGTTGTCCTCAACTAAATAAAGCTGAGCTTCAACCTTCCGGCTCTCATTAAGTGGTTTTAAAAAAAAAAATGGTGGTTAGGGCCTACTAACGGCTTCTGCCCCTCCCTGGTGTTGTCCTCAACTAAATAAAGCTGAGCTTCAACCTTCCGGCTCTCATTAAGTGGTTTTAAAAAAAAAAATGGTGGTTAGGGCCTACTAACGGCTTCTGCCCCTCCCTGGTGTTGTCCTCAACTAAATAAAGCTGAGCTTCAACCTTCCGGCTCTCATTAAGTGGTTTTAAAAAAAAAAAATGGTGGTTAGGGCCTACTAACGGCTTCTGCCCCTCCCTGGTGTTGCCCTCAACTAAATAAAGCTGAGCTTCAACCTTCTGCTCCAAATTACCATTTTGAAAAATGCAATAGGCTTTTCCGGCCTACTAAAGGTGTCTGTCTGTGTGCCCCTGCCTGGTGTTGCCCTCAACTAAATAAAGCTGAGCTTCAACCTTCTGCTCCAAATTACCATTTTGAAAAATGCAATAGGCTTTTCCGGCCTACTAAAGGTGTCTGTCTGTGTGCCCCTGCCTGGTGTTGCCCTCAACTAAATAAAGCTGAGCTTCAACCTTCTGCTCCAAATTACCATTTTGAAAAATGCAATAGGCTTTTCCGGCCTACTAAAGGTGTCTGTCTGTGTGCCCCTGCCTGGTGTTGTCCTCAACTAAATAAAGCTGAGCTTCAACCTTCCGGCTCTCATTAAGTGGTTTAAAAAAAAAAAATGGTGGTTAGGGCCTACTAACGGCTTCTGCCCCTCCCTGGTGTTGCCCTCAACTAAATAAAGCTGAGCTTCAACCTTCTGCTCCAAATTACCATTTTGAAAAATGCAATAGGCTTTTCCGGCCTACTAAAGGTGTCTGTCTGTGTGCCCCTGCCTGGTGTTGTCCTCAACTAAATAAAGCTGAGCTTCAAACTTCCGGCTCTCATTAAGTGGTTTTAAAAAAAAAAATGGTGGTTAGGGCCTACTAACGGCTTCTGCCCCTCCCTGGTGTTGCCCTCAACTAAATAAAGCTGAGCTTCAACCTTCTGCTCCAAATTGCCATTTTGAAAAATGCAATAGGCTTTTCCGGCCTACTAAAGGTGTCTGTCTGTGTGCCCCTGCCTGGTGTTGCCCTCAACTAAATAAAGCTGAGCTTCAACCTTCTGCTCCAAATTACCATTTTGAAAAATGCAATAGGCTTTTCCGGCCTACTAAATGTGTCTGTCTGTGTGCCCCTGCCTGGTGTTGTCCTCAACTAAATAAAGTTGAGCTTCAACCTTCCGGCTCTCATTAAGTGGTTTTAAAAAAAAAAATGGTGGTTAGGGCCTACTAACGGCTTCTGCCCCTCCCTGGTGTTGCCCTCAACTAAATAAAGCTGAGCTTCAACCTTCTGCTCCAAATTACCATTTTGAAAAATGCAATAGGCTTTTCCGGCCTACTAAAGGTGTCTGTCTGTGTGCCCCTGCCTGGTGTTGTCCTCAACTAAATAAAGCTGAGCTTCAACCTTCCGGCTCTCATTAAGTGGTTTTAAAAAAAAAAATGGTGGTTAGGGCCTACTAACGGCTTCTGCCCCTCCCTGGTGTTGCCCTCAACTAAATAAAGCTGAGCTTCAACCTTCTGCTCCAAATTACCATTTTGAAAAATGCAATAGGCTTTTCCGGCCTACTAAAGGTGTCTGTCTGTGTGCCCCTGCCTGGTGTTGCCCTCAACTAAATAAAGCTGAGCTTCAACCTTCTGCTCCAAATTACCATTTTGAAAAATGCAATAGGCTTTTCCGGCCTACTAAAGGTGTCTGTCTGTGTGCCCCTGCCTGGTGTTGCCCTCAACTAAATAAAGCTGAGCTTCAACCTTCTGCTCCAAATTACCATTTTAAAAAATGCAATAGGCTTTTCCGGCCTACTAAAGGTGTCTGCCCCTCCCTGGTGTTGTCCTCAACTGAACAAAGCTGAGCTTCCACATTCTGGCTTTCGCCCTATACTATCAGATATTAAACTGCATTTGGCCTACTAGTGTGGTTAGGCCCTTGAAACAGTGTCTGCTGCTCTTGGGTTTGCTACTCCACTGAACAAAGCAATGCCGCCTGTTTAGTCCTGTTACCAATTTTGAACTGCATGTAGCCTACTTTATTCTTTGGCCCTATATCTGTTTCCTCCTCATCCTGCCCATTGCCCAGCCACTGCTAAATGAGTCTGCTGGTACATTGACCTAGACCACTACATTCCCCTTGTACTCTACACAGCCAGAATCTGTCCCTGCTGAAAGTAAGGTTCCCCTTCCCGCATGTTATACCACCTTACACAGGGACAAAGAGGAAGGTGCAGATGAAAGTGCAGGTTCCTTCATCAGGTGGGGGGGCATACTCGTTGGCGACGTCACTGGCACAGGGCCCCTCAGAGTACGCAAAAGTGTCGCTGCTGGTGGGAGGCGCCCCCGCCATGCAAACACACCGCCGTACTTTGAGGGGCCCTGTGCCAGTGGCAATGCGAACGAGTGGGCCCCCCCCTGCTTGCTCAGGATCACAGCACTTGCAACTTTTAAATACTTACCTTTCCCTGCAACACCGCCGTGACGTAGTCCGCATTTCCTGGGCCCACGAAAAACTTGAGCCAGCCCTACTCCCCCCACAACTTTCCCCCAATTCCCTATGCCCAACTATTATTATACAGTTAATTAAGATTGGCAAGCTTCAGAAACAAGAATGGATGTTTTTGGCATTAAAATGGGCACTGTAGGTGTTTTCCTGGCCTCCACTCACTGCCGACTATGCTTCCCCATTGACTTGCATTGGGTTTCGTGTTTCGGTCGATCCCCGACTTTTAGCGATAATCGGCCGACTGCACTCGACTCGACTCTGGACAAAATCGGGTTTCCCAAAACCCTACTCGATCTTAAAAAAATGAAAGTCGCTCAACCCTAGTAATGATGTATAATCAACGTGCCATTTATTTTGTACGATGCAGCATTGATATTTATTTTGTAAGAAGTGTGCTGCTGTATATTCAAGCGATACTATTTATTTTGTACGATGCAGCAGCGAAATGTCTTTGAGATGTGTTTATTTTACAATAAAAATCTTTTACATTTTACAATACCGTGTCTTTTGCTTTTTTATAAACGTATAAAACACCATGCTTCATACTTGCGGGTGTTGTAATATGGCCGCATACATAATGCGCCCATTATAAATCAAATATAATGAGAATACCACTAGCCGATAATACTGCAGAAACACAGCCTCACTCTCCCTATCAGTGGATTATCAGATAAGAGTAATCTTAATACAGCATATAAACAGCTAATATAAAACAATTACTGGGATAATATTCACTGCATCAAATACTGTGATAATAATATTAAACTATATCAAAAAGGGAGAGCCAGACAAGGAGGGACAGATGGCTGACAGGGAGGGGAGGAGGGGTTACACACTTTTGATACACTTTGATAGGGGCGTGTTTACCTGTCAAATTGAGTTTGACGAAAGGTCCCTATGCTCTACTACTCTGGTGATTACATGATTTTTGCCAGTTATTGTGTGTGTATATATATAGATAGATAGATAGATACGTATATCTATAGCGGCAAATATAGACAAGGCTAAATTTCCTTATTTCTCCAGCTCTATGAGCAAAAATGAACTGAAGCTTGATAACAACAGAGTGGATCTGATGCAATCTGGAAAGCTATTGCCACAGGACATGTGTGATAAGTGGCATGCTGTGATTTGCTATACATGATACACTTTCCCTTGACATTACCTGACTCTTCTGAGATATCATCAATGACAGGTGACAGATTCTCATTATGTTAACATTTATGAGGAAGCCCATGAATGCTTGGCCCGAAAAATGAAAGACTGGGAAGGAAAACAGTATGCAAAAATATATATATAAATATCTAAACAAGACAACTGAAATAGTAATAAAGTGGAGCATTTACAATATAAAATATGAAAAAGTTCTAGAACAAATTATGCTATTAAAAAGAAAACAAATGTATTATAGTTAAAAAAAGGCAAATGGAGCTCGATAAAGTAATTGGAACTTAGCTGCCTTGTTTGGTGGACAACTACCACCTGTTGTCAGAAACTGAATTGAAACTGAAGAAATATTTTAACCAAACGGCGCTTAGAGCCAATGAATTGTAAATTATTATTATTTATTTATATAGCACCATTGATTCCATGATGCTGTATATGAGAAGGGGTTACATACAAATTACAGATATCACTTACACTAAGCAAACCAACAATTACAGACTGATACAGAGGGGCGAGTACTCTGCCCTTGCAGGCTTACATTCTACAGGATGGTGGGGAGGAGACAACAGGTTGAGGGTTGCAGGAGCTGCGGTGTTGGTGAGGCGGTAGCTTTGGTAGTGGTGAGGAGGCAGCAGGGTCAGTGCAGGCTATAGGCTTTCCTGAAGAGGTGGGTTTTCAGGTTCCGTCTGAAGGATCCAAATGTGGTTGATATTCGGACGTATTGGGGCAAAGAATTACAGAGGATGGGGGATATTCGGGAGAAATCTTGGAGGCAGTTGGGTGAGGAGCGAATAAGTGTGGAGGAGAGAAGGAAGTCTTGGGAGATTGGAAATTACGTGTAGGGAAGATATCGGGAGATTAGTTTAGAGATATATGGCGGAGACAGGTTATGGATGGTTTTGTAGGTTAGTATTAGTAATTTGAACTGGATACGCTGAGGGAATGGGAGCAACTGAAGAGATTTGCAGAGGGGGGTAGCTAGGAGAGAGATGAATTTGTCAGGCAGCAGAGTTAAGGACGGACTGGACAGGTGCAAGGGTGTTAGCAGGGAGGCCACAGAAAAGGATGTTACAGTAGTCAAGGCGGGAGATGATAAGGGCATCCACAAGCATTTTAGAAGATTGACGGTTGAAAAGAGCTATTTTTGAGTTGGAGGCGACAGGAGGTGGAAAGAGCTTGGATGTGCGGTCTGAAGGACAGGGCAGAGTCAAAGGTTACTCCGAGGCAGTGGACTTCCGGTATGGGGGAAAGCGTGATGTCGTTAATTGCAATAGATAGGTCAAGTAAGGAAGATCTATGAGATGGAGGAAAGATGATGAGTTCAGATTTGTCCACATTGAGTTTGAGGAAGAGAATGGACAAGAAGGAGGATATGGCTGATAGACACCCCAGGATTCTGGACAGCAGAGAGGTGACGTCTGGACCAGAAAGGTAATTATGAATGTCATCAGCATAAAGGTGGTACTGGAATCCATGATACTTTATGACTTGTCCCATGCCAAGTGTACAGATTGAGAAGAGTAGGGCTCCTAGAACAGAGCCTTGGGGGACTCCAACAGAGAGAGGGTGGGATGAGGAGTTAGTGTGGGAGTGGGAGACACTGACTGTGAGGTTGGAAAGGTATGAGGAGATCCAGGATAGGGCAAGGTTTTTAATGCCAAAGGAGCAGATGATCTGTAGTATGAGGCAGTGGTCAACTGTGTCGAAAGCAGAAGTCTAGAAGGAGGAGTGCAAAGTATTGTCCATTAGCTTTGGCTGTAAGTAGGTCGTTAGTAATTTTGGTCAAGGCTGTCTCAGTTGAGTTATGGGGCGGAAACCAGATTGTAGATTGTCAAAGAGCAAGTTAGATGAGAGGTGGGAGAAAAGTTCAGAGTGGATGTGCTGCTCCAGGAGTTTGGAAGTGAATGGGAGCAGCAATATTGGGCGATAGCTGGACATAGCTGTTGGATCGAGGGTTGGCTTTTTAAGGATAGGAGTGATTGTGGCATGTTTGAAAGCAGAAGGGAAGGTGCCAGAAGTTAGTGATAGGTTGAAGAGGTGGGTTAGGGATGGGATAAGAGTGGTTGTGATGTTGGGGAGGAGATGGGAGGAGATGAGGTCGAGTGCATAGGTGGTGAGGTGCGATTTGGAGAGGAGGCAGTTAAGCCCCCTTCAGTGATGTTGGATAGGGAGGTTATGGGGTTTGGGCATTGGTATGATGTACAAAGGTGTTGTGGTGGTTGAACAATGAAGACTTGCCTTGTTTGGTCGATCTTATTTTTAAAGTGTGTGGCAAAGTCTTCAGCAGAGATGAGGGAGGTTGGAGGGGGAAGTGGGGGGCGGAGGAGGGAGTTAAAGGTTTTGAATAACTGTTTGGGGTTGTAGGATAGGGAAGATATGAGAGTTGTGAAGTAGGCCTGTTTAGCCAAGGTGAAAGCAGATTTAAAAGCGAGTGTTGCCTGTTTGAATGCAGTGAAGTCATCTTGCGATTGTGCTTTCTTCCAATGCCACTCTGCTACCCTGGACACTTGCCAAAGCTTTTTAGTTGTGTTATTGTGCCAGGGTTGTCTATTGATACGTCACACTCTGCGATGAACAAGAGGGGCAACCATGTTAATAGCTGATGCGAGAGTGGCATTGTATAAAGCAGTGGCACTGTCTTTGTCGTGGAGTGAGGATATAGATGCCAGTGATAGAATAGAAAAGTAAATGTTCAGCACAGCCCAGGGTGGAGGTACATAGAAGTTGGTGCCCAGACCTTAAACGTTATATAGAATATACTCAGCACACTCCAAGATGTCTGATGCAAAAGGGGGTGTTTAATACATACAGTATTCACATTCACAAACGTTTCGGTCTGCAAAAGACCTTCATCAGTGTGCTCTAAAGAAAAATAATAATAAAGTGCATAGACAAAAAACAAAGTATATACAGATAGATACATACTCATGGTCATATAGGGATTCCTAGTGATAAAACAGAGGTGCTATCACAATATAATCACTAATATTGCCACATGGAGACTAGCAGGTACATCTAGGTATAACGGTGCGCTAGATGGGGTACATAATGGCAAAGAGACCAAGGGAAGGGGAGGGTAACATGTAAATGGAGGAAAGGAAGTTCTAGAAGTGACCACAAGGTATATTACAATACAATAACTCATATTGCCACATGTGAAACAGCCATGGTAGAGATATTACGATATAATGACTTATATTGCCGCATGAGAGCCTAATATGGTAAAAATATTAAAATGCAATAACTCATATTGCCATTTGTGAGACTGGCATAGTTGACGAAGTATGTCATGAAGAAGGGGCAAGAAGGGAGGGGAAGGAGACGTGTGGAAGGAAGAAAAGGGATAGTACATACCTATTATATGAGCCAAAGGGCGTAAATTGTTCACCCATATAATTTAGAGATTTGCATCTATAAAGAAAGAGATTTGCATCTATAAAGAAAGATATCTCTATAATAAATATGGTTATACCCTATAAAATGCATGGTAGCTATGGGATATAATGTTATACATACCAGGTATAGGAGTTTAAACAGGGTAGGCTGTTTAAGGTAGAGGGCTGACACTAGCCGGTCTATAGAAAGAAAGGGGGGAGCGTATGGTCATCGTATAGTGACCATAGTGACAGGGGAGCATAGAAAAGAACACACACCGAGCACTGGAGGTAACACGGGGAAGTCTCGTGACTAGAGGGCTAAGCTAGCAAATCTATAAGAAACATGAATATAGATTAGTTGGTCTGAGAGGAAGTAAGTGGCGTCTGGGTGCCGGAATCGGTGAGACTTACCACGCCAGTAGCGGGTACATGGATGAGAGATGCAGTATCCACCGCAAGTCAGAGGCGCTGGTATAATGTCCATAGTGCTCGATAGAGTTGAGTGACTTTTACTTTTTTAGGATCGAGTCGAGTTTCGCGAAACCTGACTTTGTCAAAAGTCGGGTCGGGTGAAATCGGAGGATTATTGCAAAAAGTCGGGGATCCGACTGAAACACGAAACCCAATGCAAGTCAAGGGGGAAGCAAAGTCGGCAGTGAGTGGAGGACAGGAAAACACCTACAGTGCCCATTTTAATGCCAAAAACATAAATTCTTGTTACTTAAGCTTGTCAATCTTAATTTACCTTATAATAATAGTTAGGCTTTGAAAATTGGGGGTCATTTGGCTAAAGTTGTTGGGGGGGTAGGGCTGGCTCAAGTTTTTCATGGGCCCAGGAAACGCGGACTACGTCACCGCAGTGGAGCAGGGAGAGGTAAGTATTTCAACTTTGCAAGTGCTGTGATCCTGAGCAAACAGGGGGGGCACACTCGTTCGCATTGGCACTGGCACAGGGCCCCTCAAAGTACGGCAGTGTGTTTGACGGCGGGGGCTGTCATGATTCCCCAATGGCATGGGAACATCAGAAACACAAAAATAACAGACTAGCTCTCGGGTGATGGAAACTCAAGCTGACCGTGACCTAAATCTACCACACAACTAACAGTAGCCAGGAAGCATTCCTACGGCTGCCTAGATGCCATGCGCCAGCCGGAGAACTAACTACGCCTGGAAGAGGAAGGAACAGACCTGGCTTACCTCTAGGGAAATTCCCCAAAGATGATAGTAGCCCCCACGTATATTAACGGTGAGTTCAGAGGAAAAGACATACACAGTATGAAGGTAGATTTAGCAAAGCGAGGTCCACTTACTAGATAGAGGAAGGATACAAAAGAGGACTTCACGGTCAGCTGAAAAACCCTTTCAAAAACCCATCCTGAAATTACTTTAAGACTCCTGTGTCAACTCATGACACAGGAGTGGCA
Organism: Ranitomeya variabilis; assembly: GCF_051348905.1. Lineage (NCBI taxonomy): Eukaryota > Metazoa > Chordata > Amphibia > Anura > Dendrobatidae > Ranitomeya > Ranitomeya variabilis. The sequence goes on along the minus strand of NC_135235.1, from coordinate 327,213,437 downwards.
ATTTCAGTCCACAAGAGCTTCCAGTAACAGGAAATGACAAAACTGTAAACTGGACAAGAAAAACAAAACAATAAGGACAAGAGTCCACTTAGCTGATCAGCAGACTAGTAGCAGGAACATGCAACTGAAAGACTCAGGTTACAATGATGACCGGCAAGGAAGTGACTGGAGAGCAAGGCTAAATAGGGAACTCCCAAAACTGATGGAAGCAGGTGAGCTGAGGCAGAAAAGCACACACAAGTCTCCAGTACCACCAGCCACCACCAGGGGAGCCAAAAAGCGGATCACAACAGTACCCCCCCCTTAAGGAGGGGGCACCGAACCCTCACAAGAACCGCCAGGGCGACCTGGATGAGCCCTATGAAAGGCACGAACCAAATCTGAGGCATGAACATCAGAGGCAGTTACCCAAGAATTATCTTCCTGACCATAGCCCTTCCATTTAACCAGGTACTGGAGTCTCCGCCTGGAAATACGGGAGTCCAAGATCTTCTCTATAACGTACTCCAATTCACCCTCAACCAGCACAGGAGCAGGAGGCCCAGCAGAAGGAACCACCGGCACCTCGTATCTCCGCAACAACGACCGATGGAACACATTATGGATAGCGAAAGATGCCGGAAGGTCCAAACGAAAGGAAACAGGGTTAATAATCTCCAAAATCCTATAGGGACCGATGAACCGAGGCTTAAATTTAGGAGAAAAAACCCTCATTGGGACAAAACGGGAAGACAACCACACCAAGTCCCCAACATGAAGGCGAGGACCAACCCGACGCTGGCGGTTAGCAAACCGCTGAGTCCTCTCCTGGGACAAATTCAAATTGTCCACCACTTGTTCCCAAATCCGATTCAACCGATCCACCACAGCATCTACTCCAGGACAATCCGAAGACTCCACCTGACCAGAAGAAAAACGGGGATGAAACCCCGAATTGCAAAAGAAAGGGGAAACCAAAGTGGCAGAACTGGCCCGATTGTTAAGAGCAAACTCCGCCAACGGCAAAAAGGCAACCCAATCATCCTGATCCGCAGACACAAAACACCTCAAATACGTCTCCAAAGTTTGATTAGTTCGCTCCGTCTGGCCATTAGTCTGAGGATGGAAGGCAGACGAAAAAGACAAATCAATGCCCAACCTGGCACAGAATGCCCGCCAAAATCTAGAAACGAACTGGGTACCCCTATCAGAAACGATATTTTCAGGAATACCATGCAAGCGAACCACATTTTGAAAAAACAAAGGAACCAACTCAGACGAGGAAGGCAACTTCGGCAATGGCACCAAATGAACCATCTTAGAAAAACGGTCACACACCACCCAGATAACAGACATCCTCTGAGAGACAGGAAGATCAGAAATAAAGTCCATCGAGATGTGCGTCCAAGGCCTCTTCGGAATAGGCAAGGGAAACAACAACCCGCTAGCCCTAGAACAACAAGGCTTGGCCCGAGCACACACATCACAAGACTGCACAAAAACACGCACATCACGAGACAGAGATGGCCACCAGAAGGATCTAGCCACCAAATCCCTGGTACCAAAAATTCCAGGATGACCCTCCAGCGTAGAAGAATGAACCTCCGAGATGACTCTACTGGTCCAATCATCAGGAACAAACCGTCTACCAGGTGGACAGCGATCAGGTCTATCCGCCTGAAACTCTTGCAAAGCACGTCGCAGATCTGGGGAAATAGCGGATAATATCACCCCATCCTTAAGGATACCTGTAGGTTCCGAATCACCAGGGGAATCAGGCTCAAAACTCCTAGAAAGGGCATCCGCCTTCACATTCTTAGAACCTGGTAGATATGAGACCACAAAATTAAACCGAGAGAAAAACAACGACCAGCGCGCCTGTCTAGGATTCAGGCGCCTGGCAGACTCAAGATAAATCAGATTCTTGTGATCAGTCAAAACCACCACCTGATGTCTAGCACCCTCAAGCCAATGACGCCACTCCTCAAATGCCCACTTCATGGCCAAAAGCTCCCGATTACCGACATCATAATTTCTTTCGGCGGCAGAAAATTTTCGAGAAAAGAACGCACAAGGTCTCATCACTGAGCAATCGGAACTTTTCTGCGACAAAACCGCCCCCACTCCGATCTCGGAAGCATCGACCTCAACCTGAAAGGGGAGAGAGACATCGGGCTGGCGCAACACAGGGGCAGACGAAAAGCGGCGCTTAAGTTCCCGAAAGGCCTCCACAGCGGCAGAGGACCAATTGGCAACATCAGCACCCTTCTTAGTCAAATCCGTAAGAGGCTTAGCAACACCAGAAAAACCAGTTATAAATCGACGATAAAAATTAGCAAAGCCCAAGAACTTCTGAAGACCCTTTAGAGAAGTAGGCTGCGTCCAGTCACAAATAGCCCGAACCTTGACAGGGTCCATCTCAACAGAAGAAGGGGAAAAAATGTACCCCAAAAAGGAAATCTTTTGAACCCCAAAAACACACTTAGAACCCTTTACACACAGAGAATTCTCCCGCAAGACCTGAAAAACCCTCCTGACCTGCTGAACATGAGACTCCCAGTCCTCAGAAAAAATCTAAATATCGTCCAAATACACAATCATAAATTTATCCAGATATTCACGGAAAATATCTTGCATAAAGGACTGAAAAACTGAAGGCGCATTAGAAAGGCCGAAAGGCATTACTAAATACTCAAAGTGGCCCTCAGGCGTATTAAATGCGGTTTTCCACTCATCCCCTTGCTTAATTCGCACCAAATTATACGCCCCACGGAGATCAATCTTGGAGAACCACTTAGCCCCCCTTATGCGAGCAAACAAATCAGTAAGCAGCGGCAACGGATACTGATATTTGACAGTAATTTTATTCAGGAGTCGATAATCAATACAAGGCCTCAGCGAGCCATCCTTTTTAGAGACAAAGAAAAACCCAGCTCCTAAAGGTGATGAAGAAGGACGAATATGTCCCTTTTCCAGGGACTCCTTAACATATTCTCGCATGGCAGCATGCTCAGGTACAGATAGGTTAAACAAACGACCCTTTGGAAATTTACTGCCTGGAATCAGATCTATGGCGCAATCACACTCTCTGTGGGGAGGGAGAGAACCAATTTTAGGCTCTTCAAAAATATCCCCAAAATCCGACAAAAATGCAGGAATCTCAGAGGGAATAGATGACGAGATAGGAACCAAAGGTATGTCCCCATGAGCCCCACGACATCCCCAGCTTAACACAGACATAGTTTTCCAGTCCAGTACTGGGTTATGAGATTGTAACCATGGTAATCCAAGCACTAAAACATCATGTAAATTATACAACACGAGGAAGCGAATCATCTCCTGATGGTCTGGAGTCATACGCATAGTCACTTGCGTCCAGAACTGTGGTCTATTACAAGCCAGAGGTGTAGAATCAATACCCTTCAGAGGTATAGGGACTTCCAGAGGCTCCAAATCAAACCCACAGCGCCTGGCGAAGGACCAATCCATGAGACTCAGAGCGGCGCCAGAGTCCACATAGGCATCCACGGTAATAACTGATAATGAACAAATCAGAGTTACAGACAGAAGAAATTTAGACTGTAAAGTGCCAATAGAAACAGACTTGTCAACCTTCCTAGTACGTTTAGAGCATGCTGATATAACATGCGCGGAATCACCACAGTAGAAGCACAAGCCATTTTTGCGCCTATAATTCTGCCGCTCGCTTCTTGACAGAATTCTGTCACATTGCATTTTCTCTGGCGTCCCTTCAGAAGATACCGCCAAATGGTGCACGGGTTTGCGCTCCCGCAAACGCCGATCAATCTGAATCGCCATTGTCATGGACTCATTCAGACCTGTGGGCGTAGGAAACCCCACCATGACATCCTTAACGGCATCAGAAAGGCCCTCTCTGAAATTTGCCGCTAGGGCACACTCATTCCACTGAGTAAGCACAGACCATTTACGAAATTTTTGGCAGTATATCTCAGCTTCATCTTGCCCTTGAGACAGGGCTATTAAAGCTTTTTCAGCTTGAATCTCCAAATTAGGTTCCTCATACAGCAACCCTAAAGCCAGAAAAAACGCATCCACATTGAGCAACGCAGGATCCCCTGGTGTCAATGAAAATGCCCAATTTTGAGGGTCACCTCGCAGCAAAGAAATCACAATCTTAACCTGCTGAACAGGATCTCCAGAGGAGTGAGGTCTGAGAGAAAGGAATAATTTACAATTACATTTGAAATTCAGAAACCGAGATCTATCTCCGGAAAATACCTCTGGTGTAGGAATCTTAGGTTCAGAAATAGGAGTACGTATAACATAATCTTGTAAATTCTGAACCTTCATAGCAAGATTATTTAAACCTGCAGCCAAACTCTGAGGGTCCATCCTTAAACCGGAGAGATCAGAGCCATTCAAGGATTAGAAGGAGAGAAAGGCAAGGCTGTAAATAGAGCAGAAATACAACTGAGCCAACTAAGTAGCAAACATGAGAAAAAAAATAAAAAATAAAAATCTACAGACTTCTTTTACTCTCCTTTCTTCTGCCAATTACTTTAACAGCGGCCAGTCATACTGTCATGATTCCCCAATGGCATGGGAACATCAGAAACACAAAAATAATAGACTAGCTCTCGGGTGATGGAAACTCAAGCTGACCGTGACCTAAATCTACCACACAACTAACAGTAGCCAGGAAGCATTCCTACGGCTGCCTAGATGCCATGCGCCAGCCGGATAACTAACTACGCCTGGAAGAGGAAGGAACAGACCTGGCTTACCTCTAGAGAAATTCCCCAAAGATGATAGTAGCCCCCACGTATATTAACGGTGAGTTCAGAGGAAAAGACATTCCCAGTATGAAGGTAGATTTAGCAAAGCGAGGTCCACTTACTAGATAGAGGAAGGATACAAAAGAGGACTTCACGGTCAGCTGAAAAACCCTTTCAAAAACCCATCCTGAAATTACTTTAAGACTCCTGTGTCAACTCATGACACAGGAGTGGCAATTTCAGTCCACAAGAGCTTCCAGTAACAGGAAATGACAAAACTGTAAACTGGACAAGAAAAACAAAACAATAAGGACAAGAGTCCACTTAGCTGATCAGCAGACTAGTAGCAGGAACATGCAACTGAAAGACTCAGGTTACAATGATGACCGGCAAGGAAGTGACTGGAGAGCAAGGCTAAATAGGGAACTCCCAAAACTGATGGAAGCAGGTGAGCTGAGCCAGAAAAGCACACACAAGTCTCCAGTACCACCAGCCACCACCAGGGGAGCCAAAAAGCGGATCACAACAGGGGGCACCTCCCACCGGCAGAGACACTTTTGCGTACTATGAGGGGCCCTGTGCCAGTGACGTCGCCAACGAGTATGCCCCCCCACCTGATGAAGGAACCTGCACTTTCATCTGCACCTTCCTCTTTGTCCCCGTGTAAGGTGGTATAATATGCGGGAAGGGGAACATGACTTTCAGCAGGGTCAGATTCTGGCTGTGTAGAGTGCAAGGGAATGTAGTGGTCTGGGTCAATGTACCAGCAGACTCATCTAGCAGTGGCTGGGCAATGGGCAGGATGAGAAGGAAACACAGTTAGTAGGCCCAAATAATAAAGTAGGCTAAATGCAGTTCAAATGTGGTAACAGGACTAAACAGGTGGCATTGCTTTGTTCAGTGGAAGACAACTGTAATGAGTGACAGGCACAGTTAGTAGGGCCAAATAATAAAGTGGGTTAAATGCAGTTCAAAATTGGTAACAGGAGTAAACAGGCGGCACTGCTCTGTTCAGTGGAGGAGAACAACAAGCAGCGGCAGACACCGTTAGTAGATCCAACCAAACAAGTAGGCCAAATGCAGTTTAATATTCGAAACAGGATGAAAATTGCGGCTCAGTTTTGTTCAGTAGAGGAGAACCACAAGCAGCGGCAGACACCGTTAGTAGGCCCAACCAAACAAGTAGGCCAAACGCAGTTAAATATCTGATATAGGCTGAAAGCCTGAAAATTGAAGCTCAGCTTTGTTCAGTGGAGGAGAAAAGCAAGGAGCGGCAGACACCATTAGTAGGCCCAACCAATCAAATAGGCCAAATGCAGTTTAATATCTGATATAGCCTGAAAGCCTGAAAATTGAAGCTCAGCTTTGTTCAGTGGAGGAGAACAACAAGCAGCGGCAGACACCGTTAGTAGGCCCAACCAAACAAGTAGGCCAAATGCAGTTAAATATCTGATATATGCTGAAAGCCTGAAAATTGAAGCTCAGCTTTGTTCAGTGGAGGAGAACAACAAGCAGCGGCAGACACCATTAGTAGGCCCAACCAAACTAGTAGGCCAAATGCAGTTTCACATTCAAAATATAGGCCGAAAGCCTGAAGATTGAAGCACAGGAGAAAAGCACAGGAGAACACCATGGAGCGGCAGACACCATTAGTAGGCCCAACCAAACAAGTAGGCCAAATGCAGTTTCATATTTAAAATATAGGCCGAAAGTCTGAAGATTGAAGCAAAGGAGAAACACACAGGAGAACACCAAGGAGCGTCAAACACCGTTAGTAGGCCCAACCAAACAAGTAGGGCAAATGCAGTTAAATATCTGATATAGGCTGAAAGCCTGAAAATTGAAGCTCAGCTTTGTTCAGTGGAGGTGAAAAGCAAGGAGTGGCAGACACCGTTAGTAGGCCCAACCAAACAAATAGGCCAAATGCAGTTTAATATCTGATATAGCCTGAAAATTGAAGCTCAGCTTTGTTCAGTGGAGGAGAACAACAAGCAGCGGCAGACACCGTTAGTAGGCCCAACCAAACAAATAGGCCAAATGCAGTTTAATATCTGATATAGCCTGAAAATTGAAGCTCAGCTTTGTTCAGTGGAGGAGAACAACAAGCAGCGGCAGACACCATTAGTAAGGCCCAACCAAACTAGTAGGCCAAATGCAGTTTCATATTCAAAATATAGGCCGAAAGCCTGAAGATTGAAGCACAGGAGAAAAGCACAGGAGAACACAATGGAGCAGCAGACACCATTACTAGGCCCAATCAAACTAGTAGGCCAAATGCAATTTCATATTCAAAATATAGGCCGAAAGCCTGAAGATTGAAGCACAGGAGAAACACACAGGAGAAAACCAAGGAGCGTCAAACACCGTTAGTAGGCCCAACCAAACAAGTAGGCCAAATGCAGTTAAATATCTGATATACGCTAAAAGCCTGAAAATTGAAGCTCAGCTTTGTTCAGTGGAGGAGAAAAGCAAGGAGAGGCAGACACCGTTAGTAGGGCCCAACCAAACTAGCAGGCCAAATGCAGTTTCATATTGTAAATATAGGCCGAAAGCTGTTAAGATTAGTGTTGAGCGATACCGTCCGATACTTGAAAGTATCGGTATCGGAAAGTATCGGCCGATACCGGCAAAGTATCGGATCCAATCCGATACCGATACCCGATACCAATACAAGTCAATGGGACTCAAGTATCGGACGGTATTCCTGATGGTTCCCAGGGTCTGAAGGAGAGGAAACTCTCCTTCAGGCCCTGGGAACCATATTATTGTGTAAAAGAAAGAATTACAATAAAAAATATTGCTATACTCACCTCTCCGAGGGAACCGGCAGCGTTGTTTGCTTAAAATTTGCGCTTTTCTTTCCTTACGTGAAGTCCCGGCTTTGTGATTGGTTGCGTCGCAGTCACATGGGCGACGCAACCAATCACAGCAAGCCGTGACGTAATTTCAGGTCCTTAAGGATTTTAAAATTACGTCCCGGCTTTGTGATTGGTTGCGTCGCAGTCACATGGGCGACGCAACCAATCACAAGCCGTGACGTCACGGGAGGCTAAACACGCGCGCATTTTAAAATGCGCGCTTGTCCAGCCTCCCATGACGTCCCGGCTTGTGATTGGTTGCATCGCGGTCAACCAATCACAAGCCGGGAGGCTGGACACGCGCGCATTTTAAAATGCGCGCTTGTCCAGCCTCCCATGACGTCCCGGCTTGTGATTGGTTGCATTGCGGTCAACCAATCACAAGCCGGGAGGCTGGACACGCGCGCATTTTAAAATGCGCGCTTGTCCAGCCTCCCGTGACGTCCCGGCTTGTGATTGGTTGCGTCGCGGTCAACCAATCACAAGCCGGGAGGCTGGACACGCGCGCATTTTAAAATTTTAAAATGCGCGCGTGTCCAGCCTCCCGGCTTGTGATTGGTTGACCGCGACGCAACCAATCACAAGCCGGGACGTCACGGGAGGCTGGACAAGCGCGCATTTTAAAATGCGCGCGTGTTTAGCCTCCCGTGACGTCCCGGCTTGTGATTGGTTGCGTCGCCCATGTGACTGCGACGCAACCAATCAAAAAGCCGGGACGTAATTTTAAAATCCTTAAGGGCCTGAAATTACGTCACGGCTTGCTGTGATTGGTTGCGTCGCCCATGTGACTGCGACGCAACCAATCACAAGCCGGGACTTCACGTAAAGGAAAGAAAAGCGCGAATTTTAAACAAAGAACACTGCCGCTTCCCTCGGTAAGGTGCAGGCTGCGTCGGAGAGGTGAGTATAGCAATATTTTTTATTTTAATTCTCTCTTTTACACATTTTTACATTAATGTTGTTTCGATACCGATACCCGATACCAATACAAGTCAATGGGACTCAAGTATCGGACGGTATTCCTGATGGTTCCCAGGGTCTGAAGGAGAGGAAACTCTCCTTCAGGCCCTGGGAACCATATTAATGTGTAAAAGAAAGAATTACAATAAAAAATATTGCTATACTCACCTCTCCGAGGGAAACGGCAGCGTTGTTTGCTTAAAATTTGCGCTTTTCTTTCCTTACGTGAAGTCCCGGCTTTGTGATTGGTTGCGTCGCAGTCACATGGGCGACGCAACCAATCACAGCAAGCCGTGACGTAATTTCAGGTCCTTAAGGATTTTAAAATTACGTCCCGGCTTTGTGATTGGTCGCGTCGCAGTCACATGGGCGACGCAACCAATCACAAGCCGTGACGTCACGGGAGGCTAAACACGCGCGCATTTTAAAATGCGCGCTTGTCCAGCCTCCCGTGACGTCCCGGCTTGTGATTGGTTGCGTCGCGGTCAACCAATCACAAGCCGGGAGGCTGGACACGCGCGCATTTTAAAATGCGCGCTTGTCCAGCCTCCCGTGACGTCCCGGCTTGTGATTGGTTGCGTCGCGGTCAACCAATCACAAGCCGGGAGGCTGGACACGCGCGCATTTTAAAATGCGCGCTTGTCCAGCCTCCCGTGACGTCCCGGCTTGTGATTGGTTGCGTCGCGGTCAACCAATCACAAGCCGGGAGGCTGGACACGCGCGCATTTTAAAATTTTAAAATGCGCGCGTGTCCAGCCTCCCGGCTTGTGATTGGTTGACCGCGACGCAACCAATCACAAGCCGGGACGTCACGGGAGGCTGGACAAGCGCGCATTTTAAAATGCGCGCGTGTTTAGCCTCCCGTGACGTCACGGCTTGTGATTGGTTGCGTCGCCCATGTGACTGCGACGCAACCAATCACAAAGCCGGGACGTAATTTTAAAATCCTTAAGGGCCTGAAATTACGTCACGGCTTGCTGTGATTGGTTGCGTCGCCCATGTGACTGCGACGCAACCAATCACAAGCCGGGACTTCACGTAAAGGAAAGAAAAGCGCGAATTTTAAACAAAGAACACTGCCGCTTCCCTCGGTAAGGTGCAGGCTGCGTCGGAGAGGTGAGTATAGCAATATTTTTTATTTTAATTCTCTCTTTTACACATTTTTACATTAATGTTGTTTCGATACCGATACCCGATACCACAAAAGTATCGGATCTCGGTATCGGAATTCCGATACCCGCAAGTATCGGCCGATACCCGATACTTGCGGTATCGGAATGCTCAACACTAGTTATGATCCCTAGTGGCTGAGGATCACAAATAGATCAGCAAGTGATTAAACTAAGGACGAGCTCTAGGGAGATGGTAACTGGACTGATCGCAAATCTGAACCCATCCAAAACAACTAGAGGCAGCCGGTGATCGTGCCTAAAAAATTCCTAGATGTCTCGAGCCAGCCCAAGGAACTAGCTACCCCTAAAGAGAAAGAAAGACCTCGCTTGCCTCCAGAGAAATAATCCCCAAAGACATAGAAGCCCCCAACAAATATTAACGGCGAAGTAAGAAGAAGGCACATACATAGGGATGAAATCAGATTCAGCAAAAGAGGCCCACCAGTACTAGAAAGCAGAAAACAGAGCAGGGGTCTATGCGATCAATAAAAAACCCTTACAAAATATCCATCCTGAGATTTCAAGAACCCACACACCAACTAACGGTGTGTGGGGAGAAAGTCAGCCGACTAGAGCAACCAGCAAGCGAGGGAATTACATTTTAGCAAGCTGGTACAGAAAACATGATAAACACTGCTGATCAAAAAATGAGCAAACAAAACTTAGCCTATCCTGGATGGACTGGGAGCAAGGTAGTCAGAAGGAATCTGAGTAGCTCTGATAACATCGACAGCCGGCAACAAGTGGAAGTAAAACAGAGCTATATAGGAACCTCCCAGAGGATAACGAACAAGCTGATAGCCAGAGACCAGCAGGATAACAGGCAAAGCCACCAGGGGGAGCCCAAAGCAAAAGTCACACCATACCACCAGTGACCACAAGAGGGAGCCTGAACACAGAGTTCACAACAGTACCCCCCCTTGAGGAGGGGTCACCGAACCCTCATGAAAACCACCAGGGCGATCAGGATGAGCCACATGGAAGGCACGAACCAAATCGGCTGCATGAACATCAGAGGCGACAACCCAAGAATTATCCTCCTGACCATAGCCCTTCCATTTAACCAAATACTGGAGCCTCCATCTACAAATACGAGAATCCAAGATCTTCTCCACCACGTATTCCAATTCTCCCTCAACCAGCACCGGGGCAGGAGGCTCAACCGGAGGAACCACAGGCACCACATACCTCCGCAACAACGAGCGATGGAACACATTATGAATAGCAAATGATGCTGGGAGGTCCAGACGAAATGACACAGGGCCAAGGACTTCCAGAATCTTATAAGGACCGATAAACCGAGGCTTGAACTTAGGAGAGGAGACCTTCATAGGAACGAAGCGAGAAGACAACCACACCAAGTCCCCAAAGCAAAGTCGGGGACCCACACAGCGACGGCGGTTGGCAAAGAGCTGAGCCTTCTCTTGAGACAGCTTCAAATTGTCCACCACATGATTCCAAATCTGATACAACCTATCAACCACAACATCCACTCCAGGACAGTCAGAAGGCTCCACCTGACCCGAGGAAAAACGAGGATGAAATCTCGAATTACAAAAGAAAGGAGAAACCAAAGTAGCAGAACTAGCCCGATTATTAAGGGCAATCTCGGCCAACGGCAAAAAAGTAACCCAGTCGTCCTGATCAGCAGAAACAAAACATCTTAAATAAGTCTCCAAGGTCTGATTAGTTAGCTCGGTTTGGCCATTCGTCTGAGGATGGAAGGCCGACGAAAAAGACAAATCAATGCCCAATTTAGCACAAAAGGTCCGCCAAAATCTAGCCACAAACTGGGATCCTCTGTCAGAAACAATGTTCTCAGGAATCCCGTGCAGACGAACCACATTTTGAAAAAACAGTGGAACCAACTCGGAGGAGGAAGGCAACTTAGGCAAGGGCACCAAATGGACCATCTTAGAAAAACGATCACACACCACCCAGATGACAGACATTCTCTGAGAGACAGGGAGATCTGAAATAAAATCCATGGAAATATGCGTCCAAGGCCTCTTCGGGACAGGCAAAGGTAACAGCAAACCACTGGCTTGAGAACAGCAAGGCTTAGCCCGAGCACAAATTCCACAAGACTGCACAAAGGAACGCACATCCCGCGACAAGGAAGGCCACCAAAAAGACCTGGCCACCAAGTCTCTGGTACCAAATATTCCAGGATGGCCCGCCAACACCGAAGAATGAACCTCGGAGATGACTCTGTTGGTCCATCTATCCGGGACAAACAGTCTCTCCGGTGGACAGCGATCAGGTCTATCCGCCTGAAACTCTTGCAGCACACGTCGCAAATCTGGGGAGATGGCAGACAAAATCACCCCTTCTCTAAGAATACCAGCCGCCTCTGAATCTCCAGGAGAGTCAGGCACAAAACTCCTAGAAAGAGCATCAGCCTTCACATTCTTCGAACCAGGCAGGTACGAAACCACAAAATCAAAACGAGAGAAAAACAACGACCAACGAGCCTGTCTGGGATTCAGCCGCTTGGCCGACTCGAGATAAATCAAATTCTTGTGATCAGTCAAGACCACCACACGATGCTTAGCTCCCTCGAGCCATTGTCGCCACTCCTCAAATGCCCACTTCATAGCCAACAACTCCCGATTACCGACATCATAATTCCGCTCGGCAGGCAAAAACTTTCTTGAAAAGAAAGCACATGGCTTCATCACAGAGTCATCGGAGCTTCTCTGCGACAAAACAGCCCCCGCTCCAATCTCGGAAGCATCAACCTCTGTTATGACCCCAATGGCAGAGGGTCTCAGAAATAATTACTAAGTCTGCAAACACAAAAAAACAGCTCATAGGGCAGTGGTAACTGAGCTGACCATATATCTAATCCTAGCACCACAAATAGCAGCAGCCGGGGAACGTGCCTACGTTGGTTCTAGACGTCTTGCGCCAGCCCGAGAACTAACTAACCCTAGAAGGGAAAAGAAAGACCTTTCTTGCCTCCAGAGAAAAGACCCCAAAAGTTGGATACAAGCCCCCAACAAATAATAACGGTGAGGTAAGAGGAAAAGACAAACGTAAGAATGAGCTAGGTATTTAGCAAAGAGAGGCCCACTAGCTAATAGCAGAATATAGTAAGATGACTTATATGGTCAGCAAAAACCCTATCAAAATATCCACGCTGGATATTCAAGAACCCCCGAACCGTCTAACGGCCTGGGGGGAGAACACCAGCCCCCTAGAGCTTCCAGCAAGGTCAGGAATCACATTTAGTACAAGCTGGACAAAAATGAGAGCAAGCAAATAACCAAAAAACAAAGAAGCAGGACTTAGCTTAATTTTGCACGAACCACGACCAGCAGACAGGAGCAAACAGAAAGGATCTGATTACAACGCTGCCAGGCACTGGACTAAGGATCCAGGAAGCTTATATAGCAACACCCCTGGACTAACGACCCAGGTGGGTGCCAAACTGAGGAAAGACAATCCCAGAGTCATATCACTAGTAACCACAAGAGGGAGCCAAAAAGTCTAATTCACAACAGTACCCCCCCTTAAGGAGGGGTCACCGAACCCTCACCAAGACCACCAGGGCGATCAGGATGAGCAGCGTGAAAGGCACGAACTAAATCGGCCGCATGCACATCAGAGGCAACCACCCAGGAATTATCCTCCTGACCATAGCCCTTCCACTTGACCAGATACTGAAGCCTCCGCCTGGAGAGACGAGAATCCAAGATATTCTCCACCACGTACTCCAACTCGCCCTCAACCAACACCGGAGCAGGAGGCTCAACAGAAGGAACCACAGGTACAACGTACCGCCGCAACAAAGACCTATGGAACACGTTGTGAATGGCAAACGACACCGGAAGATCCAAGCGAAAGGACACAGGATTAAGGATTTCCAATATCTTGTAAGGACCGATGAAGTGAGGCTTAAATTTAGGAGAGGAGACCTTCATCGGAACAAATCGAGAAGACAGCCATACCAAATCCCCAACACGAAGTCGGGGACCCACACCGCGGCGGCGGTTGGCAAAACGCTGAGCCTTCTCCTGTGACAACTTTAAGTTGTCCACCACATGATTCCAGATCTGCTGCAACCTATCCACCACAGAATCTACCCCAGGACAGTCAGAAGGCTCCACATGTCCCGAGGAAAAACGAGGGTGGAAACCAGAGTTGCAGAAAAATGGCGAAACCAAAGTAGCAGAACTAGCCTGATTATTAAGGGCAAACTCAGCCAACGGCAAGAAGGTCACCCAATCATCCTGATCTGCCGAAACAAAACACCTCAAATAAGCCTCCAGAGTCTGATTAGTTCGCTCCGTTTGTCCATTAGTCTGAGGATGAAAGGCAGACGAAAACGACAAATCAATGCCCATCCTAGCACAAAAGGATCGCCAGAACCTGGAAACAAACTGGGATCCTCTGTCAGACACAATATTCTCAGGAATGCCGTGTAAACGAACCACATTCTGAAAGAACACAGGAACCAGATCGGAAGAGGAAGCAATAGACACCGGCGGAGAATCAGCATGAATTCCCTGACAGCCCCAACTTGACACAGACATTGCCTTCCAATCCAAGACTGGATTGTGGGTCTGTAACCATGGAAGACCCAAAACGACCAAATCATGCATTTTATGCAGAACAAGAAAACGAATCACCTCCCGATGTTCAGGAGTCATGCACATGGTTACCTGCGTCCAAAACTGCGGTTTATTTTCCGCCAATGGCGTAGCATCAATACCTCTAAGAGGAATAGGATTTACCAACGGTTCAAGAACAAAACCACAACGCTTGGCAAATGACAGATCCATAAGACTCAGGGCAGCGCCTGAATCCACAAACGCCATAACAGGGTAAGAAGACAATGAGCAAATTAAAGTCACAGACAAAATAAATTTAGGTTGCAAATTACCAATGGCGACAGGACTAACAACCCTTGTTAGGCGTTTAGAGCATGCTGATATAACATGTGTAGAATCACCACAGTAAAAACACAACCCATTCTGACGTCTATGATTTTTCCGCTCATTTCTAGTCTGAATTCTATCACATTGCATTAAATCAGGTGTTTGTTCAGACAACACCACCAGAGGATTAGCGGTTTTGCGCTCCCGCACACGCCGGTCAATTTGAATAGCCAGCGCCATGGAATCGTTCAGACATGTAGGAATGGGGAAACCCACCATCACATTCTTAATGGCTTCAGAAAGGCCATTTCTGAAATTTGCGGCCAGAGCACACTCATTCCACTGAGTAAGCACGGACCATTTCCGAAATTTTTGGCAATACACTTCAGCTTCATCCTGGCCCTGAGAAATAGCCAGCAAGGCTTTTTCTGCCTGAACTTCAAGATTGGGTTCCTCGTAAAGCAATCCGAGCGCCAGAAAAAATGCATCAATATTTGCCAATGCCGGATCTCCTGGCGCTAGCGAGAAAGCCCAATCCTGAGGGTCGCCCCGTAAAAAAGAGATAACAATTTTAACTTGCTGAGCTGAATCTCCAGATGAACGGGGTCTCAGAGATAGAAACAATTTACAATTATTCCTGAAATTCCTAAACTTAAATCAGTCTCCAGAAAACAGTTCAGGAATAGGTATTTTAGGTTCAGACATAGGACTACTGGTAACAAAATCTTGTATGCCCTGCACACGAGCAGCAAGCTGGTCTACACTTGTAATCAAGGTCTGGACATTCATGTCTGCAGCAAGCACAAGCCACTCAGAGGTAAAGGGGAGGAAGAGAGGAAAAAAAAAAAAAACTCAGAATTTCCATTCTTATTATCCCACTTCTGCAATACATTAAACATTCAATGTGGGCCTGGCATACTGTTATGACCCCAATGGCAGAGGGTCTCAGAAATAATTACTAAGTCTGCAACACAAAAAACCAGCTCATAGGGCAGTGGTAACTGAGCTGACCATATATCTAATCCTAGCACCACAAATAGCAGCAGCCGGGGAACGTGCCTTCGTTGGTTCTAGACGTCTCGTGCCAGCCGGAGAACTAACTAACCCTAGAAGGGAAAAGAAAGACCTTTCTTGCCTCCAGAGAAAAGACCCCAAAAGTTGGATACAAGCCCCCAACAAATAATAAAGGTGAGGTAAGAGGAAAAGACAAACGTAAGAATGAGCTAGGTATTTAGCAAAGAGAGGCCCACTAGCTAATAGCAGAATATAGTAAGATGACTTATATGGTCAGCAAAAACCCTATCAAAATATCCACGCTGGATATTCAAGAACCCCCGAACCGTCTAACGGCCCGGGGGGAGAACACCAGCCCCCTAGAGCTTCCAGCAAGGTCAGGAATCACATTTAGTACAAGCTGGACAAAAATGAGAGCAAGCAAATAACCAAAAAACAAAGAAGCAGGACTTAGCTTAATTTTGCACGAACCACGACCAGCAGACAGGAGCAAACAGAAAGGATCTGATTACAACGCTGCCAGGCACTGGACTAAGGATCCAGGAAGCTTATATAGCAACACCCCTGGACTAACGACCCAGGTGGGTGCCAAACTGAGGAAAGACAATCCCAGAGTCATATCACTAGTAACCACAAGAGGGAGCCAAAAAGTCTAATTCACAACAAACCTCCACCTGGAAGGGAAGTGAGACATCTGGCTGACATAAGACCGGAGCCGAAGAAAACCGGCGCTTCAGCTCCCGAAAGGCCTCCACAGCCGCAGAGGACCAATTAGTCACATCAGAACCTTTCTTGGTCAAATCCGTCAAAGGCTTAACAACACCAGAAAAATTAGCTATGAAGCGACGGTAAAAATTAGCAAAACCCAAGAACTTCTGAAGACTCTTAACCGATGTAGGCTGCGTCCAGTCATGAATAGCCTGAACCTTGACTGGGTCCATCTCAATAGTAGAAGGAGAAAAAATGAAACCCAAAAAAGAAATCTTCTGGACTCCAAAAAGACATTTTGAGCCCTTCACAAATAAAGCATTGTCACGCAGGACCTGAAAGACCATCCTGACCTGCTTAACATGAGACTCCCAATCATCCGAAAAAAAACAGAATATCATCCAGATACACAATCATAAACTTATCCAGATATTCACGGAAGATGTCGTGCATAAAGGACTGAAAGACTGAAGGAGCATTAGAAAGTCCAAAAGGCATCACCAGGTACTCAAAATGGCCTTCAGGCGTATTAAATGCAGTTTTCCATTCATCACCCTGTTTTATACGCACAAGGTTATACGCACCACGAAGATCTATCTTGGTGAACCAACTAGACCCCCTAATGTGAGCAAACAAATCAGTTAACAATGGCAAAGGATACTGAAATTTGACCGTGATTTTATTCAAAAGGCGATAATCAATACAAGGTCTCAGGGAACCATACTTCTTAGCCACAAAAAAGAATCCCGCACCAAGAGGGGAAGAGGACGGGCAAATATGTCCCTTCTCCAAAGACTCCTTTATATAACTCCGCATGGCAGCATGCTCCGGCACAGATAAATTGAAAAGTCGTCCCTTAGGAAACTTACTACCAGGAATCAAATTTATAGCACAATCACAGTTCCTATGAGGAGGTAGAGAATAGAGTTTGGGCTCCTCAAATACATCCTGGTAGTCTGACAAAAACGTAGGGACTTCAGAAGGAGTGGACGAAGCAATTGACACCACAGGAGCGTCACCATGAATTCCCTGACAACCCCAACTTGACACAGACATAGCTTTCCAATCCAGGACTGGATTATGAGTCTGCAACCATGGTAGACCCAACACGACAACATCATGCAAATTATGCAATACAAGAAAGCGAATCACCTCCTGATGAACAGGAGTCATGCACATGGTCACTTGTGTCCAGTACTGAGGTCTATTCGTAGCCAATGGCGTAGAGTCAATTTCCCTTAGTGGAATAGGGAATTTTAAAGGCTCCAAATCAAAACCACAGCGCCTGGCAAATGACCAATCCATCAGACTCAGGGCAGCACCTGAATCTACAAAGGCATTAACCGGGTAAGATGACAGGGAACAAATCAGGCTAACAGACAAAATGAACTTAGGCTGTAAAGTACCAATGGTGACAGATTTATCAACCTTTTTTTTGCGCTTAGAGCATGCTGAGATAACATGAGCTGAGTCACCACAGTAAAAGCACAACCCATTTTGCCATCTATAATTTTGCCGTTCACTTCTGGTCAGAATTCTGTCACATTGCATAGATTCAGGTGTCTGTTCAGAAGACACCGCCAAATGGTGCACAGGTTTGCGCTCCCGCAACCGCCGATCAATCTGAATGGCCAGAGTCATTGACTCATTCAGACCTGCAGGCGTAGGGAACCCCACCATGACATTCTTAATGGCTTCAGAAAGACCTTCTCTGAAATTTACAGCCAGGGCACACTCATTCCACTGAGTAAGCACCGACCATTTCCGAAATTTCTGGCAGTACACCTCTGCTTCATCTTGCCCCTGCGAGAGGGCCAATAACGCTTTTTCAGCCTGGTTCTCAAGATTAGGTTCCTCATAGAGCAATCCAAGGGCCAGAAAAAACACATCCACACTGAGCAATGCAGGATCCCCTGGCGCCAATGCGAAGACCCAATCTTGAGGGTCACCACGCAAAAAGGAAATAATAATCCTAACTTGCTGAACGGCATCACCAGAGGAACGAGGTTTCAAAGAAAGAAACAACTTACAATTGTTCTTAAAATTTAGGAACCGAGATCTATCTCCAGAAAACAACTCCGGAATAGGTATCCTAGGCTCAGACATAGGACTGTGAACAACAAAATCCTGAATACTCTGAACTCTAGCAGCAAGATGATCCAGACTGGAAGCCAAGCTCTGGACATCCATGTCAGCAGCTGAACTCAGAGCCACACCAAGATTAAGAGGAGGAGAGAAGCTAGCACAGCAGCTAGACACACGGCAACAACAAGAAAAAAAAAATTCTCAAGGCTTCTTTTCTCCTGCTTCTGCCATGCAATTAACACTTTGCGGGCCGGCTGTACTGTTATGATCCCTAGTGGCTGAGGATCACAAATAGATCAGCAAGTGATTAAACTAAGGACGAGCTCTAGGGAGATGGTAACTGGACTGATCGCAAATCTGAACCCATCCAAAACAACTAGAGGCAGCCGGTGAACGTGCCTAAAAAATTCCTAGACGTCTCGAGCCAGCCCGAGGAACTAGCTACCCCTAAAGAGAAAGAAAGACCTCGCTTGCCTCCAGAGAAATAATCCCCAAAGATATAGAAGCCCCCAACAAATATTAACGGCGAAGTAAGAAGAAGGCACATACATAGGGATGAAATCAGATTCAGCAAAAGAGGCCCACCAGTACTAGAAAGCAGAAAACAGAGCAGGGGTCTATGCGATCAATAAAAAACCCTTACAAAATATCCATCCTGAGATTTCAAGAACCCACACACCAACTAACGGTGTGTGGGGAGAAACTCAGCCCACTAGAGCAACCAGCAAGCGAGGGAATTACATTTTAGCAAGCTGGAACAGAAAACATGATAAACACTGCTGATCAAAAAATGAGCAAACAAAACTTAGCCTATCCTGGATGGACTGGGAGCAAGGTAGTCAGAAGGAATCTGAGTAGCACTGATAACATCGACAGCCGGCAACAAGTGGAAGTAAAACAGAGCTATATAGGAACCTCCCAGAGGATAACGAACCAGCTGATAGCCAGAGACCAGCAGGATAACAGGCAAAGCCACCAGGGGGAGCCCAAAGCAAAAGTCACACCATACCACCAGTGACCACAAGAGGGAGCCTGAACACAGAGTTCACAACAGTACCCCCCCTTGAGGAGGGGTCACCGAACCCTCATGAAAACCACCAGGGCGATCAGGATGAGCCACATGGAAGGCACAAACCAAATCGGCTGCATGAACATCAGAGGCGACAACCCAAGAATTATCCTCCTGACCATAGCCCTTCCATTTAACCAAATACTGGAGCCTCCGTCTAGAAATACGAGAATCCAAGATCTTCTCCACCACGTATTCCAATTCTCCCTCAACCAGCACCGGGGCAGGAGGCTCAACCGGAGGAACCACAGGCACCACATACCTCCGCAACAACGAGCGATGGAACACATTATGAATAGCAAATGATGCTGGGAGGTCCAGACGAAATGACACAGGGCCAAGGACTTCCAGAATCTTATAAGGACCGATAAACCGAGGCTTGAACTTAGGAGAGGAGACCTTCATAGGAACGAAGCGAGAAGACAACCACACCAAGTCCCCAACGCAAAGTCGGGGACCCACACAGCGACGGCGGTTGGCAAAGAGCTGAGCCTTCTCTTGAGACAGCTTCAAATTGTCCACCACATGATTCCAAATCTGATACAACCTATCAACCACAACATCCACTCCAGGACAGTCAGAAGGCTCCACCTGACCAAAGCCACCAGGGGGAGCCCAAAGCAAAAGTCACACCATACCACCAGTGACCACAAGAGGGAGCCTGAACACAGAGTTCTCAACAGAAAGCCTGAAGATTGAAGCTCAGCTTTGTTCAGTGGAGGAGAAAAGCAAGGAGAGGCAGACACCGTTAGTAGCGCCCAACAAAACTAGCAGGCCAAATGCAGTTTCATATTGTAAATATAGGCCGAAAGCCTGAAGATTAAAGCTCAGCTTTGTTCAGTGGAGGAGAAAAGCAAGGAGCGGCAGACAGCGTTAGTAGGGCCTAACCAAACTAGTAGGCCAAATGGAGTTTCATATTGTAAATATAGGCCGAAAGCCTGAAGATTGAAGCTCATCTTTGTTCAGTAGAGGAGAAAAAGCAAGGAGCAGCAGACACCATTAGTAGGGCCCAACCAAACTAGTAGGCCAAATGCAGTTTCATATTGTAAATATAGGCCGAAAGCCTGAAGATTAAAGCTCAGCTTTGTTCAGTGGAGGAGAAAAGCAAGGAGCGTCAGACACCGTTAGTAGGGCCCAACCAAACTAGTAGGCCAAATGCAGTTTCATATTGTAAATATAGGCCGAAAGCCTGAAGATTGAAGCTCAGCTTTGTTCAGTGGAGGAGAAAAGCAAGGAGAGGCAGACACCGTAAGCAGCGCCCAACCAAACTAGCAGGCAAAATGCAGTTTCATATTCAAAATATAGGCCGAAAGCCTGAAGATTGAAGCTCAGCTTTGTTCAGTGGAGGAGAAAAGCAAGGAGCGGCAGACACCGTTAGTAGGGCCCAAACAAACTAGCAGGCCAAATGCAGTTTCATATTGTAAATATAGGCCGAAAGCCTGAAGATTGAAGCTCAGCTTTGTTCAGTGGAGGAGAAAAGCAAAGAGCGGCAGACAGCGTTACTAGGGCCCAACCAAACTAGTAGGCCAAATGCAGTTTCGTATTGTAAATATAGGCCGAAAGCCGGAAGATTGAAGCTCAGCTTTGTTCAGTGGAGGAGAAGAGCAAGGAGCGGCAGACACCGTTAGTAGGGCCCAACCAAACTAGTAGGCCAAATGCAGTTTCATATTCAAAATATAGGCCGAAAGCCTGAAGATTGAAGCTCAGCTTTGTTCAGTGGCGGAGAAAAGCAAGGAGCGGCAGACAGCGTTAGTAGGGCCCAACCAAACTAGTAGGCCAAATGCAGTTTCATATTGTAAATATAGGCCGAAAGCCTGAAGATTGAAGCTCAGCTTTGTTCAGTGGAGGAGAAAAGCAAAGAGCGGCAGACAGCGTTACTAGGGCCCAACCAAACTAGTAGGCCAAATGCAGTTTCGTATTGTAAATATAGGCCGAAAGCCTGAAGATTGAAGCTCAGCTTTGTTCAGTGGAGGAGAAAAGCAAGGAGCTGCAGACAGCGTTAGTAGGGCCCAACCAAACTAGTAGGCCAAATGCAGTTTCATATTGTAAATATAGGCCGAAAGCCTGAAGATTGAAGCTCAGCTTTGTTCAGTGGAGGACAGCTGTATTGAATGGCGCAGACAGACACAAGTAATAGGCCTAAAATAAAAAAGTAGGCTCTATGCAGTTTAAAATAGGTGACAGGGGTACACAGGCAGCATTGGTTTGGTCAGCGGAGGACGATTGCAAGGAGTGGTGCAGACTTACTAGGCCTAAAATAAAAAAGTTGGCTCTATGCAGTTTAAAATAGGTTACAGGGGTACACAGGCAGCATTGTTTAGGCCAGCGGAGGACGATTGCGAGGAGTGGAGCAGACTTACTAGGCCTAAAATAAAAAAGTAGGCTCTATGCAGTTTAAAATAGGCTACAGGTGTACACAGGCAGAATTGGTTTGGTCAGCGGAGGACGATTGCAAGGAGTGGCGCAGACAGACTTAGTAGGCCTAAAATAAAAAAGTTGGCTCAATGCAGTTCTAAACTGGTAACAGGAGTAAACTGGCGGCACTGCTTTGTTCGGTGGAAGACAACTGGAAGAAGTGGCTGACACAGTAAGTTGGCCAAAATAGCAAAGTGGGCTAAATGTCTGCAAAAAAAATGTTCCTAAATAAACAGGTGGCAAAGCTAGGTACAGGGGTGGGTTCCTCTGCTGAGTAGCAGACAGTGGTAGTTCGCGCACAGTATTCACAGGTCTAAGGCTACTTTCACACTTGCGTTTTTATCTGCATGCGTTTTTAAAAAAACGCATGTGTGAAAAAACGCATGTAAACGCGGTAAAACGCATGCGTTTTTTAGACGCATGCGTTTTTATAGAAAAACACAAGAAAACAAGAAAAAAACAAAAAACCCTAACCCTAACCCTACCCCTAACCCTACCCCTAACCCTACCCCTAACCCTACCCCTAACCCTAACCCTAATCTGTGGCCACGCATTTAAGTGCCACGTATTTACGTGCCACGATATTTCAGTGCCATGTATAACCACGTAGTTATAGTAATTTTAATACGTGGCAATGAAATACGTGGCACTTAAATACGTGGCACGTGGCATAAGTGGCACTGAAATACGTGGCACATGGCACTTAAATACGTGGCACGTGGCACTTAAATACGTGGCACGTGGCATAAGTGGCACTGAAATACGTGGCACGTGGCACTTAAATACGTGGCACGTGGCACTTAAATACGTGGCACGTGGCACTTAAATACGTGGCACGTGGCACTTAAATAAGTGGCACGTGGCATAAGTGGCACTGAAATACGTGGCACGTGGCACTTAAATACGTGGCACGTGGCACTTAAATACGTGGCACGTGGCATAAGTGGCACTGAAATACGTGGCACGTGGCACTTAAATACGTGGCACGTGGCACTTAAATACGTGGCAATATGACTGTCAGAAAATGTTTATTAAATGGCTAGGGGTGAGGTTAGGGGTAGAGTTAGGGTTAGGGTTTGGATCCCGTTATCACCTTGATGGTGGTGGGTGGCTTTTTAGTGTGTTTTCTGTGTTTTTTCTATAAAAACGCATGCGTTTTTAGCGCAAACAAACGCATGTGCTTAAAAACGCATGCGTTTACATAGACAGCAATGCATTTTTTTGCCGCGAAAAAACGCATGCGTTTTTTCGCGGTAAAAAAACGCGCAAGAAAATACTACAGGTAGCATTTTTGAAAATGAACGCATGCAGACAAAAAACGCATGCGTTTGAAAACGCGAACAAACGCATGTGCAAAAAAACGCATGCGTTTTTAATGTTAAATATAGGAAAAAAAAACGCATGCGTTTTTTGTGCAAAAAACGCTGCAGACAAAAACGCAAGTGTGAAACCACCCTAAATGGAGGCCATCTATCATTTCAACAAATGTGTATTGGCAGTGCCATTGAAGGATTTAACAGCACAGACTAAACAGTGGTGGAGCAGTGAGAGGTAAGTTTTGCAAGTGGTAGAGCACTGTTTGAGCTGGGGGGGACACTCTCTCGTGGGCGGCGGTACTGGCCCAGGGCCCCTCATATTAACACGGTGTGTATGACGTTGGGTGTGCACCACCACCGCCAGAGACACTTCATTGTACTGTGAGGGACCCTGTGCCAGTGCTGTCGGCCAATAGTGGGCACACCCACCTGTCCAGGCAAATGGCACACACACGGGTGCTTGCGCCAAGCGGTAACCACGGCCCCGTGGGGGGAGTCAGCCCATTTAAGGAGGTGTAAAAATGGCCTATGGTGGACATTCAGCAGCTGCAAATGGAAGAATTGGAGCAGTCAGTAAGAGGTCAAAATCAACACCTTTTTACAGGAAAGCTACGTGTCAGCAGGGGAAGGTGGGGCAAAATAATTAGAAGTCCATGATTGATTCATTTTAATGAAGGTTAGATCATCAACATTTTGGGTAGCCAGACGAGTCCTTTTTTTGGTCAGTATTGAACCGGCAGCACTGAATACTCTTTCTGATAGCACACTAGCAGCTGGGCAAGCGAGCTACTGTAATCCATATTCTGCCAATTCAGGCCAGGTGTCTATTTTAGATGCCCAGTAACCAAAGGGGAATGACGTGTGAGGGGGAACATCAATAAGGGAGGAAAAATAGTTCGTAACCATACTGGAAAAATGTTGTCTCCTGTCACTTTGAATTGATGCAGCAGTACCTGTCGTGTCTGCGGTCATTGCGAAATCACTCCACAACCTGGTCATAAAACCCCTCTGTCCAACGCCACTTCTGATTTGTGCACCTATAACACCTCTGCCATGTTGCCCCCTGCAGCTCGTGTGAGAACCATCACCGCCGCTGTGTGCTGGGAATGCCTGAACCAAATGGTCTACAAGAGTTGCTTGTTTGGTAGCCAATATTTGCTCAAGGTTCTCATGTGGCATGATATTTTGCAATTTCCCTTTATAGCGTGAATCCAGGAGGCAGGCCAACCAGTAATCGTCGTCGGTCATCATTTTGATAATGCGGGGGTCCCTTTTTAGGATACGCAAGGCATAATCAGCCATGTGGGCCAATGTTCCAGGTGTCAAATCACTGCTTGTGCTGGGTTGAGGAGCACTTTCTGGCAAATCAACATCACTTGTCTCCCGCAAAAACCCTGTACCTGTCCTTGCAACGCCACCAGTTACTATTGCCCCCTGAGAAGCTTCCTCCTCCCATGAATATTCATCCCCATCCTCCTCCTCCTCTTCGTCCGCCACCTCGTCCAGGAGAGTTCCCTGAGCAGACAATGGCTGACTGTCATGAAGGCTTCCCTCATCCTCGGCTGCAGACGCCTGCTCCTTAATGAGCATCAAACTTTGCATCAGCAGACACATTAATGGGATGCTCATGCTTATGATGGTGTCATCTGCGCTTACCAGCCATGTGCATTCCTCAAAACACTGAAGGACTTGACAGAGGTCTTGTAGCTTCGACAACGGCACACCTGACAACTCCATGTCTGCCATCCAACTGCCTGCCCGTGTATGTGTATCCTCCCACAAATACATTACAGCACGCCTCTGTTCGCACAGCCTCTGAAGCATGTGCAATGTGGAGTTCAACCTTGTTTCAACATCGATTATTAGGCGGTGAATTTATTATTATTATTTTTATTATTAGGGGAAGCTTCAACGATCGCTGATGGTTCTGCATACGGCTGGAGTGTACGGGCGACCGGCAGATGTGCGAGCAAAGTCTTCGCACCTTCAGGAGCAGGGCTGGTAACCCCGGATAACTTTTCAGGAAGCACTACACCACCAGGTTCAAGGTGTGAGCCAGGCAAGGTATGTGTTTCAGTTCTAAAAGGGCTATGGTAGCCATAAAATTCCTTCCGTTATCACTGACTACCTTGCCTGCCTCAAGATGTACAGTGCCCAGCCATGACTGAGTTTCTTGCTGCAAGAACTCAGACAGAACTTCCGCGGTGTGTTTGTTGTCGCCCAAACACTTCATTGCCAATACAGCCTGCTGACGCTTGCCACTAGCTGTTCCACAATTGGACACCTCATGTGCTACAGTGGCAGCTGCGGATGGAGTGGTCGTGCAACTGCGGTCTGTGAACGAGCTCTCGCTTCTGCTGGAGGACGAGGAGAAAGAGGGAGGAGGGATATTTGGTAGTTTGTCCAAGCTTGCAAGTGCATGGTGGTTAAATGTATACGCATGCAACTTGTATTTAGATTTTTAACATTCTGACCTCTGCTGAAGGTCCTTGAGCATTTCTTACAGATGACTTTGCACTGATCATTGGGATCTTGGTTAAAAAAATGCCAGACTGCACTCTTCCTACTATCGGATACCTTTTCAGGCATTGCACACTGAGATACTTTAACCGGACGGCCACGCTGTCCTACAACTGGTTTTGGTTTTGCCACACATTTTTGGCCAGATACGGGTCTGCCAGATGGAACCTTTTGCGATGTTGATGACTGCTGTGGCTCCTCCTCCTCCTCTTCAGAGCTACTGCCGCCTGCACCCTGTTCCCCCAATGGATGCCAATCGGGGTCAACAACTGGGTCATCTATGACCTCCTCTTCTATGTCCTGGGCACCTTCCTCTGGGTCACCGTGTAAGCCGCTGCTATAGCGTTCGTGACGGGGCTCCATAGTCTCATCGGGGTCAAATTCTGGATCAGAATACTGCGAGCGCAATGTTCTGATCTGAGTCAAAGGAACAGCATAATAATCTGGCTGTGGCTGTGCATCTGTGCACTCCATGTCCGATTCATCTTGTAATGGGCATGGCCTGTTAACAATTAAACTTTCTAACCCAGGCACGGTATGTGTAAAGAGCTCCATGGAGTAACCTGTTGTGTCGCCTGACGCATCCTTTACTGTTGTTCTGGGTGAAGGACACAAGGAAGCGACTTGTTCCTGACCAGGAGCATCCACTGACGATGCACTGCTCTGACATTTGGCACTTTCCGAGGAGGAGGCAAAAGAGCTAGAGGCAGAGTCAGCAATGAAAGCCAATACTTGTTCCTCCTGCTCCGGCTTTAAAAGCGGTTTTCCTACTCCCAGAAAAGGGAGCCTTCGAGGCCTTGTGTAGCCAGACGATGACGCTGGCTCAACAACTCGAGACTTAGGGGCTATATTGCTTTTCCCACGACCACCTGATGCTCCACGACCACCACCACTACCATCATTACCAGCTGGCAATGGACGCCCACGGCCACGACCTCTTCCACCAGACTTCCTCATTCTTGGAAAAATGTTACCAAACTAACAACCATTATGTGGTCCTGTAAAACCAGGTAGAAGGTGTACGTGAACTTGTTGTGAATGTAAATCTCCCTTTTTTATGTGTGGGAGAATGCAGGAAAAAATCAGGCCCACTGTATGACACTACACAGTTTGATTGCCAGAAAGAGGCTGGCAGATATGACACTGACAGGACTGATGCAGATACACTGGCAATAGAAATGTAAATTTTTTTGTGTGGGAGAATGCAGTGAAAAATCAGGCCCACTGTATTACACTACACAGTTTGATTGGCAGAAAGAGGCTGGCAGATATGGCACGAACAGGTGTGACGCAGATAAAAACACTGGCAATAGAAATGTCCCTCTTTATGTGTGGTATAATGCAGGGAAAAATCAGGCCCACTGTATTACACTACACAGTTTGATTGTCAGAAAGAGGCTGGAAGATATGACACTGACAGGAGTGACGCAGATAAAAACACTGGCAATAGAAATGTCCCTCTTTATGTGTGGGAGAATGCAGGGAAAAATCAGGCCCACTGTATTACACTAGACAGTTTGATTGGCAAGCAGCTTGGATGGTAAACATATCATTCATTCCCTGAACTGAACTATCCTGCATGTCTATTGCTCCATTCCCTGACAGCAAGCGGCTTGGATGGTAAACATATCATTCATTCCCTGAACTGAACTATCCTGCATGTCTATTGCTCCATTCCCTGACAGCAAGCGGCTTTGATGGTAAACATATCATTCATTCCCTGAACTGAACTATCCTGCATGTCTATTGCTCCATTCCCTGACAGCAAGCGGCTTGGATGGTAAACATATCATTCATTCCCTGAACTGAACTATCCTGCATGTCTATTGCTCCATTCCCTGACAGCAAGCGGCTTGGATGGTAAACATATCATTCATTCCCTGAACTGAACTATCCTGCATGTCTATTGCTCCATTCCCTGACAGCATGCGGCTTGGATGGTATCTGATTCATTCTATCTTCGGCATTGAATCCTGCATATAGCTATATATGTTAATCGTCTTATTATGCATTTGTTTGTGTTTATAGATATTTAACTCACTTTTGCTTGTCCCTATGTAGAGAGATCACATAACTTTTTCAAAGGGGTTTATGATCCATGCAGACCTGGACATTTGTTTATCTGCTCACTACATTTATTGTTGTGAATTCCGTTCTGGAGCTCCCTCCTGTGGTTGCTAATGGTATTTTTGTGAGTTCTGCCCTTGGGCTCCCTCTGGTGGTTTCGAGTGGAACTGCTGCTCCTTTAGGTAGCTGTGGCAGCTGCCTTCACTAATCGCCTTGCCTGGGTTTGTTATTTAAACCTGCTCTGGGCTTTAGTTCATGCCAGCTGTCTATGTTCTTGGTTGGATTTGGTTCTCTCCTTGGATTTCTCATATGGCCTGTCCTTGTCAGCAAAAGATAAGTTTTTGCTACATTTTTGTTTGTCCATTTGCCTGGACTCTATTGCTCTGCAAATATGTCTCTTTTTGTCCAGCTTGTCACTATGTCATATTCAGGCTAGCTGGAAGCTCTGGGAAAGCAGATTTGCCCCTCCACACCGTGAGTCGGTGTGGAGTTCATTTTTGTAAACTCTGCGTGGATTTTGTAGTTTTTAATACTGACCGCACAGTATCCTTTTCTCTCTGTCTATCAAGTTTAGTATTGGCCTCCTTTGCTGAAATCTGATTTTATTTCTGTGTACGTCATTTCCCTCTTCACTCACAGTCAATATTTGTGGGGGGCTGTCTTTCCTTTTGGGGTTTTCTCTGAGGCAAGATAGCTTTCTATTTCCTTCTTTAGGGGTAGTTAGTTCTTAGGCTGTGAAGAGGTGTCTAGGGAGAGTCAGGAACATCCCACGGCTATTACTAGTGTTGTTGTTAGGATTAGGGACTGCGGTCAGTAGAGATACCACCTTCTCAGAGCTCGTCCCATGTTGCGTTTTAGCCACCAGGTCATATCAGTATGGCCTCTTAACCACCAGGTCATAACAGTACAGCTGGCCCACAATGTGTTAAATGCATCTCAAAAGAGGGAAAAGAAAGTTCTGAGTCATTTTTTTTCCTTTGTAGCTTGTTTTGTCTTTTTTTTCCGCTTAATCTCTGGGTGGTTCAGGATTTTGGTGCTGATATGGAGGTTCAGGGTCTGTCCTTGCGCGTGGATCAACTCGCTGCAAGGGTACAGAGTATCCAAGATTATGTTGTCCAGACTCCGGTATTAGAGCCTAGAATTCCTATTCCTGATTTATTTTCTGGGGATAGATCTAAATTTTTGAACTTTAAAAATAATTGCAGATTGTTTTTTGCTCTGAGACCCCGTTCCTCTGGTGACCCCATTCAGAAGGTGAAGATTGTTATTTCTTTGCTGCGTGGCAACCCGCAGGACTGGGCATTCTCCCTTGAGCCAGGAAATCCTGCATTGCTCAATATTGACGCATTTTTTCAAGCGCTCGGATTGCTGTATGACGAGCCTAATTCTGTGGATCAGGCAGAAAAAACTTTGCTGGCTCTGTGTCAGGGTCAGGAAGCAGCAGAAGTATACTGCCAGAAATTTAGAAAGTGGTCTGTGCTCACAAAATGGAATGAGTATGCCCTGGCAGCTATTTTCAGAAAGGGTCTTTCTGAAGCCCTGAAAGATGTTATGGTGTGGTTTCCTACGCCTGCTGGTCTGAATGAGTCAATGTCTTTGGCCATTCAGATTGATCAGCGCTTGCGCGAGCGCAAGGTGGTGCACCATATGGAAGTGTCCTCTGAGCAGAGTCCTGAGCCTATGCAATGTGATAGGATTTTGACTAGAGCAGAAAGGCAGAAATTCAGACGTCAGAATGGCCTGTGTTTTTACTGTGGTGATTCTGCTCATGCTATTTCTGATTGCCCTAAGCGTACTAAGAGGGTCCCTAGGTCTGTTACCATTAGTACTGTACAGCCTAAATTTCTCTTGTCTGTTACCCTTATTTGCTCATTGTCGTCCTTTTCTGTTATGGCATTTGTGGATTCTGGCACTGCCCTGAACTTAATGGACTTAGAATTTGCCAAGCGCTGTGGTTTTTCCTTGGAGCCTTTGCAAAGCCCTATTCCCTTAAGGGGGATTGATGCTACGCCATTGGCCAAGAATAAACCTCAGTACTGGACACAGTTAACCATGTACATGGCTCCTGCACATCAGGAAAATATTCGCTTTTTGGTGTTGCATAATTTGCATGATGTTGTTGTGCTGGGTTTTCCATGGTTACAGGTACATAATCCAGTGCTGGATTGGAGATCTATGTCTGTAACTGGTTGGGGTTGTCATGGGATACATAGTGATATTCCTTTGATGTCCATTTCCTCGTCCCCTTCTTCTGAAGTTCCTGAGTTTTTGTCGGATTTCCAGGATATATTTGATGAGCCCAAGTCCAGTTCCCTGCCTCCTTATAGGGACTGCAATTGTGCCATTAATTTGATTCCTAGCTGTAAGTTCCCCAAAGGCCGGCTTTTCAATCTGTCTGTGCCAGAGCATGCCGCTATGCGGAGTTATGTAAAGGAGTCCTTGGAGAAGGGGCATATTCGCCCGTCTTCGTCACCGTTGGGAGCGGGATTCTTTTTTGTTGCCAAGAAGGATGGCTCCTTGAGACCCTGTATAGATTATCGCCTTCTCAATAAAATCACTGTCAAATTCCAGTACTTTCTGATTTGTTTGCTTGGATTAAGGGTGCCAGTTGGTTTACTAAAATCGACCTTCGAGGGGCGTATAATCTCGTGCGTATTAAACAAGGTGATGAATGGAAAACAGCATTTAATACGCCCGAAGGCCATTTTGAATATCTTGTGATGCCATTCGGGCTCTCTAATGCTCCATCGGTATTTCAGTCTTTTATGCATCATATCTTCCGGAATTATCTGGATAAATTCATGATTGTGTATTTGGATGATATTTTGGTTTTCTCCGATGATTGGGAGTCTCATGTGAAGCAGGTTAGGATGGTATTTCAGGTCCTTCGTGCTAATGCGTTGTTTGTGAAGGGGTCTAAGTGCCTCTTTGGAGTTCAGAAGGTTTCTTTTTTGGGTTTCATTTTTTCTCCCTCGGCTATTGAAATGGACCCTGTTAAAGTCCAGGCCATTCATGATTTGACTCAACCTACATCTGTAAAGAGCCTTCAGAAATTTTTGGGCTTTGACAATTTTTATCGCCGCTTTATTGCTAATTTTTCTAGTGTGGTGATTGGTGAAGCCTCTGACCGATTTGACGAGGAAGGGTGCTGATGTGATGAATTGGTCCTCTGCGGCTGTTGAGGCCTTTCAGGAGCTTAAACGTCGTTTTACTTCTGCCCCTGTGTTGCTTCAGCCAGATGTTTCTCTCCCTTTTCAGGTTTAGGTTGATGCTTCTGAGATTGGGGCAGGGGCCGTTTTGTCTCAGAGAAATTCTGATGGCTCTTTGATGAAACCATGTGCTTTCTTCTCCAGAAAGTTTTCGCCTGCTGAGCGTAATTATGATGTCGGCAATCGGGAGTTGTTGGCTATGAAGTGGGCATTTGAGGAGTGGCGACATTGGCTTGAGGGGCCAAGCATCGCGTGGTGGTCTTGACTGATCATAAGAATCTGATTTACCTCGAGTCTGCTAAGCGGTTGAATCCTAGACAAGCTCGGTGGTCTCTGTTTTTCTCACGTTTTGATTTTGTGGTCTCGTATATTCCGGGATCTAAGAATGTGAAGGCTGATGCCCTTTCTAGGAGTTTTTTGCCTGATTCTCCGGGAGTTCTTAAGCCGGTTGGGATCCTCAAGGAGGGGGTGATTCTTTCTGCCATCTCCCCTGATTTGCGGCGGGTACTTCAGGAGTTTCAGGCTGATAAACCTGACCGCTGTCCTGTGGGGAAACTGTTTGTTCCTGATAGATGGACTAGCAGGGTAATTTCTGAGGTTCATTGTTCGGTGTTGGCTGGTCACCCTGGGATTTTTGGTACCAGAGATTGGTGGCTAGGTCCTTTTGGTGGCCTTCCTTGTCGCGGGATGTGCGTTCGTTTGTGCAGTCCTGTGGGACCTGTGCTCAGGCTAAGCCTTGCTGTTCCCGTGCCAGTGGGTTGCTTTTGCCTTTGCCTATTCCTGAGAGGCTCTGGACGCATATTTCCATGGATTTTATTTCTGATCTTCCTGTTTCTCAGAAGATGTCTGTCATCTGGGTGGTTTGTGACCGGTTTTCTAAGATGGTCCATTTGGTACCGTTGCCTAAGTTGCCTTCCTCCTCTGATTTGGTTCCTCTGAAATTATCAATCCGGTGACTTTTCGTTTGGCCCTTCCAGCTTCCTTTTCCATTCATAATGTGTTCCATAGATCTTTGTTGCGGAGATATGTGGTACCTATGGTTCCCTCCGTTGACCCTCCTGCTCCGGTGTTGGTTGAGGGGGAATTGGAATATGTGGTGGAGAAGATTTTGGATTCTCGTTTTTCGAGGCGGAAGCTTCAATATCTGGTCAAGTGGAAGGGTTATGGCCAGGAGGATAATTCTTGGGTTGTTGTCTCCGATGTTCATGCTGCCGATTTGGTTCGTGCTTTCCATTTGGCTCGTCCTGATCAGCCTGGGAGCTCTGGTGAGGGTTCGGTGACCCCTCCTCAAGGGGGGGTACTGTTGTGAATTCCATTCTGGAGCTCCCACCTGTGGTTGCTAATGGTATTTTTGTGAGTTCTGACCTTGGGTTCCCTCTGGTGGTTTCGAGTGGAACTGCTGCTCCTTTAGGTAGCTGTGGCAGCTGCCTTCACTAATCGCCTTGCCTGAGTTTGTTATTTAAACCTGCTCTGGGCTTTAGTTCATGCCAGCTGTCTATGTTCTTGGTTGGATTTGGTTCTCTCCTTGGATTTCTCATATGGCCTGTCCTTGTCAGCAAAAGATAAGTTTTTGCTAAGTTTTTGTTTGTCCATTTGCCTGGACTCTATTGCTCTGCAAATATGTCTCTTTTTGTCCAGCTTGTCACTATGTCATATTCAGGCTAGCTGGAAGCTCTGGGAAAGCAGATTTGCCCCTCCACATCGTAAGTCGGTGTGGAGTTCATTTTTGTAAACTCTGCGTGGATTTTGTAGTTTTTTATACTGACCGCACAGTATCCTTTTCTCTCTGTCTATCAAGTTTAGTATTGGCCTCCTTTTCTGAAATCTGATTTTATTTCTGTGTACGTCATTTCCCTCTTCACTCACAGTCAATATTTGTGGGGGGCTGTCTTTCCTTTTGGGGTTTTCTCTGAGGCAAGATAGCTTTCTATTTCCTTCTTTAGGGGTAGTTAGTTCTTAGGCTGTGAAGAGGTGTCTAGGGAGAGTCAGGAACATCCCACGGCTATTACTAGTGTTGTTGTTAGGATTAGGGACTGCGGTCAGTAGAGATACCACCTTCTCAGAGCTCGTCCCATGTTGCGTTTTAGCCACCAGGTCATATCAGTATGGCCTCTTAACCACCAGGTAATAACAATTTATTGTGTCCTGCTGTCTCAACTGAGTTACATTGATTGGTAACAAGAGGGGGAGAAACACCCTTTTCCCAAAAAAAAAAAGAAAAAAAAAAAAGTGAGATCTAAGAGCTAGCCTTCTATAAATGTAGACATAGCTTGGGGATGCATTCATGCAGGGGTGCATTCGTGCACTATTATTCGTGTACTTTTTTTTCAAAGTATATTTTTTTCTAAGTATGACGCAGTTATAGCATGGCAGTTAGACAGGGCAGGAGACAGGTAAGACAATCTAAACCTACTCCCTATTCACTTGAAACAGAACAAATACACACCATATGTATCTGTATAATCTATATCCTGGCTGCTGCATTCACTCACCGCCCTTGCATAAACTCATTAAACTCCATCCATATGGGTCCCTCTGTCCTTGCCTCTCCTATGTATAGCACTCATGCTCTGTTCACATTGCTTAACAGTGCAGATCCATTCAGTCCCACCATCCAACACAAGAGACGCTCTCACAAATCACTTAACCATCTGCTCACTCTTTCTATCCTCCTTCTCCTAGTCGCTGGAGACATCTCTCCAAACCCCGGCCCCCCATGTTATAGCCAGTCAAACCTCCCAACTGCTACACCCAGAAACCCCTCTAACCTCATTAATATTCCATGCATGCCTTCTGTCTCTTTCAATTGTGCTCTTTGGAATTTTCGCTCTGTGTGTAATAAACTCTCCTTCACCCATGATTACTTCCTTTCTAAGGCTCTTAATCTCCTGGCTCTTACTGAAACCTGGATCCAGCAGTCAGACACAACCACTGCTGCTGCTCTCTCCTATGGTGGACTACACTTTTCTCATACCCCAAGATCAGACAACAGAGCAGGTGGAGGCGTTGGGCTGCTCCTTTCACCCAAATGTACCTTCCAGGTTATCCCCCAAGTACCCTCACTTGTATTCCCTTCCTTTGAGGTCCATGCTGTCAGACTCTACGTCCCCTTCTCCATGCGAGTGGCGGTGGTGTATCGTCCTACTGGCCCCTCTCATCAGTTCCTGGATCACTTTGCCACCTGGCTTCCACACTTTCTCTCCTGTGACACGCCCACCCTTATCATGGGTGATTTCAACATCCCCATTGCTTCTCCCCTTTCCCTGTCTGCTTCTCACCTTTTATCTCTAACCTCCTCCTTCGGCCTCTCGCAGCATACTAACTCTCCAATGCATGAAGATGGAAACTCCCTTGACTTGGTCTTCTCTCGACTTTGC
The DNA here is from genome assembly GCF_051348905.1 of Ranitomeya variabilis. Lineage (NCBI taxonomy): Eukaryota > Metazoa > Chordata > Amphibia > Anura > Dendrobatidae > Ranitomeya > Ranitomeya variabilis. The sequence continues at coordinate 327,179,048 of NC_135235.1, read as the reverse complement.
TCAGTGGATGATTTCACAAACACCCCTCTCCCGCTCTCTGACCACAACCTTCTTTCATTCTCTATCAAGAACTGCCATCCCGCTCAGGTTACCCCCACTTTCCACACTTATAGAAACATACAGGCCATTAACACCCAGAAACTTATGAAGAACTTGCAGTCCTCATTGGCCCCAATCTCCTCCATCTCATGTCCTGATTCTGCTCTGAACCATTACAATGAAACCCTGCAAAGTGCCCTGGATGAAGCTGCTCCTCCTATACATAGAGCAACTCGACACAGATGGCGACAACCGTGGCACACGCTGCAAACACGCTTCCTGCAGCGATGCTCCAGGTGCGCCGAACATCTGTGGAGAAAATCTAATCTTCCTGAAGATTTCATCCATTATAAGTTCATGCTAAAAACATACAACTCTGCCCTTCACCTCTCCAAACAAACCTATTTCAACACCCTCATCACCTCACTGTCCAATAACCCTAAACGTCTCTTCGACACTTTCCAGTCCCTACTCAACCCAAGAGAGCAGGCCCCAACCACAGATCTCCGCACTGACGATCTGGCCAATTACTTCAAAGAAAAAATTGACCACATTCGACAGGAAATCATCTCCCAATCTCTTCATACCAGGCACTGTCCTCCCTCCCCCACTGCATCTAGTTCACTCTCTGACTTTGAGCCAGTTACAGAAGAAGAAGTAAGCAGGCTCCTTGCATCTTCTCGCCCGACCACTTGCACCAGTGACCCCATTCCGTCACATCTCCTCCAGTCCCTTTCCCCGGCTGTCACCTCTCACATAACAAAAATATTCAACCTTTCCCTCACTTCCGGTATTTTTCCCTCCTCATTTAAGCATGCCATCATACATCCATTACTTAAAAAACCTCCCTCGACCAAAACTGTGCCGCTAATTATAGACCTGTCTCTAATCTTCCCTTCATCTCTAAACTCCTGGAACGCCTGGTCCACTCCCGTCTTACCCGCTATCTCTCAGATAACTCTCTTCTCGACCCTCTTCAATCTGGCTTCTGCTCTTTACACTCTACTGAAACTGCCCTCACTAAAGTCTCTAATGACCTACTAACAGCTAAATCTAATGGTCACTACTCCATGCTAATTCTATTGGATATTTCCGCAGCATTCGACACTGTGGATCATCAGCTCCTCCTCACTATGCTCCGCTTGATCGGCATCAAGGACACCGTTCTCTCTTGGTTATCCTCCTATCTCTCTGACCGATCCTTCACTGTATGTTTTGCTGGTTCCTCCTCCTCTCACCTTCCCCTTACTGTTGGGGTTCCTCAAGGATCAGTCCTAGGCCCCCTCCTCTTCTCTTTGCATACTGCCCCTATTGGACAAACAAACAGTAGATTTGGGTTCCAGTACCATATCTATGCTGATGACACCCAATTATACACCTCTTCTCCTGCTTTCACTCCGACCTTCTTAGAAAACACCAGTGATTGTCTTACCGCTGTCTCTAACATCATGTCCTCCCTCTATCTGAAACTGAACCTGTCAAAAACTGAACTCCTCGTGTTCTCTCCCTCTACTAACCTACCTTTGCCTGATATTGCCATCTCCGTGTGCGGTTCAATCATTACTCCAAAGCAACATGCCCGCTGCCTTGGGGTCATCCTTGATTCCGAGCTTTCATTCACCCCCCACATCCGATCACTGGCTCGCTCTTCTCATCTGCATCTCAAAAACATTTCTAGAATTCGCCCTTTTCTTACTTTCGACTCTGCAAAAACTCTTACTGTTTCTCTTATTCATTCCCGTCTGGACTATTGTAACTCTCTACTAATTGGCCTCCCTCTTACGAAACTCTCCCCGCTCCAATCTGTCCTGAATGCTGCTGCCAGGATCATATTTCTCACCAACCGTTACACCGATGCCTCTACCTTGTGCCAGTCATTACACTGGCTACCCATCCACTCCAGAATCCAGTACAAAACTACTACCCTTATCCACAAAGCACTCCATGGCTCAGCACTACCCTACATCTCCTCTCTGGTCTCAGTCTACCACCCTACCCATGCCCTCCGCTCCGCTAATGACCTCAGGTTAGCATCCTCAATAATCAGAACCTCCCACTCCCGTCTCCAAGACTTTACACGTGCTGCGCCGATTCTTTGGAATGCACTACCTAGGTTAATACGATTAATCCCCAATCCCCACAGTTTTAAGCGTGCCCTAAAAACGCATTTGTTCAGACTGGCCTACCGCCTCAACGCATTAACCTAACTATCCCTGTGTGGCCTATTAAAAATAGAAAAAAAAACAAAACACATAATCAGTAGTGTTGAGCATTCCGATACTGCAAGTATCGGGTATCGGCCGATACTTGCTGTATCGGAATTTCCGATACCGAGATCCGATACTTTTGTGGGATCGGGTATCGGGTATCGCAACAACATTAATGTAATAATGTGTAAAAAAGAGAATTAAAATAAAAAATATCGCTATACTCACCTGTCCGACGCAGCCGGGACCTCAGCGAGGGAACCGGCAGCGTTGTTTGTTTAAATTTTGCGCTTTTACTTGGTTACGTGAAGTCCCGGCTTGTGATTGGTCAGGGCGGCCATGTTGCCGGGACGCGGACCAATCACAGCAAGCCGTGACGAAATTACGTCACGGCTTGCTGTGATTGGTCCGCGTCCCGGCAACATGGCCGCCATTAACCAATCACAAGCCGTGATGTCACGGGAGGCTGGACATGCGCGTATTTTGAAAAGCGCGCGTGTCCAGCCTCCAGTGACGTCCCGGCAACATGGCCGCCATTAACCAATCACAAGCCGGGACGTCACGGGAGGCTGGACATGCGCGTATTTTGAAAAGCGCGCGTGTCCAGCCTCCAGTGACGTCCCGGCAACATGGCCGCCATTAACCAATCACAAGCCGGGACGTCACGGGAGGCTGGACATGCGCGTATTTTGAAAAGCGCGCGTGTCCAGCCTCCAGTGACGTCCCGGCAACATGGCCGCCATTAACCAATCACAAGCCGGGACGTCACGGGAGGCTGGACATGCGCGTATTTTGAAAAGCGCGCATGTCCAGCCTCCAGTGACGTCCCGGCAACATGGCCGCCATTAACCAATCACAAGCCGGGACGTCACTGGAGGCTGGACACGCGCGCTTTTTAAAATACGCGTGTGTCCAGCCTCCCGTGACGTCACGGCTTGTGATTGGTTAATGGCGGCAATGTTGCCGGGACGCGGACCAATCACAGCAAGCCGTGACGTAATTTCGTCACGGCTTGCTGTGATTGGTCCGCGTCCCGGCAACATGGCGCCGTGACCAATCATAAGCCGGGACGTCACTGGAGGCTGGACACGCGCGCTTTTCAAAATACGCGCATGTCCAGCCTCCCGTGACGTCACGGCTTGTGATTGGTTAATGGCGGCCATGTTGCCGGGACGCGGACCAATCACAGCAAGCCGTGACGTAATTTCGTCACGGCTTGCTGTGATTGGTCCGCGTCCCGGCAACATGGCCGCCCTGACCAATCACAAGCCGGGACCTCACGTAACCAAGTAAAAGCGCGAATTTTAAACAAACAACGCTGCCGGTTCCCTCGCTGAGGTCCCGGCTGCGTCGGACAGGTGAGTATAGCAATATTTTTTATTTTAATTCTTTCTTTTACACATTAATATGGTTCCCAGGGCCTGAAGGAGAGTTTCCTCTCCTTCAGACCCTGGGAACCATCAGGGATACCGTCCGATACTTGAGTCCCATTGACTTGTATTGGTATCGGGTATCGATATCGGATTGGATCCGATACTTTGCCGGTATCGGCCGATACTTTCCGATACCGATACTTTCAAGTATCGGACGGTATCGCTCAACACTAATAATTAGGTTTCTTGCATCGTGTTCTCATACACTTTATGCAGTTAATAGCCCTCTGTGTCTGTACTGCTACATACTTAGGCTGTTAACTGGTTCAAGCAGCTTTACATGAACACCCGAGCCTTACACTATGGCTGGTCCAAATAACTAAAGCCATTGTTACCATCCACCTCTCGTGTCTCCCCTTTTCCTCATAGTTTGTAAGCTTGCGAGCAGGGCCCTCATTCCTCCTGGTATCTATTTTGAACTGTGATTTCTGTTATGCTGTAATGTCTATTGTCTGTACAAGTCCCCTCTATAAGTTGTAAAGCGCTGCGGAATATGTTGGCGCTATATAAATAAAAATTATTATTATTATTATTATTATTATTATTATTATTGGCAGAAAGAGGCTGCCAGATATGACACTGACAGGACTGACGCAGATGCACACACTGGCAATAGAAATTTAACTTTTTTTGTGTGGGAGAATGCAGTGAAAAATGTGGCCCACTGTATTACACTACACTGTTTGATTGGCAGAAAGAGGCTGGCAGATATGGCACTAACAGGAGTGATGCAGATAAAAACACTGGCAATAGAAATGTCCCTCTTTATGTGTGGTAGAATGCAGGGAAAAATCAGGCCCACTGTATTACACTACACAGTTTGATTGGCAGAAAGAGGCTGGCAGATATGACACTGACAGGAGTGACGCAGATGCACACACTGGCAATAGAAATGTCCCTCTTTATGTGTGGGAAAATGCAGTGAAAAATCATGCCCACTGTATTACACTACACTGTTTGATTGGCATAAAGAGGCTGGCAGATATAGCACTAACAGGACTGACGCAGATGCACACACTGGCAATAGAAATGTCCCTCTTTATGTGTGGTAGAATGCAGGGAAAAATCAGGCCCACTGTATTACACTACACAGTTTGATTGGCAGAAAGAGGCTGGCAGATATGACACTGACAGGACTGACGCAGATGCACACACTGGCAATAGAAATGTAACTTTTTTTGTGTGGGAGAATGCAGGGAAAAATCAGGCTCACTGTATTACACAACACAGTTTGATTAGCAGAAAGAGGCTGGCAGATATGGCACTAGCCGGACTGACGCAGATGCACACACTGGCAATAGAAATGTCCCTCTTTTTTTTGATATGGGATTGAATCAGGCCCACTATATCACGGTATAGTTCCTGTGGCACAAAATGACTGACAGATACCACAGACAGCACTCGCACAGATGGCAAGATTATACTCCCATTATTTTAAATTTTTGGGGGCATATGTGAGACAAGTGATTTAATCTGGCCCACTGTTATACAGTAGGTTTTCTGTGGCAGAAAAACAAAGACAGATGCCACACACAGGACTGGCACTAATGCAGATTTGCCAATCTTAATCTCCCACTTTTATTTTTTTTTCTGGGAGAATAGTGAAGAAATCAGGCCCAGTGTTATACAGTAGGTTTCCTGTGGCAGAAAAAAAAAAGCCACACACAGGACTGGCAATATCGCAGATTTGCCAATCTTAATCTCCCACTTTTATTTTTTTTTCTGGGAGAATTGTGAAGAAATCAGGCCCACTGTTATACAGTAGGTTTTCTGTGGCAGAAAAACAAAGACAGATGCCAGACACAGGACTGTCACTAATGCAGATTTGCCAATCTTAATCTCCCACTTTTATTTTTTTTTCTGGGAGAATTGTGAAGAAATCAGGCCCACTGTTATACAGTAGGTTTTCTGTGGCAGAAAAACAAAGACAGATGCCACACACAGGACTGGCACTGATGCAGATTTGACAATCTTAATCTCACACTTTTATTTTTTTTTCTGGGAGAATTGTGAATAAATCTGGGCCACTGTATTAGAGTTTATTTTCTGTGGCAAAATGTGGCTTGAAGAGATATAACAAAAAAAAAAAAAAGGGACTGTACTACAATTACTATCTCCCTACAGTTATCTCAGAAAAGTATGTCAGGTAGCAATAAAAATGACTGCTGCACACAAAAGTCAAAAGTGTAGACAAGCAAACAAGATAGCTGTGCAGAAAGGAAGGAGCAACAGGATTTGTGCTTTGAAAAAAGCAGTTGGTTTGCACAGCGGCGTACACACAGCAACGCAGCTATCAGGGAGCCTTATAACCTACAGAGCTGTTGCACAGAAATCGAGCCTCCACTGTCCCAAAAAGAAAAGGTGGTGTTGGACAGTGGAAATCGCTACAGCACAAGCGGTTTGGGGGTTAATTTACCCTGCCTAACGCTATCCCTGCTTCTGACGAAGTGGCAGCAACCTCTCCCTATGCTCAGATCAGCAGCAGTAAGATGGCGGTCGGTGGGAACGCCCCTTTATAGCCCCTGTGACGCTGCAGAAAGCAAGCCAATCACTGCCATGCCCTTCTCTACGATGGTGGGGACCAGGACCTATGTCATCACGCTGCCCACACTCTGCGTGCACCTTCATTGGCTGCGAAATGGCGCTTTAAGCGTCATAGGAAACGCGACTTTGGCGCGAAGATCGTGTACCGCATGGCCGATCCCACGCTGGGATCGGGTCAGGTTTTGTGAAACCCGACTTTGCCAAAAGTCGGCGACTTATGAAAATGACCGATCCGTTTCGCTCAACCCTACTTGCTACTATCCATCATCCTCTTGATTACATTCCAGAGGTTTTCAATGGGGTTCAGGTCTGGAGATTGGGCTGCCCATGACAGGGTTTTGATATGGTGGTCTCTTAATTTTTGCCAGAGCTGTATTTGTAAAACATATAGAAGCTAATAAAAAAAAGATCAAAGACAATGAAAGGAGCGGACTCATCCAATTGGTACACAAATAATGGAAAGTCTATATCCCATGAAATTATCCATTTAATGTAAGGAGATAGACCGGACCGCGGGTACCTGCATGCCGGGTCTGGAACTGAAAGGGCTGCATCCTCTGTTTCTGGGGGGAAGCCTGAGAGAGGCGGAATTTCCCCTGCTGCATGAGGGAAACATTAGTGAGACATGAAAAGGCGTGCGTATACACTATGTTCCAAATTATTATGCAAATTACATTTTTCTCTGATTTTCCTAAATGGTTGGTGCAAATGACAGTCAGTCTAATAAAAGTCATCACCCGTTAGATTATACATCGAATTTTATTGAATAAATCTCCCAATGATAACAGTATAATCTCCAAAATGAATAAAAACTTAAAATGCACTGTTCCAAATTATTAGGCACAGTAAAATTTCTTAACATTTGATATGTTTTAAAGAACTGAAAATGCTCATTTGTGGAATTTGCAGCATTAGGAGGTCACATTCACTGAACAAAAAGCTATTTAACTTCAAAACATCCTAACAGGCCAAGTTACATGTTAACATAGGAACCCTTCTTTGATATCACCTTCACAATTCTTGCATCCATTGAACTTGTGAGTTTTTGGAGAGATTCTGCTTGTATTTCTTTGCATGAAGTCAGAATAGCCTCCCAGAGCTGCTGTTTTGATGTGAACTGCCTCCCACCCTCATAGATCTTTTGCTTGATGATACTCCAAATGTTCTCTAGATAGTTGAGGTCAGGGGAAGATGGTGGCCACACCATGAGTTTATCTCCTTTTATGCCCATAGCAGCCAATGACTCAGAGGTTTTCTTTGCAGCATGAGATGGTGCATTGTCATGCATGAAGATGATTTTGCTCCTGAAGGCACATTTCTGCTTTTTATGCCATGGAGGAAAGTTGTCAGTCAGAAACTCTATATACTTTGCAGAGGTCATTTTCACACCTTCAGGAAACTTAAAGGGCCCTACCAGCTGTTTCTCCATGATTCCGGCCCAAAACATGACTCCTCCACCTCCTTGCTGTTGTTGCAGCCTTGTTGGGACATGGTGGCCATACACCAACCATCCACTACTCCATCCATTTGGACCATCCAGGGTTGCTCAACACTTATCAGTAAACAAGAATGTTTGGAAATTAGTCATCATGTATGTCTGGGCCCAATACAACCATTTCTGCTTGTGAACACTGTTTAAGGGTGGCCGAGTAGTAGGTTTATGCACCACAGCAAGCCTTTGAAGGAGCCTACACCTTGGGGTTCCAGGGACTCCAGAGGCACCAGCAGCTTCAAATATCTGCTGCTTTGTAATGGCTTTTTAGCAGCTGCTCTCTTAATCCGATGAACTTGCCTGGCAGAAATCTTCCTCATTATGCCTTTATCAGCACAAACACATCTGTGCTCAGATACAGCCACAAATCTCTTAATAGTACGATGATCACGCTTAAGTTTTCAGGAAATTTCTGATGTTTTCATCCCTTCACCAAGGCATTGCACTATTTGATGCTTTTCAGCAGAAGAGAGATCCTTTTTCTTTCCCATGTTACTTGAAAACTGTGACCTGCTTAATAATGTGGAACATCATTTTTAAGTAGTTTCCTTTAATTAGAATCACCTGGAAAACTAATTTTCCCATGTGTTTAAGATTGACTTCAGTGATCCATTGAGCCCTGAGACACAATACCATCCACAAGTTTATTTGAAAAACAAAACAATTAAATCTTTATCACACTTAAATCCAATTTGCATAATAATTTGGAACACAGTGTACAGAGGAAAAAGTGCGCGAAGGAAGGCAGTTTGGCGTCAGTTGCCATGACAATCCGCTGACATGCGCATTACATACCGCTGAATTGTGATACGTCACTTCCGGTTTACACCGCGCACTTCTGGTGCGGCGGTGATTTACCAGTTGCCATGACAATCTACCAACATGCACATTACATACCGCTGAATTGCGAGACGTCACTTCCGGTTTATACCGCGCACTTCCGGTGCGGCGGCCGGGAGCTTCCCCTTAAAAGGTTCCTGAGCGGCAGCATGCTCACGCCGGTCACAGCAGGGCGCGGGAGCGCGGCTTACTACATAGGACACTGCAGGTAACACGGGGCTTTCCAGACAACCCCCCGGTCCATTCATAGTGGGACCGGCTTTACATACATTGTTTACCCTTTCAGATCCAGATCTTTTGGCTGCTTCATATGGACATTGACATCCTATTAGGTATTATACACATCTCCAGGGGCACTCTGTTGGTCTGTTTGTTCCTTTATACTGATTGGCTTTTTTCTACAGTGTAGGAGTATTTCCATTAGAGCAATCTTCCTCTACCTTAACACTGTGTATACTGAAATAAGGTAATTACTACGCCATTTCGTTATACCATTATGGGGATTATTCACAGATCATATGTTTAAGGTGGCAGATGGATCTTATCATACGTGTTGCACCCTTTCAGTTAGCCCGCTGGCTATTTGTCTTTTAACTAATGCACTATTCACAGAGTTACTTTTACCCGCAGGGCACTCAGGATTGTTACGTTACCCTGTGTCACCATTTCTCGATGCTACTTTCTGACTCATCTTGCTCACCACTATTCGCCTTTTCCACTGGCATAAATATATGGCGGAAGCTGTAGATGGACTCATTAATCTGTTGCTGACCCAGGACCTTTCTTACCGATGATTCTGTATTATGTATTTTATGTTTTATGTATTTTGTTATTGTTTATTACCTTCATTTATTGATTTTTGTCTTGTTTTACGTATGTTATCTGTCTTTCTTTTGTTCACAGCGATCACGTGACAAAGGCTCTGGTTGAGCCGAAAAGTTGTAAATAGATCGCATAAGTTGCATATTCTGTTCCGCTCCCAGATTGTGTGTTAAATAAAATTCACACTATACTTTATATAAAGGACAGGATTGCCAGTCACAAATCTACTATCAGATGCGGAAAAAATTGGCTACCCCTTCCAGACCATTTCTCAAAATTTAGGCACACAGTGGCCCAACTAAAATTTCAGGTCATTGAGCATGTCCCCCGTCCTAGGCGAGGTGGTGATCATATCAAAATACTCAAGTCATGTGAGACCTATTGGATCCACAAATTGGATACCTTGGCCCCAAAGGGACTCAATAGGGAAATTGACTGGTTGTTATAAGCATTTGTAGATTTCCTTGTATTTATTTCTTTTCTCTCCATTAATCCTTTTATCATCTTATTTCAGACTCGTTAATCCAATGTGACAATAGACCCACCTCCCCTTATGATACTAGGTGAGTTACCCTCTTGGTTGCATACATGCATCAACATATATTCATTATCTGGTTAGTGCATACTTTTCTATCAGTTATGCCCATCGGCAGACGTATAATCCCTCTTTGCACATACGTACCCGTAGGTCCTATACCTACTTATATTAATGTTATCCTTATACGTTATGTCCAAATAATGGATGTTTTTACTGCAGGTTTATATATCCATTCCATTGATACACTAACCCAGTAATATGTGGATCCCCTTCTATACCTTAGAGCTCTTGGATATTTCCCATTTAATGCACCACGTATCTGATACCTCCCATCCTCTTACTATATGTAAGATGCCCACTTCCTCTCTATTTGCATACATCACTTGGCCCATAGCTAACAGCGAGATTCACCACATGTTTACCAGTTGCCATGACAATCCGCTGACATGCGCATTACATACCGCTGAATTGTGATACGTCACTTCCGGTTTACACCGCGCACTTCCGGTGCGGCGGTGATTTACCAGTTGCCATGACAATCTACCAACATGCACATTACATACCGCTGAATTGCGAGACGTCACTCCCGGTTTATACCGCGCACTTCCGGTGCGGCGGCTGGGAGCTTCCCCTTAAAAGGTTCCTGAGCGGCAGCATGCTCACGCCGGTCACAGCAGGGCGCGGGAGCGCGGCTTACTACATAGGACACTGCAGGTAACACGGGGCTTCCCAGACAACCCCCCGGTCCATTCATAGTGGGACCGGCTTTACATACATTGTTTACCCTTTCAGATCCAGATCTTTTGGCTGCTTCATATGGACATTGACATCCTATTAGGTATTATACACATCTCCAGGGGCACTCTGTTGGTCTGTTTGTTCCTTTATACTGATTGGCTTTTTTCTACAGTGTAGGAGTATTACCATTAGAGCAATCTTCCTCTACCTTAACACTGTGTATACTGAAATAAGGTATTTACTACGCCATTTCGGTATACCATTATGGGGATTATTCACAGATCATACGTTTAAGGTGGCAGATGGATCTTATAATACAGTCATGGCCAAAAGTATTTACACCCCTGCAATTCTGTCAGATAATACTCAGTTTCTTCCAGAAAATGATTGCAAACACAAATTCTTTGGTATTATTATCTTCATTTAATTTGTCTTAAATGAAAAAACACAAAAAGTATTGTTCTAAAGCCAAATTGGATATAATTTCACACCAAACATAAAAAAGGGGGTGGACAAAAGTATTGGCACTGTTCGAAAAATCATGTGATGCTTCTCTAATTTGTGTAATTAACAGCACCTGTAACTTACCTGTGGCACCTAACAGGTGTTGGCAATAACTAAATCACACTTGCAGCCAGTTAACATGGATTAAAGTTGACTCAACCTCTGTCCCGTGTCTTTGTGTGTACCACTTTGAGCATGGAGAAAAGAAAGAAGACCAAAGAACTGTCTGAGGACTTGAGAAACCAAATTGTGAGGAAGCATGAGCAATCTCAAGGCTACAAGTCTATCTCCAAAGACCTGAATGTTCCTGTGTCTACTGTTGTGATCCGCTTTTTGGCTCCCCTGGTGGTGGCTGGTGGTACTGGAGACTTGTGTGTGCTTTTCTGCCTCAGCTCACCTGCTTCCATCAGTTTTGGGAGTTCCCTATTTAGCCTTGCTCTCCAGTCACTTCCTTGCCGGTCATCATTGTAACCTGAGTCATTCAGTTGCATGTTCCTGCTACTAGTCTGCTGATCAGCTAAGTGGACTCTTGTCCTTATTGTTTTGTTTTTCTTGTCCAGTTTACAGTTTTGTCATTTCCTGTTACTGGAAGCTCTTGTGGACTGAAATTGCCACTCCTGTGTCATGAGTTGACACAGGAGTCTTAAAGTAATTTCAGGATGGGTTTTTGAAAGGGTTTTTCAGCTGACCGTGAAGTCCTCTTTTGTATCCTTCCTCTATCTAGTAAGTGGACCTCGCTTTGCTAAATCTACCTTCATACTGTGTATGTCTTTTCCTCTGAACTCACCGTTAATATACGTGGGGGCTACTATCATCTTTGGGGAATTTCTCTAGAGGTAAGCCAGGTCTGTTCCTTCCTCTTCCAGGCGTAGTTAGTTCTCCGGCTGGCGCATGGCATCTAGGCAGCCGTAGGAATGCTCCCTGGCTACTGTTAGTTGTGTGGTAGATTTAGGTCACGGTCAGCTTGAGTTTCCATCACCCGAGAGCTAGTCTGTTATTTTTGTGTTTCTTATGTTCCCATGCCATTGGGGAATCATGACAGTATGACCGGACGCTGTTAAAGTAATTTGCAGAAGAAAGGAGAGTAAAAGAAGTCTGTAGATTTTTTTTTTTTTTTTCCTCTCATGTTTGCTACTTAGTTGGCTCAGTTGTATTTCTGCTCTATTTACAGCCTTGCCTTTCTCTCCTTCTAATCCTTGAATGGCTCTGATCTCTCCGGTTTAAGGATGGACCCTCAGAGTTTGGCTGCAGGTTTAAATAATCTTGCTACGAAGGTTCAGAATTTACAAGATTATGTTATACGTACTCCTATTTCTGAACCTAAGATTCCTACACCAGAGGTATTTTCCGGAGATAGATCTCGGTTTCGGAATTTCAAATGTAATTGTAAATTATTCCTTTCTCTCAGACCTCACTCCTCTGGAGATCCTGTTCAGCAGGTTAAGATTGCGATTTCTTTGCTGCGAGGTGACCCTCAGAATTGGGCATTTTCATTGACACCAGGGGATCCTGCGTTGCTCAATGTGGATGCGTTTTTTCTGGCTTTAGGGTTGCTGTATGAGGAACCTAATTTGGAGATTCAAGCTGAAAAAGCTGTAATAGCCCTGTCTCAAGGGCAAGATGAAGCTGAGATATACTGCCAAAAATTTCGTAAATGGTCTGTGCTTACTCAGTGGAATGAGAGTGCCCTAGCGGCAAATTTCAGAGAGAGCCTTTCTGATGCCGTTAAGGATGTCATGGTGGGGTTTCCTACGCCCACAGGTCTGAATGAGTCCATGACAATGGCGATTCAGATTGATCGGCGTTTGCGGGAGCGCAAACCCGTGCACCATTTGGCGGTATCTTCTGAAGGGACGCCAGAGAAAATGCAATGTGACAGAATTCTGTCAAGAAGCGAGCGGCAGAATTATAGGCGCAAAAATGGCTTGTGCTTCTACTGTGGTGATTCCGCGCATGTTATATCAGCATGCTCTAAACGTACTAGGAAGGTTGACAAGTCTGTTTCTATTGGCACTTTACAGTCTAAATTTCTTCTGTCTGTAACTCTGATTTGTTCATTATCAGTTATTACCGTGGATGCCTATGTGGACTCTGGCGCCGCTCTGAGTCTCATGGATTGGTCCTTCGCCAGGCGCTGTGGGTTTGATTTGGAGCCTCTGGAAGTTCCTATACCTCTGAAGGGTATTGATTCTACACCTCTGGCTTGTAATAGACCACAGTTCTGGACGCAAGTGACTATGCGTATGACTCCAGACCATCAGGAGATGATTCGCTTCCTCGTGTTGTATAATTTACATGATGTTTTAGTGCTTGGATTACCATGGTTACAATCTCATAACCCAGTACTGGACTGGAAAACTATGTCTGTGTTAAGCTGGGGATGTCGGGGGGCTCATGGGGACATACCCTGGGTTCCTATCTCGTCATCTATTCCCTCTGAGATTCCTGCATTTTTGTCGGATTTTGGGGATATTTTTGAAGAGCCTAAAATTGGTTCTCTCCCTCCCCACAGAGAGTGTGATTGCGCCATAGATCTGATTCCAGGCAGTAAATTTCCAAAGGGTCGTTTGTTTAACCTATCTGTACCTGAGCATGCTGCCATGCGAGAATATGTTAAGGAGTCCCTGGAAAAGGGACATATTCGTCCTTCTTCATCACCTTTAGGAGCTGGGTTTTTCTTTGTCTCTAAAAAGGATGGCTCGCTGAGGCCTTGTATTGATTATCGACTCCTGAATAAAATTACTGTCAAATATCAGTATCCGTTGCTGCTGCTTACTGATTTGTTTGCTCGCATAAGGGGGGCTAAGTGGTTCTCCAAGATTGATCTCCGTGGGGCGTATAATTTGGTGCGAATTAAGCAAGGGGATGAGTGGAAAACCGCATTTAATACGCCTGAGGGCCACTTTGAGTATTTAGTAATGCCTTTCGGCCTTTCTAATGCGCCTTCAGTTTTTCAGTCCTTTATGCATGATATTTTCCGTGAATATCTGGATAAATTTATGATTATGTATTTGGACGATATTTTGATTTTTTCTGAGGACTGGGAGTCTCATGTTCAGCAGGTCAGGAGGGTTTTTCAGGTCTTGCGGGAGAATTCTCTGTGTGTAAAGGGTTCTAAGTGTGTTTTTGGGGTTCAAAAGATTTCCTTTTTGGGGTACATTTTTCCCCTTCTTCTGTTGAGATGGACCCTGTCAAGGTTCGGGCTATTTGTGACTGGACGCAGCCTACTTCTCTAAAGGGTCTTCAGAAGTTCTTGGGCTTTGCTAATTTTTATCGTCGATTTATAACTGTTTTTTCTGGTGTTGCTAAGCCTCTTACGGATTTGACTAAGAAGGGTGCTGATGTTGCCAATTGGTCCTCTGCCGCTGTGGAGGCCTTTCGGGAACTTAAGCGCCGCTTTTCGTCTGCCCCTGTGTTGCGCCAGCCCGATGTCTCTCTCCCCTTTCAGGTTGAGGTCGATGCTTCCGAGATCGGAGCGGGGGCGGTTTTGTCGCAGAAAAGTTCCGATTGCTCAGTGATGAGACCTTGTGCGTTCTTTTCTCGAAAATTTTCTGCCGCCAAAAGAAATTATGATGTCGGTAATCGGGAGCTTTTGGCCATGAAGTGGGCATTTGAGGAGTGGCGTCATTGGCTTGAGGGTGCTAGACATCAGGTGGTGGTTTTGACTGATCACAAGAATCTGATTTATCTTGAGTCTGCCAGGCGCCTGAATCCTAGACAGGCGCGCTGGTCGTTGTTTTTCTCTCGGTTTAATTTTGTGGTCTCATATCTGCCAGGTTCTAAGAATGTGAAGGCGGATGCCCTTTCTAGGAGTTTTGAGCCTGATTCCCCTGGTGATTCGGAACCTACAGGTATCCTTAAGGATGGGGTGATATTATCCGCTATTTCCCCAGATCTGCGACGTGCTTTGCAAGAGTTTCAGGCGGATAGACCTGATCGCTGTCCACCTGGTAGACTGTTTGTTCCTGATGATTGGACCAGTAGAGTCATCTCGGAGGTTCATTCTTCTACGCTGGCGGGTCATCCTGGAATTTTTGGTACCAGGGATTTGGTGGCTAGATCCTTCTGGTGGCCATCTCTGTCTCGTGATGTGCGTGTTTTTGTGCAGTCTTGTGATGTGTGTGCTCGGGCCAAGCCTTGTTGTTCTAGGGCTAGCGGGTTGTTGTTGCCCTTGCCTATTCCGAAGAGGCCTTGGACGCACATCTCGATGGACTTTATTTCTGATCTTCCTGTCTCTCAGAGGATGTCTGTTATCTGGGTGGTGTGTGACCGTTTTTCTAAGATGGTTCATTTGGTGCCATTGCCGAAGTTGCCTTCCTCGTCTGAGTTGGTTCCTTTGTTTTTTCAAAATGTGGTTCGCTTGCATGGTATTCCTGAAAATATCGTTTCTGATAGGGGTACCCAGTTCGTTTCTAGATTTTGGCGGGCATTCTGTGCCAGGTTGCGCATTGATTTGTCTTTTTCGTCTGCCTTCCATCCTCAGACTAATGGCCAGACGGAGCGAACTAATCAAACTTTGGAGACGTATTTGAGGTGTTTTGTGTCTGCGGATCAGGATGATTGGGTTGCCTTTTTGCCGTTGGCGGAGTTTGCTCTTAATAATCGGGCCAGTTCTGCCACTTTGGTTTCCCCTTTCTTTTGCAATTCGGGGTTTCATCCCCGTTTTTCTTCTGGTCAGGTGGAGTCTTCGGATTGTCCTGGAGTAGATGCTGTGGTGGATCGGTTGTATCGGATTTGGGAACAAGTGGTGGACAATTTGAATTTGTCCCAGGAGAGGACTCAGCGGTTTGCTAACCGCCAGCGTCGGGTTGGTCCTCGCCTTCGTGTTGGGGACTTGGTGTGGTTGTCTTCCCGTTTTGTCCCAATGAGGGTTTCTTCTCCTAAATTTAAGCCTCGGTTCATCGGTCCCTATAGGATTTTGGAGATTATTAACCCTGTTTCCTTTCGTTTGGACCTTCCGGCATCTTTCGCTATCCATAATGTGTTCCATCGGTCGTTGTTGCGGAGATACGAGGTGCCGGTGGTTCCTTCTGCAGGGCCTCCTGCTCCTGTGCTGGTTGAGGGTGAATTGGAGTACTTTATAGAGAAGATCTTGGACTCCCGTATTTCCAGGCGGAGACTCCAGTACCTGGTTAAATGGAAGGGCTATGGTCAGGAAGATAATTCTTGGGTAACTGCCTCTGATGTTCATGCCTCGGATTTGGTTCGTGCCTTTCATAGGGCTCATCCAGGTCGCCCTGGCGGTTCTTGTGAGGGTTCGGTGCCCCCTCCTTAAGGGGGGGGTACTGTTGTGATCCGCTTTTTGGCTCCCCTGGTGGTGGCTGGTGGTACTGGAGACTTGTGTGTGCTTTTCTGCCTCAGCTCACCTGCTTCCATCAGTTTTGGGAGTTCCCTATTTAGCCTTGCTCTCCAGTCACTTCCTTGCCGGTCATCATTGTAACCTGAGTCATTTGTTCCTGCTACTAGTCTGCTGATCAGCTAAGTGGACTCTTGTCCTTATTGTTTTGTTTTTCTTGTCCAGTTTACAGTTTTGTCATTTCCTGTTACTGGAAGCTCTTGTGGACTGAAATTGCCACTCCTGTGTCATGAGTTGACACAGGAGTCTTAAAGTAATTTCAGGATGGGTTTTTTGAAAGGGTTTTTCAGCTGACCGTGAAGTCCTCTTTTGTATCCTTCCTCTATCTAGTAAGTGGACCTCGCTTTGCTAAATCTACCTTCATACTGTGTATGTCTTTTCCTCTGAACTCACCGTTAATATACGTGGGGGCTACTATCATCTTTGGGGAATTTCTCTAGAGGTAAGCCAGGTCTGTTCCTTCCTCTTCCAGGCGTAGTTAGTTCTCCGGCTGGCGCATGGCATCTAGGCAGCCGTAGGAATGCTTCCTGGCTACTGTTAGTTGTGTGGTAGATTTAGGTCACGGTCAGCTTGAGTTTCCATCACCCGAGAGCTAGTCTGTTATTTTTGTGTTTCTTATGTTCCCATGCCATTGGGGAATCATGACAGTCTACCGTGCGCAGTGTCATCAAGAAGTTTAAAGCCCATGGCACTGTTGCTAACCTCCCTAGATGTGGACGGAAAAGAAAAATTGACAAGAGATTTCAACGCAAGATTGTGTGGATGTTGGATAAAGAACCTCGACTAACATCCAAACAAGTTCAAGTTGCCCTGCAGTCCGAGGGTACAACAGTGTCAACCCTTACTATCCGTCGGCGTCTGAATGAAAAGGGACTGTATGGTAGGAGACCCAGGAAGACCCCACTTCTTACCCCGAGACATAAAAAAGCCAGGCTGGAGTTTGCCAAAACTTTCCTGAAAAAGCCTAAAACATTTTGGAAGAATGTTCTCTGGTCAGATGAGAGCAAAGTAGAGCTTTTTGGGCAAAGGCATCAACATAGAGTTTACAGGAGAAAAAAAGAGGCATTCAAAGAAAAGAACACGGTCGTCCCTACAGTCAAACATGGCGGAGGTTGCCTGATGTTTTGGGGTTGCTTTGCTGCCTCTGGCACTGGACTGCTTGACCGTGTGCATGGCATTATGAAGTCTGAAGACTACCAACAAATTTTGCAGCATAATTTAGGGCCCAGTGTGAGAAAGCTGGGTCTCCCTCAGAGGTCATGGGTCTTCCAGCAGGACAATGACCCAAAACACACTTCAAAAAGCACTAGAAAATGGTTTGAGAGAAACACTGGAGACTTCTAAGGTGGCCAGCAATGAGACCAGACCTGAATCCCATAGAACACCTGTGGAGAGATCTAAAAATGGCAGTTTGGAGAAGGCACCCTTCAAATATCAGGGACCTGGAGCAGTTTGCCAAAGAAGAATGGTCTAAAATTCCAGCAGAGCATTGTAAGAAACTCATTGATGGTTACGGGAAGCGGTTGGTCGCAGTTATTTTGGCTAAAGGTTGTGCAACTAAGTATTAGGCTGAGGGTGCCAATACTTTTGTCTGGCCCATTTTTGGAGTTTTGTGTGAAATGATCAATGTTTTGCTTTTTGCTTCATTCTCTTTTGTGGTTTTTCATTTAAGACAAATTAAATGAAGATAATAATACCAAAGAATTTGTGTTTGCAATCATTTTCAGGAAGAAACTGAGTATTATTTGACAGAATAGCAGGGGTGTGAATACTTTTGGCCATGACTGTACGTGTTGCACCCTTTCAGTTAGCCCGCTGGCTATTTGTCTTTTAACTAATGCACTATTCACAGTGTTACTTTTACCCGCAGGGCACTCAGGATTGTTACGTTACCCTGTGTCACCATTTCTCGATGCTACTTTCTGACTCGTCTTGCTCACCACTATTCGCCTTTTCCACTGGCATATATATATGGCGGAAGCTGTAGATGGACTCATTAATCTGTTGCTGACCCAGGACCTTTCTTACCGATGCTTCTGTATTATGTATTTTATGTTTTATGTATTTTGTTATTGTTTATTACCTTCATTTATTGATTTTTGTCTTGTTTTACGTATGTTATCTGTTTTTCTTTTGTTCACAGTGATCACGTGACAAAGGCTCTGGTTGAGCCGAAACGTTGTAAATAGATCACATAAGTTGCATATTCTGTTCCGCTCCCAGATTGTGTGTTAAATAAAATTCACACTATACTTTATATTACTAAAGAGTGTGCGGTGAATCTTATATATTTTGCTGTATTGGAGACCTTTGGTCCATTACACCAGCACCTCGTCCCTTAGGCCGAGTGCACACCATTACAATTTCTCTGGTGCCAGGGCTGAGCAGCGCACAGTCATTCGGCAGTGTGCTCCGCTCCCCTTCCCTTCAGGTTGTACATGGCTGTTGACAGGCCATGTTCCAGTGGACCAGGAACATAGGAGCTGCTGTGCTGAGAGACTTGGCATGCCCAGCAGCATTACGGAGAGAGAGACCGCTGCCAACAGAACAGAGTCATGCAGCGCAGAGCCGTGCATTGCAGAGCAGTGCCACCAGAGCAGAGCCAAGTCGGGTACTGCATTAGACAAAAAAAGGAGTGCTCCGTCTAGGGAGGACCTACACTATACAGACCAGCGACCGCCGTCGCCCGCCGCCATCAGCGGGGACAAGAGGAAAGGAGACGTACAGTTTGTGCCCATGACTGCCATAAAGTCAGATGCCAGACACCCCGGGAAAGTGAGTACCGCACATGTGATGCTTAAAAAGAGACTGGGAGCATGACCTTCAGCTACCCCTGGCTGTGTTAGTCAATATCAGCCCCAACACATATGACATGACTTCGCCAGGGGTTGTAGTTTTAGAGCTTCTGGTCCATATTCCTGCACACGCCCCAGAACAGAGCTACCTGCCGGTGACTCTCCATACTAGACTCAGTACCGTGCTAGACACCTGTAAGCATCGTAAATATATCCGCTTCCCAGAGACTGTGACGAGACATCATGCGCCACTGTTGTCGGTGCCACCGTTGGATCCCCGTTTGTTACAGACTTCATCGAGACATCACGTGTCGCTGTTGTCGGTGCCACCATTGGAACCTTGAGATGCCACACACAAGAAGACTACAGTCTGATAAAATTTCTCTCTCCAATACTGAACTCTTGTTTGTCCCTGACCTACCCTGCCACTCTCCCAGTTCTTCCCAGTTACTCTACCGTCACCCTGCAACCCACTTCTCCCTGTGTGGAGTGCGTTTATTGTTAATAAAACTGTTAACCCTTGCTCTACCTCCCTGTCCGTCACTGCATCCCGCGTTCCTGCGAGTATCTTACATAAGAAGAACAGCTACCACATTAATCCCTGTATGACTGAGTCAGACTTTAAATGGACAACAATGATGGCAGTCCACATAGTTGCACTATGTAAGACTCCTAGCAAATGAAGTGCAATAGTACACTTAAAGTCAGTATGGAAAAAAACGAAACATACCAAGAACTTGAGTGCCAACGGCAAGGCAACATTTGGCCTCGTTTGCAATCTTTGCAAGCACATTAGAAAAAAAAGAAGCAAAAGGAATAATGGAGCATAGGTCCCATCACTCATCTTGATCACTGCAGGAAGATGTAGCCTCTGACAGTGTCACTATTAGCTTGAGCCAGAATTCTGCTAAGTCCACCTCTTCTCCATCCATAATGTTCAATATTGTGCAGACTGAAATTTAAAATCTATCAATTACTTTGGCAACTTTTTGCCCAAATTCCTCAAACACACTGTACCTTATAGAAAAAAGGAACATGCCACAAAAGAAAAACTTCCTCCAGTTGATATTTTAGAAGACATGAACAGACAGTCCTTGTTCTCAGAAGACATGGTGCTGGAGGAGATGAACATCATGATTCTAATGCATAATCTCTGTTGTGTGTTGTGTGTCAAGAACATCTCTGGATCAAGTTATGCTGCATGTGGTATAGAAGGCTTTACAGCACCTGAAAGGTCTGGTTATGGTAGTAGAGAGTTGTGAACTTGTGATCTTGTCATGGGTGGCAATAATTTTTCACATTGGTCCTCCATTAATCTATTGTATTGTGCAGGCTGTGCTGTTGAAAAATTAGGCGGGTACATCCTGGCACCCATCAAATAAGAACTACAACACTACACCAGCACATGAAACAACATCACATGTTCATGTGGAGAAAGCAAACTGACTAGTAAGATGAGCAAGGCTCAAGCTGTCCTCCTTCCCCTCCTCAAGAAGATCTTTCTGGTAACCAGTCTGTACCCGCAAGTAGAGTCTTTGGTCATCCACTCCATCATTATCCTCACATGATGTTTTCTGGGCAGCACAGTGGCTCATTGGTTGGCATTGTAGACTTGTAGTGCTGGAGTCTCAGGCTCAAATCCCACCAAGAGCAACATCTGCAACGAGTTTGAATGTTCTCACCATGTTTCCATGGTTTGCTCCTACACTCTGAAGAAATACTGATATGGCATGTAGATTATGACCACAATGGGGACGGTAATAGTGATGTCTGTAAAGCACTTTAGAATATGATGGCAATAAATTAAGCAAGCATAATTAATACATTCCATATATTTCCTCCATTGCATCATAATTTTACAAATATCTGAAGCAGCAGCATATATAATATACTGTATGTGCGATGATGGACCAGATGGTTTATCTATCGGTACATCATCAAACAGATTTGCACCACTTGATTAGCCATGTTCAGTTGTGCTTAGATTGTGACCGTTCTCAATCAGATACCCTGAGTTCCAATCCCACGAGTTTCAGGGTCAACGAACTCGACCAATTGCAAAAACTGGTCCAAATTGCTATGGATGTACTAAAATGTTCAGCCTCCTTGTAATGTCAAAGAGAACATTCCGCATGGCAGGTGAATTATTCACACCAAAACAGACCAGGGTTTATCATCAAAAATGTTTTTCTTTGGTTCACCCAACAAGTGTCAATTGTGTTGGGATTATTACCATTATAAACTTTTTTGTCTTTTGTTTTTTTTTGTATTAAAGGTTATTTATTACTGTACTCCATGTTATTATTATTGGCCCCTGTTTATACAGTTTAGGTAGCCTAAAAAGTCTGATACTGCACTGTGTTGTGTACTATGCTGTTGGTTTCCTCTGATGACCATCCATTTTCCCCTTGCCAGATAGGTGGAAGTTATTTGGACATTAAAAAGTCTGTGTGTGCATCAGAAAGCTTAAAACATGTTCAATTGTCTCCAAGATGAACTGTCTGTCTTCTACACATATTTTCCAGGAAATTACAGGCGTTTTAATTGTGCCATTCATGAAAATGAATTCACCGCAAATCAAATTTTGGGAGGAAATTCAGCAAATTTGTCATATTTGAATTTCAAGAGATCCGCTCATCTCTATTAGAGTCTGTGTTCAGGTAGATTGGAAACTACACTTCATACTTGATTTTCATGTGTTTGCACGCTGGTTGTACAAAGTAATTAATTTTCTGTTTCATAGATCTAGAGTATGTAAAACTTTGATGTATTGCTTTTACACTGTAGTATCATTGTGTTTACTATTGTACATTAATTTTACCTGTTTTAAAACCCACACAATACAATACAAATAAATTGAATGTTATATTCATTACTTAATTGTGTTTTCATACTTGGAGAAATTCAATTGCAGGTTACATTTGCCCTTCTATCAAAACATAAATATAAAAAGTATAAAGCAAAAATATATCAAGCTATCGATATATGCATCAAAACTGCGTTATGTGAGCAAAACCTTGAAACAAAGATTGATAATAACATTTATTTTTATGTTTGTTTATATATCAATGTGGATTTATGCGTGTTATACTTTTCTAAAAATGCTAAAGTTAAGAAACATCATGAAAATGAACACAATTTTCACTTGGCAAAATCCCGCACACAAAATAATAATAGCATCAATATGAAGTGCAAGAGATGAAGGATTTGCCATCTGTGAGCATGCATTCCAGCTGAATTAGTGGCACTTAACATTTTCAGATTATTGGTAGCAGATGGACATTGAGAAGAGGCCATATCAGAGTAGTATCATATAACGGGATCAAAAATTTTTTGTTAAATATTTTTTTCCTATCTTCCTGTAGACAGACAGAGTTGATTGGAATAAAGAGTTGTCATATTTGTAATATTTTTCATGTTAACAGTAATATTAATTAAAGCTTTGCAATTCTACAACAAAATTGTTATTTATTTGGTGTTCACAATTTGCCTTAAAACAATGATGAAACTGCATTGATATAATATCTCATTGATTATATTAACTCTTGCTTATAATGTGGTAGATCGGCTCACTCGTCTGCACACGGAGGTAGACACGGGTTCACTGCAGCTTTAAGAACTTCCTTTGGTTTATTGTAGGCAGCATAAACCAAGGTGTGGTAAAGAAAATACAGCCCTCTGGGCAAAACAGGAAAACAAAACAAAATGGTGGCAGAACAAACACAGTCCTTCTGTGAGCGACATTCCTCCCACTCATGGCTGGCAGAACACACACTGTTCAGGTTCACAAGTCCATGCAACACTTTCCTGGAGTGCTCTTCCTCCAGACGCACATACTGAACCTTGAAGCTCTTTCCTTCAGCCATTTATTCCCAGACTATGTGACTCCTCAACCATGTGACTGATGACATGACTGTGATATTACCAAAGTCCTCTCAGCAAACTGTGCTGCTTGCTCTGTAGGTGGAGATATGGGGAACACTCTCCCACCCGCTCTATGAATGTCCCCTTAAAACCAGGCAATAACATACATTAGTTTAACCCTTGCAACACTTACTCTGCTGGACGAAATAAAACTCTGGATTTTATATCACTGATGCCATTAGGCGTAGTGAAACATTTCTCCCCTCTATTACATTACCAGTGACTCTGTGACAATAGTAAATAACTGCATTGATCAAATGGCAAGCCAAGAATTTTGGTGTGATTTAAGCATCTACTACTAAGCAGAATTTAAAAAAAATCCTTGCATCCTAACATTGCCAAATGAGTAATGTTAAGACTCTTGACCCTTTTTCCCAGGGTCTCCCCAATAGGCTATGGACTTTGATACAGAAAATCTGCATCACATATTCTACTTTGCTTTGACAGTTGGCATCCAAGTTAAAGGAAACCTGTCACCTCAAATTGGCGGGAAAGGTAAATGCTTTTTTTCTAGTCCGATGGGCGGCGTTTCCTCTTCATATCTCTACCCCATCTGTCCCTGCTGTCCGCAATATGTTCGAGAATTAGAGTACTTGTCCTCCATAGTTCGCACGTGCCCAATGTAATCTTCGCTCTCTCACGCGCAGTATGCTTTGCCTAATTGCAAAGCCGAAAAGCATTACTGCACATGCATCAGCACACTATGTCCCAGAACACAGCAAAATACTTCTGGGAGAAGCACTCTCTTCACACTATTCCCCCTTTTTCTGTCTTATTTCCACATTGAGCCCTCTTTTCATACTGAGCCTCCTCTTCACACTATCTACAACCCACACTGGACCCCTCCACATACTTGTACACCTCTTCACTCTATCAACTCTAATCTTGCCCCATATCTATACCCAATCCCTTCTTCACACTGTCCCTCTCCATGCTGCTGCTTCTTACTGTACAGGAACCCCTCCTCACACTGTGCCCATACTGTCACCTCTACATATTTTAACCCCCAAGCGCCTCACTTTTCATACTGTATCCTCACACTCACACAATCTCTAACTTTATGTCTCCCACTCTCCCTCCATCCACTTCTATTTTAAACTCTACTAAGCTCTGACCTTCTACCAGCTGCTACTGCTGCTCCTTCTTATCCTCTGCAGTACTATGTCAACATCTGTAATGTGATGAGGTAACTTCATCACAGTTAAGCAACATCAGTAACGTGATAATGATGATGATATTTGAGGTGGGGATCTGGCTGGTGCTCTTCTACCGCTGAGGTGCCTGATCGCTCACATTTTATATGCGCAAATACACATGAATACTGGGATTATACACCTTCTTCTTCACACAGGACGGTTTCGCCATTTGGTCCGGGGAAGAAGATAACAAGAAATCTATTTTTTTTTCTTATAAGTTGGTGCAGTTCTACAAAAATCATTGCCCTAAGCACAGGCTATCCAGGATCTAGTGGCAAATAAGCTCCTGCCAGCAGGTACATTTGAGTCTTAATTTTCTGGGAACCAAGCTTTGCTTTTATAAGCTTATCTTTGTGGATCACGGTAAAAGAGGAGTGGTGGATTTTCAAATTCTCGCAAACTTCTAAGGTCACTGTATAGAATTGTCCAGTGTTTGTGAATGATTAATACAACTTGGTCGCTACTTTCAGAATACATTGATTCAAGATGGACCAGTGACTTACTTGCTTGGTAGAATGGTGGTAACTTTTTGTTTTTATTATTCTGTTTCACTGCCTAGCATTTATATTGTTGTATATTCATATAGTATTAAGAGTAGAGATGAGCAAACTTGTTCAGAAAATGTTCGCCAATATCAAATTTGGCATGAACATAGCACATTCAGATTCGTGTTTGGTTTTCCGAGCATTTTTCCTCCAAGTCGGCAAAATTCAGACACAGATCGGTAAATGATTGAGCTTGCACTAATGCTTTTGTTTTTACTTTGTCTAGGATAGTGGTGCTGTAAGATGAATGGGGGGATGTGTTTTATTAAAGGTGGGAGTGCGTCTAAGTCAGAGGAACGGAGGAGTGTAATTTTTTTTCCCATTTTTTTTGTTCTGTAATAACTTAATGTGTGTACATCCCGGCAGTCAAACCATCAACAACATCATATCACAAGGTCTTCTCTAATTGGATGCTGAAGTCACATGTCCCTGTCCACATAAAAAGTGGATATCTTGCTTTTCTGTCTCCATTTTCTCAGTGTAATAGAACAGAGAGGCCACTCTTGCTTCTGCTGCCGCTGAAAGTGTACTTGTCAACTATATAGGATCCAGTCTTGTATGAAATCGATCTTCCAGAATAAAACTAGATTGTGCTAAAACTATTCTGCATTCTCAGGAGGCCCCAATTACTACTCAAAATCGTTTGGTCAAAAACTATGTTTCAGCAAGGAATCTGGAGACCTCATTTGCTTATAAAAATTGTTAGGCCTACTATAGGGGTTCAACTAGGAGGCCCTCTATGCTATTCCAAATCATTTGAGATAAAACTTTGTTGCAGTGAGGAATCAGGAGGCCACATTTCCTCCTAAAAATCATAAGGCCTAAAATTGGGGTTCAGCCAGGAGGCCCTATTTTCTGATGCAAATCGTTTAGGATAATACTGTGTTGCAGTCAGGAATCAGGACACATTTACTTTTAACCCCTTAATCCCATTGGACATACTATCCCATCAAGGTGACCTGGGACTTAATTTCCAGTGACGGGATAGTACGTCCAGCGCGATCGGCAGCGCTCACGGGCGGAGCGCGGTCGATCGCGGCCAGGTGTCAGCTGATTATCACAGCTGACATCCGGCACTATGTGCCAGGAGCGGTCACAGACCGCCCCCGGCACATTACCCCCGGCACTCAGTGATCAAACA
This sequence comes from Ranitomeya variabilis, assembly GCF_051348905.1. Classification (NCBI taxonomy): domain Eukaryota; kingdom Metazoa; phylum Chordata; class Amphibia; order Anura; family Dendrobatidae; genus Ranitomeya; species Ranitomeya variabilis. The sequence continues at coordinate 327,152,934 of NC_135235.1, read as the reverse complement.
TGATCGCAGTGTTCCGGCGGTATAAGGAAGCATCGCGCAGGGAGGGGGCTAACTGCATGCTTCCCTGAGACCCCCGGAGCAACGCGATGTGATCGCGTTGCTGCGAGCGTCTCTTACCTCCTATCCCTGCAGGCCCCGGATCCAAAATGGCCACGGGGCTGCATCCGGGTCCTGCAGGTATTACTTCTGGGTGCAGACCAGGCTCTGGTAAGCCTGCAGCGCTCTAAGACAGATCGCGGATCTGACAGAGTGCTGTGCAAACTGTCAGATCAGCGATCTGTGATGTCTCCCCGGGACAAAGTAAAAAAGTTAAAAAAAAAAAAAAAATCCTAAATAAAGAAAAAAAAAATATTATTCCCATAAATACATTTCTTTATCTAAATAATAAAAAAACTAAAAAAGTACACATATTTAGTATTGCCGCATCCGTAATGACCCAACCTATAAAACTGTCCCACTAGTTAACCACTCCAGTGAACACCGTAAGAAAAAAAAAACGAGCCAAAAAACAGCGCTTTATTATCATACCGCCGAACAAAAAATGGAATAACACGCAATCAAAAAGACGGATATAAATAACCATGGTACCGCTGAAAATGTCATCGTGTCCCGCAAAAAACGAGCCACAATACAGCATCATAAGCAAAAAAATAAAAAAGTTATAGTCCTCAGAATAAAGCGATGCCAAAATAATTATTTTTTCTATAAAATAGCTTTTATCGTATAAAAGCGCAAAAACATAAAAAAATGATATAAATGAGATATCACTGTAATCGCACTGACCCGACGAATAAAACTGCTTTATCCATTTTACCAAACGTGGAACGGTATAAACGCCTCCCCCAAAAGAAATTCATGAATAGCTGATTTTTGGTCATTCTGCCTCACAAAAATCGGAATAAAAAGTGATCAAAAACTGTCACGTGTCCGAAAATGTTACCAATAAAAACGTCAACTCGTCCCGCAAAAAACAAGACCTCACGTGACTGTGGACTAAAATATGGAAAAATTATAGCTCTCAAAATGTGGAGACGCAAAAACTTTTTTGCTATAAAAAATCGTCTTTTAGTGTCTGACAGCTGCCAATCATAAAAATCCGATATAAAAATGCTATAAAAGTAAATCAAACCCCCCTTCATCACCCCCTTAGTTAGGAAAAAATAATAAAATTAAAAAAATGTATTTATTTCCATTTTCACATTAGGATTAGCGCTAGGGTTAGGGTTAGGGTTAGGGCTAGGGTTAGGGTTAGGGCTAGGGTTAGGGCTAGGGTTAGGGCTAGGGTTAGGGCTAGGGCTAGGGTTAAAGCTAGGGTTAGGGTTGGGGCTAGGGTTGGAGCTAAAGTTAGGGTTAGGGTTGGGGTTAAAGTTAGGGTTAGGGTTGGGGCTAAAGTTAGGATTAGGGTTCGGGCTAAAGTTAGGGTTAGGGTTTGGATTACATTTACAGTTGTGATTAGGGTTGGGATTAGAATTAGGGGTGTGTCAGGGTTAAGGGTGTGGTTAGGGTTACTGTTGGGAATAGGGTTAGGGGTGTGTTTGGATTAGGGTTTCAGGTAGAATTGGGGACTTTCCACTGTTCAGGCACATCAGGGGCTCTCCAAACGCAACATAGCGTCCGATCTCAATTCCAGCCAATTCTGCGTTGAAAAAGTTAGGCTACATTCACATTTGCGGTCAGCGCCGCAGCGTCGGGCGCCACAGCGGCGCCGCATGCGTCATGCGCCCCTATATTTAACATGGGGGCGCATGGACATGCGTTGTGCTGCGTTTTGCGCCGCATGGCCGCAAGCGTTGGACGCAAGAAACGCATCAAGTTGCATTTTTTTTGCATCCAACTTTCGGCCAAAAACGACGCATGCGGCGCAAAACGCAGCGTTTTAGCGTGCGTTTTGCCGCGTTTTTGTTTGCGTTGTGCGCTGCGGCGCACAACGCAAATGTGAACGTAGCCTAAAACAGTGCTCCTTCCCTTCCAAGCTCTCCCGTGCACCCAAACAGGGGTTTACCCCAACATAAGGGGTATCAGTGTACTCGGGACAAATTGGACAACAACGTTTGGGGTTCAAGTTCTCTTGTTATCCTTGAGAAAATAAAAATTTGGGGGGCTAAAAATCATTTTTGTGGGAAAAAAAGATTTTTTATTTTCACGGCTCTGCGCTGTAAACTGTAGTGAAACACTTGGGGGTTCAAAGTTCTCACAACACATCTAGATAAGTTCCTTGGGAGGTCTAGTTTCCAATATGGGGTCACTTGTGGGGGGTTTGTACTGTTTGGGTACATCAGGGGTTCTGCAAATGCAACGTGACGCCTGCAGACCAATCCATCTAAGTCTGCATTCCAAATGGTGCTCCTTCCCTTCCGAGCTCTGCCATGCGCCCAAACAGTGGTTCCTCCCCACAGACGGGGTATCAGCGTACTCAGGACAAATTGGACAACAACTATTGGGGTCCATTTTCTCCTGTTACCCTTGGGAAAATACAAAACTGGGGGTTAATAAATAATTTTTGTGGAAAAATTTTTTTTTTTTATTTTCACGGCTCTGCGTTATAAACTGTAGTGAAACACTTGGGGGTTCAAAATTCTCACAACACATCTAGATAAGTTCCTTGAGAAGTCTAGCTTCCAATATGGGGTCACTTCTTGGGGGTTTCTACTGTTTGGGTACATCAGGGGCTCTGCAAATGCAACGTGACGCCTGCAGACCAATCCATCTAAGTCTGCATTCCAAATGGTGCTCCTTCCCTTCCGAGCTCTGCCATGCGCCCAAACAGTGGTTCCTCCCCACATACGGAGTATCAGCGTACTCAGGACAAATTGGACAACAACTATTGGGGTCCAATTTATCCTGTTACCCTTGTGAAAATACAAAACTGGGGGCTAAATATCATTTTTGTGAAAAAAAATATATATATATTTTCACGGCTCTGCGTTATAAACTGTAGTGAAACACTTGGAGGTTCAAAGCTCTCAAAACACATCTAGATAAGTTCCTTAGGGGGTCTACTTTCCAAAATGGTGTCACTTGTGGGGGGTTTTAATGTTTAGGCACATCAGGGGCTCTCCAAACGCGACATGGTGTCCCATCTCAATTCCAGTCAATTTTGCATTGAAAAGTCAAACGGCGCTCCTTCCCTTCCGAGCTCTGCCATGCGCCCAAACAGTCGTTTACCCCCACATATGGGGTATCAGCGTACTCAGGACAAATTGCACAACAACGTTTGTGGTCTAATTTCTTCCCTTCCCCTTGGGAAAATAAAAAATTGGGGGCGAAAAAAATCATTTTTGTGAAAAAATATGATTTTTTATTATTACGGCTCTGCATTATAAACTTCTGTGAAGCACTTGTTGGGTCAAAGTGCTCACCACTAGTGTTGAGCGATACCGTCCGATACTTGAAAGTATCGGTATCGGAAAGTATCGGCCGATACCGGCAAAGTATCGGATCTAATCCGATACCGATACCCGATACCAATACAAGTCAATGGGACTCATGTATCGGACGGTATCCCTGATGGTTCCCAGGGTCTGAAGGAGAGGAAACTCTCCTTCAGGCCCTGGGAACCATATTAATGTGTAAAATAAAGAATTAAAATAAAAAATATTGCTATACTCACAAATGCGCGCGTCTCCTGCCTCCCGTGACGTCACGGCTTGTGATTGGTCGCGTCGCCCATGTGACTGCGACGCGACCAATCACAACGCCGGAACGTAATTTTAAAATCCTGAAGGACCTGAAATTACGTCACGGCTTGCTGTGATTGGTTGCGTCGCGGTCACATGGGCGACGCGACCAATCACAAGCCGTGATGTCACGGGAGGCAGGAGACGCGCGCATTTTAAAATGCGCGCGTGTCCAGCCTCCCGTGACGTCACGGCTTGTGATTGGTCGCGTCGCCCATGTGACTGCGACGCAACCAATCACAACGCCGGAACGTAATTTTAAAATCCTGAAGGACCTGAAATTATGTCACGGCTTGCTGTGATTGGTTGCGTCGCGGTCACATGGGCGGCGCGCGACCAATCACAAGCCGGGACTTCGCGTAAGGAAGTTAAAGCGCGAATTTTAAGCAAACAACGCTGCCGGTTCCCTCAGGTGCAGGCTGCGTCGGAGAGGTGAGTATAGCAATATTTTTTATTTTAATTCTTTATTTTACACATTAATGTTGTTTCGATACCGATACCCGATACCACAAAAGTATCGGATCTCGGTATCGGAATTCCGATACCCGCAAGTATCGGCCGATACCCGATACTTGCGGTATCGGAATGCTCAACACTACTTACCACACATCTATATAAGTTCCTTAAGGGGTCTACTTTCCAAAATGGTGTCACTTGTGGGCGTTTCAATGTTTAGGCACATCAGGGGCTCTCCAAACGCAACATGGCATCCCATCTTAATTCCAGTCAATTTTGCATTGAAAAGTAAAATGGCGCTCCTTCCCTTCTGAGCTCTGCTATGTGCCCAAACAGTGGTTTACCCCTACATATGGGGTATCAGCATACTCAGGACAAATTGCACAACAATTTTTGGGGTCCAATTTCTTCTCTTACCCTTGGGAAAATAAAAAATTGGGGGTGAAAAGATCATTTTTGTGAAAAAATATGATTTTTTATTTTTACAGCTCTGCTTTATAAACTTCTGTGAAGCACTTGTTGGGTCAATGTGCTCACCACACATCTAGATAAGTTCCTTAGGGGGTCTACTTTCCAAAATTCTGTAACTTTTGGGGGGTTTCAATGTTTAGGCACATCAGGGTCTCTCCAATCGCAACATGGCGTCCCATCTCAATTCCAGTCAATTTTGCATTGAAAAGTAAAATGGCGCTCCTTTCCTTCCGAGCTCTGCCATGCACCCAAACAGTGGTTTACCCCCACATATGGGGTATCAGCGTACTTCGGAGAAATTGTACAACAACTTTTGGGGTCCATTTTATCCTGTTACCCTTGGTAAAATAAAACAAATTGGAGTTGAAATAAATTTTGTGTGAAAAAAGTTAAATGTTCATTTTTATTTAAACATTCCAAAAATTCCTGTGAAACAGCTGAAGGGTTAATAAACTTCTTGAATGTGGTTTTGAGCACCTTGAGGGGTGCAGTTTTTAGAATGGTGTCAAACTTGGGTATTTTCTATCATATAGACCCCTCAAAATGACTTCAAATGAGATGTGGTCCCTAAAAAAAATGGTGTTGTAAAAATGAGAAATTGCTGGTCAAATTTAACCCTTATAACTCCCTAACAAAAACAAATGTTGGTTCTAAAATTGTTCTGATGTAAATTAGACATGTGGTAAATGTTATTTACTAAGTATTTTGTGTGACATATCTCTGTGATTTAAGGGCATAAAAATTCAAAGTTGGAAAATTGTGAAATTTTCAAAATTTTTGCCAAATTTCCTTTTTTTTCACAAATAAACGCAAGTTATATCGAATAAATTTTACCACTATCATGAAGTACAATATGTCACGAGAAAACAATGTCAGAATCGCCAAGATCCGTTGAAGCGTTCCAGAGTTATAACCTCATAAAGGGACAGTGGTCAGAATTGTAAAAATTGGTCCGGTCATTAACGTGCAAACCACCCTCGGGGCTTAAGGGGTTAAAAAGCATTTGGCCTAATAGTAAGGTTCAGCCAGGACATCCTATACGCTAATCCAAATAATTTGAGATAAAACTGTGTTGCAATCAGGAATCAGGAGGACACATTTCCTCTTAAAAATTGGTATAAGAGTGTTGTTCAGGCACACTGTCTAAGAAAATAAATAGTGATTGTTAATTTAGTGATGGGTTACTGACAGGTGTGTGCCCAAGGCTGTCAAACGAGGGGAACTGTACTGGAGGATCAGAAATGGGATCTGTTGGGGAAGATGGTTAACGCTGATAATGCCATGATCAGCATCACTATTCCGGTCATTTACATTGCTGGATCACACATTGAATAGAAAGAGGTGATGATCCCAGAGGAAGAGCTGGAGTTGGAAGCAGAGGAGGTTGCGGAATGGATAACAATAACAATACCTCAAATTTCCAAACTACCGTTCCACAGTCTGGTGCCATGGGAGGGTGGCTTACAGTGATCAAGGGGAGCTCATGGTACCAGAAAAAACTGTCAGTGAAGATGCAGGAGCCGAGGAGCAAATTGAGGAGGACAAGGTGATTGGACGTGAAACAGTCAGGCGATGAACAGGATAATGATGTGCTCTCTGTTGTCCATGGTTGGCACGAGGGGACGGACGAAGCAACATTGAGTGTTAGGACGAGGTCACACTTGCGAGTGCAATGCGAGAAACTCGCTTCTCACATCAATATCCGGCACAGTCGCCGGCTCTGTGGGAATGGAGCGTTCAGCTGCAAAGTAATACATGCAGCCGCACACTCCAGTCCCGAGTGCCTGCGGCATTGCTGGGTATTGATGCAAGACACTCGTGCGAGTTTCTAGCATTGCACTCGCAAGTGTGACCCCATCCTTACCCAGCCTCCAACGACGCATGGACTTGGAACTCATGGAAGCGCTCAACACATGAGCGCCTTCTTGCTGCACTATCTTCAACACTGTGCCCGTATTCTTAGGGTTAGAAATAGCACTGACTACTGGGTGGCCACTCTATTAGATCCATGGTCCAAGAGTAAATTTAGCCAGATGCCCCCCCTGAAAAGGATATGCGCATGCTGGAGTATTGAAATACACTTGTAGACAATCTTAAGAGTGTTTTTTCCCAAGACATCAGTGAGGCACACAGTGTGCATCCCAGTTGTAGACGTCCAACCCTGAGAATGTCAAGGGGTAAGTGGCATAAGCAATTTTTGTGAGTCGTTTAACACATGACCAGCCTTTGTAGACCAGCCTGCACACTAGCAAAACAGAGTATAAGTCTGACACATTGTGAATGACCTGAGAGGATGGTGCAGGAGTATCTGGAGCTCAATATCAATGCCATAAGTGTAGACCACCTTACTTTCATTAAAATGAACAAATCATGGTTATCTGATGATGTTTGCACCCCAGTCCCAGATTGGGTAACATAGTAACATAATTAGCAAGGCTATAAAAAGACATTTGTCTATCCAGGTCAGCCTATATTCTGTCAGAGTAAACACCCAGTTCTATGTCCTTCTAAAGAACCTAATAACTGTAAGATACAATATTGTTACGCCACTGGAAGACATGCAGGACTCTCTTGAATCCCTCGATTGAGTTCGCCATCACCACCTCCCCAGGAATTCCAGATTCTCACTGCCCTAACAGTAAAGAATCCTCTTAAAAAACCTTCTCTCCTCCAGACGCAGAGAATGCCCCCTTGTGAACGCCACATTCCTTGGTATAAACAGATCCTCGGAGAGATATTTGTGTTGTCCCCTTATATACTTATACATGGTTATTAGATCGCCCCTCAGTTGTCTTTTTTCTAGACTAAATAATCCTAATTTTGCTAAACTCTATGGGTATTGTAATTCCCCCATCCCCTTTATTAATTTTGTTGCCCTCCTTTGTACTTGCTCTAGTTCCATTACATCCTTCCTGAGCACTGGTGCCCAAATCTGTACGCAGTACTCCATGTGAGATCTAACCAGGGATTTGTACAGAGACAGTATAATGTTCTCATCATGTGTATCCAGACCTCTTTTAATGCATCCCATGATCCTGTTTGCCTTGGCAGCTGCTGCCTGGCACTGGCTGCTCCAGGTAAGTTTATCGTTACCTAGGATCTACAAGTCCTTCTCCTTGCCAGATTTACCCAGTGGTTTTGAGTCCCCTATCAGGGCATTAGGGATACTCTGTACTGGGACCGGTCACAATTAAAAGTGTTGTTACGGCAGCAGCGACCCGGTCCACGACCCTGGGCGCCCAAATAAAAGGGATGGTCTTTAAAGGGGTTGTGGAAATAATGAAAGTCCGTGACGCCACCTGTGGTTTTCGGTCAGAAGTGACCGATGCTGCTTAAAGGGGTCCTCTGAGGGCGATGGTCTTCAGCAAAGATGGTGTCGCTTCCCACAGGTGAGGCGGGGTCCCCAGGGCTCCCGGTATGTTTGGCAAGGATGGTGAATGCCGGCAAATATATGAATGACACAGGGTTGCAATCTTTACGTGGTTTACTGGTGTTAAGCAGCCTCAGTCCAGGGTACCGGCAATAGGTGTAGATGGAGTCCAGGCAGCCTGAAGACAAGTGGAAATCCCTTTGACAGGTCAGTTTGGGAGCCCTCCACTATGCGCTGGTCTGTAGTCACTTGCTGTCTGTAGTTGTCTAACAAGGTCCTCCTTTTCTCCTGTCCAGGGACAGTACCTGCACGGTAGGCAACTTGAGCCGTCTCTTTGGGATCTCTGTCCACGGTGACTGCGGGCTCTGAATGCTTCTGTACCTCAGGTATTATTTGGGCTAGTCCTTTTAGTTTCCTGCCCTCCATTTCTGGCATGGAACCTGTAGTTCCTAACGACCTCGGGCTCCCGGTGCCTGGTTTCTGCGCTCAGCTTAAAGAGGCCTAGTCGCAGGCCTCCTCTAGCTCCTAAATCTTTCTGTTCTCCTTCACTGTCTGCTACCAACTGTCAACTATCTGCTTTTCTGCACCAGACTAACTGACTCCTCCTCCAGACCAGGATGTAAATAGAGAAGTTCCCCTTAAACCGGGTTTAGAGCTCCCCTTCTGGCCTGGAGTCAGAATGTGTTGCATGTAAGGGTACCTGCCAAAGGGATTCCTCCTGTCTCCAGGCATGGCATTACCCTCCCCAAGAGAAAGGCAATATCACTGTGGTACCTAAACTCCTGGGGTGCCACAGATTCCCATTCAGTGTGTAATGATGATATTGATTCCTTCTTCCCATGTGTATAACCTTACATTTATCATTGTTAAACTGCATTTGCCACCTTTTGGCCCAAGTTTCCAACTTATCCAGATCTCTCTGTAGCAGAAATATCAAGAACCATGCTGCAGACTTACAGCAGGAGTCTGTGCAAGAGATACAGATGGACAGGGGGGTGAGAGGGGAGCGCTGCTTTGAGCTAACCTGCAGCAGTGCAAGACCTGAAACATGTGACCACGGGGGGAGGGGCCGGGGCAGAGCCAGACGCCGAGTAGCGGCAGTGACTGGCGAAACCGGAGAGTAGTCTGAACATGCCAAAGTCAAGCCAGGAGGTCGATGAAGTACTAAAGGGTGAAACGCTGAGAGTGGTCAGGACGTAGCAAAAGGTCAAGTAGCCGGAGATAGCGGTGCAGCACAAACAGGGCAGACAGGAGATTAGTAAGTGTACCAAGCCAAAGGTCAAAGCCAGAAACAGACAGTAAGCACGGAATCACAAAGCAATGCACAGAACGAGAACACGGACCGGATCATACACGAGAAGGCAAACGGACTACACAGTATGCAAGCACACCAAAATTGTCACGATCAGCTGCGGCCGCTAATGCGGCCCAGCCCATAAATGACCCCAAGCCGACCGACCTCAGAAGGCATGTGGCGTGTGTCCCCCAGGGACGCAATACAGACCTTTTATACCGCAGAGGGGGACCCGGGCCTACCCAGACTGGGGGAGGGCAGAGACCAGGGTTCTGTGGCAGCTGAGCATGTGGACAAGGAGAGAGACACGTAGGACTTGATTACACCGCACAACTTCAGGTATAGAAACAGTAAAGTTTACTAAAGTAAAGTGACACAGTACATAAACAAAACATGACTATGCCAGGCTCCCGATTCCACACCTCCCAGAAGGGTACCACCCAGTGTACTCCAAGGCACCAATGGATCACGAAGCACACATAGACGGGACATCAGGACACAGGCAGGACATCAGGGTATACGAGGTTATCAGGACGCAGGCAAGACATCAAGGTACAGACAGGACATCAGGACATCAGGACACAGGCAGGGCATCAGGACATCAGGAATACCGGATAGACATCTGGGACACTGACGTGGAAGCCCAGGTCGTAGGCTGGGACACTGGCGTGGCAGCCCAGGGCATCAGATACATCATGACATCAGACACAGGAAGGACATCAGGACATCAGGACACAGGCAGGGCAACAGGACATCAGGAATACCGGATAGACATCTGGGACACTGGCATGGCCACCCAGGTCATCAGCTGGGACACTGGTGTGGCAGCCCAGGGTATAAGTTACATCAGGACATCTGACACAGGAAGAACATCAGGGAACACAATGTCTTCCCGACGCAGGCAGGACATCAGGGTACAAACAAGACATCAGGACATCTGGATCCAGGGTCACGGGCAGACATCAGACAGGGGTCGTTCGGTTCCGGACATCTTATACGACCTACAGGCACCACCATGGTCATCAGGCTCCAAACTCCAGACAGCGGTCATCAGGTTCCAGACTGCGGTCGTCAGGCTTTGGGCATCGGACCTAGGAAGGAACTCAAGCGGGATGCTGCTAGATCCGCAGGATTGCTGGGCCTGCCAGGAGCTAGCACCGCATGGTATCCAGAGCACAGAGTAGATGCTCAGCAGAAACACCGGTTACAAGAGACTCAAAGTCACTGGGTGCGAGGCTCCAGAAGCAGGGGGATTCCAGGAACATAATCACAGCAGACCCAGTTCAGACAGGGTCAGGTACAGGACAGGTACAGGATCAAGGATTCAGGCCTGGATATACCGCCTCCAGGACAGGCGCCAAAACAGGACAAAACAGGAATCAAGGCAAGGACTTTGGTACCAAAACATAGAGAGGAGAGGTGCAGGAACACAAACACATATAGCAAAGTTCAGGAGCTTAGTGAGTAGCTCAGGCCCCACCCATAGAGCAGGATAACTTTATATAGGAGCTGCCCCTCAGCAATTGGCTGGGGACAGCATTTCAAGTACACACACTAACCCTGATAAAAACAGTGGAGGTGTGGCCGCGCACGCCCTTAGCACAAACAGAAACCATTGCAGCACAATCAGTGCAGGAACTGAGGCTCAGGGCACCTGGCTGTGACTGCACACCCTGACACAGGTGGAAAGTAATGCACCGGCTGCATATTACCTCACAACCCGCGGACAGCTTCCACAGCAGCAACCAGGGACCGCACACGCGGATGGTCATGCAGCAGAGCAAAGACCTAACCACCCATGTACAGCTACACAGCAAAGCAGGGAACTGAGAAGGCTCCATACAGGTAACAGCCAACAGTATCCCAGCTCAAATTAGAGGGAAAGGAGAAAAGGGTTAAAGCAAACATATGCATTGTCATGCTGAAAACCAGATACAGACAGAACGGCGTGACAAAAATACAGTCGATTTGGGGTGAAATCTGTCATAATGTAGTAATGAATTTGTATGAGTAGATTTGGCAAGCAGGTCTGTACATAGCCTGCCCCCTCTCTCCTATAGACTAAAGTGGCAAGAAGCTCCTTGTTGCTAAAGACCATACTTAATTCAAGTGTAGGGTGTTATTCGTTAAGGTATTGAAAAAAGGAATGCAAAGAATTAATGTCACCAGTCCAGATTACAAAAATATTGTCTATGTACCACAGCCAGACCAGACAATATGATGAAAAGTTCTTGAAAAAACGTTTTCTCGAGCTCTGCCATAAATAGGTTGGCATATAAGACTGTTGTGTAGTAAAGTATTAAACGCCATAGCAAAGTTCAGATATACCACTTCAGCCTCACTGCAAACATTTGCATTTAAGCCATTCAAAAACATAATTCATTCCACAAAAACAATCTTTCATGTGGCAATATTGGCTGAAAATTGTAAAAGTTATGGCATTTAGGGGAAATGAAGGAAAAAAAAGAAGGAAAATTGTCATGTCAGGAAAGGGTTAAATGGATTGTCCTGGTCTTGTTTATGTGACTGCAGACTTCGGAAGCCTCATTGCATGCTCTCAGGATTCTTCAGTGCCAGTTGCGAGAGTGGGTGGGTCATGTGACCGAAAATATGCAATTTACATACAGTACATGCGGTCGTACATGAGGCCTACTCGTTAGAAGTATTCATTTGTACTGAGCGAGGCAACGCATGGCTAGGCGGAGTGTGTGGCCGGTTTGATGCGAGAAACTCGCACGAGTCTCTCGTATCAATACCAGGCACTGCCGCCGGCATTCAGACTGAAGCATGCGGCTATATACAGATACATGCATTTTTAGGCTTATTGCATTTATACAATCCATTTAAAGTTTGCTATGAATTAATACTTATGTTGTGAAGTCTCCTGTATTTTATTGTTTGCAGTGTGAAATAGATTAAAAAAAAGTTATTATTTTAGCTGAAATAGCTTTTTTTCATATTAAATTTAAGGAATGTAACATCTGTTTAAAAACAAATGTAAAAACTGCTGAGAAGGTCACTTGTAAAGTACAGAATAGCCAAAGCATTGTAGCAAAACCTGCTCTACTCCAGGCTGGTTTCTACAATACTGAAGTGTTAAAGATATCGTGTCCATATGGTGATGTTTATAGAGAAGCAGAGTTTTTTTTCACAAACTCAGAAACAAAGCAAATAATATAATAAAGTATTCAATGATAAATAAAAACATTAAGGCATCTATACATTATGTGTATTTTTTGTATTCTTCAATGCTTATATATAACTATTACATTACTTACAGGGGTCCTGTTTAGTTCTTTAGTACCACTGAAAAATACAATTCATCCTGCAAAAAACAAGCCTAGTGCAGTTATTTTCCACGGAGAAATTATTATGGCTATTTGTTATAAATCTGATAATCAAAAGAAGAGCATTTCATGTGGCTCTTAATTGAACTATTTAAACATTTTTTTCATTTTGAACTGAACACAGACTCTAATAGTAGCTGGGGTGTGGCAGCATAGCTTAGTTCAGTTGTTCACATTATTAACTTTTATATCAGCTCTCTTCGTCTCATAGCACTGTCGGCTCTGCTGTATTGCCCCTCCCCCCACATCACCTGACCCGAAAAGTAGTCATAATTATGTCTCTTGTGCTCAGGCAACTTATAATTGCTCTGCAGTGAGATCAGGGATTTTATGTCACACAGCCGACGCCTGCGACCGGAGGTAATTTTTTTACCTCTGGACACAGCTGATGGCTTACACTGTCATCTGACAGCCTAGGAACCGCAGCTCTCTGACCGGCAATAATAATATTACTGCCAATCAGAACCAGCATTTGCCGAGCTGTCATGACAACATGGAAATCAATGGATGTTCGAGCCCCTCCATTCATGTGAATGGGGTCTGGGTTCGAGTCCGGGTACTGTTCTGGTACCCAAACCAAACTTTTTTTAACTGTTAATCTGAACTAGCCAGAGTACAATATCCAGAGGTTCGCCTATCACTACTTACAGCCATTACACTAATTATAGTCATTACGAGTGACCAAACCTGAATAAAGAATTGAGTAACAAGAACTGTGTAAAGTATTGAGTGACCAAACCCAAGCCAAGGATTGAGAGACCGGGAAAAGAGCTAAATGATGGGGCAAGAACTGAGTGACAAATATCAGAGCCAAGGGAAGGGGGCAGGGACATTCTGTCATGATCCGGATTGGAGTTTGCTTTCTGCTTTTCCTCCTCCGGCCTATTCATGGCGGGCTTAACATATTTCTGCCTCTCTTTGATTTAGGGGTGGCTATTTCTTTGTGCTCTTGCTGGCAGCTTGTGTCAGTGATAGTTTTGGGCTTTGGCTTGAGCTGCTGATCCATTATACCCCAGTGTTCCTTTTGCCTCTGACTTCCCGTACTTGTGACTGACCTGTCTCCTGTACCTGACTTAGTGTTACTCTGGTGTGTATTCCCCTCTGTGTATGGCTCGGCTTGAACTCTGACTTTATCTCTTGTCTCTCGTTTTTGTTACCACAGGCTCGACCGGCGCTGACCTACTGGCTTAACTCCGATTTTTTTCTCTGTCGCACGTCTCTGGTACCTCTGCTCTAGTCTGGTTTTGACCCTCGCCTTGTATTTGACCATGAGTTCTGTTTTCCCCTTTAAACATTATGCTTAGTGACAGTTACTGACTTGGCTCGTTTGTACCCCTCTCTATCACCACCTGGAGGTGCGGTTTAGCCTGCACTGTGCTGCTGTGTGGCAGGTGCAACCTCTCTTCTCTCACCAACACCACCTGGAAGAATCTGCATTACACATTCATTAGATCTGCAACATAAGGGGCTGAGGGCTGAAGTACGGTACACGGGTGCCTGGGGATGTGCTTCAGAAAATGGAGGTCGTCAGCGTAACCCATGCTAGAAGGGAGCAAAAAGGGACTTGCTGCCTAACAGTCTATTAGCATACAATCCCGTTAGGGTCTGAGCAGCGTGTTTCACTACCACCAGAGTGACTGGGTAATGATCGTGGCAGATAAAGATCTGACCATGACACACCAAAGAACTGAGTGTCACATCTATTGTAAAATATTTAGCACTTTGTATAATAAGGTCTAATTGTTATAACTGTAAATGTTGCTATTACCCAAGAGGTAACTTAGCATTTAATTTGCAAAACATTTTATTGGCCCTTGATAATCCTCTAGTTTTGTTTAATTTTTTATTCTAATCATTTAAATTACTGTGTTAGAATAATAAACAAAAACTTTGACTAAGTTATCGCTGCGTTCTCATCTTCTGCACAGTTGCATCCCAAGCACCTGTTTACACACATCAGTCAGCAAGAGATTATTGTTGTGGTTGCTGGACTTCATGCTGCTGGACAATAGGCAAGCAGCTTGGTGAGAAGGCAACAAATGTTGGCACAATTATTAGAAAATGGAAGAAGCACAAGTTGACTGTCAATCTTCCTTGGTCTGGGGCTCCATGCAAGATCTCGCCTCGTAGGGTAAGGATGATTCTGAGAAAGGTCAGGGATCAGCACAGAACTACACGGGAGAACCTGGTCAATGACCTGAAGAGAGCTGGAACAACAGTCTCAAACATTACCATTAGTAACACGCTACGCCGTCATGGATTAAAATTCTGCAGGTCGCGCAAGGTCCCCCTCATTATGCCAGCACATGACCAGCCCGTTTGAAGTTCACCAATGACTAGTGTTGAGCGATACCGTCCGATACTTGAAAGTATCGGTATCGGAAAGTATCGGCCGATACCGGCAAAGTATCGGATCCAATCCGATACCGATACCCGATACCAATACAAGTCAATGGGACTCAAGTATCGGACGGTATTCCTGATGGTTCCCAGGGTCTGAAGGAGAGGAAACTCTCCTTCAGGCCCTGGGAACCATATTAATGTGTAAAAGAAAGAATTAAAATAAAAAATATTGCTATACTCACCTCTCCGAGGGAACCGGCAGCGTTGTTTGCTTAAAATTCGCGCTTTTCTTTCCTTATGTGAAGTCCCGGCTTTGTGATTGGTTGCGTCGCAGTCACATGGGCGACGCAACCAATCACAGCAAGCCGTGACGTAATTTCAGGTCCTTAAGGATTTTAAAATTACGTCCCGGCTTTGTGATTGGTTGCGTCGCAGTCACATGGGTGACGCAACCAATCACAGCAAGCCGTGACGTAGTTTCAGGCCCTTAAGGATTTTAAAATTACGTCCCGGCTTTGTGATTGGTTGCGTCGCAGTCACATGGGCGACGCAACCAATCACAAGCCGTGACGTCACGGGAGGCTGGACACGCGCGCATTTTAAAATGCGCGCTTGTCCAGCCTCCCGTGACGTCCCGGCTTGTGATTGGTTGCATCGCGGTCAACCAATCACAAGCCGGGAGGCTGGACAAGCGCGCATTTTAAAATGCGCGCGTGTCCAGCCTCCCGGCTTGTGATTGGTTGACCGCGATGCAACCAATCACAGCAAGCCGTGACGTCACGGGAGGCTGGACAAGCGCGCATTTTAAAATGCGCGCGTGTCCAGCCTCCCGTGACGTCACGGCTTGTGATTGGTTGCGTCGCCCATGTGACTGCGACGCAACCAATCACAAAGCCGGGACGTAATTTTAAAATCCTTAAGGACCTGAAATTACGTCACGGCTTGCTGTGATTGGTTGCGTCGCCCATGTGACTGCGACGCAACCAATCACAAAGCCGGGACGTAATTTTAAAATCCTTAAGGACCTGAAATTACGTCACGGCTTGCTGTGATTGGTTGCGTCGCCCATGTGACTGCGACGCAACCAATCACAAGCCGGGACTTCACGTAAAGGAAAGAAAAGCGCAAATTTTAAACAAAGAACGCTGCCGCTTCCCTCGGTAAGGTGCAGGCTGCGTCGGAGAGGTAAGTATAGCAATATTTTTTATTTTAATTCTCTCTTTTACACATTTTTACATTAATGTTGTTTCGATACCGATACCCGATACCACAAAAGTATCGGATCTCGGTATCGGAATTCCGATACCCGCAAGTATCGGCCGATACCCGATACTTGCGGTATCGGAATGCTCAACACTACCAATGACCATATGGATGATCCAGAGGAGGTCAGATGCAGACATATATAAATTCAGCACTGTCCAATAGCAATTGTATATTTGCTGACCAACCCTGAGCAATAGAAGCATTTGCTGGAGGAGGTGGTTTCCTCCCGGGTAAGGTTTAATGGCTAGGTGATACAAGTGGGGTCTGCTTTGTCTATGAACCAATTCTTTTGGGTGACTAGGCATGTGACACTTTATTGCACAGTATCACTTCTTACTTATTTCATATTCCTCTGACACTGAATTATTTCTTCATTATCATATGCATATTCACATTGCACCTTTTTCATTATTGAGTACTGTTTGATATCAGTTTAGGGCTAATGTCTAGTTACATGTATTACATATATTTATTATATCTACATGGTACTATTGGTTATCACGTTGGCCAAATGTGTTGTATCCTGACTAGGGTTGAGCGAAACAGATCGGCACTTTTCAAAAGTCGCCGACTTTTAGCAAAGTCGGGTTTCGTGAAACCACTCTGGGATCGGGTCGGCGGTACACGATCTGTAATCCAAAGTCAGGTTTCGTTTTTATATATATATATATATATATATATATATATATATATATATATATATATATATATATATATATATATATATGTCATAGAGACACATATATATATATATTTATATTTACTTCAGCACGATAATGTTGAAAAGCCGGTAATTCAATTGCCGGCTTTTCATTTCTCCTGCCTAAACCCGACATGATATGAGACATGGTTTACATACAGTAAACCATGTCATATCTCCCTTTTTTTTGCATATTCCACATTACTAATGTTAGTAGTGTGTATGTGCAAAATTTCGGCACTGTAGCTATTAAATTTAAGGGTTAAATCGCGGAAAAAATTGGCGTGGGCTCCCGCGCAATTTTCTCCGCCAGAGTGGTAAAACCAGTGACTGAGGGCAGATATTAATAGCCAGGAGAGGGTCCATGGTTATTGGCCCCCCCTGGCTACAAACATCTGCCCCCAGCCACCCCAGAAAAGTCACATCTGGAAGATGCGCCTATTCTGGCACTTGGCCACTCTCTTCCCACTCCCGAGTAGCGGTGGGATATGGGGTAATGAAGGGTTAATGCCACCTTGCTATTGTAAGGTGACATTAAGCCAGGTTAATAATGGAGAGGCGTCAATTCTGACACCTATCCATTATTAATCCAATTGTATGAAAGGGTTAAAAAACACACACACATGATTAAAAAGTATTTTAATGAAATAAACACACAGGTTGTTTTAATATTTTATTGCTCTCTCAATCCACCTGAAGACCCTCGCTTGGAAAAATAATAAACCAACAATATACATACCCTCTGATGAACTGTCACATCCCACGAGGTAAATCCATCTGAAGGGGTTAAAATAGTTTACAGGCAGGAGCTCTGCTATAATGCAGCTGTGCTCGTGCCTGTAAACCCCGGCGAATGAAGGAAATGTAGGTCAATGACCTATAGTTACCTTCAGTCGCGGTGATGTGCCCCCTGGTGGATGTCCTCATGAACTGCAGCCTGGGAACTTTTTCCCACACTCCAGGTCATATGAGGACATCCACCAGGGGGTGCATACTTTTTAATCATGTGTGTGTTTTAACCCTTTCATACAATTGGATTAATAATGGATAGTTGTCAGAATTGACGCCTCTCCATTATTAAGCTGGCTTAATGTCACCTTACAATAGCAAGGTGGCATTAACCCTTCATTACCCCATATCCCACCGCTACACGGGAGTGGGAAGAGAGTGGCCAAGTGCCAGAATAGGCGCATCTTCCAGATGTGCCTTTTCTGGGGTGGCTGGGGGCAGATGTTTTTAGCCACGGGGGGACCAATAACCATGGACCCTCTCCTGGCTATTAATATCTGCCCTCAGTCACTGGCTTTACCACTCTGGTGGAGAAAATTGCGCGGGAGCCCACGCCAATTTTTTCCGCGATTTAACCCTTAAATTTAATAGCTACAGCGCCGAAATTTTGCACATACACACTACTAACATTAGTAGTGTGGAATATGCAAAAAAAAGGGGGATATGACATGGTTTACTGTATGTAAACCATGTCTCATATCATGTCGGGTTTAGGCAGGAGAAATGAAAAGCCGGCAATTGAATTACCGGCTTTTCAACATTATCGCGCTGAAGCAAATATTAAAAAAGTATGCTTCCCCATTGAATTGCATTGGGTTTCGTGTTTTGGCCGATCCGCGACCCCGACTTTTCAATAAGATCGGCCGATTTCACTCGACCCGACTTTTGAGAAAGTCGGGTTTCGTGAAACCCGACTCGATTTCAAAAAATGAAAAGTCGCTCAACCCTAATCCTGACGTCAGGCTTTTGTGTTTAGGAAGTGCAACTGATCGACTTATCAAATTCAGGAGCACTCTCCTCTTGCCTGCCTCACAGGATAAACCCACTCTTGGAAAGGAATAAAAGCACTTTCATTAAGCTTAGTCGCACCCGACACTGTCACACATGACACTGCTGCCCGACACTTCAATATTTGCCCTTCTAGGGTCCTCTGATTGTCACCATGAATAACGCAAAATTCAAAGGCAGAGCTATCCCCTCTACCCCAATAAAGGCACCCTATAGCCAGAAACAAGACAAACCCACAAGTCGCAGAGACCAAGAAAAAGTCAGACCTAACTCCCTCTCCTCTCCTAGACGCAGATCTAGGTCTCCCAGAAGGGACTCACCTCATTTACTAGATTACGAGTCCAACACCAAATCTCTTGGTAACAAATCCTCTCCTCCAAAAATGGACTCCTCAACCAGCCTGAAGAGACCAAACCGAGGAGCTATGAGCGAGAGATATGCCGTTTCTGGAAATTACTCAGATGCAGAGGAGGAGGCTGACTCTAGCGACACATCCCCTAACCAATCTCCGCAAAAAAGCAAAACTAAATATGATGACCCTGAGGCTAATAGGGGTTCAAAGGCAGCTAACACATACTCATTCTCACACGCTGTAAACCCAAGCCAATTAGACCAAGAGGACCTAATAAATAAAATAAAAAACATAATGGACGATAAGATAAACTCCCTGGTATCTACAATGAAAAGCGAAATTGCCCAAAATTTTCAGAAATACTGTGACAAAATTGACAACGATTGACAGGCAAATGTCTAAGCACGAGGAGAGACTGAATAGACTCGAACATAGGTTGTCTATCTCCTTTGACGAATTGGATAAGATCAACTTTGAAATGAAACATCTACGGTCTAAATTGGCAGACCTCGAAGATAGAGGCAGGCGTAACAACCTAAAAATTAGAGGCATATCAGAGGACATCCCCCAAGACCAATTGTCTTCCCACCTCAAAAGTATCTTCAAAGCAGCTCTGCCAGACCTTTCAGACCTAGACCTCACAATTGACAGGGCCCACCGGTTGCCCAAGCCCCCTAAATTCTCTACGGACCTACCCAGAGACACCTGTTGTGAACTCTATTTTTGGGCTCAATCTAGTGGTCACAAGCGGTATTGTGTAGTGTTGTCTTTCTGCAGGTTGCAGCATCAGCTGGTTCGTTATCCTTGGTTGGTTTCCTATTTAGCCCACCTGGATACTCAGTTCCTTGCCTGCTATCAATGTATTCAGTGCTCTTCAGATTCCTTGTGTCTACCTTGCTCCCAGTCTCTCCAAGACAAGCTAAGTTTTTGTTTGATCATTTTTTGATTATCAGCGTTCATTATGTTTTTAGTCCAGCTCGCTAAAATGTGATTTCCTTGCTTGCTGGTTGCTCTAGGGGACTGAGTTTCTCCCCCCACACCGTTAGTTGGTGTGGGGGTTCTTGAAATCTCAGAGTGGATATTTTGTAAGGGTTTTTTACTGACCGCATAGATTCCCTTTCCTATTTTCTGCTATCTAGTATTAGTGGGCCTCATTTGCTGAATCTGCTTTCACCCCTGTGTATGTGCCTTCCTCTTACCTCACCGTTATTATTTGTTGGGGGCTTCTATATCTTTGGGGATTATTTCTCTGGAGGCAAGAGAGGTCTTTCTTTCTCTCTAGGGGTAGTTAGTTCCTCAGGCTGGCTCGAGACGTCTAGGATTTTTAGGCACGTTCACCGGCTACTTCTAGTGTGTTTGGATAGGTTCAGATTTGCGGTCAGTCCAGTTTGCCACCTCCCTAGAGCTTGTCCTATGTTTGTTACTTAGCTGGAGTAATTTGTGATCCTCAACCACTAAGGATCATAACAGTATAGCAGGCCAAAAAGTGTTTAATGCATCGCACAAGTGGGATAAAAAGAAGACCTGAGTACATTTTTTTTTTTTTTGCTGCAGTGTCCCACACATAAAAAGGGAAATTAATATTGCCTCTAAGTGCATCTGCGTCAGTTCTGTTTGGCATATATCTGCCAGCCGCTTTCTGCCACTTATACCGTGTAGTGTAATAACGTGGGCCTGAATTTTGCAGCAGTGTCCCACACATAAAAAGGGAGATTAATATTACCACTAAGTGCATCTGCGTCAGTTCTATTTGGCGTATATCTGCCAGCTACTTTCTGCCACTTATACCGTGTAGTGTAATACAGTGGGCCTGAATTTTGCAACAGTATAGCAGGCCAAAAAGTGTTTAATGCATCGCAGAAGTGGGATAAAAAGAAGACCTGAGTACATTTTTTTTTTTTTCCTCCCGCTGTTCCTTTGCTGCAGTCTGTTTAGCTTCTTTCATCCCCTTGAACTCTGGGTGATTATGAGCTCAGCTGCAGACATGAATGTTCAGACTCTGACTTCTAGTGTGGATCATCTTACTGCACGGGTGCAAAGTATTCAGGATTTTGTTATTCATAGCCCTATGTCAGAACCAAAGATACCCATTCCTGAGTTGTTTTCTGGAGATAGATCTAGGTTTCTAAATTTTAAGAATAATTGTAAGTTATTTCTATCTCTGAGACCTCGTTCCTCTGGTGATTCCGCTCAGCAAGTTAAAATTGTTATCTCCTTATTGCGTGGCGACCCTCAAGATAGGGCTTTCTCTCTGGCGCCAGGAGATCCTGCATTGCTTAATGTAGATGCATTTTTTCCCTTCCCCATGACAGCACCGGTACATGAGAGATGGTCCCGCCCCCAAGAACAGGAAACCTGCATAGGAGATAAAAGATGGGGGCGGCACCTCTCTCCTCAGTTTGGTTTCCTGTTCTTGCGGGGAACCTGCGGTGCTGCATGGGGAGAGGTCTCCCGTGCTTGGCCGGTCTCTGACCGAGGTCCGCGGTGGGAGCAGCGGTGGCGGCGTGTGCGCGTCGCCTCCATACCTGGAGCTGCAGGTGCGTCCTTCCCACTGCGGACTCCCCGGCGTCCGCTCCTGGCCGGAGGCTGGGCCGAGGGAAAAGAGTGAGCGTTCCCATCACGACGCTGGCACCGACTGAATGGGGGAACTTCCGGGATTAAACCGGAAGTGTCGCTACACGCTGAAGAAGCGGTGTGCTGACACTCCCCGGGGGGGAGGAAGTTCAGAGGCGCACACACCGCTTCCTGCCCGCCATATTTAAAACTGCAAGGCGGCAACCAGACGCTGGGAACAGTCTCCTGCAGGATGGCAGATCTAAAGGAATCGACGATCCCAGCTGAAATCCCACAGCCTGTCGTGGTACTGAGGGTCCGGTGGGTGAGTGCCTTTGTAAGGCAAAAAACATGTCAGTGACACTGTGTTTTTTGTATATATGCAGGGAAAAAAAGTCACCTCTAAACAAAAGCATAAAGTATGTGCACTCTGTGATAGAAACCTCCCCAAAACGTATGAAAAGCGTATGTGCCGCTCATGCATAGAAAAAACGGTGTCTGAAGAGTCTTCATCTTTGCTTCAGAATATAAAAGATATAGTTAGAAGCGAAGTACAAAGCACTGTAAAGGAGCAGTTAAAACAACATGGACTGCAGAGCTCCGTAAACCCATTCCCTACGTCTGCCCAGACATCTGACGTAGAATCCGAGGGTGAACTGGGTGAGCTTCCGCCCGATGAGGGTTCGGACCTGGACTCTTCAGACGAAGAGGGTGGCCGGCCTTATGTGTTATCAGAAGATGTGGGGAAGTTGCTAAAACTGGTCAGGTCCACCCTGGGGGTTGAGACGCCAAAAGAGAAGCAAACAGTTCAGGACTCTATGTTTAGTAATTTGGAGGATAAGAAACGAAAAGTTTTCCCGTTTCATGATAACATTCTAAATCTCATTAAAAAAGAATGGAAAAAACCGAATAAAAAGATTTCAGTTCCCCAGGCTTTAAAACGTAAATATCCCTTTAGTGAGGAAATTTGCGAGAAATGGGAAAAGGCGCCTAAGTTGGACGCGGCTATCGCAAGTACCTCCAGGGGCATAGCACTTCCCTTCGAGGACATGGGGGCCCTAAAAGACCCCCTAGATAAAAAGGCGGATGCCTTTCTAAAATCAACCTGGGAGGCCTCAACTTGGGCGTTTAAACCTGGAGTAGCGGCTACTTGTACTGCCCGTGCCATGGTTAAATGGCTGGAGGAACTTAGTGACCAAATAAAAAACAAATGCCCAAGAGACAGACTTCTAGAAGTCATCCCTCCACTTCAAAATGCAGCGGGATTCCTGGCGGACGCTGCCATTGATTCTGTGCGGTTTGCTGCCAGAGCTAGTGCCCTTTCAAATTCGGGAAGAAGAGCGTTATGGTTAAAGAACTGGAATGCTGATTTCCAATCCAAAGTGAAGCTCTGTGCAGTCCCCTGTGAGGGCCAATATTTATTCGGCAGCGCTTTAGACGAGATTTTAGAAAAAGCAGCGGACAAGAAAAAACACTTCCCTCCACCTCCCTTCTTTAGACGACGTTGGTATGACAACCGTCGGTCCTTTCGAGGATCAGGTAGGGGCCGAGGCCGCCCAACGGATAGAACCACACGGGGGAAACCCTGGGGTGAGAAAAGAGAAAGAGGTTTTCTTTTCAACAAACCCCCAAAACCAGATCCTAAACAATGACGCCATATTCCAGGTGGGAGGAAGGTTACGGTTTTTTGTCCATCAGTGGGTAACCTTACAGCCGTCCCAATGGATAATCAACTTGTTATCAGACGGTCTACGGTTAAATTTCATCTCCCTTCCTCCCCACCGAATAAAAGTTACTCGTGTGGCCAAAAAGAACCAGTTGGTTCTCGAAAAAGAAGTTCGTCTTCTTCTAGACAAAAAAGTCCTGGTAAGAGTACCTTCACAGGAAATAGGAAGGGGATTTTACAGCACTCTTTTCCTCACTCCAAAACCGGATGGATCTTTAAGAACTATTTTCAATCTAAAAGAATTAAACAAATTCATCCGAGTAGAAAAATTCAAAATGGAGACGCTGAGAACGGCGGTAAAACTGCTCTATCCAGGATGTTATATGGCAGTGATAGACCTTACCGATGCCTATTATCATGTGCCAATCAGCAGAGAGCATCAACAATTCCTGAGGTTGGTTGTGCAGCTGGGGCAGGTCTACACCCATCTACAATACCAATGTCTCCCCTTTGGGGTATCGGTAGCTCCTCGTATTTTTACAAAAATAATTTCGGAAGTAGCATCCTTCGTAAGGAGAGAAAACATTCTGCTAGTGCCATATTTAGACGATTTCCTCTTGATAGCAGACAATCAAGAAGAGTGTATAAAAGCAGTTACGACAGTACGAGAGCTACTAACCAAACTAGGTTGGATAATAAACTTAAAAAAATCAAGATTGATTCCAGCCCAGATACAGGAGTTCCTGGGGATCCAATTAAACTCAATCAAACAGATCTGTATCCTTCCAGACAGGAAAATCGAGGTCATAAAACAAAGAATAACACAAATACAGGTGGCCCAATACGTCTCGGTGAGGGAAGCCATGTCCCTCCTAGGCATGCTTACTGCAACAATTCCGGCGGTCCAATGGGCACAACTTCATTCAAGGGACCTACAGTGGGAGATCCTGTCAGAACAAACAAGAATACCCTACAATCTAAACCGGAAAATCGTATTGTCACAACATGTCCGGGACTCTCTAAACTGGTGGCTAGATTCCGGGAATCTAAAAAAAGGGGTCCCATGGTCAATCCAGAATCCGGTGATACTGACCACAGATGCGAGCCCATTAGGTTGGGGAGCACACCTATCAGATCGGATCCTACAGGGTCTATGGAATCCACAGATGCAATCAGCCTCCTCAAACCTGAGGGAATTGACAGCAGTAAGGCAGGCAATTCTTCAATCAGAAGAAGATCTCAAAGGGAAACATTTAGTAGTATTGTCCGACAACAGCACAACGGTGTCGTATATAAATCGACAGGGAGGAACCAGATCAAGTTCCCTAATGGAAGAAGCAGGAAGACTATTTCTTTGGGCCGAAAACCACCTTTTATCCCTCACAAGTACACACTTAAAGGGGTCGGAAAACTTTGTCGCAGATTTTCTGAGTCGTCACGTCCTGCACCAGGGCGAGTGGTCGCTAAATCAAAGAATATTTGGAGAAATCTGTGCAGTCTGGGGGCTTCCTCAAGTGGATCTTTTTTCCACAAGGCAGAATCGAAAAGTAAAAAGGTTCTACTCTCTAAACCCGAAAGAGAACCCGGAAGGAGTAGATGCGTTACTACACCAATGGAAATTCCAACTAGCCTATGCGTTTCCCCCGATCCCATTGATCCCTACAGTCCTGAAGAAGATCCGAGAAGAGAAATCACGCATAATCTTAATCGCACCCTTCTGGCCAAAGAGAGCTTGGTTCACTTGGCTCAGACGTATGTCCATCTCGGACCCGTGGATACTTCCAGAGGTCCCAGACCTTCTACACCAGGGTCCGGTGACACACCCTCAGGTTCACAGCCTACACCTCACTGCTTGGAACTTGAGAGGGGACTTCTGCTAGCAAAGGGGTTCTCGGATCCATTAATTACTACTCTACTGTCCAGTAGGAAAAAAGTCACAACTGATAAATACCAAAAGGTATGGGGAAAATTTTTAGAATTCTCAGGCCGAGGGATAACTGATACCGTTCAGAAGGTCCCTATATCTGAAATCCTAGAGTTTCTCCAAAAGGGTCTGGAGAGAGGATTATCTACCAGCACTCTGAAAGTGCAAGTCTCGGCGCTTAGCGCCTTGTTTGACCAAAAATTGGCTGATCACCCCTGGGTGTGTAGGTTCATTCGGGCCTCCTTTACAGCCAGACCATTCAAACCTCGTCCAAAGGTCGCTCCCTGGGATTTAAATTTAGTTTTAAACGCCTTGACCTCCTCTCCCTTCGAGCCTCTTTCCTCCATATCGGAAAAAGCGCTAACTCTAAAAACAGTTCTCCTGATTGCCCTTACCTCAGCCAGACGCATTAGTGAGTTTCAGGCTATATCTATTGACCCTCCGTATACTGAAATTCTGGAGGATAGGGTAATTATAAAATCTGATCCGGCCTTCTTACCTAAGGTCAACTCGAAATTTCACAGGGACCAGGAGATAATCTTGCCTTCATTCTGTGCCAACCCAAAATCCCAGGGAGAAGAAACCTTCCATTGCTTGGACGTCAGACGTTGCCTTCTTCAATATATAGAAGTGACAAAACCATGGCGACAGTCTACAGCCCTTTTTGTCTCCTTTCAGGGGGCAAACAGGGGAAAAAAGGCCACAAAATCGACTATTGCACGTTGGCTCCGTATGGCCATATCACTTTCCTATTCCTCTTCGGGACAGGTCCCTCCACCTGGTGTTACGGCCCACTCTACGAGGGCTATTTCCACATCTTGGGCAGAGAGGGCAAATGCATCGATAGAGCAAATCTGTAATGCAGCGGTATGGTCTTCACCCTCTACTTTCTTCC
Organism: Ranitomeya variabilis; assembly: GCF_051348905.1. NCBI lineage: Eukaryota > Metazoa > Chordata > Amphibia > Anura > Dendrobatidae > Ranitomeya > Ranitomeya variabilis. The sequence continues at coordinate 327,126,823 of NC_135235.1, read as the reverse complement.
GCCATTATAGATTGAATCTGGGGTTATCAGATCTTGCCTTTGGTAGGAAAGTACTATCTGCTGTTGTCCCACCCTAGAGGTTCTTTCTATTTCTTCCTCTCATGTACCGGTGCTGTCATGGGGAAGGGAAAAAATGATAATTACTTACGGGTAATTTGATTTTCCAGATCCATGACAGCACCGCTCTAGTTCCCGCCCTATCTTGGTGATGGTGTGTGATTCACAAAAAAAAAAAAAAAAAAAAAAAAAAAATCTCTTAAAAAAAAAAAAAAAAAAAAATCTCAAAAAAAAAAAAAATAATAATAATAAATATATACACAGATGAAAGATGGGGTAATAACCACTTAACATAACAATAGATAAATAGTCTTAGAGTTAAATATAATTTTTTATATGCCTAAAACTAACTTAGCGGTTACCTTACATTCTCTGTAAACAAACTGAGGAGAGAGGTGCCGCCCCCATCTTTTATCTCCTATGCAGGTTTCCTGTTCTTGGGGGTGGGACCATCTCTCATGTACCGGTGCTGTCATGGATCTGGAAAATCAAATTACCCGTAAGTAATTATCATTTTTTCTGGCTCTTGGACTGCTTTATGAGGAGCCTAATCTTGAGAATCAGGCAGAAAAAGCATTGCTGGCTATCTCTCAAGGTCAGGATGAAGCAGAGGTGTATTGTCAAAAATTTCGGAAATGGTCGGTGCTTACTCAATGGAATGAGTGTGCCCTGGCTGCAAATTTCAGAGAAGGTCTTTCTGAGGCCGTTAAGAATGTTATGGTGGGGTTTCCCACCCCTACAAGTCTGAGTGATTCTATGGCTTTAGCCATTCAGGTTGATCGGCATTTGCGGGAGCGCAAATCTGCTCATCCTTTGGCGGTATTTTCTGGACAGAGACCTGAGCCTATGCAATGTGACCGAACTCTGACCAGAATTGAGCGACAAAGTCATAGACGTCAAAATGGGTTGTGCTTTTACTGTGGTGATTCTACTCATGTTATCTCAGCATGCTCTAAACGCTTAAAAAAAATCGCTAAACCTGTCACCATTGGTACTATACAGCCTAAATTTATTTTGTCTGTTACTTTGATTTGTTCTTAGTCGTCCTACCCAGTTATGGCTTTTGTGGATTCGGGTTCTGCCTTGAATCTGATGGATTTGTCATTTGCCAGGCGCTGTGGTTTTGTCCTGGAGCCTTTGGAATTTCCTATTCCTCTGAGGGGAATTGATGCTACGCCATTGGCTGAGAATAAGCCTCAGTATTGGACGCAAATGACCATGTGCATGACTCCCGTACATCAGGAGGTGATTCGCTTTCTTGTTCTGCATAATTTGCATGATGTTGTCGTTTTGGGTCTGCCATGGCTGCAAGTTCATAATCCAGTTTTAGATTGGAAAGCTATGTCTGTGTCGAGTTGGGGTTGTCAGGGAATTCATGGCGATACTCCGTTGGTGTCTATTGCTTCTTCCACTCCTTCTGAGGTCCCTGAGTTTTTGTCTGACTTCCAGGATGTATTTGATGAGCCCAGGTCCAGTGCCCTGCCCCCTCATAGGGATTGTGAATGTGCTATAAATTTAATTCCTGGTAGTAAATTCCCTAAGGGACGACTTTTTAATTTGTCTATACCAGAGCATGCCGCGATGCGGAGTTATATAAAGGAGTCTTTGGAGAAGGGACATATTCACCCATCCTCTTCCCCTCTTGGTGCAGGATTTTTTTTTGTGGCCTAGAAGGACGGTTCTTTGAGACCTTGTATAGATTATCGTCTTCTGAATAAAATTACTGTCAAATTTCAGTATCCTTTGCCACTATTGTCTGATTTGTTTGCTCGGATTAAGGGTGCCAGTTGGTTCACCAAGATGGTCCATTTGGTGCCCTTGCCTAAGTTGCCTTCTTCCTCCGATTTGGTTCCTCTATTTTTTCAGAATGTGGTTCGCTTGCACGGCATTCCTGAAAATATTGTGTCTGATAGAGGATCCCAGTTTGTGTCCAGGTTTTGGCGGACTTTTTGTGCTAAGATGGGCATTAATTTGTCTTTTTCGTCGGCCTTCCATCCTCAGACTAATGGCCAAACCGAGCGAACTAATCAGACGTTGGAAACTTATTTGAGATGTTTTGTTTCTGCTGATCAGGATGATTGGGTGACTTTTTTGCCTTTGGCCGAGTTTGCCCTTAATAATCGGGCTAGTTCTGCTACTTTGGTTTCGCCTTTTTTCTGCAATTCTGGTTTCCATCCTCGTTTTTCCTCGGGTCAGGTTGAGCCTTCTGACTGTCCTGGGGTGGATTCTGTGGTGGATAGGTTACAGCAGATTTGGAACCATGTGGTGGACAATTTGAGGTTGTCACAGGAGAAGGCTCAGCGCTTTGCCAACCGCCGCCGCGGTGTGGGTCCCCGACTTCGTGTTGGGGATTTGGTGTGGCTGTCTTCTCGGTATGTTCCTATGAAGGTCTCCCCTCCTAAATTCAAGCCTCGCTTCATCGGTCCTTATAAGATCTTGGAAATCCTTAACCCGGTGTCTTTTCATTTGGATCTCCCAGCATCGTTTGCCATTCATAATGTGTTCCATAGGTCTTTGTTGCGGAGGTATGTGGTACCTGTGGTTCCTTCTGTTGAGCCTCCTGCTCCGGTGCTGGTCAAGGGCGAATTGGAGTACGTGGTGGAGAAGATTTTGGATTCTCGTATCTCTAGACGGAGGCTGCAGTATTTGGTTAAGTGGAAGGGCTATGGTCAGGAGGATAATTCCTGGGTTGTCGCCTCTGATGTTCATGCGGCCGATTTGGTTCGTGCCTTCCACGCGGCTCATCCTGATCGCCCTGGGGGTCTTGATGAGGGTTCGGTGACCCCTCCTCAAGGGGAGGTACTGTTGTGAACTCTATTTTTGGGCTCCCTCTAGTGGTCACAAGCGGTACTGTGTAGTGTTGTCTTTCTGCAGGTTGCAGCATCAGCTGGTTCGTTATCCTTGGTTGGTTTCCTATTTAGCCCACCTGGATACTCAGTTCCTTGCCTGCTATCAATGTATTCAGTGCTCTTCAGATTCCTTGTGTCTACCTTGTTCCCAGTCTCTCCAAGACAAGCTAAGTTTTTGTTTGATCATTTTTTGATTATCAGCGTTCATTATGTTTTTAGTCCAGCTCGCTAAAATGTGATTTCCTTGCTTGCTGGTTGCTCTAGGGGACTGAGTTTCTCCCCCCACACCGTTAGTTGGTGTGGGGGTTCTTGAAATCTCAGAGTGGATATTTTGTAAGGGTTTTTTACTGACCGCATAGATTCCCTTTTCTATTTTCTGCTATCTAGTATTAGTGGGCCTCATTTGCTGAATCTGCTTTCACCCCTGTGTATGTGCCTTCCTCTTACCTCACCGTTATTATTTGTTGGGGGCTTCTATATCTTTGGGGATTATTTCTCTGGAGGCAAGAGAGGTCTTTCTTTCTCTCTAGGGGTAGTTAGTTCCTCAGGCTGGCTCAAGACGTCTAGGATTTTTAGGCACGTTCACCGGCTACTTCTAGTGTGTTTGGATAGGTTCAGATTTGCGGTCAGTCCAGTTTGCCACCTCCCTAGAGCTTGTCCTATGTTTGTTACTTAGCTGGAGTAATTTGTGATCCTCAACCACTAAGGATCATAACAGACACCATTCTTAAATTCCACTTCTTTAAAACCAAAGAGTCTATTCTCAACTATCTTAAGGAAAAAAGAACCTTCCCAGATCCCTATGGAGACCTAAAAGTCTTCCCAGACTTCTCAAAGGAAACCCTAGAAGGCCGCAGAGAATTTAGACCCGTGACATCAGCCCTCAGGGACAAAGGAATAAACTATAAATGGGGCTTCCCATTAAAATTATTAATTTCACATCGGGGAAGTATCATACCGATCCACTCTGTCGAGGATGGCCTAAACTTCGTCAAATCACTTGCCCGCTGAACTACTACCATCCTACCACTCAGCTGGCTTATTTCCTCTGTTATCTAATCAAGGGGACCTCCCTCTTAAAAACTTTAGATGGGACATCTCCCCTATTCCCGTCCACTGTCAATAACCCCTTCTTTTCTCCATCCAGGTAGCTCTGTTGACCTACTTGTGCAGTTACTGTTCTACTCCATTGTGTTATTTTATCTTTAAGGTTTCACCCAAGATCTTCTGGCTCAAGAATCCCTCAAGAAGAAAGATCTCTGTAGTATACAGGTTATAACCTTCTTGACTCAACACTAACCTTTCCCTTTCAGGTCACAAGTACCCCTAGATCCTAGTGTCACCCTTTTCGTCTTCATCATCTGGGATATAATGTCATTCAAAATTCTAACATATAACATTAGAGGGCTAAATAGCCCCCAAAAGAGGCACACTCTGTGGAGGGAACTTCTTAAATTCCAGGCAGACATTGCCTGCATTCAGGAGTCGAGGTTCTTGGCGGGGAATCACCCCTACTTTAACCACCGCAGCTTCCCTCATATCTTCGAAGCCTGCAACTCAAGTAAAAAGGCAGGGGTGATCACTCTGATCAGGAACACCGTCCCCTTTGAGGCTCTTGAGGAGCATGCTGATACTAGAGGCAGGTATCATATCTTAATTTGTATTATTAACGGTCAGACATGCACTCTAGCGAATTTATATGCACCAAATAAAAATCAGATTAGATTCCTTTCTAATACGCTGAAAAAGATAAACGAAGTCAAGAGAGGCAGTTTGATTATCCTGGGAGATTTCAATATCACCCAAGACAGAATCCTAGATTCCTCATCGGGCTCTAGACCTAATTCAGATAACTTAAATTGGTGGATGGACAGAAATGAACTTTTTGATATCTTGAGATGCCTGAACACCTCCTCCAAAGAGTTCTCCCATTTCTCCTCAGTCCACCACTCGGCATCCAGGATTGACTTGATTCTATCTGACATTTTTTACCTGGACAAATTTAAAAAAGTATCCATCGGTGACAGAACGCTCAGACCACTCCCCCGTTAGTGGTGAAATACTTATAGGCCCTTCCTTAAAAAACGTTAAACTATGGAAATGCAACTCTCATATTCTCCATGACTCCATCCATACTGCCACAATCCAGAACAATTTAACAAACTACTTCAACGAAAATTCCCCAGAAAATACCAACCCTCCTAATAATTGGTGCGCTCACAAAGTCGTCATCAGAGGCACTATAATGAATATCTCCGCCAAAATAAAAAAGGAAAAAAGGGGAAAACTCTGAACCTACAAAAATCTATCCGCACACTCAAAAACACCTTAATACGCCTCCCCTCTCCCTCACCTAAGATGCAATCCGACCTCCTCTCCCTAAGACAGGAACTCAGGTCCCTAATATTTTCTCCCTATGAAGCCGCCCTCAACTACATGGCCAACAGAATTAAAAAACTAAGGACACAAAACAAAATAAACAGAATCTCCTCCCTAACAGATGGCACCCCACTAACTCACCCCCAGGAAATAGCAAATTAATTTTCTAAATACTATTCCAAACTTTATAACTTAAATTCAGATCTTACCTCCTCTCCCCCAAAAGAATCTGACATCAGATCTTACCTCGCCAACATTAATCTGAGGTCCTTAACGAAAGAAGAGTCTGATTTTCTGATTTCCTTTCCGCCCCCTTTTCCATCCCCGAGGTAGAGGTAGAGGTTACCATAAACCACCTTAAACCTCACAAATCTCCTGGGCCAGATGGCTTCAATAATGCTTACTACAAAGCCTTCAGCAAAATCCTTGCCCCCCATCTAACAGAGCTTTTTAACCATGCCGCCAAAATAGGATCCTTCCCAAAAGAAATGCTGGAGGCGTCTATCATCCTAATCTCCAAACAAACAGGTGACCCCACTTCCCCCAACAACTACAGACCGATCTCCCTGTTGAACACAGACATTAAGATCTTCTCAAAAATTCTAGCCAACAGGCTCAGTGATCTCCTACCTAACCTTGTAGCGAACGATCAAATGGGTTTCATCAAAAATAGACAACCTGCTGACGCCACGGGAAGAATTCTGAATTCCATCAAACTTACAAACCTTACTAGATCACCAACAGAACTTTTATCCCTAGACGCCGAAAAAGCCTTCGACTGCATCGACTGGCTATTCTTCAAACAGACCCTAATTAAATTTGGCTTCAACAATAACCTTGTCTCCACATTCATGACACTCTACAAATGTCCCACGGCAAGAGTTATTTGCAACAACCATATCTCGGACGCTTTCCCCATCAGCAACGGCACGAGACAGGGCTGTCCACTCTCTCCCCTACTCTTCAATTTGGCACTAGAACCCCTGGTGGAGCATATCAGACAAAACCCCATTATAACCGGAATACCCGCAAACAAGCGCCAGCATAAGATCAGTTTGTTCGCGGATGATATTATCTTGACTCTCACAAACCCGGTATCCTCCACACTAGAAACCCTCAACGAATTGGAGACTTTCTTGGCCCTTTCTAAATTCAAGATCAATAACTAAAAGTCCAACATCCTGCCCATACACGTTAGCCAAAAGGAAATCCAATGCCTAAACACATCTGTATCATTTAATTGGTGCAGAGAAGAAATCCCCTACTTAGGTGTTATCATCAACAAAGACCTAGAAAAAACAGCCACTTCAAATATGAAAAAATTAACTGACTCAATTTTAAAAGACTGCATTTCCTTCAAAAACAGGGACCTTTCCTGGTGGGGGAGAAATCTGGCAATCAAATTATTTACGCTCCCCAAAATTCTATACATCTTTAGATGTATCCCACTTCCCATCTCCACGTCCTACCTAACGGCGATCCAAGCTCATCTGAATAACTTTGTTTGGAACAATAAAAAATCTAGAACAGACACTAGATCCCTATATAAGAAGAAAAATCATGGTGGAATGAGCCTTCCTAACATTCATGCTCACTACCACTCACTTCTTCTTAAACAGAGCGCTCACTGGTTTTCTGACCAAAAAACCCCGGCTTGGTACGATTTGGAGTTGGAAATAAACAAGGGTAAGCCACTCAAATCTTTGATCTTTAAAGCCATAGCTAGCCCCCATCTAAGCACCCCTAAACACCCGATATTCCAAGCAATTTCCCTTGCCTGGTCCAGAGTATCCAGAGTAGAGGGCCGCAGCCAAAAAAGATCCACTCTCCATAAACTACCTCTCGCATTTATCTACTCACATCTTAATCTACCTCTGCCCCCCTTCTGGGCCGACCAAAAAATTCTAACCCTGGGGGACATATCGGATGGTCCTAATCTTTTGAATTTTAGTTCTCTAAAGTCCAAATTCAATGCTCCCTCGTCCTCCTTCCTTGAATACATCGTATTGTGGGAAAACGTTAAACTTTTTCTAGATCTCAAACTTAGATTTTCGGAGCCATCTTCAAAAATCTTAACCAACCCAAAATATTCTGGAGCCATAAGTTTATTTACGACTGCTTCAATAAAGACACGTCTTTTGTTAAAAATGCTTATATCCTAGCCTCCTAGCCTGGGAGAAATCCCTAAACTTATCCGCCTCCACAGACGACTGGGAAGAGGCATTTTCAACCACATACTCCTCTACAATCTCTATGTCCCTTCTAGAATCCCACTTTAAAACTTGATCCAGATGGTACTACACCCCAGCTAGACTTTCACACATGAACCTGTCCACCTCCCCACTCTGCTGGAGAAATTGCGGACACAGGGGTGAGTTGCTGCACATTTTCTGGAACTGCCCCATTGCCACTACCTTCTGGTCAAGCATCTCCTCGATAATAGCCAAACTTCCAGGCCCTACTGTCACCCTTTCTCCCCAACTAGCCCTCCTCTCATTGGACACCCACCTTTTAGACAGTTCTCTGGTAAAAATTATCTTACACCTATGCATGGTTGCCAAAAACTCTATAGCTTACCACTGGAAAGATACGACCCTCCCTAACGAAACCACTATAATCAAATTAATGTCGCAACACAGGGATCTCAAACTCAAATTCGCTTTATCCAATAATGAGTTTAGCAGGTTCTACAAGAAATGGTATAAGTGGGCCAGTGTTTTCCTCCTTGAACATCTGCTACTACCTCAACTCACTTTCATCACCATAAGGTAACACAAGATGGTGCCTGCCTCGCACTTAATTCCTCCCTGATAGTATATCTGCCTTGTCTGGGAGCTCTCAACTTATAGTGCCTCTGTACTACAATCGATGTTAGAAATATCAATCCGTTTAAGGGACATGACCCTTGCTTCACATGAGCCAAAGTATGCCTAGTCCGTCTAAGGGCTGCGACCCTTGCGTTATACAAGTTAAAATGTACCTAACCCATTTTCTTTTCCTGTTTACGTTACACATTATACTCTATATAACAAACAGTTATTAGATAGTTTGTTCCAAGGGCTGTGTCCCTTGCTTTATTAAGGCTATTGTTGCCACTCCACACTTTAATGTGTGATTTGCTTGTTCCACTTCCCTTATTTTTCCTGGCCCACCCTTACCTCCCCCCCCCTTCATTCCCCCCCCCCCCTACATTCCTCCCCTGTTCCTCATATTCGTTAAAAATAATAAAGCCTTGGAAAAAGGAAGTGCAACTGATCTTCTATATGAGTCTTTCTTCTTTTTTTAAATTGAATTCTGAAAATGCTTGTCATAAATATTATAAACTGTGTGTATGTCATTACAATGAGTGTCAACAAAGGTATTATGTGTCCTGTAACATTGTGATCTTGGAAATGGCACACATTTATTTCTATTAGCCAGAAGTATTGACATTCAAGATCATCTTAAATTGAAGTTGTCAAAAAAAACTTGTTCCTAAACTGTTGAAACTTGATTGTTGTGGCTGCATTTCCTTGCAGATTACAATGCAGCATAATTGACTTGTATTCATTGGAATGTGGCAGTGAGATACAGTGATCTTTTGTCCGGTCAACCAAAGTAGCAGACAAAGTCATCGGATAGACTATATCTTAAATGGTTATTTGAACAATATCAATACCTTTCATAAAAGACAGTAAATGCACACTTGTTCATATATTTACAGTTATGTGAAAAAGTGTTTGCCACCTTCCTGATTTCCTATTCTTTTGCATGTTTGGCACACTTAAATGTTTCAGATCACCAAACACATTTCAATATTAGACAAAGATAACACAAGTAAACACAAAATGCAGTTTTCAAATGAAAGTCTTTATTATTAAGGGAAAAAGAAATCCAAACCTACAGGTCCCTGTGTGAAAAAAAGATTGCCCCCTAAACCTATAAACTACTTGAGCAACCCTTAGTAGCAACAACTGCAATCAAGCATTTGCAATAACTGAAAATGAGTATTTCACAATGCTCTGGAGGAAGTTTGGCCCTCTCATCTTTGCAGAATTGTTGTAATTCAGCCACTTTAGAGGGTTTATGAGTATGAACTGCCTTTTTAGGATCATGACACAGCATCTTAACCCCTTCCCGACCCATGACGCCACGTAGGCGTCATGAAAACCCGTGCCAATCTGACCCATGACGCCTATGTGGCGTCATGGAATGATCGCGTCGCTGCAGAGCGGGTGAAAGGGTTAACTCCGATTTCACCCATTCTGCAGGGACAGGGGGAGTGGTACTTCAGCCCAGGGGGGTGGCTTCACCCCCCCGTGGCTACGATCGCTCTGATTGGCTGATGAAAGTGAAACTGCCAATCAGAGCGATTTGTAATATTTCACCTAAAAAACTGGTGAAATATTACAATCCAGCCATGGCCGATGCTGCAATATCATCGGCCATGGCTGGAAATACTGAAGTGACCCCCCCCACCCCACCGATCGCCCCCCCAAGCCACCAATCTGTCCCGTAGTCCCCTCCGTCCTGTGCTCCGCTCCCCCGTCCTCCTGTCCGCTCCCCCCGTGCTCCTATGTCACCCCCCCGTGCTCCGACGCCCCCCCCGTGCCCCGATCTCCCCCCCTTATACTTACCGAGGCTCCCGGTGCCCGTCCGCCTCCTCCATGGGCGCCGCCATCTTCCAAAATGGCGGGCGCATGCTCAGTGCGCCCGCCGAATCTGCCGGCCGGCAGATTCATTACAAAGTACATTTTGATCGCTGTGGTAGGTTCTATCACAGCGATCAAAATAAAAAAAATAATAAATAACCCCCCCCCCTTTATCACCCCCATAGGTAGGGACAATAATAAAATAAAGAAAATATATTTTTTTCTTTTTCCACTAGGGTTAGGGTTAGAACTAGGGTTAGAACTAGGGGTAGGGTTAGGGTTAGGGGTAGGGTTAGGGTTACGGGTAGGGTTAGGGTTAGGGGTAGGGTTAGGGTTATGGCATGTGCACACAGTGCGGATTTGGCTGCGGATCCGCAGCGGATTGGCCGCGGATCTGCAGCGGATTGGCCGCGGATCTGCAGCGGATTGGCCGCGGATCCGCAGCAGATTGGCCGCGAATCCGCAGCGGATTGGCCGCTGCGAATTCGTAGCAGTTTTCCATCAGGTTTACAGTACCATGTACACCTATGGAAAACCAAATCCGCTGTGCCCATGGTGCGGAAAATTCCGTGCAGAAACGCTGCGTTGTATTTTCCGCAGCATGTCAATTCTTTGTGCGGATTCCGCAGCGTTTTACACCTGTTCCTCAATAGGAATCCGCAGGTGAAATCCGCACAAAAAAACACTGGAAATCTGCTGTAAATCCGCAGGTAAAACGCAGTGCCTTTTACCTGCAGATTTTTCAAAAATCGTGCGGAAAAATCTCACACGAATCCGCAATGTGGGCACATAGCCTTAGGGTTAGGGTTGGAATTAGAGTTAGGGTTGGAATTAGGGCTAGGGTTGGAAATAGGGTTAAGATTAGGCTTGTGGTTAGGATTACGGATAGGGTTAGGGGTGCGTTGGGGTTACAGTTGTGGTTAGGGTTGGGATTAGGGTTAGGGTTGGGATTAGGGTTAGGATTAGGGTTGGAATTAGGGTTACGGGTGTGTTGCGGTTAGGGTTGTGGTTAGGGGTGTGTTGGGGTTAGGGTTGTGATTAGGGTTATGGCTACAGTTGGGATTGGGATTAGGGGTGTGTTGGGGTTAGTGTTGAAGTTAGAATTGAGGGGTTTCCACTGTTTAGGCACATCAGGGGTCTCCAAACGCAACATGGCGCCACCATTGATTCCAGCCAATCTTGCGTTCAAAAAGTCAAATGGTGCTCCCTCCCTTCCAAGCCCCGACGTGCGCCCAAACAGTGGTTTACCCCCACATTTGGGGTACCAGCCTACTCAGGACAAACTGGGCAACAACTGTTGGGGTCCAATTTCTCCTGTTACCCTTGCAAAAATAAAAAATTACTTGCTAAAACATAATTTTTGAGGAAAGAACAATTGTTTTTTATTTTCACGGCTCTGCGTTATAAACTTCTGTGATGCACTTGGGGGTTGAAAGTGCTCACCACACATCTAGATAAGTTCCTTCGTGGGTCTAGTTTCAAAAATGGGGTCACTTGTGGGGTCACTTGTGGGGTGTTTCTACTGTTTAGGCACATCAGGGGCTCTGCAAATGCAACGTGATGCCCGCAGACCATTCCATCAAAGTCTGCATTTCAAATGTAACTACTTCTCTTCTGAGCCCTGACGTGTGCCCAAACAGTGGTTTACCCCCACATATGGGGTATCAGCATACTCACAACAAACTGATCAACAAATATTGGGGCCCAATTTCTCCTGTTACCCTTGTGAAAATAAAAAATTGCTTGCTAAAACATCTTTTTTGAGGAAAGAAAAATGATTTTTTATTTTCACGGCTCTGCGTTGTAAACTTCTGTGAAGCACTTGGGGGTTGAACGTGCTCACCACACATCTAGATAAGTTCCTTGGGGGGTCTAGTTTCCAAAATGGGGTCACTTGTTGGGGGTTTCTACTGTTTAGGCATATCAGGGGCTCTGCAAACGTAACATGATGCCCGCAGACCATTCCATCAAAGTCTGCATTCCAAAACGTCACTACTTCCCTTCCGAGCCCCGGCATGTGCCCAAACAGTGGTTTACCCCCATATATGGGGTATCAGCGTACTCAGGAGAAACTGGACAACAAACTTTGGGTCCAATTTCTCCTGTTACTCTTGCAAAAATAAAAAATTCTGGGCTAAAAAAATATTTTTGAGGAACGGAAACACATTTATTATTTTCACGGCTCTGCGTTATAAACTTCTGTGAAGCACTTGGGGGTTCAAAGTGCTCACCACACATCTAGATAAGTTCCCTTGGGGGTCTAGTTTCCAAAATGGAGTCACTTGTGGGGAGTTCCTACTGTTTAGGCACATCAGGGGCTCTGCAAAAGCAACCTGAGGCCCGCAGAGCATTCCATCAAAGTCTGCATTTCAAAACGTCACTACTTCCCTTCCAAACCCCGACGTGTGCCAAAACAGTAGTTTACCCCCACATATGGGGTATCAGCGTACTCAGGAGAAACTGGACAACAACTTTTGGGGTCCAATTTCTCCTGTTACCCTTGGGAAAATAAAAAATTGTGGGCTAAAAAATCATTTTTGAGAAAAGAAAAATTATTTTTTATTTTCATGGCTCTGCGTTATAAACTTCTGTGAAGCACTTGGGGGTTCAAAGTGCTCAACACACATCTAGGTTAGTTCCTTGGGAGGTCTAGTTTCCAAAATGGGGTCACTTGTGCGGGAGCTCCAATGTTTAGGCACACAGGGGCTCTCCAAACGCGACATGGTGTCCGCTAATTTTCCATTCAAAAAGCCAAATGGCGTGCCTTCCCTTCCGAGCCCTGCCGTGCGCCCAAAAAGTGGTTTACCCCCACATATGGGGTATCATCGTACTCAGGACAAACTGGACAACAACATTTGGGGTCCAATTTCTCCTATTACCCTTGGGAAAATAAAAAATTCTGGGCTAAAAATCATTTTTGAGGAAAGAAATATTATTTTTTATTTTCACGGCTCTGCGTTATAAACTTCTGTGAAGCACCTGGGGGTTATAAGTGCTCACTATGCATCTAGATAAGTTCCTTGGGGGGTCTAGTTTCCAAAATGGGGTCACTTGTAGGGGATCTCCAATGTTTAGGCATACAGGGGCTCTCCAATCGCGACATGGTGTCCTCTAACGATTGGAGCTAATTTTCCATTCAAAAAGTCAAATGGCACGCCTCCGCTTCCGAGCCTTGCCGTGCACCCAAACAGTGGTTTACCCCCACATATGAGATATCGGCGTACTCAGGAGAAATTGGCCAACAAATTTTAGGATCCATTTTATCCTGTTGCCCATGTGAAAATGAAAGAATTGAGGCTAAAAGAAATTTTGTGTGAAAAAAAGTACTTTTTCATTTTTGCGGATCAATTTGTGAAGCACCTGGGGGTTTAAAGTGCTCACTATGCCTCTAGATAAGTTCCTTGGGGGTCTAGTTTCCAAAATGGGGTCACTTGTGGAGGAGTTCCAATGTTTAGGCACACAGGGGCATTCCAAATGCGACATGGTGTCCGCTAACGATGGAGATAATTTTTCATTCAAAAAGTCAAATGGCGCTCCTTCCCTTCCGAGCCTTACCATGTGCCCAAACAGTGGTTTACCCCCACATGTGAGGTATCAGTGTACTCAGGAGAAATTGCCCAACAAAATTTAGGATCCATTTTATCCTGTTGCCCATGTGAAAATGAAAAAATTGAGGCTAAAATAATTTTTTGGGGAAAAAAAGTACTTTTTCATTTTTACGGATCAATTTGTGAAGCCCCTGGGGGTTTAAAGTGCTCACTATGCTTCTAGATAAGTTCCTTGGGGGGTCTAGTTTCCAAAATGGGGTCACTTGTGGGGGAGCTCCAATGTTTAGGCACACGGGGGCTCTCCAAACACGACATGGTGTCCGCTAAAGATTGAAGCCAATTTTTCATTCAAAAAGTCAAATGGCGCTCCTTCCCTTCCGAGCCCTGCCGTGTGCCCCCACATATGAGGTATCAGCGTACTCAGGACAAATTGGACAACAACGTCCGTGGTCCAGTTTCTCCTTTTACCCTTGGGAAAATAAAAAAATTGTTGCTAAAAGATCATTTTTGTGACTAAAAAGTTAAATGTTTATTTTTTACTTCCATGTTGCTTCTGCTGCTGTGAAACACCTGAAGGGTTAATAAACTTCTTTAATGTGGTTTTGAGCACCTTGAGGGGTGCAGTTTTTAGAATGGTGTCACTTTTGGGTATTTTCAGCCATATAGAACCCTCAAAATGACTTCAAATGTGAGGTGGTCCCTAAAAAAAATGGTTTTGTAAATTTTGTTGTAAAAATGAGAAATCACTGGTCAAATTTTAACCCTTATAACTTCCTAGCAAAAAAAAAATTTGTTTCCAAAATTGTGCTGATGTAAAGTAGACATTTGGGAAACGTTATTTATTAACTATTTTGTGTCACATATCTCTCTGGTTTAACAGAATAAAAATTCAAAATGTGAAAATTGCAAAATTTTCAAAATTTTCACCAAATTTCCATTTTTTTCACAAATAAACTCAGAAATTATCGACCTAAATTTGCCACTAACATGAAGCCCAATATGTGACGAAAAAACAATCTCAGAATTGCTAGGATCCGTTGAAGCGTTCCTGAGTTATTACCTCATAAAGGGACACTGGTCAGAATTGCAAAAAACGGCAAGGTCATTAAGGCCAAAATAGGCTGGGTCATGAAGGGGTTAATCAGATTATGGTCAGGACTTTGACTAAGCTGCTTCAAACTCTTAATTTTGCTTTTCTTAAGCCATTCAGAGATGGACTTGCTGATGTGTTTTAGATTATTGTCCTGCTGCATAACCCAAGTGCACTTCAGCTTGAGGTCACAAACAGATGGCCATACATTCTCCTTCAATATTTTTGATATACAGCAGAATTCATGGCTCCATTTACCACAGCAAGTCTTACAGGTCCTGAAGCAGCAAAACAGCCCCAGACTATGACACTACCTCCACCATATTTTACTGTTGGTTTGATGCTCAATTAATGAAATGCTATGATATTTCTATGCCAGATGTAATGGGACATACACCTTTAAAAAAAACGCAAAACTCGCCACACATGCAAAACTCACCTCATGGAAAACTCGCCACATGCAAAACTTGCACACGTGGAAAAATTGCCACATGCACAAAAGTTGCAACACATGCAAAAGTTGCCTCACACAAAACTTGCACATACTCAAAACGCACCACACATAAAACTCATAACATAGAAGTGCCTATCACTAAGCTCCCCGAATGCCCTATGCGGGTCCTTTCCCTGCCACCATCATGTGCCTGGTCCCTAGCTGTCACCTCACTAAACCCTGGCTAGTGCACTGGCCAGCTAGGAAGCTAGCCTCACCACTGCAGATGGTGCAAACACAGGATATAGTGACAAGTGCAAGACAGACAAGTCAAATAAAAAAGCACCTTAGTTCCAGGCTCCGTTGCCAAGCTCCACAGCCCAGACCATATGGAAACAGGACCCCAAACTCCACAGAAGTAGCAGATACAGCACTGACACCAGAGTGCTGCACACTCCAAGGCTGGTCTGCATAGAAAACTGTATTACCAACAGTCAGCTGATGCATCATATGGCTTTTTGAAGGATGGTGGTAGTGGTCACCACCCACATCAGCTGACCAGCAACACAGCAGCTGTCAGCAAGCTGCCAGCGAGGAAACTGACATTAACCCTTGTTGGCACAAATGCAAAAAAATAATGTTTAAATTAAAGCAGAGCCAGAGCTGTCACGAATCCAAAAATTAATCGTGACAATTCAATTCAAAAAGGGTATGATGTTAAGATCTAGACCACTGAACAGGGCTTATTCATCTAATATATAAAGCTGAAAGTGTGTGTGTGTGTGTGTGTGTGTGTGTGTATGTATGTATGTATGTGTGTATGTCCGGTATTGGCATCTGCACCGTCGCAGCTACAGCCACAAAATTTTGCACAATCACACGTCTGGACCCCGAGAGCATCAGAGGCAAATTGACAGCTGCCAGATGTGAACAAGGGGGATTTAAAGAATGAGAGCGATGGCGCCAAAGAGTATATACTGTACAGTTGCTAAGGTGGGGCCCCGACATGGGATACTCACCACACACGGGGATATTAACACACACACAAAATGCGCCACACACTACCACGTGCTTGAACACATATACCACCCTCTGCACAAATTTCACCACACATACACAAACCTCGCCAGATAAAAGTCGAAACACAAAAGTAGCCACTCAAAACTCGCCATGCACAAAATTTGCCACATGTAAAACAAGGCTAACGCAAAACTCGTCACACATGCAAAACTCACCTCATGGAAAACTCACCACATGCAAAACTTGCACACGTGGAAAAATTGCCACATGCACAAAAGTTGCAACACATGCAAAAGTTGCCTCACACAAAACTTGCACATACTCAAAACGCACCACACATAAAACTCACCAAGCGCAAAACTCGCCATGCGCAAAACTTGCTGCACACAACTTGCTACACTAACTTGTCACATGCAGCTCGAAACACAAAAAGTTGCTACACGCATGTCACCACACAAAACTCATCTCACAAAAGTCACTACATGCATGTAGCCACCCGCAACTCAACACACACAACTTGACACGTGAAACTCGCCCTAAAACACACACAAGTCTGGTATTATCCTTCAAAAATAAAAATCTGATTAATAAGCAGACAAATTACAAGAGCAACAAATGTACCATATAGGAAATACGGCAGCTCTCAGTCACATGACCTGTCTATTATGTGTATGTGTGAGCTAATATATACTGCCAGGGGGGAGGGCTTCCTGTTGGCTGGAGATTTATCAGGCTTGCCAATAGCATCCAATCACAGTTCAGCTTCTATTTTGCTACACTTAATTAATCTGAGCTCTGATTGGTTAATATAGGCAACAAAGGACATTCTCAGTATAACAAAGCTTGTATATATATAAAGCTGAGTGTATGTATACGTGTGTGTATCAAGCCCACTCCACATAGCCCCACCCACTCCGCATAGCCACACTCACTCCACACGCGGCCCACGTTGTTAGCGCACAAGGGTGGAGACCCATTCACCTCGAAAGCCATCCTGCAATACTCACCGGCTGCAATGTTCCAGCCGCTGCGAGCTACAGTCAGGGCCGCCGCCTTCAGAGTATCAGTGAGCGGCAGACACAGGCCACATCTACCTCCGTCTTGCCTAAAATGGAGTTGCTCCTGTGAGGCATGATGTCAAGGGAAAGGGAGGAGCCTCATGGATTACACCACTGTGCTCATAACAGGAAGTTGCTGTGCAGGTGTGAGGGGAAGAGAGGCGTGAGGGGAAAATGAGGGGAGGGGAAAATGAGAGGAGTGAGGGGAAAATGAGAGGAGTGAGGGGAAAATGAGAGGAGTGAGGGGAAAATACTGGAATGATGGGAAAATAGTGGAGTGAGGGTAAAATGAAAGGTGTGAGGTGAAAATAAGAGGTGTGAGGTGAAATTGAAGAAGTGTTAGTGGAAAATGAGAGGAGTGAGGGGAAAATAGTGGAGTGATTGGAAAATGACAGGTGTGAGGTCAAAATGAGAAGTGTGAGGGGGAAAATTACAGATGTGAGGGGAAAATGAGAGGCGTGATGGGAAAATGAGAGAAGTGAGGTGCTGCTGCAGTATGAGGCTGTGTATAATTTGTCATAACCACAGTTAGTTACTATGCCCAGGCAACGCCAGGCTCTTCAGCTAGTATACTATATTTGTTGTTGTTTTTTTCTGTTATTCCAGAAAGGAATTTAGGTAAATATGAAGCTAATACTTGAGTAAATCATGTCTTATGTACCCTATAATGCTTTTTACACTAAACTCCATTTTCTCCACTGCTATTTGTATTGACAAGGTGATACAGGTCCTTCTCAAAAAATTAGCATATAGTGTTAAATTTCATTATTTACCATAATGTAATGATTACAATTAAACTTTCATATACTATAGATTCATTATCCACCAACTGAAATTTGTCAGGTCTTTTATTGTTTTAATACTGATGATTTTGGCATACAACTCCTGATAACCCAAAAAACCTGTCTCAATAAATTAGCATATCAAGAACAGGTTCTCTAAATGACCTATTACCCTAATCTTCTGAATCAACTAATTAACTCTAAACACATGCAAAAGATACCTGAGGCTTTTAAAAACTCCCTGCCTGGTTCATTACTCAAAACCCCCATCATGGGTAAGACTAGCGACCTGACAGATGTCAAGAAGGCCATCATTGACACCCTCAAGCAAGAGGGTAAGACCCAGAAAGAAATTTCTCAACAAATAGGCTGTTCCCAGAGTGCTGTATCAAGGCACCTCAATGGTAAGTCTGTTGGAAGGAAACAATGTGGCAGAAAACGCTGTACAACGAGAAGAGGTGACCGGACCCTGAGGAAGATTGTGGAGAAGGACCGATTCCAGACCTTGGGGAACCTGAGGAAGCAGTGGACTGAGTCTGGTGTGGAAACATCCAGAGCCACCGTGCACAGGCGTGTGCAGGAAATGGGCTACAGGTGCCGCATTCCCCAGGTAAAGCCACTTTTGAACCATAAACAGCGGCAGAAGCGCCTGACCTGGGCTACAGAGAAGCAGCACTGGACTGTTGCTAAGTGGTCCCAAGTACTTTTTTCTGATGAAAGCAAATTTTGCATGTCATTCGGAAATCAAGGTGCCAGAGTCTGGAGGAAGACTGGGGAGAAGGAAATGCCAAAATGCCTGAAGTCCAGTGTCAAGTACCCACAGTCAGTGATGGTGTGGGGTGCCATGTCAGCTGCTGGTGTTGGTCCACTGTGTTTCATCAAGGGCAGGGTCAATGCAGCTAGCTATCAGGAGATTTTGGAGCACTTCATGCTTCCATCGGCTGAAATGCTTTATGGAGATGAAGATTTCATTTTTCAGCACGACCTGGCACCTGCTCAGAGTGCCAAAACCACTGGTAAATGGTTTACTGACCATGGTATTACTGTGCTCAATTGGCCTGCCAACTCTCCTGACCTGAACCCCATAGAGAATCTGTGGGATATTGTGAAGAGAAAGTTGAGAGACGCAAGACCCAACACTCTGGATGAGCTTAAGGCCGCTATTGAAGCATCCTGGGCCTCCATAACATCTCAGCAGTGTCACAGGCTGATTGCCTCCATGCCACGCCGCATTGAAGCAGTCATTTCTGCCAAAGGATTCCCGACCAAGTATTGAGTGCATAACTGAACATTATTATTTGATGGTTTTTTTGTTTGGTACTAAAAAACACTTTTATTTGATTGGTCGGGTGAAATATGCTAATTTATTGAGACAGGTGTTTTGGGTTATCAGGAGTTGTATGCCAAAATCATCAGTATTAAAACAATAAAAGACCTGACAAATTTCAGTTGGTGGATAATGAATCTATAGTATATGAAAGTTTAATTGTAATCATTACATTATGGTAAATAATGAAATTTAACACTATATGCTAATTTTTTGAGAAGGACCTGTATATGCTGTTTTACATAATTCTTGTCACCATGATTCCAGCACAAAATTGCTCCACAATGAAGCATGAAATATCCATTGCAGAGGCACAGCAGAGCTGAACTGTGCTGGAAGGCTAGTAATATGGATGCCAATAAATGCATGTGTCTTAAGACAAAATAAGGTTACAGTGTGGTATAAAAGCAATTACAAAGTGTAAAGATTTAGTATGTAATATTTTCAAGTAGTAGCGTCATCATGTCCCAAAAACACATTGTGCAGAAATAGCAGAATTGAACTAAAATCTGGAAAACAATTGAAAGTATAAAACTGAACATGCACAGTTTATCCAAATAGTGAGATAGCTGCAGCCTATTGAAAATGCAATGACAACACTGTGCATGCTGAACCAAGGTCATTGGAACTACAGGAGGACGGATCCAATGGAATCAGAAGTTAAAGTTAACCTTTAACCTCGGAAAACACTATTTACATGCAGATATAGGGTTCATCTTCAGATGAATAAAGTTCCATAGCTGCTTGGCTGCCTTACTAAAAGTAAGGGTATGTGCACACGTCTGGATTTCTTGCAGAAATTTCCTGAAGATAACCGGAAATTTTCTGCAAGAAATCCGCATTTTTTTTTTGCATTTTTTCCCCGTTTTTTTAGCATTCTGCAAGCGTAATTAGCTTGCAGAATGCTAAAGTTTTCCAAGCGATCTGTAGCATTGCTTGGAAAACTGACTGACAAGTTGGTCACACTTGTCAAACATACTGTTTGACAAGTGTGACCAACTTGTTACTATAGATGCTGCTTATGCAGCATCTATAGTAAAAGATAGAATGTTTAAAAATAATAAAAAAAATAAAAAATGGTTATACTCACCCAGACGATCTCCTCAGCGGCGTCCGTTCCTATAGATGCCGGTGTGGTTCAGGACCTGTGATGACGTCGCGGCTTGTGATTGGTCGCGTGAGTCACATGAGCGGTCACGCCACCAATCACAAGACAGTGACGTCATCACAGGTCCTGAACCACACCATCTATAGGAACCGAAGAGAAAGCATGCACCGGAGAGGCGGGAACACTTCGGGGTCCATCAAAGGGTGAGTATATGACTATTTTTTATTTTAATTCTTTTTTTTTGACCAATTATATGGTGCCCAGTCCATGGAGGAGAGTCTCCTCTCCTCCACCCTGGGTACCAACCGCACATAATCTGCTTACTTCCCGCATGGTGTGCACAGCCCCGTGCGGGAAGTAAGCAGATCAATGCACTCCTAGGTGTGCGGAATCCCCGCAATTCCGCATTTTTAATGAACATGTTGCTTTTTTTTCCGCGCACAAAAAATGCGGAATACCCTGTCAATAATAGGAGGCATATGTAAGCGTTTTTTTTCGCGTTTTTATAGCGAAAATAACGCGAAAAAAACGCGCAAAATCCTGAACGTGTGCACATGGCCTAAGGCTGCAGAGAGGAAATTATCTCATTTCCTTTCAGTCATAGGGATTTTGATTTACAGCAGCCCACTCTGCATATACATGCTGCAGAGAAAGCCTTCAATCAAAGTGTTGAGGCATGCTTACATAACTGCTTTGTGCACGCCTCTATGACTGAAAACCAGAGGCTCCAAGGAGGAAATAAGTTAATTTTTTCCCATTAGCCACATTTTCACTAAGGCGGACAGACAGCATTATAATGCTATATACATGCAGGTTAGCCCTGTATCCGCAGGTAAATAGTATTTTTTAAGGTGACAGGATCCCTTTACACAGAACCTTGGGGAGGAGTAAGCATTAATAAGGGAGGAGATATATTTAAACAGTGAAGAATTAGAAATTGATTGTGTTAACAAATAAAGTTGAATAAACATAATTAAAAGACTACTAATGTATTTTGGGAATAAGACATTAATGTTCACATTTGAAAGTAGCATACTATCAATTACATGAATTTCAAAGAACATTTGAGAAACTGTTACATTTTATTTCATGGCATTGTTTCAAAGCTTCAATGGCAATAACAGCAGATCACCAAAAGTTTCTCATGCCAAACTTACAGTGATCATCTGATTGATTTGTTTTTTCAATTAAGAAAAGAGGTTTCTTTTTGAGTTAAAAAAATCACTGATTGAGGACCTACAGAATTCACGGATTATAAAAACCACTGATTTAGGAGGACAGTAAGCATAAAATCTAACTTATACTAACCCCTTACTGACATTTGCAGTGTATATACAGTGGGTATGGAAAGTATTCATACCCCTTTAGCCTCTTTACCCCCAAGGGTAGTTTTCATGTCAATGACCAGGCCAATTTTTGCAATTCTGACCACTGTCCCTTTATGATGTTACTAGATGGTGGCCCGATTCTAACGCATTGGGTATTCTAGAATATGTATTTATGTATGTATATAGCAGCCACATAGTATAAAGCACAGGCCACGTAGTGTATAGGAGCCATGTAGTATATAGCAGACAAATACTACGTGGCCTGTGCTATATACTATGTGGCTGCTATATACATACATATTGTAGAATACCCGATGCGTTAATACAGGCCATGCAATATATAACAGTGGCCACGCAGTATATAACACAGCCCAAACAGTATATAACACAGCCCACGCAGTATATAACACAGCCCACGCAGTATATAACACAGGCGACATAGTATATAACACAGGCCACGCAGTATATAACACTGGACACGTAATATATAGCACATCCCACGCAGTATATAGAAGCCACGTAGTATATAACACTGCCCACGCAGTATATAACACTGGCCATGTAATATATAGCACAGCCCACGCATTATATAGCAGCCACATAGTATATAACACTGCCCATGCAGTATATAACAGTGTCCACGTAATATATAGCACAGCCCACGCAGTATATAGCACAGCCCACGGAGTATAGAACACAGCCCACATAGTATATAACACTGCCTATGCAGTATATAGCAGCCACGCGGTATCTAACACAGCCCACATAGTATACAGCAGTGTGGGCACCATATCCCTGTTAAAAAAATAATTAAAATAAAAAATAGTTATATACTCACCCCTAGGATCCACCGAAGCTCCGGCGATACGCGCACGGCTGCCGTCATCTTCCTTCCCAGGATGCATTGCGAAATTACCCAGATGACTTAGCGGTCTCGCGAGACTGCTAAGTCTTCTGGATAATTTCGCAATGCATCGCCGGGAACGGAAGATGGCGGCCGGCGCAAGCGGCTCAGCAGACTACAGAGGGTGAGAACAGCAGGTTTTTTGTTTTTTTATTATTTTTAACATTACATTTTTTTACTATTGATGCCGCATAGGCCAAGACCAATGAATATCCGTGACAGACAGAAGGACAGACAGACAGAAAGACGGAAGTGACCCTTAGACAATTATATAGTAGATAACTGTGGAACGCTTCAACGGATCCCGGTGATTCTGACATTCTTTTCTCCTGACATATTGTACTTCATGATAATGGTAACATTTCTTTGATATGACTTGCGTTTATATGTGAAAAAAATGGAAATTTTGAGAAAATTTTGAAAATTTCGCAATTTTCCAACTTTGAATTTTCATGCCCTTAAATCACACAGATACCCTACCGTTCAAAGGTTTAGGGTCACTTAGAAATGTCCTTATTTTTGAAAGAAAAACACAGTTTTTTCCAATGAAACTAACATTAAATGATTCAGAAATACACTCTATACATTGTTAATGTGGTGAATGACTGTTCTATCTTCAAACGTCTGGTTTGTAATGCAATATCTTCATAGATGTATAGAGGCCCATTTCCAACAACCATCACTTCAGTGTTCTTATAGTACTTTGTGTTTGCTCACTGTGTAAGAAGGCTAATGGATGGTTAGAATACCCTTGAAAACACTTTTGCAAGTATGTTAGCATAGTTGAAAACAGTTTGGCTGATTAGAGAACCTATAAACCTGACCTTACATTGAGCTAGTTGAGAATCTGGAGCATTAAATTTGTTGGTTCCATTAAACTCTCAAAATGGCCAGAAAAAAAGAACTTTCATATGAAACTTGACAGTCTATTCTTGTTCTTAGAAATGAAGGCTATTCCATGCGAGAAATTGCCAAGAGACTGAAGATTTCCTACAACGGTGTGTACTACTCCTTTCAGAGGAGCGCACAAAATGGCTCTAACCAGAGTAGAAAGAGAAGTCAGAGGCCCCTCTGCACAACTGAGCAACAAGACAAGTACATTAGAGTCTGTAGTTTGAGAAATCGACGCCTCACAGGTCCTCAACTGGCAGCTTCATTAAATAGTACACGCAAAACGCCAGTGTCAACGTCTACGTCTACAGTGAAGAGGCAACTCAGGGATGCTGGCCTTCAGGGCAGAGTGGCAAAGAAAAAGGCATATCTGAGACTGGCTAATAAAAGAAAAAGATTAATATGGGCAAAAGAACACAGACATTGGACAAAGGAAGATTGGAAAAAAGTGTTATGGACAGATGAATCCAAGTTTGAGGTGTTTGGATCACACAGAAGAACATTTCTGAGACGCAGAACAACTGAAAAGATGCTGGAAGAGTGCCTGACGCCATCTGTCAAGCATGGTGGAGGTAATGTGATGGTCTGGGGTTGCTTTGGTGCTGGTAAAGTGGGAGATGTGTACAAGGTAAAAGGGATTTTGAATAAGGAAGGCTATCACTCCATTTTGCAACACCATGCCATACCTTGTGGACAGTGCTTGATTGGAGCCATTTTCATCCTACAACAGGACAATGACCCAAAGCACACCTCCAAATTATGCAAGAACTATTTAGGGAAGAAGCAGGCAGCTGGTATTCTATCTGTAATGGAGTGGCCATCACAGTCACCAGATCTCAACCCCATTGAGCTGTTGTGGGAGCAGCTTGACCGTATAGTACACAAAAAGTGCCCATCAAGCCAAACCAACCTGTGGGAGGGGCTTCTGGAAGCATGGGGTGAAATTTCTCCACATTACCTCAGCAAATTAACTGCTAGAAAGCCAAAGGTCTGCAATGCTGTAATTGCTGCAAAGGGAGCATTCTTTAACGAAAGTTTAAAGGAGAAAATTACTATTTCAAATAAAAATCTTTTTTAAAACCTTATTAATGTCTGGACTAGATTTTAAATTCGTTTGGCAACTCATTTGATTAATAAAAGTATGAGTTTTTTCATGGAAAACACAAAATTGTCTGGGTGACCCTAAACTTTTGAACGGCAGTGTATGTCACACAAAATACTTAATAAGTAACATTTCCCACATGTCTACTTTACATCAGCACAATTTTGGAACCACGTTTTTCTTTGTTAGGGAGTTATAAGGGTTGAAAGTTGACCAACGATTTCTCATTTTTACAACACCATTTTTTTTAGGCACCACATCACATTTAAAGTCACTTTGAGGGGTCTATATGATAGAAAATACCCAAAATTCACACCATTCCAAAACTGAACCCCTCAAGGTGCTCTAAACAACATTCAAAAAGTTTATTAACTAGTGTTGAGCATTCCGATACCGCAAGTATCGGGTATCGGCGGCCCCTGGACCTAACCGCTGTAACCGGGAGCCTCCGTTCCTAAGAATGAGCCCGTGAAGGACCTTCGATGACGTCGCGGCTGACGTCGCGGCTTCTGATTGGTCGCGTGAGCGGTCACATGAGCGGTCACGCGACCAATCAGAAGCCGCGACATCATCGAAGGCCCTTCACGCGCTCATTCTTAGGAACGGAGGCTCCCGGTTACAGCGGTAAGATCCAGGGGCCACCGGAGAGGTGAGTATATCCATATTTTTTATTTTAATTCTTTATTTTACACATGAATATGGATCCCAGGGCTTGAAGGAGAGTTTCCTCTCCTTCAGACCCTGGGTACCATTCCGATACTTTGCGTCCCATTGAAATGCATTGGTATCGGGTATCGGTATCGGCAATATCCGATATTTTTCAGGTATCGGCCGATACTATCCAATACCGATACTTTCAAGTATCGGACGGTATCGCTCAACACTATTATTAACCCTTCAGGTGCTTCACAGGAATTTTTGGAATGTTTTTAAAAAAAATTAACATTTAACTTTTTTTCGGAAAAAATGTACTTCAGATCTAATTTGCTTTATTTTACCAAGGGTAACAGGAGAAATTGGACCCCAAAAGTTGTACAAATTATCTTGGGTTTGCTGATACCCCATATATGCAGGTACCCTGTGTTTGGACCATTAACAGAACTCAGAAGGGAAGGAGCACCATTTGACTTTTCAATGCAAAATTGGCTGGAATTGAGATCATACGTCATGTCACGTTTGCAGAGCCACAGATGTGCCCAAACAGTGGAAACCCCCCAATTCTTACTCCAACCCTAACCCCAACACACCCCTAACCCTAATCCCAACCCTAACCATAATCCTTACCACAACCCTAACCCTAACACACCCCTAACCCTAAACCCAACCTTAACCCTAATCCCAATCGCAACCCTAACACTAACTTTAGCCCCAACCCTAACTTTAGTCCCAACCCTAACTTTAGCCCCAACCCTAACCCTAACATTAGCCCCAACCTTAACCCTAACTTTAGCCCCAACCCTAACCCTAACCTCAACCTTAACTCCATCCCCAACCCTAATCCTAACCCTAATGGGAAAATTGAAATAAATATATTTTTTTATTTTATTATTTTTCCCTAACTAATTGGATGATAAAGGGTATTTGATTTACTATTTATAGAGGGTTTTTATAGAAGGGTTTATGTTTGTCAGCTGTCACACACTAAAAGACACTTTTTATTGCAAAAAATAGTTTTTGCATCACCACATTTTGAGAATTTTAATGTTTCCGAATTTTTGCCCACAGAGTCATGTGAGGTCTTGTTTTATGTGGGACAAGCTGTTGTTTTTATTGGTACCATTTTCGGGCACATGATATTTTTTGATCGCTTTTTATTCTGAATTTTGGGAGGTAAAATGAACAAAAAACAGCAATTCATGAATTTCTTTTGGGGGGGCGTTTACACCTTTCCGCATTTGATAATATTGATAAAGGAGTTTAATTATTCGGGTTAGTACGATTACAGCGATACCTCATTTATATCTTTTTTATGTTTTGGCGCTTTTGTATAATAAAAACTATTTTATATAAAAAATAATTATTTTTGCATCCCTTTATTCTAAGAGCTATAACTTTTTTATTTTTCCGGTGATGGAGCTATATGGCAGCTTGTTTTTTGAGGGACAAGATGACGTTTTCAGCGGTACCACGTTTTGTTTGGCCAATTTATGCGCGAAGTATCTTTCTTTTTTCATATCAATTTTTGCAGATAAATATTTAATGTGTACATTATATAGCGCTTTTTTCCATTTTTTCCTATTTCCTATGGCAGCAATGCAGTTTCAATGTTCTAGAGTTATTCTTATTTGTATATTATGGTGCAACCTTACTATTTGTTGCTTACAGGATATTTTTGGCTGGAGCCTGTTCACACTAGTTTAGATGCGCTGGTGCTTTCTTTCCTATTGAATCATAGCCTTTTAGACATGTTCACTCTTACTCCAATTAGCCACAGGTGATTTTAAGTAGTTAGCTGGTCCACTCCTGGCCAATGAATTGTAGGCTTTTCTACTCAAGAGAAGTGACATATCAGGACAGGGACCCAATATAAGAAGGACGCCTTGACGTGGCAATTAGGCTCACATACATTGGCCAATCTATGCGGAAGTACCTTCCTTTTTCCATATCAATTTTTGCAGATAAATATTTCATGTGTACATTAAATAGCGCTTTTTTCTATTTTTTCCCATTTCCTATGGAAGCAATGCAGTTTCAATGTTCTAGAGTAATGCTTCTTTGTATATTATGGTGCAACCTTACTATTTGTTGCTTATGTGCTTCTTTGGTTAGCGCCTGTTCACACTAGTTTAGATGTGCTGGCTTTTTTTTTTCCTCAAGATTTTGCATATCAGCCGCCTCCTGCTCTCACTCTTATTAGCAGTAGCAGGTATAGGCTGATGGCAGCTGGAGTCCCATCAGTCGACGCCTGCTCTCACTTTTAACAGTTGAATATAACTCTTATCATTCTCCCCTGCTCGAGCAGATCGCCGGCAGAGCAGGGGAGAATGATGAGAGTGGTCTTCAGCACCCAGCACCAGGGAACAGCGCTAACTGTACTGCTGCTTACCAGACGCAGGTACGTGTCACACTGATGACACATGGATGTTATCCATGTGCACATGTGCAGGACGTTTTGCAACCTGTGCTGCTGTACGAACATGCCAGCGTACTTTGCCCATGGACACACAGTCTGAGGAAACACGCTGACATATGCACAGACTTGTCAAGTGAATGGAATCAAATTATTGATAGAACACAGCACCTCATGAAAACTGAGGTTAAGGATCACCAAGACAACGAAAATGCTATACCATGATTGGCTAGAACTTTGTTTTTGATTCTAGTTTACTGTGGACTTTCGGACATTAATCTTCATGTGGAATGGGTGGATGAATTATCGGAGGGGACGATTATGATGGTAGCAAGGTAATGTTTTCACTCATAGTCAGTTAGGGTGCTTTTAAATGCATTTATTGTGGTTTAGTTGCTGTATACATTTGTTTTTGTATGTTTTTGATTGGTGGTTGTTAATGAAGAGGTGGTGTATACACTATTTAAATGGAGTTATTGCAATGTGTACTTTACTTGATAAATATCATTTTGGGATCAAAACGTCTCAACAGAAGGCGGAATATATGTGATTTATATTCACTAACCTCTGAGGCACTGTCCTTATTCTTTACGTGTTGTCAAGTGAATGGGTCTATGTGTGTAAGTGTCTCCGGTACATGTGAAAACTGTCAACATGCATACTGGACACACTGATGTGTGAAAGAGGCCTAAAGCATAGCAATGCTCGTGCATTGCTATGCTTTATAAGAGGTCAGAGCTGTCAAAGTGAAAGCACCATATTGGGACTAAGTTAAAAAGTTTACAAAATCTAAAAGTATTAAAAAAAAAATCACAAAATAATAATAAAAATACATTTTACCCATAAATAAATATTTTTATGAAAAAAAAAAGTACACATATTTGGAATCGCTAGGTGTAGAATGACTTGACCTATAAAACTGTAGCACTAGTTAACCACTTCAGTGAACGCCATCTAAAAATAAAACATGATTAAAAAAATGATTCTTTATCACTATAAGGGCTCCTACTCACTTGCGTTAATACTTGTGTTAATACCCGGCGCTGCTGCCGACACTCAGATCGGAGCGTGCGGCCGCATAGGAATACATGGAGCCGCACGCTCCGCTCCTCTGTGCCAGGTGCAGTGCCGGGTATTGCCGTGCAAGACTCATCCGAGTCTCACGCAAGTGAGTATGAGCCCTAAAGCTGAACAAAAAGTGTAAATGAAACACGATCAACAGACAAATGTAAATTAAAATGATTTAGCTGAAAACGTCGTCCTGTCCCGCAAAAAACAAGCCACCACGCAGCTCAATCAGCAGACAAATATAAAAAAAGATATAAATCTGGCATTGCTGTAATCACACCAACCAGAAGAATAAAGTCATCTGATCACTTATACCGCAGAGGAATTGCACAAAACATAAATAAAACCAATTCTTGACTAATTACTATTGTTTTCATTCTGTCTCCCAAAGATTGCAGTAAGATTCAGCTTACATTTATCCTGCACTCTACGCTGAGCGCTTACACCAGGGTTTCAATGTAAATGTATGAAATATGTGAATCAGGAGGAACCCCAGTAAGAAGATTTCCTATAATGAGGCAGAAGATGACATTGCACGCCATCTGGCCTATGATCCATCTGTGTCTGTCTTTTTAGGTGTGCATAAAAGCACGGTTGACCAGTTTTTTGCACCTCTTAAAAGAAGGATGTCCCATGTCACCGACCCCGCCTCCATCGATGCGCCAGTGAGTGGGAGGGGAAGATGACGCGAAGGGACGTGCTACCACGGCCACCCAGTCCAGCCAGCAGACACGAGTTCGCACTGCAGCAAGAACATAAGAACCATGGTAAGGAAATGTAATGTGATAAGGGAGGTGAGATACTGTGTGAAAGGGTAAGAGAAACAAGGGAAAAGGAAGTGAGGGAAAGGGAACAATAAGGACAATATGTGTCTTAAAAAGTGTCTTAAAAACAGATTATACTGTAGCATATAAAATTCTTATTTAAAAAATATAAGAACACAAAGGAAATATAAATTGATCCCTTTTATCTTTTCTTTTGTTATTAGTGTCAATACCAGGGATTCCCAGCCAGTCTCCCATGCTAGTTCTCACCCAGCCTCAACCTGCTTAGCATTTGCAATCTGATGAGGAAATGCATGTTCAGTCCTTTCCTCTTATCCTTTTCTAATCATTACTATACAGTGAATTTATTTTATCCTTACTATTGTTACTTAGCCACATTCTCAATGATTAAATTCAAACCCTTAGGACTCAAAGTGCCCAATTTAAAGATCCCAAAACTTGTTTTCTTTATCAAGTTGCTATAACAATTCAGAGCAGTAACAGCTACTTGATCTATAATTATAAGTTTTAGGAATTTTGGATTTTTTTGATGGAAAGTGCAAAAATGTTTGGACACGCTATGTTGTTGAAACTCATTGCATATATTGTGACAATGCTTGTTTGATCTAGCATGCATCGTCTGATGAGTGCGACCCACATATTATAGGCTGCACATGCATTGCAGGAGATAAAAAGCATAAGTGGTTTGTGGTCTAAAAGAGGTGGCTCCACCAACAATTGTGCTGCAGCACAGACATTTTGGGGTGTTGCAAGTATAACAGCCCAAATTAGAATTCATGGGTTTCTCCTTTGTATTTTTTATTCCAAAAAAATATTGCTAGGTGACACCATACTCTGCAATTTGCGGTTTCTTCTATGAACAATATTCGGCCTGTTGGGCAAATGGTTTGAAAGTATTGGGTCAGCCTATAAGATGAACCAATGCTTGCTTAATAACCTTTGAATACTTGCTCGAGATTGGTTGTAAGTATTGTTGAGCGATACTTTCCGATATCGGAAAGTATCGGTATCGGAAAGTATCGGCCGATACCGTCAAAATATCGGATCCAATCCGATACCGATACCCGATCCCAATGCAAGTCAATGGGACGAAAATATCGGAATTAAAATAAACCCTTTATAAACTTGTAGGTTCATTCTACATGAAGGAAAACAACTAAGAATAATGTAGGATGTATTGGGGGACGTGGCGGAGATATTAAAGGGACAGAGGTTTAGCCCAATGTAATAGAATAGCAGGATTTTTAATTTTTTTTTATGAAGTTCGGCGTTAGAAAGAATTTGACTATGTTATTTTTTTTTTTTTATGTCAGATATTGATGTTTCACTACTTCCACGCCCTTCACCTTCTTTTTTACTTCTCCCACGCTTTCTTCTTAATTATCCTCATCATCAGCTTCTTTGACATCAACTTCTTCACCTTATTCATCTTCTTCTTCATCTTCTACCTATTATTTTTTGGGTTACATTGTTCATATTCTTTTTATTTTACTATTATCTTCATCATATTCAACTTCTTCATCATATTCTTATTTGTGACAGGCATTCCCGTAGTTGTTATCTATAAAAGTTTGAAGATTACACCTTCCGTTCTGCCTGTCACAAACCAGTTACATTTGTCCGCGTTCAGTTTGGCCTGCAGCATCAGGCTTTATCCAGGGGCACCACGAGGAGGAACGGACTCACCCCCATACACTGCTTAGTCTTCTTCTGCTTATAATTTACATAATATTTTTTTGCTCTGATATTTTGTGTTATGCTTAATGTCCTTCTGCTCTTTGTTCTGCAGCCTCTTGTTCTTCTGCTTCTCGGTCTTCCAGGTCGTCGTCGTCTCCAGGGTCGTCGTCTCCGGGGTCGTCATCATCGGGGTGGTCTCCGGGGTCGTCGTCATCGGGGTGGTCTTCAGGGTCATCGTCTCCAGGGTCGTCGTCATCACGGTGGTTGTCGTCTCTGGTGTCGTCGTCATCTTAGGGGTGGTCTTCCGGGTCATCGTGTTTAGTCTCTTGAACTTGGAAATGTAGCAGAAGGTACAAGAAGGCTGAGAAAATGCCGAGAACCAGCTGATGGAACTGGAACTCGGATGGCTACCCGAAGGTCCAAGAGCCAATGGAACTACCGAGGACCAGCTGACGTTACTGGAACCCGGTTACTAAGCAGGAGGTACCCGTGCCTGAAAGCACTACCAAGGACCACCTGACGTTGGTGGAACTCGGATACCCAGAGGGAGGCACCTAAGCCAAAGGCTCTGCCCGGAACCAGCTGACGGTACTGGAACCAGGATGGGGAGCAGAAGGTACAAGAGCAAAAGACACTGCCGAGAACCAGCTGACGGTGCTGGAACCCGGATGGGTAGCCGAAGGTCCAAGAGCCAATGGAACTACCGAGGACCAGCTGACGTTACTGGAACCCGGTTACTAAGCAGGAGGTACCCGTGCCTGAAAGCACTACCAAGGACCACCTGACGTTGGTGGAACTCGGATACCCAGAGGGAGGCACCTAAGCCAAAGGCTCTGCCCGGAACCAGCTGACGGTACTGGAACCAGGATGTGGAGCAGAAGGTACAAGAGCAAGTGTCTGCGTGGCTTTTGCAGGACACGTTGCCGGCTGCACAGCAGGGGAACAGCTGGCGGTGCTGGACCCCACTGACACATTGGCGAGGTGTTTGGCTCTGTGCAGCCAGCACTTCCGGACAGCAACGAGCGGTGTTGTAGCCCGGGCTCTGCAGGGGGAGCAGAGTGTAGGCCGAAGCCTACTTGAACCAATTTCAAAGGTAACCTTTAACCCCCCCTCAGGGGTTAGAAAGTAGAAGAGCCACAGCTTATGCAGCAGTAGTGCTGCACAAGTCAAAGGTTGCTCTTTTAATTTCGCTCCTTGCACACGCTGAATGAAACACGTATAACATTTAGCCCTTTATACAGTCAAACTGTGTTGGAGGCGCGAGTTCCCTTTGTAATGAGACGCAGCACAGATGTCAAGAATCCCACCTTGGTGCTGGGTGCAGCCTCCTGAGCGTTGTTATTTGCTGTACAGGAGTCTGCGCTGTCGTGTTATCCCCTGGCCTAGCGCTGTTAGCGCTGCCCATCTTCCGACCTCATTTAATGTTGGCCGGTGCGGTTCGCGATGCCCATGAATCCCAGCCCCGCAGTGTCTTAACATTGTTAAAACACTGCGGGGCTGGGATTCATGGCCTGGCGCAGTACATATGTTCGCCTCTCGCTTGGGTTCTTACACCTGCTTCAGACTATGTGGCGTCAGCTGATCCCTTATCGCATGCCACGGCCATGAAGCCGCACAGTCCGAAGAAGGCGGAAGGAGATGAGGGACAGGCGAAGTGATGCACTGCTCCTGCCCATCAAACACACCCTCGCAGTCCCAATAAATAAGACACCGAGGGGCGTTGTGTGGGTCAGGGCGGCCGCAGAGGCGCAGGCAGCCAAACAATGATGCCAGAAGACGGGCAGCGCTATCAAGGGGGTTGCAGCGTGTCATTACAAAGGAAAGTCACACCACCGGGACGGTTAAATGGTCACACAGAGGACACATTGCAGACGTGTTTTCAGTTCCACATGTGCGAGGAGAATACGTTTCTGAGCCACCTTGCACACATGCAGCATTACCGCTGTACAAGGTGGCTGGATAACGTAAAAACGCCTGGGGGAGGGGGGACAGGTTCCCTTCAATTTCAGTTCTTGTGTCTGCGTGGCTTTTGCAGGACACGTTGCCGGCTGCACAGCAGGGGAACAGCTGGCGGTGCTGGACCCCACTGACACATTGGCTGGTGTTTTTCTCTGTGCAGCTAGCACATCTGGGCAAAAACTGGCGGTGTGTTAGAGCCCAGGGACAGCAGGAGGAGGAGCAGGAGGAGGAGGAGCAGGGGGAGGGGAGTGTAGGCCGAAGCCTGCACAGGCGGCAGCTTTGGGTGTGTTGTGTCTGCGTGGCTTTTGCAGGACACGTTGCCGGCTACACAGCAGGGGAACAGCTGGCGGTGCTGGACCCCACTGACACATTGGCGAGGTGTTTGGCTCTGTGCAGCCAGCACTTCCGGACAGCAACTAGCGTTGTTGGAGCCCGGGCTCTGCAGGTGGAGCAGAGTGTAGGCCGAAGCCTAATTGAACCGATTTCAAAAGTCACCTTTAACCCCCCCTCAGGGGTTACAAAGTAGAAGAGCCACAGCTTATGCAGCAGCAGTGCTGCGCAAGTCAAAGGTTGCTCTTGTAATTTTTCTCCTTGCACACGCTGAATGGAACACGTATAACATTTAGCCCTTTATACAGTCAAACTGTGTAATGGAGGCGAGAGTTCCCTTTGTAATGAGACGCAGCACAGGTGTCAAGAATCCCACCTTGGTGCTGGGTGCAGCCTCCCGAGCGTTGTTATTTGCTGTACAGGAGTCTGCGCTGTCGTGTTATCCCCTGGCCTAGCGCCGTTAGCGCTGCCCATCTTCTGGCATCATGTAATGTCGGCCGGTGCGGTTCGCGATGCCCATGAATCCCAGCCCCGCAGTGTCTTAACATTGTTAAAACACTGCGGGGCTGGGATTCAGGGCCTGGCGCAGCACATATGTTCGCCTCTCACACTCGGGTCCTTACACCCGCTTCAGACTGTGCGGCGTCATCTGATCCCTTATCGCATGCCACGGCCATGAAGCCGCACAGTCCGAAGAAGGCGGAAGGAGAGGAGGGACAGGCGAACTGATGCACTGATCCTGCCCATCAATCACACCCTCGCAGTCCCAATAAATAAGACACCGAGGGGCGTTGTGTGGGTCAGGGCGGCCGCAGAGGCGCAGGCAGCCAAACAATGATGCCAGAAGACGGGCAGCGCTACCAAGGGGGTTGCAGCGTGTCATTACAAAGGAAAGTCACACCACCGGGACGGTTAAATGGTCACACAGAGGACACATTGCAGACGTGTTTTCAGTTCCACATGTGCGAGGAGAATACGTTTCTGAGCCACCTTGCACACATGCAGCATTACCGCTGTACAAGGTGGCTGGATAACGTAAAAACGCCTGGGGGAGGGGGGACAGGTTCCCTTCAATTTCAGTTCTTGTGTCTGCGTGGCTTTTGCAGGACACGTTGCCGGCTGCACAGCAGGGGAACAGCTGGCGGTGCTGGACCCCACTGACACATTGGCTGGTGTTTTTCTCTGTGCAGCTAGCACATCTGGGCAAAAACTGGCGGTGTGTTAGAGCCCAGGGACAGCAGGAGGAGGAGCAGGAGGAGGAGGAGCAGGGGGAGGGGAGTGTAGGCCGAAGCCTGCACAGGCGGCAGCTTTGGGTGTGTTGTGTCTGCGTGGCTTTTGCAGGACACGTTGCCGGCTACACAGCAGGGGAACAGCTGGCGGTGCTGGACCCCACTGACACATTGGCGAGGTGTTTGGCTCTGTGCAGCCAGCACTTCCGGACAGCAACTAGCGTTGTTGGAGCCCGGGCTCTGCAGGTGGAGCAGAGTGTAGGCCGAAGCCTAATTGAACCGATTTCAAAAGTCACCTTTAACCCCCCCTCAGGGGTTACAAAGTAGAAGAGCCACAGCTTATGCAGCAGCAGTGCTGCGCAAGTCAAAGGTTGCTCTTGTAATTTTTCTCCTTGCACACGCTGAATGGAACACGTATAACATTTAGCCCTTTATACAGTCAAACTGTGTAATGGAGGCGAGAGTTCCCTTTGTAATGAGACGCAGCACAGGTGTCAAGAATCCCACCTTGGTGCTGGGTGCAGCCTCCCGAGCGTTGTTATTTGCTGTACAGGAGTCTGCGCTGTCGTGTTATCCCCTGGCCTAGCGCCGTTAGCGCTGCCCATCTTCTGGCATCATGTAATGTCGGCCGGTGCGGTTCGCGATGCCCATGAATCCCAGCCCCGCAGTGTCTTAACATTGTTAAAACACTGCGGGGCTGGGATTCAGGGCCTGGCGCAGCACATATGTTCGCCTCTCACACTCGGGTCCTTACACCCGCTTCAGACTGTGCGGCGTCATCTGATCCCTTATCGCATGCCACGGCCATGAAGCCGCACAGTCCGAAGAAGGCGGAAGGAGAGGAGGGACAGGCGAACTGATGCACTGATCCTGCCCATCAATCACACCCTCGCAGTCCCAATAAATAAGACACCGAGGGGCGTTGTGTGGGTCAGGGCGGCCGCAGAGGCGCAGGCAGCCAAACAATGATGCCAGAAGACGGGCAGCGCTACCAAGGGGGTTGCAGCGTGTCATTACAAAGGAAAGTCACACCACCGGGACGGTTAAATGGTCACACAGAGGACACATTGCAGACGTGTTTTCAGTTCCACATGTGCGAGGAGAATACGTTTCTGAGCCACCTTGCACACATGCAGCATTACCGCTGTACAAGGTGGCTGGATAACGTAAAAACGCCTGGGGGAGGGGGGACAGGTTCCCTTCAATTTCAGTTCTTGTGTCTGCGTGGCTTTTGCAGGACACGTTGCCGGCTGCACAGCAGGGGAACAGCTGGCGGTGCTGGACCCCACTGACACATTGGCTGGTGTTTTTCTCTGTGCAGCTAGCACATCTGGGCAAAAACTGGCGGTGTGTTAGAGCCCAGGGACAGCAGGAGGAGGAGCAGGAGGAGGAGGAGCAGGGGGAGGGGAGTGTAGGCCGAAGCCTGCACAGGCGGCAGCTTTGGGTGTGTTGTGTCTGCGTGGCTTTTGCAGGACACGTTGCCGGCTACACAGCAGGGGAACAGCTGGCGGTGCTGGACCCCACTGACACATTGGCGAGGTGTTTGGCTCTGTGCAGCCAGCACTTCCGGACAGCAACTAGCGTTGTTGGAGCCCGGGCTCTGCAGGTGGAGCAGAGTGTAGGCCGAAGCCTAATTGAACCGATTTCAAAAGTCACCTTTAACCCCCCCTCAGGGGTTACAAAGTAGAAGAGCCACAGCTTATGCAGCAGCAGTGCTGCGCAAGTCAAAGGTTGCTCTTGTAATTTTTCTCCTTGCACACGCTGAATGGAACACGTATAACATTTAGCCCTTTATACAGTCAAACTGTGTAATGGAGGCGAGAGTTCCCTTTGTAATGAGACGCAGCACAGGTGTCAAGAATCCCACCTTGGTGCTGGGTGCAGCCTCCCGAGCGTTGTTATTTGCTGTACAGGAGTCTGCGCTGTCGTGTTATCCCCTGGCCTAGCGCCGTTAGCGCTGCCCATCTTCTGGCATCATGTAATGTCGGCCGGTGCGGTTCGCGATGCCCATGAATCCCAGCCCCGCAGTGTCTTAACATTGTTAAAACACTGCGGGGCTGGGATTCAGGGCCTGGCGCAGCACATATGTTCGCCTCTCACACTCGGGTCCTTACACCCGCTTCAGACTGTGCGGCGTCATCTGATCCCTTATCGCATGCCACGGCCATGAAGCCGCACAGTCCGAAGAAGGCGGAAGGAGAGGAGGGACAGGCGAACTGATGCACTGATCCTGCCCATCAATCACACCCTCGCAGTCCCAATAAATAAGACACCGAGGGGCGTTGTGTGGGTCAGGGCGGCCGCAGAGGCGCAGGCAGCCAAACAATGATGCCAGAAGACGGGCAGCGCTACCAAGGGGGTTGCAGCGTGTCATTACAAAGGAAAGTCACACCACCGGGACGGTTAAATGGTCACACAGAGGACACATTGCAGACGTGTTTTCAGTTCCACATGTGCGAGGAGAATACGTTTCTGAGCCACCTTGCACACATGCAGCATTACCGCTGTACAAGGTGGCTGGATAACGTAAAAACGCCTGGGGGAGGGGGGACAGGTTCCCTTCAATTTCAGTTCTTGTGTCTGCGTGGCTTTTGCAGGACACGTTGCCGGCTGCACAGCAGGGGAACAGCTGGCGGTGCTGGACCCCACTGACACATTGGCTGGTGTTTTTCTCTGTGCAGCTAGCACATCTGGGCAAAAACTGGCGGTGTGTTAGAGCCCAGGGACAGCAGGAGGAGGAGCAGGAGGAGGAGGAGCAGGGGGAGGGGAGTGTAGGCCGAAGCCTGCACAGGCGGCAGCTTTGGGTGTGTTGTGTCTGCGTGGCTTTTGCAGGACACGTTGCCGGCTACACAGCAGGGGAACAGCTGGCGGTGCTGGACCCCACTGACACATTGGCGAGGTGTTTGGCTCTGTGCAGCCAGCACTTCCGGACAGCAACTAGCGTTGTTGGAGCCCGGGCTCTGCAGGTGGAGCAGAGTGTAGGCCGAAGCCTAATTGAACCGATTTCAAAAGTCACCTTTAACCCCCCCTCAGGCGTTACAAAGTAGAAGAGCCACAGCTTATGCAGCAGCAGTGCTGCGCAAGTCAAAGGTTGCTCTTGTAATTTTTCTCCTTGCACACGCTGAATGGAACACGTATAACATTTAGCCCTTTATACAGTCAAACTGTGTAATGGAGGCGAGAGTTCCCTTTGTAATGAGACGCAGCACAGGTGTCAAGAATCCCACCTTGGTGCTGGGTGCAGCCTCCCGAGCGTTGTTATTTGCTGTACAGGAGTCTGCGCTGTCGTGTTATCCCCTGGCCTAGCGCCGTTAGCGCTGCCCATCTTCTGGCATCATGTAATGTCGGCCGGTGCGGTTCGCGATGCCCATGAATCCCAGCCCCGCAGTGTCTTAACATTGTTAAAACACTGCGGGGCTGGGATTCAGGGCCTGGCGCAGCACATATGTTCGCCTCTCACACTCGGGTCCTTACACCCGCTTCAGACTGTGCGGCGTCATCTGATCCCTTATCGCATGCCACGGCCATGAAGCCGCACAGTCCGAAGAAGGCGGAAGGAGAGGAGGGACAGGCGAACTGATGCACTGATCCTGCCCATCAATCACACCCTCGCAGTCCCATTAAATAAGACAACGAGGGCTGTTGTGTGGGTCAGGGCGGCCGCAGAAGCGCAGCCAGCCAAACAATGATGCCAGAAGACGGGCAGCGTTACCAAGGAGCTTGTTGCGTGTGTCAATACAAAGTCAAATCACACCTGAGGGACGTTTTAATGGTCACAGAGGACACATTTTAGACGTGTTCACTTCAACATGGGCAAGGAGAATAAGTTTCTGAGCCACCTTGAACACATGCAGCATTACTGCTGTTCAAGGTAGCTGTAAAACATAGAAACACCTGGGGGAGGGGGGACAGGTTCCCTTCAATTTCAGTTCTTGTGTCTGCGTGGCGGTCGCAGGACACGTTGCCGGCTACACAGCAGGGGAACAGCTGGCGGTGCTGGACCCCACTGACACATTGGCTGGTGTTTTTCTCTGTGCAGCTAGCACATCTGGGCAAAAACTGGCGGTGTTAGAGCCCAGGGTCAGCAGGAGGAGCAGGGGGAGCGGAGTGTAGGCCGAAGCCTGCACTCGAGCAAGTTGAAAGGAAACCTTTAACCCCCCCCCCCCCAGGCGTTTGTAGCTGAAAGAGCCATTGTGTACAGCACTAATGCTGGAAAAGGTAAACTTAGCTCTTTTAATTATGGTCCTTGTACATGCGGAACCTAACATTTATGAAATGTGTCCCCACACAGCGTTAAACCGTCCGGTAGGTGGAACTTTCCTTTGTCGTGTGACGCAGCACAGCCATCATTTTTACCCCCTTGTCGCCGTTCGCCCCCTCCTCAGCGTTGTTTGAATCTGTCCCGGAGCCTGCGCTGTTAGGTTAGCCCATGGCCATGCACACATGTTGCGCTGCCCGTCTTCTGACCTCATTTGGTGTCAGGCTGGCTGCGCCTGTGCGGGTGCGCTGGC
Source organism: Ranitomeya variabilis (assembly GCF_051348905.1). Lineage (NCBI taxonomy): Eukaryota > Metazoa > Chordata > Amphibia > Anura > Dendrobatidae > Ranitomeya > Ranitomeya variabilis. Next base: position 327,087,687 of record NC_135235.1, on the reverse strand, counting down.
CGAGATCCCGCCTCGCAGTGTCGTCTAATGTAATCCCACCGCGGGCCTGTGATCCGTGCCCGTGCGCAGTGCATATCCTCTCCTCTCACTCCCCTCCCTACGGCTTTTTCAGACTGTGCGGTGTCACGGCCGTGGCATGCTATTAGGGACCAGCTGACATCGCACAGTCTGAAGAAGCCGTAGGGAGGGGAGTGAGAGGAGAGGATATGCACTGCGCACGGGCACGGATCACAGGCCCGCGGTGGGATTACATTAGACGACACTGCGAGGCGGGATCTCGGCCAGCGCACCCGCACAGGCGCAGCCAGCCTGACACCAAATGAGGTCAGAAGACGGGCAGCGCAACATGTGTGCATGGCCAAGGGCTAACCTAACAGCGCAGGCACCGGGACAGATTCAAACAACGCTGAGGAGGGGGCGCACGGCGCCAAGGGGGTAAAAATGATGGCTGTGCTGCGTCACACGACAAAGGAAAGTTCCACCTACCGGACGGTTTAACGCTGTGTGGGGACACATTTCATAAGTGTTTGGTTCAGCATGTGCAAGGAGCATCACGAAAAGAGGCACTTTTTCCCTTTGCATCATTACTGCTGCACAAGGTGGCTCCTTCAGTAACAAACGCCTGGGGGGGGGGGGTCAGGTTCCCTTACATTTAACTTGTTGTGCCTGCGTGGCGGTCGCAGTACACGTTGCCGTATACACAGCAGGGGAACAGCTGACGTTACTGAACCCCAATAACAGAGGAGGGACTGTTGACTGTGCGTACAGCACTTCTGGACGGCAACTGGCGGTGTTGGAGCCCAGGGACAGGTGGAGGAGGAGGAGGATGGAGGAGGTAGGAGGGATTGCCACACACACAGCAGGGGAACAGCTGACGTTACTGAACCCCAATAACAGAGGAGGGACTGTTGACTGTGCGTACAGCACTTCTGGACGGCAACTGGCGGTGTTGGAGCCCAGGGACGGGTGGAGGAGGAGGAGGTTGGAGGAGGTAGGAGGAGGTAGGAGGGATTGCCACACACACAGCAGGGGAACAGCTGACGTTACTGAACCCCAATAACAGAGGAGGGACTGTTGACTGTGCGTACAGCACTTCTGGACGGCAACTGGCGGTGTTGGAGCCCAGGGACAGGTGGAGGAGGAGGAGGTTGGAGGAGGTAGGAGGGATTGCCACACACACAGCAGGGGAACAGCTGACGTTACTGAACCCCAATAACAGAGGAGGGACTGTTGACTGTGCGTACAGCACTTCTGGACGGCAACTGGCGGTGTTGGAGCCCAGGGACAGGTGGAGGAGGAGGAGGTTGGAGGAGGTAGGAGGGATTGCCACACACACAGCAGGGGAACAGCTGACGTTACTGAACCCCAATAACAGAGGAGGGACTGTTGACTGTGCGTACAGCACTTCTGGACGGCAACTGGCGGTGTTGGAGCCCAGGGACGGGTGGAGGAGGAGGAGGTTGGAGGAGGTAGGAGGAGGTAGGAGGGATTGCCACACACACAGCAGGGGAACAGCTGACGTTACTGAACCCCAATAACAGAGGAGGGACTGTTGACTGTGCGTACAGCACTTCTGGACGGCAACTGGCGGTGTTGGAGCCCAGGGACAGGTGGAGGAGGAGGAGGTTGGAGGAGGTAGGAGGGATTGCCACACACACAGCAGGGGAACAGCTGACGTTACTGAACCCCAATAACAGAGGAGGGACTGTTGACTGTGCGTACAGCACTTCTGGACGGCAACTGGCGGTGTTGGAGCCCAGGGACAGGTGGAGGAGGAGGAGGTTGGAGGAGGTAGGAGGGATTGCCACACACACAGCAGGGGAACAGCTGACGTTACTGAACCCCAATAACAGAGGAGGGACTGTTGACTGTGCGTACAGCACTTCTGGACGGCAACTGGCGGTGTTGGAGCCCAGGGACGGGTGGAGGAGGAGGAGGTTGGAGGAGGTTGGAGGAGGTAGGAGGGATTGCCACACACACAGCAGGGGAACAGCTGACGTTACTGAACCCCAATAACAGAGGAGGGACTGTTGACTGTGCGTACAGCACTTCTGGACGGCAACTGGCGGTGTTGGAGCCCAGGGACGGGTGGAGGAGGAGGAGGTTGGAGGAGGTTGGAGGAGGTAGGAGGGATTGCCACACACACAGCAGGGGAACAGCTGACGTTACTGAACCCCAATAACAGAGGAGGGACTGTTGACTGTGCGTACAGCACTTCTGGACGGCAACTGGCGGTGTTGGAGCCCAGGGACAGGTGGAGGAGGAGGTTGGAGGAGGTAGGAGGAGGTAGGAGGGATTGCCACACACACAGCAGGGGAACAGCTGACGTTACTGAACCCCAATAACAGAGGAGGGACTGTTGACTGTGCGTACAGCACTTCTGGACGGCAACTGGCGGTGTTGGAGCCCAGGGACAGGTGGAGGAGGAGGAGGTTGGAGGAGGTAGGAGGAGGTAGGAGGGATTGCCACACACACAGCAGGGGAACAGCTGACGTTACTGAACCCCAATAACAGAGGAGGGACTGTTGACTGTGCGTACAGCACTTCTGGACGGCAACTGGCGGTGTTGGAGCCCAGGGACAGGTGGAGGAGGAGGAGGTTGGAGGAGGTAGGAGGGATTGCCACACACACAGCAGGGGAACAGCTGACGTTACTGAACCCCAATAACAGAGGAGGGACTGTTGACTGTGCGTACAGCACTTCTGGACGGCAACTGGCGGTGTTGGAGCCCAGGGACAGGTGGAGGAGGAGGAGGTTGGAGGAGGTAGGAGGGATTGCCACACACACAGCAGGGGAACAGCTGACGTTACTGAACCCCAATAACAGAGGAGGGACTGTTGACTGTGCGTACAGCACTTCTGGACGGCAACTGGCGGTGTTGGAGCCCAGGGACGGGTGGAGGAGGAGGAGGTTGGAGGAGGTTGGAGGAGGTAGGAGGGATTGCCACACACACAGCAGGGGAACAGCTGACGTTACTGAACCCCAATAACAGAGGAGGGACTGTTGACTGTGCGTACAGCACTTCTGGACGGCAACTGGCGGTGTTGGAGCCCAGGGACGGGTGGAGGAGGAGGAGGTTGGAGGAGGTTGGAGGAGGTAGGAGGGATTGCCACACACACAGCAGGGGAACAGCTGACGTTACTGAACCCCAATAACAGAGGAGGGACTGTTGACTGTGCGTACAGCACTTCTGGACGGCAACTGGCGGTGTTGGAGCCCAGGGACAGGTGGAGGAGGAGGAGGAGGTTGGAGGAGGTAGGAGGGATTGCCACACACACAGCAGGGGAACAGCTGACGTTACTGAACCCCAATAACAGAGGAGGGACTGTTGACTGTGCGTACAGCACTTCTGGACGGCAACTGGCGGTGTTGGAGCCCAGGGACAGGTGGAGGAGGAGGAGGTTGGAGGAGGTAGGAGGGATTGCCACACACACAGCAGGGGAACAGCTGACGTTACTGAACCCCAATAACAGAGGAGGGACTGTTGACTGTGCGTACAGCACTTCTGGACGGCAACTGGCGGTGTTGGAGCCCAGGGACAGGTGGAGGAGGAGGAGGTTGGAGGAGGTAGGAGGGATTGCCACACACACAGCAGGGGAACAGCTGACGTTACTGAACCCCAATAACAGAGGAGGGACTGTTGACTGTGCGTACAGCACTTCTGGACGGCAACTGGCGGTGTTGGAGCCCAGGGACGGGTGGAGGAGGAGGAGGTTGGAGGAGGTAGGAGGAGGTAGGAGGGATTGCCACACACACAGCAGGGGAACAGCTGACGTTACTGAACCCCAATAACAGAGGAGGGACTGTTGACTGTGCGTACAGCACTTCTGGACGGCAACTGGCGGTGTTGGAGCCCAGGGACGGGTGGAGGAGGAGGAGGTTGGAGGAGGTAGGAGGGATTGCCACACACACAGCAGGGGAACAGCTGATGTTACTGAACCCCAATAACAGAGGAGCGACTGTTGACTGTGCGTACAGCACTTCTGGACGGCAACTGGCGGTGTTGGAGCCCAGGGACAGGTGGAGGAGGAGGAGGTTGGAGGAGGTAGGAGGGATTGCCACACACACACAGCAGGGGAACAGCTGACGTTACTGAACCCCAATAACAGAGGAGGGACTGTTGACTGTGCGTACAGCACTTCTGGACGGCAACTGGCGGTGTTGGAGCCCAGGGACAGGTGGAGGAGGAGGAGGTTGGAGGAGGTAGGAGGAGGTAGGAGGGATTGCCACACACACAGCTGGGGAACAGCTGACGTTACTGAACCCCAATAACAGAGGAGGGACTGTTGACTGTGCGTACAGCACTTCTGGACGGCAACTGGCGGTGTTGGAGCCCAGGGACAGGTGGAAAAGCAGAGGAACACAATGTAGGCCGAAGCCTGAGAAAGTCGAAAGGGAACCTTTAACCCCCCCCCCAAGGCGTTTGTAGCTGAAAGAGCCAGCTTGTGCAGCACAAAAGATGCAAAAGGAAAAGGTGGCTCTTTTCATCATGCTCCTTGCAAACACAGAACTAAACACTTATAAAATGTGTCCCCTGCAACCGTAAAACCGTCCCGGAGGTGGGACTTTCCTTCGTAATGTGACGCAGCCCAGCCGTCATTCCTACCCCCCCGGCGCCGCGCACCGGCTCCTCAGCGTTGTTTTATTCCGTCAAGGAGCCTGCGCTGTTATGTTATCCCGTGGCCAGGCACACTTAGCGCTGCCCGTCTTCTGGCATCATTTGGTGTCTGGATGGCTGCGCCTGTGCGGCCGCGCTGGCAGAGAGCCCGCCTCGCAGTGTCTTCTGATTTAATCCCACTGGGGGCCTGGGATCCATGGACATGCGCAGTGCATATCTGAACCTCCACCTCTCACTCATCTCCCTATGGCTTCTTCAGACTGTGCGGTGTCACGGCCGTGGCATGCTGTTAGGGACCAGCTGACACCGAACAGTCTGAAGAAGCCATAGGGAAATGAGTGAGAGGTGGAGGTTCAGATATGCACTGCGCATGTCCATGGATCCCAGGCCCCCAGTGGGATTAAATCAGAAGACACTGCGAGGCGGGCTCTCTGCCAGCGCGGCCGCACAGGCGCAGCCATCCAGACACCAAATGATGCCAGAAGACGGGCAGCGCTAAGTGTGCCTGGCCACGGGATAACATAACAGCGCAGGCTCCTGGACGGAATAAAACAACGCTGAGGAGCCGGTGCGCGGCGCCGGGGGGGTAGGAATGACGGCTGGGCTGCGTCACATTACGAAGGAAAGTCCCACCTCCGGGACGGTTTTACGGTATCAGTGGACACATTTTATAAGTGTTAAGTTCTGCGTGTGCAAGGAGCTAAACAAAAATAGCTACCTTTTCCTTGGGCAGCATTACTGCTGCACAAGGTGGCTCTTTCAGTAACAAACGCCTTGGGGGGGGGGGGACAGATTCCCTTACATTTCAGTTGTTGTGTCAGCGTGGCGGTCGCATGACACATTGCCGGCTACACAGCTGGGGATCAGCTGACGTTACTGAAACCCAATAACACTGGGTCGTATGTTTTGACTGTGCAGACGGCACGTCTGAGCCTCAACTGGCGGTGTTGGAGCCCAGGAATTTAAGTTCAGGTGGTAGAAAGATGAACACAACAGGAGACCTGGATAACGTATACAGTGACCTAATTATTCAATCAGGAGGAGGAGTGGCAAATTCCGGCGAGATCCAGGCCTTGTTCATTTTCAGGAAAGTAAGCCGGTCAACGTTATCGGAGGATAGTCGCATGCGACGGTCAGTTAGTACACCACCTGCAGCACTAAAGACACGTTCCGATAATACACTGGCCGCAGGGCAAGACAGCACCTCCAATGCATACTGGCTTAGCTCTGGCCATGTATCCAGCTTTGAGACCCAAAACTTGAAAGGGGAAGAGCCGTCTGGGAGTACAGCAAGAGGGCAAGACATGTAGTCTGTCACCATCTGACGGAACCGTTGCCTCCTGCTGACTGGAGCCGTCTGTGATGGTGTAGACTTTTGTGGCGGGCACAGAAAACTGTGCCACAGTTCGGCCATACTGGTCTTGCCTTGGGCAGAGGCACTGCTTCTGCTCCCTCTTTGTGCAGAGCCTCCACCACGGCCTGGACGCACTGAGCTGCTTTGGAATGCACTAGCAGCACTTCTCTCAGTTGGAATGGAGAAGATGATGGAATTGACCAGTGTGTCTTGGTACTCCCGCATTTTTCGCTCCCGGTTCAACGGTGTGATGAGGCTTTCTACGTTGTCCCGGTAGCGAGGATCGAGGAGGGTGAACACCCAATAATCAGACATGTTGAGAATGTGGGCGATGCGGCGGTCGTTTCTCAGGCACTGCAGCATGTAATCCACCATGTGCTGCAGACTGCCAACTGCCCAAGAAACGCTGTCCCCTGCTGGAGGCATGATCTCTGCCCGCTCGTCATCACCCCACCCTCGCTGTACACACTGAGTACTGGACAATTGTGTAACTCCCTCCTCTGGACGGATGTCTTCCTCCTCCATTGACTCCTCCTCATCCTCCTCACAAACGGTCCCCTGCCTACGCGTTTGTGAGGAACCACGTGGCGCTGACTGTCCAGAAGATGATGGAAATGGTGAATCCTCATCCTCCACCTCTTCCACAACATCATCCCTTAGCGCTTGCAGTGATTTTTCAAGCAGGCAGATAAGGGGGACAGTCATGCTGACTAGTGCATCATCTGCACTCGCCATCCGCGTGGAATAATCAAAGGGACGCAAAACCTGGCAGACGTCATTCATAGTGGCCCACTCTGTGGTTGTGAAGTCTGTACGGCGCTGACTGCGACTTTTTTGCGCCTGAAGCAGCTGGTACTCCATTACAGCTTGCTGCTGCTCACACAACCGCTCCAACATATGTAACGTGGAATTCCACCTGGTAGGTAGGTCACATATGATGCGATGTTCCGGCAGGCGGTGTCGGCGCTGCAGAGCCGCAATGCGCGCTTTTGCCGTGCTGGAACGCCGCAAGTGAGCACACTCTAGGCGGACCTTGTGCAGCAGTGCATCAAGATCCGGATAGTCCCTCAAAAAGCTCTGCACGACCAAATTGAGCACATGTGCCAGACATGGGATGTGAGTGAGGTTGCCGAGGCCCAGAGCTGCCACCAGATTTCGGCCATTATCACACACTACCATGCCTGGCTGGAGATTCGCTGGCACAAACCACACATCGCTCTCCTGCTTGATGGCATTCCAGAGCTCCTGCGCTGTGTGGCTACGATTCCCCAAGAAAATTAATTTCAAGACGGCCTGTTGACGTTTGGCCACGGCTGTGCTCATGTCGGTCGTAACAGGTACACATTCATCACGGGTCCATGTGGAGGTGGACTGTGACGGCTCCTGCAGCGATGATTCTGAGGAACTGGTGTAAGAGGAGGAGTCAATGCGTACAGAATGGATTCCTGCAATCCTTGGAGTGGGCAGGACACGTCCTGCGCCACTCGCACGGTCTGTACCCGGCTCAACGACATTAACCCAATGGGCAGTGAGGGAAAGGTATCGCCCCTGTCCATGTTGACTGGTCCACGCATCGGTGGTGAGGTGGACCTTGCTACTGACGGCGTTCAGTAGCGCGTGTTTTATGTGTCCCTCCACATGCTTCTGCAGGGCAGGGACGGCTTGCCTGCTGAAGTAAAAGCGGCTGGGCACATTGTACTGTGGGACTGCCAATGACATCAAGTCACGGAAGCTGTCAGTCTCCACCAGCCTGAATGACAGCATTTCCAGTGACAGAAGTTTGGCAATGCCTGCAGTCAGAGCCTGTGCTCGTGGGTGGTTTGACGAGAAAGGCCGCCTTTTCTCCCATGCCTGTACTACCGATGGCTGTAGACTGGGCTGGGAGTGTGTGGATGACTGGGAAAGTGGCGCTGCGGGTGGAATTACAGCGGGTCTCTGGACAACAGGGGCAGAGGTTCTTCCACGGCGATCCTGGGAGGACGCCGAACCAGCTGCGTGTGAGGTAGAGGAAGAGGCAACACGAGCTGAAGAGGTGGTAGCTGCCGCTGTTGGTTGGCCTACCTCTTCAGTGTGTTTTTCTAACTCCGCCGGGTGCCTGTTGCGCACATGTTTCCACATGTTGGAGGTATTGAGGTTGCTGACATTTTTCCCTCTTTTGACTTTTTGATGACACACGTTGCATCTGACATAGCAAATGTCATCTGCAACTGTGTCAAAAAAGGACCAGGCACTGCAAGTCTTGGGAGCGCCCTTTTTGGCTTTTGGAAGAGACATGCTCCTAACGGGTGCCAAAGCGGAGGCTGCAGGATCCGCAGTCTTCCCCCTCCCTCTCCCTCTTTGGGCCGTACGGGGAATCTCTTCCTCAGAGCTGCTCCCACCACCTTCCTGTCCCTCACGCCAAGATGGGTCGAGGACCTCATCATCTACACTACCCTCTGCCCCCAACTGCTCCTCCTGGGTAGTCTCAGCAGCAGAGCACGCACCAGTAAGTGGCACCTGAGTGTCATCATCAGCTGATGCGGCCTGCGATGTGGTGACCGGAGCCACTGGCCCACCCGCCTCTTCAGAGGAAGACAGAAAAAGCTGTTGGGCATCACTGCACCCTGCCTCTTCTTCCATTTCTCCAATGCTGCTTGGCTGGCCCCCTGTTTCCAAGCCAAGAGATTCAGAGAACAGAAGTAGAGACGGCTCCTGTCCTGGGCTCTCTGTCTGCCTGGGCAATTTGGCAGGTGGTGAAGAGACAGATGGCTGCTCTCCAGTGCTCTGTGTCTGAGAGGATGTGGCACTAATGGAAGTTGATGCATTAGCTGCCATCCATCCGACAACAGCTTCAATTTGTTCTTCACGCAGCAGCGGTGTACGGCGCTCGGACACAAAGCTTCGCATGAACGACTGTTGCCTGGTGAAAGTGGGTGCTGATGAGTCACCGGTGCCCGCAGCAGGCACAGAATCCCCACGTCCCCTCCCTGCTCCGCGCCCACGCCCACGCCCACGTGCCTTACTCACTGCCTTCTTCATCTTGGTTGACTGATAAAGATAAGCAGAAAAGTACTAACGGATTTGTGTGCTTATTCCTGAGCAACTCCTCCTAACAGGTATAAGAAGCACTAATTATCTAAAGTGTGGACTAGACTTTAATATGAGCTAATGTGGCCTACAGAAATGTAAAGTGGTGTAACTGGTGTGTTTGGTGAACTTTATTATTTATTTATTTTTTGGGGGCTGAACTGACAACAGATAGAGCTGCAGTCACACGGAGACCGTGCAGACAGACGTAAACGGCGCTACAAGGCCCAAAAACCCTCCTCTACTTTATCCTATGTAGTGTTTTTCCACAAATTAGCTGGAGACGGGTGGAAAGACACTAATAGGATTTTTTTGAATAAATTAGCAGCAGACTACACTATTTGGAAAAAAAAGAAAATTGATTTGGCGGTATGACGCAGTGAAAAACCCTGAGCTGGAGACAACCAGGCTATAGCTGCTCACAGATTACAGGGCGAGCTGCAGTCACACGGAGACCGTGCAGACAGCCGTAAACGGCGCTGCAAGGCCCAAAAACCCTCCTCTACTTTATCCTATGTAGTGTTTTTCCACAAATTAGCTGGAGACGGGTGGAAAGACACTAATAGGATGTTTTTAAATTAATTAGCAGCAGACTACACTACTTTGAAAAAAAAGAAAATTGATTTGGCAGTATGACGCAGTGAAAAACCCTGAGCTGGAGACAACCAGGCTATAGCTGCTCACAGATTACAGGGCGAGCTGCAGTCACACGGAGACCGTGCAGACAGCCGTAAACGGCGCTGCAAGGCCCAAAAACCCTCCTCTACTTTATCCTATGTAGTGTTTTTCCACAAATTAGCTGGAGACGGGTGGAAAGACACTAATAGGATTTTTTTAAATTAATTAGCAGCAGACTACACTACTTTGAAAAAAAAGAAAATTGATTTGGCGGTATGACGCAGTGAAAAACCCTGAGCTGGAGACAACCAGGCTACAGCTGCTCACAGATTACAGGGCGAGCTGCAGTCACACGGAGACCGTGCAGACAGCCGTAAACGGCGCTGCAAGGCCCAAAAACCCTCCTCTACTTTATCCTATGTAGTGTTTTTCCACAAATTAGCTGGAGACGGGTGGAAAGACACTAATAGGATTTTTTTAAATTAATTAGCAGCAGACTACACTACTTTGAAAAAAAAGAAAATTGATTTGGCGGTATGACGCAGTGAACAACCCTGAGCTGGAGACAACCAGGCTACAGCTGCTCACAGATTACAGGGCGAGCTGCAGTCACACGGAGACCGTGCAGACAGCCGTAAACGGCGCTGCAAGGCCCAAAAACCCTCCTCTACTTTATCCTATGTAGTGTTTTTCCACAAATTAGCTGGAGACGGGTGGAAAGACACTAATAGGATTTTTTTGAATAAATTAGCAGCAGACTACACTACTTGGGAAAAAAAAAAAAAAAAGGAACAGTATGAGGCAATGAACCACCCTCCCTGAACTGAATACAACCAACTATGGATGGCCTATGTGGCTGCACTCAGACTGGAGACTGGGCTGCACTCACACACACACACACACAGACCCTGCAGATCGCTGTGAAAACAGCGCTACAAGGCAAAAGCAAGGTGAATAGTAGGTGAACACAGCGGTTGCTAAATTAGCCTTTGGAAAGCACAAAGAAGCAAATCGCTATCTCTAAACTGTCCCTCAGTCAGCAAACAGCGTTCTGTCACTAACTGAATTCACAGCAGAGTGATCGCAAAATGGCGCCAGCGACTTTTAAACTGCATCATGACATCATTACACCAGCCAATCACAGCCTTGCCAGTAGTTTCATGCCCTCCATGCTAAACAGGATGTGCCCACACTTGGAATCAATCTCATTGGCTGAATTTCTGCTTTTTGAATCTTAGAACTTCCGATTCCGGTATCCGATACGCGGCAAGTATCGGAATCCCGGTATCGGAATTCCGATACCGCAAGTATCGGCCGATACCCGATACTTGCGGTATCGGAATGCTCAACACTAGTTGTAAGTGGTTACCATACTCCATTCCCTAAATTTCATTGCATTGATCTTATTATCGGAAAGGATTTTTGCAATACAAGAATCTCGTGTGAGAGTTTGAGGCTACATTCACACTAGCGTCGGTACGGGCCCGTCGCAGTGCGTCGGGCCGACGTACCGATGCATGCTGTAAAATAAAAGCACAACGGGGGCAGCGGATGCAGTTTTTCAATGCATCCGCTGCCCCATTGTAATATTCAGTGAGGAGGGCGTGGAGTTCCGGCCGCGTATGTGCGGTCGGAAATGGCAGACACGATGCACAAAAAAACGTTATATGTAACGTTTTTTGTGCCGGCGGTCCGCCAAAACACGACGCATCCGTCGCACGACGGCCATATGTCGCAATTAGTGTTGAGCATTCCGATACTGCAAGTATCGGGTATCGGCCGATACTTGCTGTATCGGAATTTCCGATACCGAGATCCGATATTTTTGTGATATCGGGTATCGGGTATCGCAACAACATTAATGTAATAATGTGTAAAAAAGAGAATTAAAATAAAAAATATCGCTATACTCACCTGTCCGACGCAGCCGGGACCTCAGCGAGGGAACCGGCAGCGTTGTTTGTTTAAATTTCGCGCTTTTACTTGGTTACGTGAAGTCCCGGCTTGTGATTGGTCAGGGCGGCCATGTTGCCGGAACGCGGACCAATCACAGCAAGCCGTGACGAAATTACGTCACGGCTTGCTGTGATTGGTCCGCGTCCCGGCAACATGGCCGCCATTAACCAATCACAAGCCGTGACGTCACGGGAGGCTGGACATGCGCGTATTTTGAAAAGCGCACGTGTCCAGCCTCCAGTGACGTCCCGGCAACATGGCCGCCATTAACCAATCACAAGCCGGGACGTCACGGGAGGCTGGACATGCGCGTATTTTGAAAAGCGCGCGTGTCCAGCCTCCAGTGACGTCCCGGCAACATGGCCGCCATTAACCAATCACAAGCCGGGACGTCACAGGAGGCTGGACATGCGCGTATTTTGAAAAGCGCGCGTGTCCAGCCTCCCGTGACGTCACGGCTTGTGATTGGTTAATGGCGGCCATGTTGCCGGGACGCGGACCAATCACAGCAAGCCGTGACGTAATTTCGTCACGGCTTGCTGTGATTGGTCCGCGTCCCGGCAACATGGCGCCGTGACCAATCATAAGCCGGGACGTCACTGGAGGCTGGACACGCGCGCTTTTCAAAATACGCGCATGTCCAGCCTCCCGTGACGTCACGGCTTGTGATTGGTTAATGGCGGCCATGTTGCCGGGACTCGGACCAATCACAGCAAGCCGTGACGTAATTTCGTCACGGCTTGCTGTGATTGGTCCGCGTCCCGGCAACATGGCCGCCCTGACCAATCACAAGCCGGGACCTCACGTAACCAAGTAAAAGCGCGAATTTTAAACAAACAACGCTGCCGGTTCCCTCGCTGAGGTCCCGGCTGCGTCGGACAGGTGAGTATAGCAATATTTTTTATTTTAATTCTTTCTTTTACACATTAATATGGTTCCCAGGGCCTGAAGGAGAGTTTCCTCTCCTTCAGACCCTGGGAACCATCAGGAATACCGTCCGATACCTGAGTCCCATTGACTTGTATTGGTATCGGGTATCGGTATCGGATTGGATCCGATACTTTGCCGGTATCGGCCGATACTTTCCGATACCGATACTTTCAAGTATCGGACGGTATCGCTCAACACTAGTCGCAATGCGTCGCTAATGTAAGTCTATGGGGAAAAAACGCATCCTGCAGACAACTTTGCAGGATGCGTTTTTTCTCCTAAACGACGCATTGCGACATATTCAAAATGACGCTAGTGTGAAAGTAGCCTTATAGGCATCAATTAGTAACTTCTTAGGATATCCTTTCTGTAGGAATCTCTGCCTAAGAATTCCTGATTCCTTTACGAAATCCTGATCATTTGTGCAATTTTTACGAACCCTCCAATACTGGCCATATGGAATATTCTTGATCCATCTGGGGAGGTGCCCACTATCAAACCTGAGATAGCTGCTTACATCAAGAGGTTTGAAATGTTTTGATGTGGACATCCTCCTCAGATCATCCACTTTAATGAGGAGGTCGAGGAATTGGATGGATGTGTTAGACATGGACACTGTAAATGATAAGCCCCATGGATTCCTATTTAATTCATCAATGAAGTCAAGGGCCGTAATTTCGGGGCTATTCCAAATCAAAATTAAATTGTCTATGAAACAACAGTAGAAATTAATACAGCCCAATGCCAGGGGGGACTGTGCGATGAAAACGTACTCAAAAAGGCCCATATACAAGTTGGCATATCTTGGGGCGAATCTCATCCCCATCGGGCAGCCCCTAACCTGCCTGTATATCGTTCCATCAAAAGTGAAAACATTATTGTTTAAGATTACTGTTGAGCATTCCGATACTGCAAATATCGGGTATCGGCCGATATTTGCTGTATCGGAATTCCGATACCGGGTTCCGATATTTTTGTGATATCGGAAATCGGAATCGGAAGTGTGCGGTGCGTATGGTTCCCAGGGTCTGGAGGAGAGGAGACTCTCCTTCAGACCCTGGGATCCATATTCATGTAAATAATAAATAATAAAAATTAAAAATATTGATATACTCACCCCTCCGGCGGCCCCTGCTGTTAGCGGTGCCTCCGTTCCTAAGAATGCAGGGAGTGAAGGACCTTCGATGACGTCGCGGCTTGTGATTGGTCGCGTGAGCGGTCACATGAGCGGTCACGCGACCAATCACAAGCCGCGACATCATCAAAGGTCCTTAACTCGGCATTCTTTGGAACGGAGGCACCGCTAAGAGCAGGGGCCGCCGGAGGGGTGAGTATATCAATATTTTTTATTTTTATTATTTATTTTTTACATGAATATGGATCCCAGGGCCTGAAGGAGAGTTTCCTCTCCTTCAGACCCTGGGAACCATTCCGATATTTTGTGTCCCATTGATATGCATTGGTATCGGGTATCGGTATCGGCGATATCCGATTTTTTTTTATATCGGCCGATCCAAACCGATACCGATACCTTTGCATATCGGAAGGTATCGCTCAACACTATTTAAAGATAAAACTGATGGCTGCTAAAATAAAATTCCTTTTTTCCTCCAGCATGGATATGTCAGTGCTTAGAAAATGATCCACTGCTTGCATAACCAATTCATGGGTGATATTGCTGTACAGTGTTGTCAAATCTAAAGTTAGCAATAAACAATTACTCTGAGGGGGTAGATCTCTCACTAATTTGATCAATTCAAAAGAATCTTTCAAATAGGAGTCCAAATTCAATACAAACTTTTGAAGAAATAGATCAACATAATGTGATTTGTTCGCAGTTATCGAGTTAATACCCGTGAAACTTTCCAAATTTACAGAGGAAGTTGCTGTGCTCAGATGAGACCAAAATTGAACATTTGATCACCAAAGTAAACGTTATGCCTGTTGCCAAATCAACACAGCTCATCTCCCCAAGAACACCATCCCCAGATTGAAACATGGTGGTGGCAGCATGCCTTGGGAATGTTTTTTTTTGACAGCAGTGACAGGGAAAAGGGACCGAGTCAAGGGGAAGATGGATGGAGCGAAATACAGGTATATTCTAGAGCAAAACCTGTTTTAGTCGGACAGTGATTTGAGACTGGAATGAAGGTTCATCTTTCAACAAGATAATGACTCAAATCATACAGCTAAAGCAACACTCGTGTGGTTTAGAGGAAACATTATAAATATTTAACAGTGGCCTTGTCAAAGCCCAGACCTTAATCCAATTGAGAATCTGTAGTCAGACTTGAAGATTGCTGTTCACCAGAAGAAACCATCTAACATGAAGCAGCTGCCGCAGTTTTGCCTTATGGAATGGACAAAACTCTCAGCGGTGAGATATGGAAAGCTCATATAGACTTAACCAAAGAGACTTGGAGCTGTAATTACCACAAAAGGAGAACGCAAAATAGACATATATAAATAAGATATCGCGCTAAGAACACTGGCTGTTCTATTTGAAGCTGTCAATAAAGACACAAGAACCAATGGTGATGTTAGCAAAAGGTGATAGTAACAATTGATGTTATTATAAGCAGCAACACCATCAATATTAAACTGCCGCTGCTGTACTGCCGCTATTATAAATGTCACAACCAGAGCCAGTGCAAATATTGTATAGATAAATAAATAAATAAATAAACTTGGCTCCTTACCAAGGGTGGCTTGATGGTAGTTCCGGCTGGTATAGAAGTGCTGGTCGTGGGTGTCAGTGGTGGTAGGTGTTCGACACCCAGCGGCAGGAGTGGATGTCCAAATGCCCATGTCAGGGGACGCGCAGAGCCAGCAGCGCTCCGGCCGGTAGCGGTACTGGATGCGCGTATGAAAAAATGGCCGCCGCTGCTAGGAAACAGCGTGTGACGTCACAGCTACTACGGCATGTGGGACAGGGCACCAACGCGTTTCGAGGGACTCCGTCCCTCTTCGTCAGGGACCCTGACGAAGAGGGACGGAGTCCCTCGAAACGCGTTGGTTAAGCTTTGTGCCCTGTCCCACACGCCGTAGTAGCTGTGACGTCACACGCTGTTTCCTAGCAGCGGCGGCCATTTTTTCATACGCGCATCCAGTACCGCTACCGGCCGGAGCGCTGCTGGCTCTGCGCGTCCCCTGACACGGGCATTTGGACATCCACTCCTGCCGCTGGGTGTCGAACACCTACCACCACTGACACCCACGACCAGCACTTCTATACCAGCCGGAACTACCATCAAGCCACCCTTGGTAAGGAGCCAAGTTTATTTATTTATTTATTTATCTATACAATATTTGCACTGGCTCTGGTTGTGACATTTATAATAGCGGCAGTACAGCAGCGGCAGTTTAATATTGATGGTGTTGCTGCTTATAATAACATCAATTGTTACTATCACCTTTTGCTAACATCACCATTGGTTCTTGTGTCTTTATTGACAGCTTCAAATAGAACAGCCAGTGTTCTTAGCGCGATATCTTATTTATATATGTCTTTTTGGTTCACCAGTAGGTGTGACGGGTGAGGCATGGCACCCGTCTGATATCAGCAGCTTAAACACTTATCACCCCATTAGCGCCAGTGTGCTATTGTTTGTTGTCTTTGAGAACGCACAATACTGACTTTAGGAGGGTGAAGAGTTATGTACACTGAAGTCTGTAATTATTTTGTCCTATTTGTTGTGTGCTTCATAATAAAAAGAAAAACAAATGTTCACAGTTTTAGACGTGTTCTTTATATTACTGTGATCGGGGACAAATTGTTTTTTAAAACTATAACTGAAACTTATCTAAAATTCAGAAAGTGTGTGTCTTGAAAACAATTTTTTTGAACTCCTGTTTTAATAGTCAAATACTGCATCTGTAGAGAGACCATTATTTCAGTGTCATGTTTTAGGTGCTGGCATTTTGGTTATGTACCTACCTAGGATTTATTCTGTTATTTTTTGGAAATAGGTTGAATATTATATAAAAAATAGAAGCAAAAAAGTAAAATAAATGTAGTTATTGGCTGTGCAATTCTGTTTTAGCATAACTTTTTTAATAATTCAATTTGACAGCTGGACAAGTCAAACCCATACTGCGGCCTTCTACCACATTTTTCTTTCTATATACTGTATTTACCTACCTTTTTAGCATTCATTACAACCTTTTTGGCAAGAGTTGAACAACTGGGCTTGACAAGGTTGTCAAGAGTTAACTACCATATTTTTCAAAAAGTTTAATAAAATAAGATATGGCACTTGCAAAAAATGGGGCAATGTAATAGAAAAAATAAACATGCAACGGATATGAACGTGGGAGTCTCCAGCAGCAGTAGAAGAACCTCCACTACTAGCACTGGCTTTCTGCACAGTAGCACTACTAAACGCAGACTGAAATTAGCCTTGTTTGCCTTCGGGAAGAGATGGCATTATGGAATATATGACACCTCTCTGGATTCAGTCACAGCAGGGTGATGTTACTTCTAACATTGATAAGGTTAGTTTGAGTCAGTGAACTGTGTGGATGATCTAAAATGACTTAGAGATGCAGTTTTGGACTATTTTTTAAATATAAACCCCATCACAATATATAACGTACACGTATCTAATATGTCGTGTCCCTGTCCACATCTTCCCTTTCAGATGATGGCTGATTTAGTCACCCATCATCTGCCTTTAACATCCGCAGGTGAACCAGAGCTCTACCCACGGCAGATAACCTACAAAATCTCGCTGTCAATCTCCAATAGTGGCATTTAACACATGTCAGCAGGGGGGACTCGTCATTCTACATGCCCATTGGTACACCCGTGATGTGATCACGGGGCGCTGATGGGTTTTCATGACAACCATGGGGCTGCTGATGACCCCGTGACTGTCAATATGATACTCCTGTGAAAGTTGGCCTGTGGCTGGCGTTCATAGGAGATCGTAACTTTAGCTATAAATGCTGATGCACTGATTTGTATAGTACAAGCAATCAGAGAATTACAGTTTCAAGTCTCCTAAAGAGACTATTACGGTAAATACAGTAAATAAAGGGTATAAAAATATGAAAAGATAAATAAAACTCCAAAGTTCAAATCACACCCTTTTTGCTCTATTAAAAAAAAGCAATTAAAAAATATAAAAATACACATATTTGGTATCTCTGCATTCATAAAAGTCAGATTTATCAAAACATAAGGTAAATAAATCTGATAGGTAATTTGCGTAATGAGAAAAATTTCGAATTGACCGAATTATGTGTTATTGGCCACTGCAACACGGCATACAAATGCAATAAGAGGTGAGCAAAACATTGTATCTACCCAAAAAGGTATTAGCAAAAATGACAGCTCAGGGTACAAAAAATAAGCCCAGTATTAAAAAAAAAGAAAACATTAAAGTGCACCTGTCAGCAGTTGTGGCCGCGATAATATGCAGCCACTGCCTTTCAGGGCTTATCTATAGGAGGGCGGTGACGCAAGAAGATGGGATGCGCCAGACCCAG
This sequence comes from Ranitomeya variabilis, assembly GCF_051348905.1. Classification (NCBI taxonomy): domain Eukaryota; kingdom Metazoa; phylum Chordata; class Amphibia; order Anura; family Dendrobatidae; genus Ranitomeya; species Ranitomeya variabilis. Next base: position 327,069,655 of record NC_135235.1, on the reverse strand, counting down.
ACCCGTGACACCTATCGGACCGAACCGCCCCCGGGTAAGTATAATAAAACATTTTTTTTTTCACTTGCAGGTCGGACCGGGGGCTTATCTACAGCATTATAGGATGCTGTAGATAAGCCCTGAAAGGCGGTGGCCATATCTTATATCGGCCAAACCTGGTAACAAGCTCCCTTTAAGGGTATCTGAAAATGGAGACAAAAGCAATTTTTTTTTCAAATGTACAAATTTTTTTTCACCACTTAAATAAAGAAAACCTCTACATGTTTGGTATCTTCGTAACCGTACTGACCTGGCGAATCAAGTTACCTTGTAAAATAACTTAAAGTCCATTAGTTCACAGTGACATTAAAGGGAACCTGTCACCCCCCCCCCCCCTTTCCCCCCAGGCGTTTGTAACTAAAAGAGCCATCTTGTGCAGCACTAATTGTTCGTTGCACTGCAGAAATAATCACTTTTGAATTTGGTCCCTCATACCTGTGAAATCGCCAGGGAGGCAGGTCTTTCCCCCCTCATCCAAACGCCTCCCTGCATCACTCTGCGAGAAGGGCGCCACCTCCTTGGTGTTATTCAGTTGTCTAGGCACCTGAGCGGTCATATTCTGCCTTGGGCATGCGCAGTTCACGCTGCCCGACAACTGACATTATTTGTTTACTGCTCCTGCGTGCACACGCAGCAAGAGATCCCGCATGAAAGCTGTGATTAAAAATCATAGTTATTCCACAAAATATTGATTTAAGAACTCTTCCTGAGATAAAACATTAGTATTGGTTGTTTCTAAATGATTATGAACTTGTTTTATTTGCATTATTTGAGGTCTGAAAGCACTGTTGTTTTTTTTAAAATTTTGACCATTTCTCCTTTCCAAAAAAAAAGATTTATTGCTTGGAACTTCGGAGACATGTTGTCAGAAGTTTATAGAACAAAAGAACAATTTACATTTGACTCAAAAATATACCTATAAAGAGAAAAATCAGACAAACTGAACATTTGGCAGTGGTCTCTTAATTTTTACCAGAGCTGTATAACGACACAGTTGTTCTTGACATTGAATGTCATTGCCCGTGCATGTAAAATATGGAGGCATCTGTTAATGAGACAATGTCATTCCAAAGGCGAAATTTGTCTTTTTGGATGTAGGATTTCACAATAAATATTTTCTCCAGAGAGTCCTTTGGTAAGTTACAGCAGCATAAATCACCTTCCGAAGAGGAAGTATATAAAATATAAATAACAAGTCTATTATAAAATATTAATTACGGTATATATAGCATTATATAAGGATGCATTTTTACATTGTTTGGAACAGAAAGTGAAGTAAAGCTACTAAATCATTCTGTATAGATAACAGCTTTGCCACGGAACAAATGATGAAACCGTACAACAAGGTGCAGAGCTAGAATACATTTATATTAATACAGCAAAAAACTATGTGCAAGGTTTCCATATACTCAGTGTGCAAAGTATGAACGTTCTACATTTTTATGTAGGAAATATCATTGTGCTTAACAACTGGAATTAAATTTCCAGATGAAGGCAATATTTTTCATAAAGCAAATTAAGTGCAATATATAGTTAGGAAATAATTCTAAAAATGGAGCATTTGGTATATTTATTTGGATACATAAATCTTGTAGGAAACCAAGTAAATTGTGCTGTTTTCTGTGCACTAATGTTTCAGGCAATGATGAAGAGAAGAGATTACATCCAAAGCTCTCTCCATATCCATGTGAGCATCATTACCCCAGCTCCAGGGCCTCAACGCCTGCTTAACACACTGTATTTACGATGCCTTCCTCCTCTGACATGCCGTAATGGGGATAATTGAAGTCAGTTGGCTCCAACTGGCTGCATAAGATATGTCTTTGTGCCGAAGTCTGGGTCAGTGGACAACACACAGGATTACAGCACTCAGTGGCATTTGAGATGTTTGTGTGTGCGTGTTTAGCTAATCATGTCCCTAGGGTGCCGCATGACTAGAATTTTGAATGTCCAAATCAATAAAGTCCTTGTCTGTATGCTCCAATCTCTACCTAAATATACAATGTGATTACGGTGTCATCAGCAAGTGGGTCACAAAAAGATCTCCTGCCACTGCACATCCAGAATATGTTTTCTTCCGTCCTTCTATTTCCTCATTTAGCTTTACAGAATAGAATCTTTTTTTTAAATCAATGTCAATTTGTTTTCAGTAGAAAAAAATAGTAATAAGCAACATTGATAAAAATATTTTACATTGTACATTAATATGACATAAAATAATGATGATGATGAATATAATGCAATTTATTTTCTTCATAAAATCAAAATGTGAAGAAATATATTTACTGGATAATGTACTAATAGTGTAATTTTAGTCCACAAAACCTGACCTTCGAGACCAAATTACTATTGTATTATAAAACATGAACAATTATAGGATTTATTTAAAGAAACAGTAGTTTAAAAATGGAAGAGTAATTCTAAAAAAACCAAACTTTTGTATCTGGACGTATGATTTCAATGAAAAAATACATCTTCAAAATGAGTGTTATATACAACACTTCTTTTACACACACGCACACGCACACACGCACACACGCACACACGCACACACACACATATAATGTAGAAGTTTGTACTCACTCAGCTGCGGTTGAGGTAGGCACAGGAAGCGGTATTTCTAAAATGTCCAGGCAGGTTTATTAAGACTGCATAAACTGTTCAGGGAAGCAAACAAAAAGAGCAGCCTTTTCTGGCACAAAGTGAAAATACAATGTAAAAATTCCATACAATATACACTGTTCAAAAAAATAAAGGGAACACTAAAATCCCACATCCTAGATATCACTGAATTAAATATTCCAGTTGTAAATCTTTATTCATTAAATAGTGGAACGTGTTGAGAACAATAAAACCTAAAAATGAGAGTAAATCAGTGTAAATCACAACTAATATCCCACGGAGGTCTGGAGTTGGAATGATGCTCAAAATCAAAGTGGAAAATGAAGTTACAGGCTTATCTAACTACAGTGGAAATGCCTCAAGACAAGGAAATGATGCTCAGTAGTGTGTGTGGCCTTAACATGCCTGTATGACCTCCCTACAAAGCCTGGGCATGATCCTGATAAGGTGGCGGATGGTCTCCTGAGGGATCTCCTCCCAGACCTGGACTAAAGCATCCGCCAACTCCGGGACAGTCTGTGGTGCAACATGACGCTGGTGGATGTTGAGAGACATGATGTCCCAGATGTGTTCAATCGGATTCAGGTCTGGGGAATGGGCGGGCCAGTCCATAGCTTCAGTGCCTTCATCTTGCAGTAACTGCGGACACACTCCTTCCACATACTGGAGTATCTGAAGAGGAATAACCTCATGACCCAGTATCAGCACGGGTTTACTAGGGACCGCTCATGTCAGACTAATTTGATCAGCTTCTATGAAGAGGTAAGTTCCGGACTGGACCAAGGGAACCCAGTGGACGTAGTGTATATGGACTTTTCCAAAGCTTTTGATACGGTGCCACACAAAAGGTTGATACATAAAATGAGAGTAATGGGGATAGGGGAAAATATGTGTAAGTGGGTTGAGAGCTGGCTCAGGGATAGGAAACAAAGGGTGGTTATTAATGGAGCACACTCGGACTGGGTCGCGGTTAGCAGTGGGGTACCACAGGGGTCAGTATTGGGCCCTCTTCTTTTTAACATATTTATTAATGACCTTGTAGGGGGCATTCAGAGTAGAATTTCAATATTTGCAGATGACACTAAACTCTGTAGGGTAATCAATACAGGGGAGGACAATTTTATATTACAGGATGATTTATGTAAACTAGAAGCTTGGGCTGATAAATGGCAAATGAGCTTTAATGGGGATAAATGTAAGGTCATGCACTTGGGTAGAAGTAATAAGATGTATAACTATGTGCTTAATTCTAAAACTCTGGGCAAAACCATCAATGAAAAAGACCTGGGTGTATGGGTGGATGACAGACTCATATTCAGTGGCCAGTGTCAGGCAGCTGCTACAAAGGCAAATAAAATAATGGGATGTATTAAAAGAGGCATTGATGCTCATGAGGAGAACATAATTTTACCTCTATACAAGTCACTAGTTCGACCACACTTAGAATACTGTGCACAGTTCTGGTCTCCGGTGTATAAGAAAGACATAGCTGAACTAGAGCGGGTGCAGAGAAGAGCGACCAAGGTTATTAGAGGACTTGGGGGTCTGCAATACCAAGATAGGTTATTACACTTGGGGCTATTTAGTTTGGAAAAACGAAGACTAAGGGGTGATCTTATTTTAATGTATAAATATATGAGGGGACAGTACAAAGACCTTTCTGATGATCTTTTTAATCATAGACCTGAGACAGGGACAAGGGGGCATCCTCTACGTCTGGAGGAAAGAAGGTTTAAGCATAATAACAGACGCGGATTCTTTACTGTAAGAGCAGTGAGACTATGGAACTCTCTGCCGTATGATGTTGTAATGAGTGATTCATTAATTAAATTTAAGAGGGGACTGGATACCTTTCTGGAAAAGTATAATATTACAGGGTATATACACTAGATTCCTTGATAAGGCGTTGATCCAGGGAACTAGTCTGATTGCCGTATGTGGAGTCGGGAAGGAATTTTTTTCCCCATGGTGGAGTTACTCTTTGCCACATGGGTTTTTTTTGCCTTCCTCTGGATCAACATGTTAGGGCATGTTAGGTTAGGCTATGGGTTGAACTAGATGGACTTAAAGTCTTCCTTCAACCTCAATAACTATGTAACTATGTAACATGAGGTCTGGCATTGTCCTGCATTAGGAGGAACCCAGGGCCAACCGCACCAGCAAATGGTCTCACAAGTTGTCTGAGGATCTCATCTCGGTACCCAATGGCAGTCAGGCTACCTCTCGCGAGCACATGGAGGGCTGTGCGGCCCTCCAAAGAAATGCCACCCCACACCTTTACTGACCCACTGCCAAACTGGTCATGCTGAAGGATGTTGCAGGCAGCAAATCGCTCTCCACAGCGTCTCCAGACTCAGGCGTCTCTCACATGTGGTCAGTGTGAAACTGCTTTCATCTGTGAAGAGCACAGGGCGCCAGTGGCGAATTTGTTAATCCTGGTGTTCTGTGGCAGATGCCAAGCATCCTGCACGGTGTTGGGTTGTGAGCATAACTCCCACCTGTGGATGTCAGGCACTCAAACCATCCTCATGTAGTCGGTTTCTAACCATTTGTGCAGACACATGCACATTTGTGGCCTGCTGGAGGTCATTTTGCAGGGCTCTGGCAGTGCTCCTCCGGCTCCTCCTTGCACAAAGGCTGAGGGAGCGGTCCTGCTGCTGGGTTCTTGCCCTCCTACGGCCCTCTCCATGTCTCCTGGTGTACTGGCCTGTCTCCTGGTAGAGCCTCCGGACACTATGCTGACAGACACAGCAAACCTTCTTGCCACAGCTGGCATTGATGTGTCATCCTGGATGAGCGGCACTACCTGAGCCACTTGTGTGGGTTGTAGAGTCCATCTCATGCTACCATGAGTGTGAAAGCACAACCAACAATCAAAAGTGACCAAAACATCAGCCAGAAAGCATTGGTACTGATATGTGCTCTGTGGTCCCCACCTGCAGAACCACTCCTTTATTGAGTGCGTCTTGATAATTGCCAATAATTTCCATCTGTTGTCTATTCCATTTGCACAACAGCATGTGAAATTGGATCCACAAATGAAATACCAGAAGTATAATGCCGTACACCCATATCCAAGGCCACTCGCTATACTATAAATAATCACGGAGAAAATCGAGTCTACATAGCCAATAAAAATAGATCAAAATTTATTTATACAAAAAATATAACGCCAATACATAAAAAATTGATCAAACATATACAATGGTACAATACATGGGTTTTTAGAATCAATAGGTGATTAAATCCACAGGTGTAAAAATTGATTGTCAAACAGTGTTGCTTCATAAGTGGGCAGTTTGATTTCACAGATGTTTTGATTTACTTGGTGTTATATTCTGATGTTTAAGTGTTCCCTTTATTTTTTTAGCAGTGTATATATGTCAGTGACACACACACACTTCCATATAGGTTTATTTTCTTCATAAACCATCAAGTCAGCAACAAAAAGGTAAACAGTCTTTACATCAGGCCGACACAGTATCAATGTCTATAGCAGAGCTCTGCTCTCTCAGACCTGTGGACACACAGGCTGTTCTATGTCCAGCACTCAGGCTCCATCTGAAGCCATGGACACAGAAAGGCTTCTTCCTCTCAAGACACAGACCACTCTGTAACATCAACCATGGACAAATGGAAGTCTGTCCACAATGGCAGACTCCAAAGCACTCGCTCACATGTGCCAAACACACCTCCATTACATGGTTGCAACCACACCCAGGTACCTATAACATGGCTAGTCAGGTGATCGTGACACCACCGCAGGTCCTTATACACACAACCATCTTAGGTGTTCAGACTCACCCTTTTGGGTGGGTACGTAGGTGACTGGACCCACTCATTTCTCCAAGTCTCCTGGAAGCCTTCTCAATGTATACAAATCCCTCAGCAGTAGATCTGCTGAGCAAAACACGCTCAGGATTCCATCACAGGGCCACCCACCTCTGCGATGCATACCACCCATTAATCACATGACTAGTCACCATACCACATATTCCCCCCCTCCCTAAAGCCATGGGGCTTGACACTTTCTATTATCTGACTAGAGATCCTTCTCGGTCATCCCTGACAGTCAAACCATCTGCCTAAGTCAGGCCCTGCTACTGAACCCTTTCGTAGGCATTCATCATCCATCTCTGTCATGTCCTTTGATAAAGATGACCCTTGTCAGACCACCCGCATCCCCGGCGGTCAGTACATTGCTGTGATTCCCTTGTACCCATACCTCCTGTCTGGTCTGAATCTTTGTCATCACGTCCGCTGCAGGGTCTCCCGCCTATGTCACTCAGCCCTGAGCTAAGTGAGGAGTCACTACTTCTACCTCTTCCGTTAGGCCACCTTCTGTTATGTGTCTGCTGATCACTTCTCCCATGGTCTTTATTTCCTGGAGAGCAGTCCTTCCATTTATCTCTATGTCCTCTGTTAGCTCCAGCTTCAGGACTTCCAGTCTTAAGCAAACCTCTTTGCCTCTCTATCCTGTGAGATGAGGGAGATGGCAATCTGTTCGCCATTTCCTGCCCTATATTGATCTGCTCTCTCTCACAGCTGCTTGACTTCTTTTAGGTATGCCAACGCAATACCCCAGGAGCATCTGGATATTCCCAAGACTCTCCATGGATCCGACAACAAGGAATGGAGCCATCCCATCTTCACCCATGACCTGGGCCTTGTCATCAGCCAGAATCCTCAGTCTCTTCAGACCGGATCGATTTACAATTTCCTGCATCACTCTCCCAAGCCTTCCGATGACTTTCCCCACAAATTTATGGGTACCCGAATGATGTCCTCCACCAAGCCGAGCTGAATTTGAGCTTCTCTCGCTAGCTCCAGACTTCGAGCGGCTTCCTCATTCTTCAGCATGATCATCTGTTTTGTGCGGAGGCATTGTGTCATGATCCGTTTCAGGGTTTAGTCCTGTCTGCTATTTTTCCAGGCGGATTATGTCAAGGGTTAACTTTGCTCTGCCTCATTCTGGGCTCAGGCTTGCTATTCAGCTCCCAGGCATCCTGCTGGTGGTGTCAGCTATAGTTCTGCCTTCGGCATTTGAACATAACTCTGGTAACTCTTTATTTGTCCTGCTGTGATCCCTGACTTGTCCCGTGTCTGTTGACTTCCTCTGTCTGCCCTTTTCCCAGCATTTTTCTGTTTGTGTGTTTGATTCTCTGGATCCTGACTTGGCTCATATTCGGAATTGCTTCTGCTTTCTGAATTTGTCTTATCCACTTTTGATCGCTACTGAACCTCCTGGCTTGTTTTCTGACATGTACTGCTTATCCCTTTTTGGTACTTCTGCCTCTGATTGTATTTTGACTCAGTTTGTCTGACCACTCTCTCGCCACTTGGTGGTGCCTGTGCTGCTGCTCTGTGGTGCTTCTCTGTGAACACAGTCTCACTTCCCTCTCAAGTTCCCTCTTGTGCACTGCAGCAGCATGACATTTTGAGAGTTACCAGAGTCAGGTTCACATGCTGAAGGCAGAACTATAGCTGACACCACAGGATGCCTGGTGTCATGATTCCCAATGGCAGGGAATTTGTCAACATAACACGGGCAAAAACAGGACGAGCTCTAGGGTGATGGAACCTGAGCTGACCGCGATCCTGAACCTCAACACTCAACTAACCGTAGCCGGGGGACGTTCCTGGGGGGCCCCAAGACGTCTCGCGCCAGCCGGAGATCTAGCTTCCCCTATCAGAAGAATAACAGACCTCACTTGCCTCCAGAGAAATATTCCCACAGAGATAGCAGCCTCCCACATATAATGACGGTGAAATGAGAGGAAGGCACAAACGTAGTTATGAAAATAGATTCAGCAAAATGAGGCCCGCTTAAGCTAGATAGCAGAGGATACAAAAGGTGAACTGCGCGGTCAGCTGAAAAACCCTTCAAAATACCATCCTGAAATTACTTGAACTCATGTGCCAACTCATGGTACATGAGTGGTAATTTCAGCCCACTAGAGCAACCAGCAGCAGAGAATTACATATCTGCAAGCTGGACTAAAAAACATGAAAGCAATCATGAAACAGGGAAATACAGACTTAGCTTGTCTTGAAGGCCTAGGAGCAGGTAACAGAGACACACACTGATACATTGATAGCCGGCAAGGGAATGACAGGAAAGCCAGGTTAAATAGGAAACACCCAGCCACTGATGGACAGGTGGAAACCAGAGACCGCAACCCACCAAAGTCACCCAGTACCAGTTGTAACCACCAGAGGGAGCCCAAAAACAGAATCCACAACAGCCTGGGAGCTGGGAGAGAGTGGTCAGACAAGCTGACTCAAAATACAATCAGAGGCAGAAGTACCAAAAAGGGATAAGCAGTAAACGTGGTCAGAAAACAAGCCAGGAGGTTCACCAGCGGTCAGAAACGGATAAGACAAAGTCAGAAAGCAGAAGCGAGTTCGAATACGAGCCAAGTCAGGAACCAGATAATCTAACAAACAGAGAAATGCTGGGAAAAGGGAAGACAGAAGGAGTCAATAGACTCAGGACAAGTCAGGGATCACAGCAAGACAAATCAAGAGTTACTGGAGTCAGAATAACACGGACTCCTGTCCGTTACACACTCGGCTTTACAGCATAAACACAGTTTCTCAATGACCCTGGACAGCATAACACAGATTCCTGTCTGTAGCCTGTTGGTGTCAGCCACACAGGTTTCCAGATCCCCCTTCTCCTCAAAGGTATCCCACAAACAGTTCTCACTGACCCCAGTCAGTATCACTCACGGTTGTCAGACCGTCCACTCCTCTGGCTCAGACCAGCCAGCACTGCAACATGTGCTTCTTGGACCATTGCCCACAGTCTAGCACCAATTGTAAGAATTGTACTCACTCTGGTGCTTAGGAGGAAACAGGAGGTACATTCTCTTCAATGTCCATGTGTGGTTTATTTGCTTCATAAACCACCAAGTCAACAACAAAAAGGTAAAGAGTCTTTACATCAGGCCGACACAGTATCAATGTCCATAGCAGAGCTCTGCTCTCTCAGGCCTGTGGGTACACATGCTGTGCAATGTCCAGCACTCAGGCTCTATCTGAATGCATGGACATAGAAAGGCTTCTCCCTGTCAAGACACAGACCACTCTGTAATGTCCAGCCTGGACACATGGAAGTCTGTCCACACTGGCAGACTCCCAAACACTCACTCACATGTGCCAAACTCACCTCCATTACATGGTTGTAACCACACCCTGGTACCTATCACATGGCCATTCAGGTGATCGTGACATCACTGCAGGTCCTTAAACAGACAATCATCTTAGCTGTTCAGACACACTCCTTTGAGTGGGTATGTAGGTGACTGGACTCACCCATCTCTCCAAGTCACCTGGAAACCTTCCCAATGTAAAACAAATCCCTCAGCAGTAGATCTGCTGAGCAAAACATTCCCAGGTTTCCATCACAGGGCCACCCACCTCTGCGATACACACCGCCCATTAATCACATGACCAGTCGCCATACCACACCTATGAGGGGGCTGCATTATACCCTATGAGGGGGCTGCATTATATTCTAAGGGGTGCAGCATTATACTATATGAGGGGGCTATATTATATTCTATGGGTGGCTGCATTATACCCTATGAGGGGCTGCAATGCATTATATTGTATGGGGGGCTGCATTATACTATTTGAGGGGGATGCATTATATTCTATGGAGGGACTACATCTTACCCTATGAGGGGGCTTCATTATATTCTATGGAGGGGGGCTGCATTCTACTCTGAGGGTCTATTTGAGGGGGCTAAATTATATTCTATGGAAGGACTGCATGATACTGCAAAGCCACAAAAAGAGGACTTGAAAATCCTCTAAAAAATTCAGAAAACAGCAGAAAAAAGGCAGAGTTGACCTGTCCAGGCCTCCAAACACACGCACTAACAGGATGCAGTGGACCCATTTAACACAGATGCAAGAATGCAGATGAGACAACCACTCACAGCCTGTCAATCCATGGAGGAGGTAGTAGCTTTGCATATAGATGCACAAAAAAGGTCTGTATGTGGCGCTGTTCACATATAAGTGATGCAGAGCATCTGGCTTACAGCCTATCGGTGATGCCCATATTATTAAATCAGGCAGGCTGCCCAGTGTTATCCAAAATGCATCCTGTGTGAACAGATACCACAGTTTACAGAGCCAAATGGGCCCAACTGCACACTGAAAAATAAAGTGCAAAAAACACATACAAAAATATGTGAGGTATTAGTTGATATTATTGCCAGATGACTGCATCACTTATATGTGAACAGCGCCACATACAGATCTTTTTTGTGCATCAATATGCCAAGCAACCACCCCCTCCATGAATTGCCAGGCTGTGAGTGGTTGTCTCATCTGCATTCTTGCACCTGGGTTAAATGGATCCACTGCATCCTGTTAGTGCATGTGTTTCGAGGCCTTGGCAGGTAAATACTTTATACTATATTGGGGGCTGCATTATATTCTATGGGAAAAGCTACATTATACCCGCTGAATTATACTCTGTGGGGGAGCTGCATCATATTCTATGGGGGGCTGCATTATATTCTATGGGGGGATGCTTTATACTATATTAGGGGGGCTGCATTATATTCTTTGGGGAGGAATGCATTATACCCTATGTGTGGGCTACATTATATTCTATGAGGGGGCTACATTATATTATATGAGGGGGTACATAACATTCTATGAGGGGGTACATTATATTCTATGAGGGAGTATATTATATTCTATGAGAAGGGCTACCCCAAACCCTGCTATATCATTAAGACATGTAGTACCTTAAATTATACCCTGATATTAGCATGTTTTACGGCACAATTGGTGGTCTTGTATTTATTGCTGTAAGCCCAAAATTATATGGCTATGCTGGGACATATAGTTCCACAAGAGTTTGTTGTGTTTACTTATAAGAGCGGGCTTATAGGGTTAGCTGGTGAGCTGGGTGGGACTGGCTAACCACACACACTCCCATCTAGGGGAGTGGTTACAACCATATAATGTGACTGAGATCTGGTCACATGGTCAGAGTGTATGGATCTGTTTGGTCCATGTGCAAGGTCCTGGATGGTCGGTGTTGGAGTCTCCTGGGAGTGGAGACGTCCTGGAAGCACCTATAGAGACTGTGGACCTGAATGCTCAGGGTGTTGGATTGTCCTGGGATAGACTGGAGTCCTGCAAGCACCTGGTGAGAGTGTGAGTCCTGGAATGGTCAGGGTGTTGGATTGTCCTGGAATGGACTGGAGTCCTGCAGGCACCTGGTAAGACCATGGACTGATGGCCTGTGTGTTGGAAGTGCCTATGATTGGACTTCCTGGAAGCGCATGGAGAGGCTGCATCTACAGAGCCTGAGATGGTTTCTGTGTTGGGGAAGCTACAGTTCCTACTGTGGGTCTGGACTATCTGAGGTGCTCTGGTCACAAGGACGGTGATCCCAGTGAGGCAGCTTTCCCCTGAGAACCAGCATTGACAGGAGTCAGTGCGTGGAGCCGGAGCTCCTGTAAGGTAACTCCAGGTAACAAGGGGTTACGGGCAGACACGGATGTGCCATTGGAGCAGACTGTCGATAGTTAATGTGTTCCTTTGATGTGTATAATGAACTGTTTTTTATGTAGTTTATGATGTTTAATAAACCGGAACAGACTGTTTAAGTGGAAAAATCGTGCCTGAGTGTCTAAATCCCGTGCAAAGCGAGTATTCCCCAACCCACTCAGGTAGAGTTTCATCACATTTGGTGGAGAATGCGGCAACAGTCCAGAAAACATATGTGGATGTAATTGCTGTGGCTCGGTGGGGCCACGAAGATTGCAAGCGTCTGGCTGTAACTCAGCGGGGTTACGAAAATGATAAGCGACTTTCTGTGGATCGGTGGGTCCACGAAGTCTGCGGTGCAGAGCCTTGTGGAGAGTAGTTGCAGTTGCAGCAAGAGGTTCTGCAGCAGCTTGTGATCAGCACACGGAGGTGCTGCTGGTGAGTGAATGCAGCAGGAGCTGTGATAGCACCAGCAGGTGTCATGAGAGGACATTGGTCCAGAACGTGCAAACTCTTAAAGGGCCAGTGCCGACCTAAAAAAAGAGACTTTTTTATGTGTGAACTGGTGCCTGAGAGTACTGTGGGGAGTCCACGGGGTGTAGCCCAGGGAAGGGGTGGTGACCCTAATAGGGTGGTGTCCCAAAAAAGGGGGAGGTAGCCCAAACATGGATGGTTGCTAAAAAGGGGCGGTATCCCAAAAGAGCGTAGTTGCCTAAAAGGGGGGGGAGTCCCAAAAGGGGTAGCGACCCTAAAGGGGGCAGATTCCCAAAAGGGGGCTGTAACCCAAATAGGGGTGGTGGCAAAAAAAGACTCGGCGGTAGTGTTGAGCGATACTTTCCGATATCGGAAAGTATCGGTATCGGAAAGTATCGGCCGATACCGTCACAGTATCGGAATCCAATCCGATACCGATACCCGATCCCAATGCAAGTCAATGGGACGAAAATATCGGAATTAAAATAAACCCTTTATACACTTGTAGGTTCATTCTACATGAAGGAAAACAACTAAGAATATTGTAGGATGTATTGGGGGACGTGGCGGAGATATTAAAGGGACAGAGGTTTAGCCCAATGTAATAGAATAGCAGGATTTTTTATTTTTTTTTATGAAGTTCGGCGTTAGAAAGAATTTGACTATTTTTTTTTTATTTTTTTTATGTCAGATATTGATGTTTCACTACTTCCACGCCCTTCACCTTCTTTTTTACTTCTCCCACGCTTTCTTCTTAATTATCCTCATCATCAGCTTCTTTGACATCAACTTCTTCACCTTATTCATCTTCTTCTTCATCTTCTACCTATTATTTTTTGGGTTACATTGTTCATATTCTTTTTATTTTACTATTATCTTCATCATATTCAACTTCTTCATCATATTCTTATTTGTGACAGGCATTCCCGTAGTTGTTATCTATAAAAGTTTGAATATTACACCTTCCGTTCTGCCTGTCACAAAACAGTTACATTTGTCCGCGTTCAGTTTGGCCTGCAGCATCAGGCTTTATCCAGGGGCACCACGAGGAGGAACGGACTCACCCCCATACACTGCTTAGTCTTCTTCTGCTTATAATTTACATAATATTTTTTGCTCTGATATTTTGTGTTATGCTTAATGTCCTTCTGCTCTTTGTTCTGCAGCCTCTTGTTCTTCTGCTTCTCGGTCTTCCAGGTCGTCGTCGTCTCCAGGGTCGTCGTCTCCGGGGTCGTCGTCATCGGGGTGGTCTTCAGGGTCGTTGTCTCCGGGGTCGTCGTCATCGGGGTGGTCTTCGGGGTCATCGTCTCCAGGGTCGTCGTCATCACGGTGGTTGTCGTCTCTGGTGTCGTCGTCATCTTAGGGGTGGTCTTCTGGGTCATTGTGTTTAGTCTCTTGAACTTGGAAATGTAGCAGAAGGTACAAGAAGGCTGAGAAAATGCCGAGAACCAGCTGATGGAACTGGAACTCGGATGGCTACCCGAAGGTCCAAGAGCCAATGGAACTACCGAGGACCAGCTGACGTTACTGGAACCCGGTTACTAAGCAGGAGGTACCTGTGCTGAAAGCACTACCAAGGACCACCTGACGTTGGTGGAACTCGGATACCCAGAGGGAGGCACCTAAGCCAAAGGCTCTGCCCGGAACCAGCTGACGGTACTGGAACCAGGATGGGGAGCAGAAGGTACAAGAGCAAAAGACACTGCCGAGAACCAGCTGACGGTGCTGGAACCCGGATGGGTAGCCGAAGGTCCAAGAGCCAATGGAACTACCGAGGACCAGCTGACGTTACTGGAACCCGGTTACTAAGCAGGAGGTACCCGTGCCTGAAAGCACTACCAAGGACCACCTGACGTTGGTGGAACTCGGATACCAAAGGGAGGCACCTAAGCCAAAGGCTCTGCCCGGAACCAGCTGACGGTACTGGAACCAGGATGGGGAGCAGAAGGTACAAGAGCAAGTGTCTGCGTGGCTTTTGCAGGACACGATGCCGGCTGCACAGCAGGGGAACAGCTGGCGGTGCTGGACCCCACTGACACATTGGCGAGGTGTTTTTCTCTGTGCAGCTAGCACATCTGGGCCCCAACTGGCGGTGTGTTAGAGCCCAGGGTCAGCAGGAGGAGGAGCAGGAGGAGGAGGAGCAGGGGGAGGGGAGTGTAGGCCGAAGCCTGCACTGGCGGCAGCTTTGGGTCTGTTGTGTCTGCGTGGCTTTTGCAGGACACGTTGCCGGCTACACAGCAGGGGAACAGCTGGCGGTGCTGGACCCCACTGACACATTGGCGAGGTGTTTGGCTCTGTGCAGCCAGCACTTCCGGACAGCAACTAGCGTTGTTGGAGCCCGGGCTCTGCAGGTGGAGCAGAGTGTAGGCCGAAGCCTAATTGAACCGATTTCAAAAGTCACCTTTAACCCCCCCTCAGGGGTTACAAAGTAGAAGAGCCACAGCTTATGCAGCAGCAGTGCTGCGCAAGTCAAAGGTTGCTCTTGTAATTTTTCTCCTTGCACACGCTGAATGGAACACGTATAACATTCAGCCCTTTATACAGTCAAACTGTGTAATGGAGGCGAGAGTTCCCTTTGTAATGAGACGCAGCACAGGTGTCAAGAATCCCACCTTGGTGCTGGGTGCAGCCTCCCGAGCGTTGTTATTTGCTGTACAGGAGTCTGCGCTGTCGTGTTATCCCCTGGCCTAGCGCCGTTAGCGCTGCCCATCTTCTGGCATCATGTAATGTCGGCCGGTGCGGTTCGCGATGCCCATGAATCCCAGCCCCGCAGTGTCTTAACATTGTTAAAACACTGCGGGGCTGGGATTCAGGGCCTGGCGCAGCACATATGTTGGCCTCTCACACTCGGGTCCTTACACCCGCTTCAGACTGTGCGGCGTCATCTGATCCCTTATCGCATGCCACGGCCATGAAGCCGCATAGTCCGAAGAAGGCGGAAGGAGAGGAGGGACAGGCGAACTGATGCACTGATCCTGCCCATGAATCACACCCTCGCAGTCCCAATAAATAAGACACCGAGGGGCGTTGTGTGGGTCAGGGCGGCCGCAGAGGCGCAGGCAGCCAAACAATGATGCCAGAAGACGGGCAGCGCTACCAAGGGGGTTGCAGCGTGTCATTACAAAGGAAAGTCACACCACCGGGACGGTTAAATGGTCACACAGAGGACACATTTCAGACGTGTTTTCAGTTCCACATGTGCGAGGAGAATACGTTTCTGAGCCACCTTGCACACATGCAGCATTACCGCTGTACAAGGTGGCTGGATAACGTAAAAACGCCTGGGGGAGGGGGGACAGGTTCCCTTCAATTTCAGTTCTTGTGTCTGCGTGGCTTTTGCAGGACACGTTGCCGGCTGCACAGCAGGGGAACAGCTGGCGGTGCTGGACCCCACTGACACATTGGCGAGGTGTTTTTCTCTGTGCAGCTAGCACATCTGGGCCCCAACTGGCGGTGTGTTAGAGCCCAGGGTCAGCAGGAGGAGGAGCAGGAGGAGGAGGAGCAGGGGGAGGGGAGTGTAGGCCGAAGCCTGCACTGGCGGCAGCTTTGGGTCTGTTGTGTCTGCGTGGCTTTTGCAGGACACGTTGCCGGCTACACAGCAGGGGAACAGCTGGCGGTGCTGGACCCCACTGACACATTGGCGAGGTGTTTGGCTCTGTGCAGCCAGCACTTCCGGACAGCAACTAGCGTTGTTGGAGCCCGGGCTCTGCAGGTGGAGCAGAGTGTAGGCCGAAGCCTAATTGAACCGATTTCAAAAGTCACCTTTAACCCCCCCTCAGGGGTTACAAAGTAGAAGAGCCACAGCTTATGCAGCAGCAGTGCTGCGCAAGTCAAAGGTTGCTCTTGTAATTTTTCTCCTTGCACACGCTGAATGGAACACGTATAACATTCAGCCCTTTATACAGTCAAACTGTGTAATGGAGGCGAGCGTTCCCTTTGTAATGAGACGCAGCACAGGTGTCAAGAATCCCACCTTGGTGCTGGGTGCAGCCTCCCGAGCGTTGTTATTTGCTGTACAGGAGTCTGCGCTGTCGTGTTATCCCCTGGCCTAGCGCCGTTAGCGCTGCCCATCTTCTGGCATCATGTAATGTCGGCCGGTGCGGTTCGCGATGCCCATGAATCCCAGCCCCGCAGTGTCTTAACATTGTTAAAACACTGCGGGGCTGGGATTCAGGGCCTGGCGCAGCACATATGTTGGCCTCTCACACTCGGGTCCTTACACCCGCTTCAGACTGTGCGGCGTCATCTGATCCCTTATCGCATGCCACGGCCATGAAGCCGCACAGTCCGAAGAAGGCGGAAGGAGAGGAGGGACAGGCGAACTGATGCACTGATCCTGCCCATGAATCACACCCTCGCAGTCCCAATAAATAAGGCACCGAGGGGCGTTGTGTGGGTCAGGGCGGCCGCAGAGGCGCAGGCAGCCAAACAATGATGCCAGAAGACGGGCAGCGCTACCAAGGGGGTTGCAGCGTGTCATTACAAAGGAAAGTCACACCACCGGGACGGTTAAATGGTCACACAGAGGACACATTTCAGATGTGTTTTCAGTTCCACATGTGCGAGGAGAATACGTTTCTGAGCCACCTTGCACACATGCAGCATTACCGCTGTACAAGGTGGCTGGATAACGTAAAAACGCCTGGGGGAGGGGGGACAGGTTCCCTTCAATTTCAGTTCTTGTGTCTGCGTGGCTTTTGCAGGACACGTTGCCGGCTGCACAGCAGGGGAACAGCTGGCGGTGCTGGACCCCACTGACACATTGGCGAGGTGTTTTTCTCTGTGCAGCTAGCACATCTGGGCCCCAACTGGCGGTGTGTTAGAGCCCAGGGTCAGCAGGAGGAGGAGCAGGAGGAGGAGGAGCAGGGGGAGGGGAGTGTAGGCCGAAGCCTGCACTGGCGGCAGCTTTGGGTCTGTTGTGTCTGCGTGGCTTTTGCAGGACACGTTGCCGGCTACACAGCAGGGGAACAGCTGGCGGTGCTGGACCCCACTGACACATTGGCGAGGTGTTTGGCTCTGTGCAGCCAGCACTTCCGGACAGCAACTAGCGTTGTTGGAGCCCGGGCTCTGCAGGTGGAGCAGAGTGTAGGCCGAAGCCTAATTGAACCGATTTCAAAAGTCACCTTTAACCCCCCCTCAGGGGTTACAAAGTAGAAGAGCCACAGCTTATGCAGCAGCAGTGCTGCGCAAGTCAAAGGTTGCTCTTGTAATTTTTCTCCTTGCACACGCTGAATGGAACACGTATAACATTCAGCCCTTTATACAGTCAAACTGTGTAATGGAGGCGAGAGTTCCCTTTGTAATGAGACGCAGCACAGGTGTCAAGAATCCCACCTTGGTGCTGGGTGCAGCCTCCCGAGCGTTGTTATTTGCTGTACAGGAGTCTGCGCTGTCGTGTTATCCCCTGGCCTAGCGCCGTTAGCGCTGCCCATCTTCTGGCATCATGTAATGTCGGCCGGTGCAGTTCGCGATGCCCATGAATCCCAGCCCCGCAGTGTCTTAACATTGTTAAAACACTGCGGGGCTGGGATTCAGGGCCTGGCGCAGCACATATGTTGGCCTCTCACACTCGGGTCCTTACACCCGCTTCAGACTGTGCGGCGTCATCTGATCCCTTATCGCATGCCACGGCCATGAAGCCGCACAGTCCGAAGAAGGCGGAAGGAGAGGAGGGACAGGCGAACTGATGCACTGATCCTGCCCATGAATCACACCCTCGCAGTCCCAATAAATAAGACACCGAGGGGCGTTGTGTGGGTCAGGGCGGCCGCAGAGGCGCAGGCAGCCAAACAATGATGCCAGAAGACGGGCAGCGCTACCAAGGGGGTTGCAGCGTGTCATTACAAAGGAAAGTCACACCACCGGGACGGTTAAATGGTCACACAGAGGACACATTTCAGACGTGTTTTCAGTTCCACATGTGCGAGGAGAATACGTTTCTGAGCCACCTTGCACACATGCAGCATTACCGCTGTACAAGGTGGCTGGATAACGTAAAAACGCCTGGGGGAGGGGGGACAGGTTCCCTTCAATTTCAGTTCTTGTGTCTGCGTGGCTTTTGCAGGACACGTTGCCGGCTGCACAGCAGGGGAACAGCTGGCGGTGCTGGACCCCACTGACACATTGGCGAGGTGTTTTTCTCTGTGCAGCTAGCACATCTGGGCCCCAACTGGCGGTGTGTTAGAGCCCAGGGTCAGCAGGAGGAGGAGCAGGAGGAGGAGGAGCAGGGGGAGGGGAGTGTAGGCCGAAGCCTGCACTGGCGGCAGCTTTGGGTCTGTTGTGTCTGCGTGGCTTTTGCAGGACACGTTGCCGGCTACACAGCAGGGGAACAGCTGGCGGTGCTGGACCCCACTGACACATTGGCGAGGTGTTTGGCTCTGTGCAGCCAGCACTTCCGGACAGCAACTAGCGTTGTTGGAGCCCGGGCTCTGCAGGTGGAGCAGAGTGTAGGCCGAAGCCTAATTGAACCGATTTCAAAAGTCACCTTTAACCCCCCCTCAGGGGTTACAAAGTAGAAGAGCCACAGCTTATGCAGCAGCAGTGCTGCGCAAGTCAAAGGTTGCTCTTGTAATTTTTCTCCTTGCACACGCTGAATGGAACACGTATAACATTCAGCCCTTTATACAGTCAAACTGTGTAATGGAGGCGAGAGTTCCCTTTGTAATGAGACGCAGCACAGGTGTCAAGAATCCCACCTTGGTGCTGGGTGCAGCCTCCCGAGCGTTGTTATTTGCTGTACAGGAGTCTGCGCTGTCGTGTTATCCCCTGGCCTAGCGCCGTTAGCGCTGCCCATCTTCCGGCATCATGTAATGTCGGCCGGTGCGGTTCGCGATGCCCATGAATCCCAGCCCCGCAGTGTCTTAACATTGTTAAAACACTGCGGGGCTGGGATTCAGGGCCTGGCGCAGCACATATGTTGGCCTCTCACACTCGGGTCCTTACACCCGCTTCAGACTGTGCGGCGTCATCTGATCCCTTATCGCATGCCACGGCCATGAAGCCGCACAGTCCGAAGAAGGCGGAAGGAGAGGAGGGACAGGCGAACTGATGCACTGATCCTGCCCATGAATCACACCCTCGCAGTCCCAATAAATAAGACACCGAGGGGCGTTGTGTGGGTCAGGGCGGCCGCAGAGGCGCAGGCAGCCAAACAATGATGCCAGAAGACGGGCAGCGCTACCAAGGGGGTTGCAGCGTGTCATTACAAAGGAAAGTCACACCACCGGGACGGTTAAATGGTCACACAGAGGACACATTTCAGACGTGTTTTCAGTTCCACATGTGCGAGGAGAATACGTTTCTGAGCCACCTTGCACACATGCAGCATTACCGCTGTACAAGGTGGCTGGATAACGTAAAAACGCCTGGGGGAGGGGGGACAGGTTCCCTTCAATTTCAGTTCTTGTGTCTGCGTGGCTTTTGCAGGACACGTTGCCGGCTGCACAGCAGGGGAACAGCTGGCGGTGCTGGACCCCACTGACACATTGGCGAGGTGTTTTTCTCTGTGCAGCTAGCACATCTGGGCCCCAACTGGCGGTGTGTTAGAGCCCAGGGTCAGCAGGAGGAGGAGCAGGAGGAGGAGGAGCAGGGGGAGGGGAGTGTAGGCCGAAGCCTGCACTGGCGGCAGCTTTGGGTCTGTTGTGTCTGCGTGGCTTTTGCAGGACACGTTGCCGGCTACACAGCAGGGGAACAGCTGGCGGTGCTGGACCCCACTGACACATTGGCGAGGTGTTTGGCTCTGTGCAGCCAGCACTTCCGGACAGCAACTAGCGTTGTTGGAGCCCGGGCTCTGCAGGTGGAGCAGAGTGTAGGCCGAAGCCTAATTGAACCGATTTCAAAAGTCACCTTTAACCCCCCCTCAGGGGTTACAAAGTAGAAGAGCCACAGCTTATGCAGCAGCAGTGCTGCGCAAGTCAAAGGTTGCTCTTGTAATTTTTCTCCTTGCACACGCTGAATGGAACACGTATAACATTCAGCCCTTTATACAGTCAAACTGTGTAATGGAGGCGAGAGTTCCCTTTGTAATGAGACGCAGCACAGGTGTCAAGAATCCCACCTTGGTGCTGGGTGCAGCCTCCCGAGCGTTGTTATTTGCTGTACAGGAGTCTGCGCTGTCGTGTTATCCCCTGGCCTAGCGCCGTTAGCGCTGCCCATCTTCTGGCATCATGTAATGTCGGCCGGTGCGGTTCGCGATGCCCATGAATCCCAGCCCCGCAGTGTCTTAACATTGTTAAAACACTGCGGGGCTGGGATTCAGGGCCTGGCGCAGCACATATGTTCGCCTCTCACACTCGGGTCCTTACACCCGCTTCAGACTGTGCGGCGTCATCTGATCCCTTATCGCATGCCACGGCCATGAAGCCGCACAGTCCGAAGAAGGCGGAAGGAGAGGAGGGACAGGCGAACTGATGCACTGATCCTGCCCATCAATCACACCCTCGCAGTCCCATTAAATAAGACAACGAGGGCTGTTGTGTGGGTCAGGGCGGCCGCAGAGGCGCAGCCAGCCAAACAATGATGCCAGAAGACGGGCAGCGTTACCAAGGAGCTTGTTGCGTGTGTCAATACAAAGTCAAATCACACCTGAGGGACGTTTTAATGGTCACAGAGGACACATTTTAGACGTGTTCACTTCAACATGGGCAAGGAGAATAAGTTTCTGAGCCACCTTGAACACATGCAGCATTACTGCTGTTCAAGGTAGCTGTAAAACATAGAAACACCTGGGGGAGGGGGGACAGGTTCCCTTCAATTTCAGTTCTTGTGTCTGCGTGGCGGTCGCAGGACACGTTGCCGGCTACACAGCAGGGGAACAGCTGGCGGTGCTGAACCCCACTGACACATTGGCTGGTGTTTTTCTCTGTGCAGCTAGCACATCTGGGCAAAAACTGGCGGTGTTAGAGCCCAGGGTCAGCAGGAGGAGCAGGGGGAGCGGAGTGTAGGCCGAAGCCTGCACTCGAGCAAGTTGAAAGGAAACCTTTAACCCCCCCCCCCCCAGGCGTTTGTAGCTGAAAGAGCCATTGTGTACAGCACTAATGCTGGAAAAGGTAAACTTAGCTCTTTTAATTATGGTCCTTGTACATGCGGAACCTAACATTTATGAAATGTGTCTCCTCACAGCGTTAAACCGTCCGGTAGGTGGAACTTTCCTTTGTCGTGTGACGCAGCACAGCCATCATTTTTACCCCCTTGGCGCCGTGCGCCGCCTCCTCAGCGTTGTTTGAATCTGTCCCGGAGCCTGCGCTGTTAGGTTAGCCCTTGGCCATGCACACATGTTGCGCTGCCCGTCTTCTGACCTCATTTGGTGTCAGGCTGGCTGCGCCTGTGCGGGTGCGCTGGCCGAGATCCCGCCTCGCAGTGTCGTCTAATGTAATCCCACCGCAGGCCTGTGATCCGTGCCCGTGCGCAGTGCATATCCTCTCCTCTCACTCCCCTCCCTACGGCTTTTTCAGACTGTGCGGTGTCACGGCCGTGGCATGCTATTAGGGACCAGCTGACATCGCACAGTCTGAAGAAGCCGTAGGGAGGGGAGTGAGAGGAGAGGATATGCACTGCGCACGGGCACGGATCACAGGCCCGCGGTGGGATTACATTAGACGACACTGCGAGGCGGGATCTCGGCCAGCGCACCCGCACAGGCGCAGCCAGCCTGACACCAAATGAGGTCAGAAGACGGGCAGCGCAACATGTGTGCATGGCCAAGGGCTAACCTAACAGCGCAGGCTCCGGGACAGATTCAAACAACGCTGAGGAGGGGGCGCACGGCGCCAAGGGGGTAAAAATGATGGCTGTGCTGCGTCACACGACAAAGGAAAGTTCCACCTACCGGACGGTTTAACGCTGTGTGGGGACACATTTCATAAGTGTTTGGTTCAGCATGTGCAAGGAGCATCACGAAAAGAGGCACTTTTTCCCTTTGCATCATTACTGCTGCACAAGGTGGCTCCTTCAGTAACAAACGCCTGGGGGGGGGGGGGTGTCAGGTTCCCTTACATTTAACTTGTTGTGCCTGCGTGGCGGTCGCAGTACACGTTGCCGTATACACAGCAGGGGAACAGCTGGCGGTGCTGAACCCCACTAACACATTGGCGAGGTGTTTGGCTCTGTGCGTACAGCACTTCTGGACGGCAACTAGCGGTGTTGGAGCCCAGGGACAGGTGGAGGAGGAGGAGGTTGGAGGAGGTTGGAGGAGGTAGGAGGGATTGCCACACACACAGCAGGGGAACAGCTGACGTTACTGAACCCCAATAACAGAGGAGGGACTGTTGACTGTGCGTACAGCACTTCTGGATGGCAACTGGCGGTGTTGGAGCCCAGGGACAGGTGGAGGAGGAGGAGGTTGGAGGAGGTAGGAGGGATTGCCACACACACAGCAGGGGAACAGCTGACGTTACTGAACCCCAATAACAGAGGAGGGACTGTTGACTGTGCGTACAGCACTTCTGGACGGCAACTGGCGGTGTTGGAGCCCAGGGACAGGTGGAGGAGGAGGAGGTTGGAGGAGGTAGGAGGGATTGCCACACACACAGCAGGGGAACAGCTGACGTTACTGAACCCCAATAACAGAGGAGGGACTGTTGACTGTGCGTACAGCACTTCTGGACGGCAACTGGCGGTGTTGGAGCCCAGGGACAGGTGGAGGAGGAGGAGGTTGGAGGAGGTTGGAGGAGGTAGGAGGGATTGCCACACACACAGCAGGGGAACAGCTGACGTTACTGAACCCCAATAACAGAGGAGGGACTGTTGACTGTGCGTACAGCACTTCTGGACGGCAACTGGCGGTGTTGGAGCCCAGGGACAGGTGGAGGAGGAGGAGGTTGGAGGAGGTTGGAGGAGGTAGGAGGGATTGCCACACACACAGCAGGGGAACAGCTGACGTTACTGAACCCCAATAACAGAGGAGGGACTGTTGACTGTGCGTACAGCACTTCTGGACGGCAACTGGCGGTGTTGGAGCCCAGGGACAGGTGGAGGAGAAGGAGGTTGGAGGAGGTTGGAGGAGGTAGGAGGGATTGCCACACACACAGCAGGGGAACAGCTGACGTTACTGAACCCCAATAACAGAGGAGGGACTGTTGACTGTGCGTACAGCACTTCTGGACGGCAACTGGCGGTGTTGGAGCCCAGGGACAGGTGGAGGAGGAGGAGGTTGGAGGAGGTTGGAGGAGGTAGGAGGGATTGCCACACACACAGCAGGGGAACAGCTGACGTTACTGAACCCCAATAACAGAGGAGGGACTGTTGACTGTGCGTACAGCACTTCTGGACGGCAACTGGCGGTGTTGGAGCCCAGGGACAGGTGGAGGAGGAGGAGGTTGGAGGAGGTTGGAGGAGGTAGGAGGGATTGCCACACACACAGCAGGGGAACAGCTGACGTTACTGAACCCCAATAACAGAGGAGGGACTGTTGACTGTGCGTACAGCACTTCTGGACGGCAACTGGCGGTGTTGGAGCCCAGGGACAGGTGGAGGAGGAGGTTGGAGGAGGTTGGAGGAGGTAGGAGGGATTGCCACACACACAGCAGGGGAACAGCTGACGTTACTGAACCCCAATAACAGAGGAGGGACTGTTGACTGTGCGTACAGCACTTCTGGACGGCAACTGGCGGTGTTGGAGCCCAGGGACAGGTGGAGGAGGAGGAGGTTGGAGGAGGTAGGAGGGATTGCCACACACACAGCAGGGGAACAGCTGACGTTACTGAACCCCAATAACAGAGGAGGGACTGTTGACTGTGCGTACAGCACTTCTGGACGGCAACTGGCGGTGTTGGAGCCCAGGGACAGGTGGAGGAGGAGGAGGTTGGAGGAGGTAGGAGGGATTGCCACACACACAGCAGGGGAACAGCTGACGTTACTGAACCCCAATAACAGAGGAGGGACTGTTGACTGTGCGTACAGCACTTCTGGACGGCAACTGGCGGTGTTGGAGCCCAGGGACAGGTGGAGGAGGAGGAGGTTGGAGGAGGTTGGAGGAGGTAGGAGGGATTGCCACACACACAGCAGGGGAACAGCTGACGTTACTGAACCCCAATAACAGAGGAGGGACTGTTGACTGTGCGTACAGCACTTCTGGACGGCAACTGGCGGTGTTGGAGCCCAGGGACAGGTGGAGGAGGAGGAGGTTGGAGGAGGTAGGAGGGATTGCCACACACACAGCAGGGGAACAGCTGACGTTACTGAACCCCAATAACAGAGGAGGGACTGTTGACTGTGCGTACAGCACTTCTGGACGGCAACTGGCGGTGTTGGAGCCCAGGGACAGGTGGAGGAGGAGGAGGTTGGAGGAGGTAGGAGGGATTGCCACACACACAGCAGGGGAACAGCTGACGTTACTGAACCCCAATAACAGAGGAGGGACTGTTGACTGTGCGTACAGCACTTCTGGACGGCAACTGGCGGTGTTGGAGCCCAGGGACAGGTGGTGGAGGAGGAGGAGGTTGGAGGAGGTTGGAGGAGGTAGGAGGGATTGCCACACACACAGCAGGGGAACAGCTGACGTTACTGAACCCCAATAACAGAGGAGGGACTGTTGACTGTGCGTACAGCACTTCTGGACGGCAACTGGCGGTGTTGGAGCCCAGGGACAGGTGGAGGAGGAGGAGGTTGGAGGAGGTTGGAGGAGGTAGGAGGGATTGCCACACACACAGCAGGGGAACAGCTGACGTTACTGAACCCCAATAACAGAGGAGCGACTGTTGACTGTGCGTACAGCACTTCTGGACGGCAACTAGCGGTGTTGGAGCCCAGGGGCAGGTGGAAAAGCAGAGGAACACAATGTAGGCCGAAGCCTGAGAAAGTCGAAAGGGAACCTTTAACCCCCCCCCCAAGGCGTTTGTAGCTGAAAGAGCCAGCTTGTGCAGCACAAAAGATGCAAAAGGAAAAGGTGGCTCTTTTCATCATGCTCCTTGCAAACACAGAACTAAACACTTATAAAATGTGTCCCCTGAAGCCGTGAAACCGTCCCGGAGGTGGGACTTTCCTTCGTAATATGACGCAGCACAGCCATCATTACTACCCCCCCGCCGCCGTGCCCCGGCTCCTCAGCGTTGTTTGATTCCGTCCCGGAGCCTGCGCTGTTATGTTATCCCGTGGCCAGGCACACTTAGCGCTGCCCATCTTCTGACATCATTTGGTGTCAGGCTGGCTGCGCCTGTGCGGCCGCGCTGGCCGAGAGCCCGCCTCGCAGTGTCTTCTGATGTAATCCCACTGGGGGCCTGGGATCCATGGCCATGCGCAGTGCATATCCTCGCCTCTCACTCCCCTCCCTTCGGCTTCTTTTCCAGACTGTGCGGTGTCACGGCCGTGGCATGCTATTAGGGACCAGCTGACACCGAACAGTCTGAAGAAGCCATAGGGAGATGATTGAGAGGTGGAGGTTCAGATATGCACTGCGCATGTCCATAGATCCCAGGCCCCCAGTGGGATTAAATCAGAAGACACTGCGAGGCGGGCTCTCGGCCAGCGTGGCCGCACAGGCGCAGCCAGCCTGACACCAAATGATGCCAGAAGACGGGCAGCGCTAAGTGTGCCTGGCCACGGGATAACATAACAGCGCAGGCTCCGGGACGGAATCAAACAACGCTGAGGAGCCGGGGCGCGGCGCCGGGGGGGTAGGAATGACGGCTGTGCTGCGTCATATTACGAAGGAAAGTCCCACCTCCGGGACGGTTTTACGGTATCAGTGGACACATTTTATAAGTGTTAAGTTTTGCGTGTGCAAGGAGCAAAACCAAAATAGCTACCTTTTTCCTTGTGCAGCATTACTGCTGCACAAGGTGGCTCTTTCAGTAACAAACGCCTTGGGGGGGGGGGGGGGACAGATTCCCTTACATTTCAGTTGTTGTGTCAGCGTGGCGGTCGCATGACACATTGCCGGCTACACAGCTGGGGATCAGCTGACGTTACTGAAACCCAATAACACTGGGTCGTATGTTTTGACTGTGCAGACGGCACGTCTGAGCCTCAACTGGCGGTGTTGGAGCCCAGGAATTTAAGTTCAGGTGGTAGAAAGATGAACACAACAGGAGACCTGGATAACGTATACAGTGACCTAATTATTTAATCAGGAGGAGGAGTGGCAAATTCCTGCGAGATCCAGGCCTTGTTCATTTTCAGGAAAGTAAGCCGGTCAACGTTATCGGAGGATAGTCGCATGCGACGGTCAGTTAGTACACCACCTGCAGCACTAAAGACACGTTCCGATAATACACTGGCCGCAGGGCAAGACAGCACCTCCAATGCATACTGGCTTAGCTCTGGCCATGTATCCAGCTTTGAGACCCAAAACTTGAAAGGGGAAGAGCCGTCTGGGAGTACAGCAAGAGGGCAAGACATGTAGTCTGTCACCATCTGACGGAACCGTTGCCTCCTGCTGACTGGAGCCGTCTGTGATGGTGTAGACTTTTGTGGGGGGCACAGAAAACTGTGCCACAGTTGGGCCATACTGGTCTTGCCTTGGGCAGAGGCACTGCTTCTGCTCCCTCTTTGTGCAGAGCCTCCTCCACTGCCTGGACGCACTGAGCTGCTTTGTAATGCACTAGCAGCACTTCTCTCAGTTGGAATGGAGAAGATGATGGAATTGACCAGTGTGTCTTGGTACTCCCGCATTTTTCGCTCCCGGTTCAACGGTGTGATGAGGCTTTCTACGTTGTCCCGGTAGCGAGGATCGAGGAGGGTGAACACCCAATAATCAGACATGTTGAGAATGTGGGCGATGCGGCGGTCGTTTCTCAGGCACTGCAGCATGTAATCCACCATGTGCTGCAGACTGCCAACTGCCCAAGAAACGCTGTCCCCTGCTGGAGGCGTGATCTCTGCCCGCTCGTCATCACCCCACCCTCGCTGTACACACTGAGTACTGGACAATTCGGTAACTCCCTCCTCTGGACGGACGTCTTCCTCCTCCATTGACTCCTCCTCATCCTCCT
The DNA here is from genome assembly GCF_051348905.1 of Ranitomeya variabilis. NCBI lineage: Eukaryota > Metazoa > Chordata > Amphibia > Anura > Dendrobatidae > Ranitomeya > Ranitomeya variabilis. The sequence continues at coordinate 327,042,074 of NC_135235.1, read as the reverse complement.
CACAAACTGTCCCCTGCCTACGCGTTTGTGAGGAACCACGTGGCGCTGACTGTCCAGAAGATGATGGAAATGGTGAATCCTCATCCTCCACGTCTTCCACAACATCATCCCTTAGCGCTTGCAGTGATTTTTCAAGCAGGCAGATAAGGGGGACAGTCATGCTGACTAGTGCATCATCTGCACTCGCCATCCGCGTGGAATAATCAAAGGGACGCAAAACCTGGCAGACATCCTTCATAGTGGCCCACTCTGTGGTTGTGAAGTCTGTACGGCGCTGACTGCGACTTTTTTGCGCCTGATACAGCTGGTACTCCATTACAGCTTGCTGCTGCTCACACAACCGCTCCAACATATGTAACGTGGAATTCCACCTGGTAGGTAGGTCACATATGATGCGATGTTCCGGCAGGCGGTGTCGACGCTGCAGAGCCGCAATGCGCGCTTTTGCCGTGCTGGAACGCCGCAAGTGAGCACACTCTAGGCGGACCTTGTGCAGCAGTGCATCAAGATCCGGATAGTCCCTCAAAAAACTCTGCACGACCAAATTGAGCACATGTGCCAGACATGGGATGTGAGTGAGGTTGCCGAGGCCCAGGGCTGCCACCAGATTTCGGCCATTATCACACACTACCATGCCTGGCTGGAGATTCGCTGGCTCAAACCACACATCGCTCTCCTGCTTGATGGCATTCCAGAGCTCCTGCGCTGTGTGGCTACGATTCCCCAAAAAAATTAATTTCAAGACGGCCTGTTGACGTTTGGCCACGGCTGTGCTCATGTCGGTCGTAACAGGTACACGTTCATCACGGGTCCATGTGGAGGTGGACTGTGACGGCTCCTGCAGCGATGATTCTGAGGAACTGGTGTAAGAGGAGGAGTCAATGCGTACAGAATGGATTCCTGCAATCCTTGGAGTGGGCAGGACACGTCCTGCGCCACTCGCACGGTCTGTACCCGGCTCAACTACATTAACCCAATGGGCAGTGAGGGAAAGGTATCGCCCCTGTCCATGTTGACTGGTCCACGCATCGGTGGTGAGGTGGACCTTGCTACTGACGGCGTTCAGTAGCGCGTGTTTTATGTGTCCCTCAACATGCTTGTGCAGGGCAGGGACGGCTTGCCTGCTGAAGTAAAAGCGGCTGGGCACACTGTACTGTGGGACTGCCAATGACATCAAGTCACGGAAGCTGTCAGTCTCCACCAGCCTGAATGACAGCATTTCCAGTGACAGAAGTTTGGCAATACCTGCAGTCAGAGCCTGTGCTCGTGGGTGGTTTGACGAGAAAGGCCGCCTTTTCTCCCATGCCTGTACTACCGATGGCTGTAGACTGGGCTGGAAGTGTGTGGTTGACTGGGAAAGTGGTGCTGCGGGTGGAATGACAGCGGGTCTCTGGACAACAGGGCCAGAGGTTCTTCCACGGCGATCCTGGGAGGAAGCCGAACCAGCTGCGTGTGAGCTAGAGGAAGAGGCAACACGAGCTGAAGAGGTGGTAGCTGCCGCTGTTGGTTGGCCTAGCTCTTCAGTGTGTTTGTCTAACTCCGCCGGGTGCCTGTTGCGCACATGTTTCCACATGTTGGAGGTATTGAGGTTGGCGACTTTTTGACCTCTTTTGATTTTTTGATGACACACCTTGCATCTGACATAGCAAATGTCATCTGCAACTGTGTCAAAAAAGGACCAGGCACTGCAAGTCTTGGGAGCCCCCCTTTTGACTTTTGGAAGAGACATGCTCCTTACGGGTGCCAAAGCGGAGGCTGCAGGATCCGCAGTCTTCCCCCTCCCTCTCCCTCTTTGGGCCGTACGGGGAATCTCTTCCTCAGAGCTGCTCCCACCACCTTCCTGTCCCTGACGCCAAGATGGGTCAAGGACCTCATCATCTACACTACCCTCTGCCCCCAACTGCTCCTCCTGGGTAGTCTCAGCAGCAGAGCACGCACCAGTAAGTGGCACCTGAGTGTCATCATCAGCTGATGCGGCCTGCGAGGTGGTGACCGGAGCCACTGGCCCACCCGCCTCTTCAGAGGAAGACAGAAAAAGCGGTTGGGCATCACTGCACCCTGCCTCTTCTTCCATTTCTCCAATGCTGCTTGGCTGGCCCCCTGTTTCCAAGCCAAGAGATGATTCAGAGAACAGAAGTAGAGACTGCTCCTGTCCTGGGATCTCTGTCTGCCTGGGCAATTTTGCAGGTGGTGAAGAGACAGATGGCTGCTCTCCAGTGCTCTGTGTCTGAGAGGATGTGGCACTAATGGAAGTTGATGCATTAGCTGCCATCCATCCCACAACGGCTTCAATTTGGTCTTGACGCAGCAGCGGTGTACGGCGCTCGGCGACAAAGCTGCGCATGAACGACTGTTCCCTTGTGAAAGTGGGTGCTGATGACTCACCGGTGCCCGCAGCAGGCACAGAATCCCCACGTCCCCTCCCTGCTCCGCGCCCACGCCCACGCCCACGTGCCTTACTCACTGCCTTCTTCATCTTGGTTGACTGATAAAGATAAGCAGAAAAGTACTAACGGCTTTGTGTGCTTATTCCTGAGCAACTCCTCCTAACAGGTATAAGACACACTAATTTTCTAAAGTGTGGACTAGACTTGAATATGAGCTAATGTGGCCTACACAAATGTAAAGTGGTGTAACTGGTGTGTTTGGTGAACTTTATTATTTATTTATTTTTTTGGGGCTGAACTGACAACGGATAGAGCTGCAGTCACACGGAGACCGTGCAGACAGCCGTAAACGGCGCTGCAAGGCCCAAAAACCCTCCTCTACTTTATCCTATGTAGTGTTTTTCCACAAATTAGCTGGAGACGGGTGGAAAGACACTAATAGGATTTTTTTAAATTAATTAGCAGCAGACTACACTACTTGAAAACAAAATGAAAATTGATTTGGCGGTATGACGCAGTGAACAACCCTGAGCTGGAGACAACCAAGCTACGGCTGCTCACAGACTACAGGGCGAGCTGCAGTCACACGGAGACCGTGCAGACAGCCGTAAACGGCGCTGCAAGGCCCAAAAACCCTCCTCTACTTTATCCTATGTAGTGTTTTTCCACAAATTAGCTGGAGACGGGTGGAAAGACACTAATAGGATTTTTTAAAATTAATTAGCAGCAGACTACACTACTTGAAAACAAAATGAAAATTGATTTGGCGGTATGACGCAGTGAACAACCCTGAGCTGGAGACAACCAAGCTACGGCTGCTCACAGACTACAGGGCGAGCTGCAGTCACACGGAGACCGTGCAGACAGCCGTAAACGGCGCTGCAAGGCCCAAAAACCCTCCTCTACTTTATCCTATGTAGTGTTTTTCCACAAATTAGCTGGAGACGGGTGGAAAGACACTAATAGGATTTTTTAAAATTAATTAGCAGCAGACTACACTACTTGAAAACAAAATGAAAATTGATTTGGCGGTATGACGCAGTGAACAACCCTGAGCTGGAGACAACCAAGCTACGGCTGCTCACAGACTACAGGGCGAGCTGCAGTCACACGGAGACCGTGCAGACAGCCGTAAACGGCGCTGCAAGGCCCAAAAACCCTCCTCTACTTTATCCTATGTAGTGTTTTTCCACAAATTAGCTGGAGACGGGTGGAAAGACACTAATAGGAATTTTTGGAAAAAATGTGCAGCAGCCTGCACTACTTCAAAAAAAAAAAAAAAAAGGACAGTATGAGGCAATGAACCACCCTCCCTGAACTGAATACAACCAGCTATGGATGGCCTATGTGGCTGCACTCAGACTAGAGAGTGGGCTGCACTCACACACACACACAGAGAGACCTTGCAGATCGCTGTGAAAACAGCGCTACAAGGCAAAAGGAAGGTGATTAGTAGGTGAACACAGCGGTTGCTAAATTAGCCTTTGGAAAGCACAAAGAAGCAAATCGCTATCTCTAAACTGTCCCTCAGTCAGCAAACAGCGTCCTGTCACTAACTGAATTCACAGCAGAGTGATCGCAAAATGGCGCCAGCGACTTTTAAACTGCATCATGACATCATTTAAGCAGCCAATCACAGCCTTGCCAGTAGTTTCATGCCCTCCATGCTAAACAGGATGTGCCCACACTTGGAATCTTTCTCATTGGCTGAATTTCTGAATTTTGAATCATGGAACTTCCGATTCCGGTATCCGATACGCGCCAAGTATCGGAATCCCGGTATCGGAATTCCGATACCGCAAGTATCGGCCGATACCCGATACTTGCGGTATCGGAATGCTCAACACTACTCGGCGGTGAATGCAACATTGGGCTGTCGCGAGGGGCAGTTGTGCTATGCAGGTCCATGCTATACTGTGAATTGCTCAGCCAATGTTTTATCATGACATTGCTACTATTGGTTGGATGGAGAATGTGATGAGACTGATAGACCCGGGGAGTGGATTGTCTTGGATGTGGACCCCTCCTGAATGCACTGTGTCGCCTGGGATAGGGAAAAGAGTGAATGACACAGGTGGGGAAATTAAAGGACGTTTGACAGCCTGCCTCTACATTGACTGTGATGTGTCATTGCCAGTAGCAACCGCTAGGGCGGAGTATAATGGTGTGCTGACAGAAGCACTGACGCAGTGGAACGATAGTGCTCCACAAGGTGAAGTCAAGATGACGGTGGTAGCCATACCAGAACGTATGACCAGAAAGAAGTGTGGGTCTGACCAACTCTGGGACTTGGCAGAGGTAAGCAAAGGTGTGACCGTTGAAGATGGGTCAGACTTGGACCAGACAGTGCTCGATTATAAGTATGACTTATGACTGTACCAACCGGGGAAGCTGGCCATGGAAAGAAAGGTCATGTGAAATGGAACATTTGGAAAGTGGGTTGACTAAAAAGGGTCTTGTGACACAGACAGATAGTGACTCGGGGGCTGAAGCCCAGAGCCGACCTACTGACCGCTGGGAGCGGGGAAGGACTAACAAAGGTGTGATGCTGAATGATGCCCAAAACCCACTGAGATGTTCCTCTTGACTTGTAGGGCAATGTTACATGTTACAGCCAGGGGGCGCTGTGTGTGTGCTTCAGGATGCACTTGGAGGCATAATTATGGTGATGAGACAAAGTCCGGCAGCATTGTAAATGGCCGGTATATGTCGCAGAGGTGCTCTGCGCTGTAAGCTCAAAATGATACGGCTATGCTGGGACTTAGAGTTCCACAAGAGTTTGTTGTGTTTACTTATAAGGGCGGGCTTATAGGGTTAGCTGGAGAGCTGGGCAGGAATGGCTAACCACACACACTCCCATCTAGGGGAGTGGTTACAACCATATAATGTGACTGAGGTCTGGTCACATGGTCAGAGTGTATGGATCTGTTTGGTCCATGTACAAGGACCTGGACAGTCGGTGTTGGAAGCTCCTGTGAGTGGAGTCTTCCTGGAAGCATCTGAGAGACCGTGGACCTGGTGGTCATTGTTGGAGTCTCCTGGGAGTGATGACATCCTGGAAGATCCTAGAGAGACTGTGGACCTGAATGCTCAGGGTTTTGGATTGTCCTGAGATGGACTGGAGTCCTGCAAGCACCTGGTAAGAGTATGAGTACTGGAATGATCAGGGTGTTGGATTGTCCTGGGATGGACTGGAGTCCTGCAAGCACTTGGTAAGAGTGTGAGTTCTGAACACTCAGGGTGTTGGATTGTCCTGAGATGGACTGGATTCCTGCAAGCACCTGGTGAGAGTGTGAGTCCTGGAATGGTCAGGGTGTTGGATTGTCCTGGGATGGACTGGAGTCCTGTGATTGGACTTCCTGGAAGTGCATGGAGAGGCTGCATCTACAGAGCCTGAGACAGTTTCTGTGTTGGGGAAGCTACAGTTCCTACCAGGGCCGGACAGGCCATCGGGCAGTTCTGGCAAATGCCGGAAGGGCCGATGCCAGTAGTGGGCCGCTGCATGCCAACTCACCTCCCCCCACCAGCTCTGCTGCCGCATTCAACTATACCGGCGTCTATAATGCCGGTACAGTTGAATGCATTAATGGAGGAGAGAGCGTCTGCTGATGCTCCCTCTCCCATCATTCCAAGCTCTGCCTCTGACACTGTGGGTGCGTGCACTCACTGTGTCCCAGGCAGTGCAGCAGCAGCCGCCGATACAGGAGCAGGGACCAACTCGGGCACGAGGAGAGGTGAGGAGTGTTTTTTTTTTTTACTGGACTGTGGGGCCATTCTCGGGGGGAGGGAGGAGAGATGCGGGCTGTGCTGTATACTTCTATGTGGGCTGTGCTATTTACTACTGTGTGGGCAGTGCTATATACTACTATGTGGGCTGTGCTGTATACTACTGTGTGGGCAGTGCTATATACTACTATGTGGGCTGTGCTGTATACTACTATGTGGGCTGTGCTATATACTACTGTGTGGGCAGTGCTATATACGACTATGTGGGCTGTGCTATATACTACTATGCGGGCTGTGCTTTGTACTAGTATGTGGGCTGTGCTGTGTACTACTATGTGGGCTGTGCTATATACTACTATATGGGCTTTGCTGTACACTACTATGTGGGCTGTGCTATATACTACTATGTGGGCTGTGCTGTATACAACTATGTGGACTGTGCTATTTACTACTGTGTGGGCAGTGCTATATACTACTATGTGGGCTGTTCTATATACTGCTGTGTGGGCAGTGATATATGCTACTGTGTGGCAATGCTATATACTGCTATGTGGGCTGTGTATATACTACTATGTTGGCTGTGCTGTATACTACTATGTGGGCTGTGCTATATACCACTGTGTGGGCTGTGCTATATACTACTATGTTGGCTGTGCTGTATACTACTATGTGGGCTGTGCTATATACCACTGTGTGGGCTGTGCTGTATACTACTATGTGGGATGTGCTATTTACTACTCTGTGGGCAGTGGTATTTACTGCTATGTGGGCTGTGCTGTATACTACTATGTGGGCTGTGCTATAAACTACTGTGTGGGCTGTGCTATATACTACTATGTTGGCTGTGCTATATACTACTATGAGGGCTGTGCTGTATACTACTATGTGGGCTGCATTAAACTATGAGGGGGGCTGCATTATATTCTATGGGGTGGCTGCATTATATGCTGGGGTGGCTGCATTATATTCTGTAGGGTGGTGGCTGCATTATACTATATGTGGGCTGCATTATACTGTATTGAGGACTATGGGGAATATGTTATACTATGTGAAGAACTATGGGGTACATTATACTATGGTAAGTGAATTGTACTACATGGATGACTATGGCGGTGCATTATACTATATGGAACACTATGAGGAGTGTATTATGCTATATGGAGGACTGAGCAGTGTATTTTAATATATGGAGGACTATAGGGAGTGTATTATACTATATGGAGGACTGTGGTGCACATTATAATATATGGAGGACTGTGGGGTGTATTTTACTAAAGAAGTAAAATGCTGCATATTCAGATTGTTTTGGCTGGAACAAAAACCATTGTTCTCAGCAAGAAATCGCCTGTAGATGTGCTGCTGATAACATGATACTGTATGGTGATCTGTTAGTGATCTATTAGTGATCGTTCTGTCCTATCATTATTCCTCAGCTGGTGGAAAGAGGCCGGGAAACAAGTGTTGAACAACTTCAGTATTGTGGATCAAACTCATTTAGTGGCCTGAGATCAGCGCATGTAAATACAACTGAAATGCTTTTGTGTGATGTGCAATATGTTAGCATTTGGGGCCCCATTTTACACTTGGCCTATGGCCCCACTTTTCCTAAAACCGGCCCTGCCGACAAGTGTACAAAGATATTATATAATTACCATGTGACAAGTGGGCCGGTGTAACTTCAAATGCCAGGGCTGAACTTTAGTCCCAGTCCGGCCCTGGTTCCTACTGTGGGTCTGGACTATCCGAGATGCCCTGGTCGCAAGGATAGTGATCCCAGTGAGGCAGCTTTCCCCTGAGAACCAGCATTGATAGTAGTCAGTGCGTGGAGCCAAAGCTCCTGTAAGGTAACTCCAGGTAACAAGGGGTTACGGGCAGACACGGGTCTGCCATTGGAGCAGACTGTCGATGGTTAATGTGTTCCGCTGATGTGTATAACGAACTGTTTGTTATGTGGTTTATGATGTTTAATAAACCAGAATAGACTGTTTAAGTGGAGAAATCGTGCCTGAGTGTCTAAATCCCATGCCAAGCGAGTATTCCCCAACTCACTCAGGTAGCGTTTAACCACAGTAGCTTCATAGTGGGCCACAAGAATGATTTTCTCTGATGGGCCCAAGGTGCTCCAGTCCGACGCTGGTGATGAGCGAACATTCTCGAATAAGGTGTTATCTGAGCATGCTCGGGTGCTTGCAGCGATGGCCGGGGGACCACCACGGTGCAGGAAGACTACTGTACACAAGATGAGGTGCAAACAACAAAGGGTAGATTTATTGGAAGGCAAGGAATGAAGGGAATGAGGAAGATGCAAACAGGGGTATACAATGGCAACAGACAATTTACAAGAGTTATGAACTTTAACTTTTCCGTAAAACAGCAAGGTGCTACAACTATTGCAGACTCAAAATATGTCTAACAAGCAAATGTAAACAATAAACAAGTGATGATGCTACTCTATGTATAACCACCCTGGCCTTTACTAAGCAGGCCACACGGCTCCCGTGTACTGACTATTGAAGCCTACACTAAGCCCGAACAGGTACACCAAACAGGAACAAACTCACGGTGATGTTGGTGAATCAGGTCATCCCAGGGGGGCCCCAGCAGTCTAATATGGTGGTGTGCACGGCTTTCTGTCAGCTCTGTGAAACGTGGTCTTCTCCTTGCTTCTGGATCCTAGGGATGCTCATGGAAACTGTTAATCCCTTTCTCTGTATCTACATGGCTCTCTTGCAGCTATATCAGAACACAGTTCTTCTCTCTTTCAGCTATCAGCACAAAAAGTCCTCTCTGCAGCAGCCTCAGCTCCACACCTGCACTCTGCACCGACTAGTTCATTACAACGATTAGTGCAGGGGAGAAGCAGAACATTCCATCACGCCAGACTAGGGGGTGCAGCCTCTTAAAGTGACAGCATGTTCCTTACTGTCCATAACAGCACCACCCTCTTACATGCCTCCCTTCTTAATGATGGTCGTCCTCGGCCATCACAGCATCAGGGACAGAATGTAATGGAGGAATGTGCAATGTGGAAACAGCACCTATAGAGGGGGCAACAAAGGTGTAAAAACAGACAGAGCACACTGTTCTACATATCGGACTGGTGGAACCCCTGCATTAGACCTCTGGGATCTCCGAAGATCTTTGCTGTCAGGCAAGGCTTGACTATCTTCCAGAGGAACACTTGTTGCAGGAGACATTGCGAGCTCTTGTCTGGTCTCGTCCTCGCATGGCAGTACTGGTACATCCATGGGATTACCGTCTCTGTGCAGCTGAGGACCCCCTACTGTGTCAGGGATGGTCCACCACTCATTATTGATTTCACCATCAGGTATGACAGATTCAGGAAGTGGAGTAGCGCCTTCAGGCGACAATGGTGTAGAACAGACCTCAGACCGGCAAGGCCAGGGATATTTCTGTGAAGTACTCTAGGGGCGGATGCCCCTGTCTCAATCTGTACCTTGTAGACAGGGCCATTGGCATACACTCGCTCGATAACTTTGCATGGCTGTACTTCCCATCTCTCTTAGTTTTCCCTTGGGGAGTTTCTCTCTGACTAATACTCGGTCTCCAGGTTGGAGCGGTAACTCTTGAGTCGGTTTGCGGCCCGTATGTTCTTTTTCTTGCAGCTGCTGACCCGCCAACCACCGTATCGTTTGCAATTGTTGCCGATGCTCTTTCACCCATGAGGTTACAGTTTGCTCCATCAGCTCCTCTGGCTGTTCCAAATTCAGCTCAATGATCTCCCGTCCAGCTCTTCCAAACAACAGTAGATAGGGGGTATAACCCCTGGTGAAGTGGACCCGACTGTTGAAGGTCCAGACCAATTCCGGCAGATAGTCTGGCCAACACGCCTTCTTATCCTCCTCCAACGTTCTCAGCATTTGAAGTAAGGTTCGGTTGAAGTGTTCACAAGCTCCGTTGCCTTGAGGGTGGTAAGAGGTGGTCTGGGACTGCTCGATGCCATACATACGATACAATTCTTCCATCACCTTGCCTTGGAAACATGTGCCTTGGTCAGAGTGGATGCGCTTTGGGCACCCATACACCTGGATGAAGTCTTGACAAATGGCTCGCGCCGCTGATTCCGCAGTCTGATCTCTAGTCGGAGTGACTACTGCAAACTTAGAGAAATGATCGGTCATCACCAAACAGTATTGCAGCCCCTGAGCCGAGTGTCCCACAAGGAGATAGTCAATCATCCAGACTTCTAGCGGTTCCTAAGTTTGTATGGTTTGGATGGGTGCCCTCTGTTCAGTACGCTTAATGAGGTCACACACTCGACATTGCCGGCAAACCTCTTCCACCACAGACTCCAACAGGGGGCAATACACATACCACTGTAACCATTGGTAGGTCTTTGTGAGGCCGAAGTGCACTCCAAATTTGTGGGCTTCCTTAGCTACTTCTTGAGTAGTGTTGAGCGATACCTTCCGATATGCAAAGGTATGGGTATCGGATTGGATCGGCCGATATCCAAAAAATATCGGATATCGCCGATACCGATACCCGATAGCAATGCATATCAATGGGACACAAAATATCGGAATGGTTCCCAGGGTCTGAATGAGAGGAAACTCTCCTTCAGGCCCTGGGATCCATATTCATGTATAAAATAAATAATACAAATAAAAAATATTGATATACTCACCCCTCCGGCGGCCCCTGCTCTTAGCGGTGCCTCCGTTCCTAAGAATGTAGAGTTAAGAACCTTCGATGACATTGCGGCTTGTGATTGGTCGTGTAACCGCTCATGTTACCGCTCACGCGACCAATCACAAGCCGCGACGTCATCGAAGGTCCTTCACTACCTGCATTCTTAGGAACGGAGGCACCGCTAAGAGCAGGGGCCGCCGGAGGGGTAAGTATATCAATATTTTTTATTTGTATTATTTATTTTTTACATGAATATGGATCCCAGGGCCTGAAGGAGAGTCTCCTCTCCTCCAGACCCTGGGAACCATACGCACTGCACACTTCCGAATCCGATTTCCGATATCGCAAAAATATCGGAACTCGGTATCGGAATTCCGATACAGCAAATATCGGCCGATACCCGATATTTGCAGTATCGGAATGCTCAACACTATTCTTGAGCCATTTTTCCTGGGATGACCACTTGCCACCTTACTTCCATATCTTTTGGCTGTTGCCTCTTACGATATAGCACTGACTCTCGCACTTCCAGTCTATCCCACTGGTGTAACACACTCCTCATTTCAGAGTCCAGATCATCTCTCTCTTGTTTGCCAGGCTTCTGCTTTTGAGTTACCCACCATTTCATCTGTCTCAGCCCTTCGTCTTCATCCTGAACGTGTTACAATTCCTCATTGGTTCTCCCCAGGGACCGGGGTAATGCGCAGGCCTCCCTTCTTGACTGGGCCTCAACAAATGGGGGCTTAAACTTCCGAAAGTCTGGGGTTTCCTCCTCTTCGAGTTGCTCATCAAGAACCCCCACTGGAGTCTCCACAGTCACTCTTGACAGCCCATCAGCATTTGCGTTTTCGGTAGCAGAGCGATAACGGACGGTAAAGTCGAACTTGGCTAGGCGAGCCACCCACCGTTGTTCCAAGGCCCCCAATTTAGCACTCTCAAGGTGGGCCAGGGGATTATTGTCTGTTCGAACTTGAATCTTGGTGCCTGTCAGGAAACCTGCAAACTTTTCTGTTATGGCCCACACCAGGGCCAGGAGCTCTAACCGGAAGGAGCTGTAATTGTGAGGGTTTCTTTCACTGTCTTGCAGGGACCTGCTGGCATACCCGATGACTCACTCATGTCCATCCTGTATCTGAGAAAGTACTGCACCAAGTCCATGAAGGCTACCATCTGTGTACAACAGGAAAGGTTGATCGTAGTCTGCGTAGGCCAAAATTGGGCTGAGGTAAGGGCATTCTTTATAGCGTGGAAGGCTTCATCTTGTCCCTGTGCCCAGGGGATGCGCTGGGTCTTTGGCACTCCAGCGGTCCCCCTCAGCAACTCATTGAGAGGACCTGTCACCTTTGCGAAGTCTTTAACAAACCGGCGGTAGTACCCAGCGAGTCCCAGGAAGGCCTGGAGTTCTCTCACGGTTTGAGGGACTGGCCACTTCTGGATAGCAGCCACTTTTTCTGGCAAGGGTAGAACTCCATCTTGTGACACTATGTGGCCCAGGTACTCGATCTCTTTCTTGAAGAGGTGGCACTTCTTTGGCTTCACCTTCAGGTTATGAGCCCGCAGTCTTCCGAGTACCTGTGCAAGCCGGGCAAGGTGTTCTTCGTATGAGGCTGAAAACACAATGATGTCATCCAGATAGATCAGGGTAGCCTCAAAATTTAAGTCTCCCAAACACTTTTCCATCAGCCGTTGAAATGTGCCTGGAGCATTGGAGAGCCCGAAGGGCTTCCGGTTAAACTCGAACAGCCCCATAGGGAGGATGAAGGCGGTTTTCTCTTTGTCTTTCTCTGCCACGGCTAATTGCCAGTATCCGCTTGCTAGGTCCAGGGTGGAGAAGAACTTAGCTTTCCCCAACACTGTCAAGGATTTCTCGATGTGGAGCAACGGGTACGAGTCTCAAACAGTGCAGGCATTGAGTTTCCTGTAATCTACACAGAACCGGATGGTCCCATCCTTTTTCTTGACAAGCACCACCGGGGCTGCCCAAGGGCTCTGACTACTCTGCACCACTCCTGAATCCAGTATCTGCCTCAGTAATTTTTTCACCTCTTGATACATCTTGGGCGGGATCTGCCAGTATCGGTATCTCATGCGTGATGGCTTCAGTACAGCCGAAATCTTCAGCGTAATGGGCGAATGCGGCCTGATTTTCCCACAGCATAGTTTCTATTGCTTGCACATGCTCAGGGCCCAGAGCCTTCATATCCACTTCCATTTGATCAAGGATTACCCGTCCACTCCACTCCAGGGATGGTGTCTCTTCGTCCCCTGTTATGATCTGGTGACCTTGGAGCCGCATGAAACTTTCTCTGGAGTCAGTGGAACCTGTACTGACCGCAAATCCTGAACTAACACCGCAACTAGAAGTAGCCGTGGGGTGTGCCTAACATACCCTAGACACCTCGACACAGCCGGAGGACTAAATACCCCTATAGATGGAAATAGGAATGCTACCTTGCCTCAGAGCAGACCCCCAAAGGATAGGCAGCCCCCCACGAATAATGACTGTGAGTAGGAGAAGAATAGACACACGCAGGTAGAAAACAGGATCTAGCAAAAGACGCCACTCTAGCTAAATAGGAAAGGATAGGACAGATTACTAGGCGGTCAGTATTAAAACCCTTCCAAAAATATCCACAGCAGATAGTACAAAAAGTTCCACAATCTAACTAAAGACATGGAATGTATATCTGCCACTCCAGAGAATCCAACAAGACTGAGAAAATACTGACACAATCTAAGCTGGACAAGAAAACACAAAGAATAGCACTGAATTGTGAAGCACACAACATGTGTGCCACAGAAAAAAAAAAACATACACTTATCTTTGCTGATTTGGCAGAAAGGCAGGAGGAACCAGGCAGAGGTCCTACACCTCCCAACAACAATTGACAACTGGCAAGGACTAATGAATCCTGCACGCCTAAATACCCCAGTCAGAACTGCAATCAGCAGATACACCTGATCAGGACTGCAACTCAGGGGCAACTGCATTACCACCTACAACCACCGGAGGGAGCCCAAAAGCAGAATTCACAACAGTACCCCCCCTTGAGGAGGGGTCACCGAACCCTCACCAGATGAGCCAGATGAAAAGCATGAACCAAATCAGCAGCATGGACATCAGAAGCAAAAACCCAAGAATTATCCTCCTGGCCATAACCCTTCCATTTGACAAGGTACTGAAGCCTCCGCCTCGAAAAACGAGAATCCAAAATCTTCTCAACCACATACTCCAACTCCCCATCAACCAAAACAGGGGCCGGAGGATCAACAGAGGGAACAACGGGCACCACATATTTCCGCAATAAAGATCTATGGAAGACATTATGGATAGAAAAAGAGGCCGGAAGCGCCAATCGAAAAGACACCGGATTAATAATCTCAGAAATCCTATAAGGACCAATAAACCGAGGCTTAAACTTAGTGGAAGAGACCTTCATAGGAACATGACGGGAAGACAACCAAACCAAATCCCCAACCCGAAGCCGGGAACCAACACACCGACGACGGTTAGCAAAACGTTGAGCCTCCTCCTGAGACAACACCAAATTGTCCACCACATGAGCCCAAATCTGCTGCAACCTGTCAACCACAGAATCCACACCAGGACAGTCAGAAGGCTCAACCTGCCCAGAAGAAAAACGAGGATGAAAACCAAAATTCCCAAAAAAAGGCGAAACCAAAGTAGCCGAACAAGCCCGATTATTAAGGGCAAACTCGGCCAATGGCAAAAAGGCCACCTAATCATCCTGATCGGCAGACACAAAGCATCTCAAATAAGTCTCCAAAGTCTGATTAGTTCGCTCGGTCTGGCCATTTGTCTGAGGATGAAATGCAGAAGAAAAAGACAAATCAATGCCCAGCCTAGCACAAAAGGCCCGCCAAAACCTAGAAACAAACTGGGAACCTCTGTCGGACACAATATTCTCCGGAATACCATGCAAACGAACCACATGCTGAAAAAACAACGGAACCAACTCTGAAGAGGAAGGCAATTTAGGCAAAGGCACCAAATGAACCATCTTAGAAAACCGGTCACAAACAACCGAGATAACCGACATCCTCTGGGAAACCGGAAGATCAGAAATAAAATCCATAGAAATATGCGTCCAGGGCCTCTTAGGGACCGGCAATGGCAAAAGTAACCCACTAGCACGGGAACAACAAGGCTTGGCCTGTGCACAGGTCCCACAGGACTGCACAAAAGAACGCACATCACGTGACAACGAAGGCCACCAAAAGGACCTACCAACCAAATCTCTGGTACCAAAAATACCAGGATGACCAGCCAATACAGAACAGTGAACCTCAGAAATCACTCTACTAGTCCATCTGTCAGGAACAAACAATTTCCCCACAGGACAGCGGTCAGGTCTATCAGCCTGAAATTCCTGAAGAACCCGCCGTAAATCAGGGGAAATGGCAGAAAGGACCACCCCTTCTTTCAGAATGCCGACCGGTTCAAGGACCTCAGGAGAATCAGGCAAAAAACTCCTAGAAAGGGCATCAGCCTTAATATTCTTAGAGCCCGGAAGATACGAAACCATAAAATCAAAACGGGAAAAAACAAGGACCATCGAGCCTGTCTAGGACTCAGCCGTTTGGCAGACTCGAGGTAAATCAAATTCTTATGATCAGTCAGGACCACAATACGGTGCTTAGCTCCCTCAAGCCAATGTCGCCACTCCTCAAATGCCCACTTCATAGCCAACAACTCCCGATTGCCGACATCATAATTGCGTTCAGCAGGCGAAAACTTGCGGGAGAAGAAGGCACACGGTTTCATCAAAGAACCAACAGAATCCCTCTGAGACAAAACGGCCCCTGCCCCAATCTCAGAAGCATCAATCTCAACCTGAAACGGAAGAGAAACATCTGGTTGGCGCAACACCGGAGCAGAAGTAAATCGGCATTTAAGCTCCTGAAAGGCAGAGACAGCCGCAGAGGACCAATTTGCCACATCAGCGCCTTTTTTCATCAAATCAGTCAAGGGTTTAACCACGCTGGAGAAGTTAGCAATGAAACGGCAATAAAAATTAGCAAAACCCAAAAATTTCTGAAGGCTCTTCACGGATGTGGGTTGAATCCAATCATGAATGGCCTGAACCTTAACCGGATCCATCTCCATAGATGAGGGAGAAAAAATAAAGCCCAAAAAAGAAACCTTCTGCACCCCAAAGAGACACTTAGACCCCTTCACAAACAAAGCATTGTCACGAAGGATCTGAAATACCATCCTGACCTGTTCCACATAAGACTTCCAATCATTGGAAAAAATCAAAATATCGTCCAAATATACTATTAAGAATTTATCAATATAAGTCCGGAAGAAATCATGCATGAAGGATTGAAAAACAGATGGAGCGTTAGTGAGCCCGAATGGCATCACAAGGTATTCAAAATGGCCTTCGGCCGTATTAAACGCAGTTTTCCATTCATCACCCTGTTTAATATGAACAAGATTATATGCCCCCCGAAGGTCAATCTTCGTAGACCATCTAGCCCCCTTAATCCTAGCAAACAAATCGGAAAGCAAAGGTAAAGGGTATTGAAACTTGACTGTGATCTTATTCAAGAGGCGATAATCAATACAAGGTCTCAAGGAGCCATCCTTCTTAGCAACAAAAAAAAAACCTGCTCCCAACGGTGAAGAAGATGGCCGAATATGCCCTTTCTCCAAAGACTCCTTAACATAACTCCGCATGGCGGTATGTTCAGGCACAGACAGGTTGAAAAGTCGGCCCTTAGGAAACTTACTGCCTGGAATCAAGTCAATCACACAATCAGAGTCCCTGTGCGGTGGAAGGGAACTGGACTTGGGCTCATCGAATACATCCTGAAAATCAGACAAAAACTCTGGAATTTCAGAAGAGGAAGAAGAGGAGATTGACATCAAAGGAACATCATTATGAACCCCCTGACAACCCCAACTAGTCACAGACATAGATTTCCAATCCAACACAGGATTATATACCTGCAACCACGGGAAACCCAGCACGATAACATCATGCAAATTATGCAACACCAGAAATCGACAATCTTCCTGATGGGCTGGCGCCATGTGCATGGTCACCTGTGTCCAAAACTGGGGCTTATTTTTAGCCAAAGGTGTAGCATCAATCCCCCTTAAAGGAATAGGGTTCTGCAAAGGCTGCAAGGGAAAACCACAACGCCTGGCAAACTCAAAATCCATTAAGTTCAAGGCGGCGCCTGAATCCAGAAACGCCATGACAGAAAATGATGACAATGAGCAGATCAAGGACACCAATAACAGAAATTTAGGTTGTACAGTACTGATAGTAAATGAACTAGCGATCCTTTTTGTCCGCTTAGGGCAGACTGAAATGACATGAGAAGCGTCGCCACAATGACTTTGCTCTAAGGACGACGCCACAGCGCGCACAGTTTGACGCTCCCGCAAGCGCCGATCAATCTGAATGGCCAGAGACATAGAATCACTCAGACCGGAAGGCGTAGGAAACCCCACCATAACATCTTTAATGGATTCAGAAAGACCCTTTCTGAAAATTGCCGCCAAAGCATCATCATTCCATTTAGTCAACACAGACCATTTTCTAAATTTCTGACAAAACCATTCTGCCGCCTCTTGACCCTGAGACAGGGCCAACAAGGTTTTCTCTGCTTGATCCACATAATTCGGTTCATCATATAATAATCCTAAAGCCTGAAAAAAGGAATCTACATTAAGCAAGGCTGGATTCCCAGATTCCAGGGAAAATGCCAAATCCTGTGGATCGCCACGCAGCAGGGAGATGACAATTTTAACCTGCTGAATGGAATCACCGGAGGATCGCGGTCTCAGAGCAAAAAACAGTTTACAATTATTTTTAAAACCCCAAAATTTGGACCTATCACCAAAAAACAAATCAGGAGTAGGAATTTTTGGCTCTAAAGCAGGAGTCTGAACAATATAATCAGAAATACCCTGTACCCTAGCAGCAAACTCCTCAGCCACCCATAAATAAAGAGGGAAAAAAAGAAAAAACAGACTGCAGAAAAAAAAATGGCTCAACACTTTTCTTCCCTTCTTCTGAGATGCATTTAACTCATTATGGGCCAGTTGTACTGTTATGATCTGGTGACCTTGGAGCCGCATGAAACTTTCTCTGGAGTCAGTGGAACCTGTACTGACCGCAAATCCTGAACTAACACCGCAACTAGAAGTAGCCGTGGGGTGTGCCTAACATACCAGCTGGAGGACTAAATACCCCTATAGATGGAAATAGGAATGCTACCTTGCCTCAGAGCAGACCCCCAAAGGATAGGCAGCCCCCCACGAATAATGACTGTGAGTAGGAGAAGAATAGACACACGCAGGTAGAAAACAGGATTTAGCAAAAGAGGCCACTCTAGCTAAATAGGAAAGGATAGGACAGATTACTAGGCGGTCAGTATTAAAACCCTTCCAAAAATATCCACAACAGATAGTACAAAAAGTTCCACAATCTAACTAAAGACATGGAATGTATATCTGCCACTCCAGAGAATCCAACAAGACTGAGAAAATACTGAAACAATCTAAGCTGGACAAGAAAACACAAAGAATAGCACTGAATTGTGAAGCACACAACATGTGTGCCACAGGAAAAAAAAAACAGACACTTATCTTTGCTGATTTGGCAGAAAGGCAGGAGGAACCAGGCAGAGGTCCTACACCTCCCAACAACAATTGACAACTGGCAAGGACTAATGAATCCTGCACGCCTAAATACCCCAGTCAGAACTGCAATCAGCAGATACACCTGACCAGGACTGCAACTCAGGGGCAACTGCATTACCACCTACAACCACCGGAGGGAGCCCAAAAGCAGAATTCACAACAGTCCCCCGCAGTAACTGCTAGGGTCCACCCCGCGCCTTCTTTTGGTGATAAAGACATCTCCTTCTGACTCACCACTTCACCCTTATGTAGGTACACCAGGGCCAGATCTGTCCCTCATGGCAAGGTGACCTCCCCGGGGCCCACATTCAAAGCTCTTATGGGGACATGTCCTCGCTGGACCACAGCTATCTTACGAGCTATCATGACTGCTTGGTCCACTCCTCCGCCTGCCACAGGCTGAACAACCACTTCCAACCCGTCAAGGTTGCGGTGAGTCCCCACTGGACGGTATACTATAGTTTCTCGCTCGGGAGGTAGGATTACAGGTTCTTTACCAGGAGCCCTGATGACCCCTACCGTCTGATAAGATGGCACACTCTTCTGCGTCCCACAGACGCAGATCAGTCATTGAAGGGCTTCTTGGGTATGCTTATGTGTAGTAGCCTTCTTCCAATATCCAGGTCCCCATTTGGTAAACATAAACTGATCGAGTTCACGTAGGATATTCATTCCCAGTACTACAGGCACATCCTCCTTGATAGGCTCAGGGACTAGCAGGATCCCTTTTCTCCCAACTTCTTGCCCACAGATTCGAATATTCATCCACACGACCCCTGTGACCGGGCTCGGTTGTTGGTTGGCAGCAAACAACCAGATCAATGTCTCTTTTTCTGAGTTGGTCAGGTCCTGGAAATGCTGCTTGAAATACGCTTCTGGCATCGTTGTCACTTGTGACCCGGTATCTATCAGGCAATCCACTAGAACTCCTTCGAATTCAGCACGTAGGATGGTGATCCCAGCAATCAAGTGTTCGTTATGATATGGAATGGCCTCTCTTCTCACCTCCCCCGCAGAGTGCTGCACTACTGCGGGGGTTGGTAGTTTAACGGCGGCTTCCGCTGGCCTTGAGTATAGTACCGACAGTCTCTGGCAAGGTGCCCCCGTCCTCCACATTCCCAGCATTGGATGCCTCCTCCTCACCGAGGGGTACCTCGAGCCTGTCCTCGTGCCTCCGATGCCTGATGGGAGGGGGCTTGATACCACTGATCCTTTATTGGTCGGGCTGAAGAATGGTTGCATGAGTACGGTGGGTCAGACTGTTGTAGTTCCCCCCACTCTTCGCTCCATCTTGGTCAGTTTCTCTTGCACATTGACAAGGGACCGCTGCAAGTCTTACATCACCTGGACCAGCACCTCCTGATGGTTTGGGCCCCCTCTGGTATTGGCACCCTGGACACGCATCACCCCAGACGCATAGCTCTCTTCTTTACTTCGGCCCACTGTTACCGCCAGGATTTGACAAAACGTAAGAGCCGGATCTGCCCGGACCCGTTCTGACAGTGCTCGCCTCAAGGATGTGCTGTGCAGTCCCAGAATTAATTGCTCTCGGAGTATCCAGTCTTTAGAGCCCATGCCGCCAAATCTATCGGCCTCCTTTCTCTGCACCTCTGCTAACACTTCTTGCAGTGCTATTGCATACTGAGAGATTCCTTCTTCCCGCTGCATCCTAGAGAAAAATTTGGCGCGAAGGTGTCTGGCGCTAGCAGTCTCGCCATAGATCTCTTCCAGGAACTTCACTAGCTCCTTCAGGGTACTGCGGGTGAGTTCTGGTTGTAGGCAGATGTTTCTACGGGCTTCTCCCTCTAGGGCAGTTAATGCAATGTCCACTTCAAGTTCTGGGCTGATGTTATAAATCTTCAGGGTGCTTTGCAGCCGGGACATTCAGTCGGGCAGTGGCATATTCTTGCCGTCAAACTTTGATAGCACACTAAATATGGTGCCCATAGGGAGTGTCCTTGCAGGGGTTCCACCAATGCCCACAGCATCTCCATTAACATTAGCATTCCCACCATTGCTGTCTGCTGCCTCCATCTTGGTGACAGTACCCTGCTCGCAGCGCCACTTGAAGCGATGGCTGGACCACCACAGTGCAGGAAGACTACTATACACAAGATGAGGTGCAAACAACAAAGGGTAGATTTATTGGAAGGCAAGGAATAAAGGGAATGAGGAAGATGCCAACAGGGGTATACAATGGCAACAGACAATTTACAAGAGTTATGAACTTTAACTTTTCCGTACAACAGCAAGGTGCTACAACTATTGCAGACTCAAAATATGTCTAACAAGCAAATGTAAACAATAAACGTGTGATGATGCTACTCTACATATAACCTCCCTGGCCTTTACTCAGCAGGCCACACGGCTAATGTGTACTGACTATTGAAGCCTACACTAAGCCCTAACAGGTGCACCAAACAGGAACAAACTCACGGTGATGTTGGAGAATCAGGTCCAGTCCCAGGGGGGCCCCCAGCAGTCTAATATGGTGGTGCGCACGGCTTTCTGTCAGCTCTATGAAACGTGGTCTTCTCCTTTCTTCTGGATCCTAGGGATGCTCCTGGAAACTGTAAATCCCTTTCTCTGTATCTACGTGGCTCTATTGCAGCTATATCAGGACACAGTTCTCCTCTCTTTCAGCTATCAGCACAAAAAGTCCTCTCTGCAGCAGCCTCAGCTCACACACGCTGCTCCAGCTCCACTCCTGCACTCTGCACCGACTAGTTCATTACAACGATTAATGCAGGGGAAAAGCAGAACATTCCATCTCGCCAGACAAGGGGGCGCAGCCTCTTAAAGTGACAGCGTGTTCCTTACTGTCCATAACAGCACCACCCTCTTACATGCTAACTGAGAGTCATCGGCGAGCTCAAAAAATATGTTCGAGTCCCCGAGGCTGCATATCGCATGGCTGTTTGACAGCTGCAACACATGCAGGGATTACCTGTTTGTTAGGCAATCCCTGCATTTGTTGTGGCTGTTGATCAACCTCGAGACATGCAATGGCGAGAACTAGAACATTTTATTCGAGGATGCCAAAGGCACTCTGTTAGCACACGAGCATGCTCGGAGCTGAGTGTGATTAAAACAGCTATGTAAAACCTGTGAAATAAACGCATGAAAAATGGAAAATGTAGCAAAAATACAATAATCAGATTGTGTTATTTGATGCAGACAACTGCAGAATAAAAATTACAAAATCAAATGCAAAGTTTTCGCATCTGAGAATATGACCTTAGACAGCTGTGAGCATTACTTATAGAGAGGGAGTTTAACAAATTGAACTGATGAACTGCAGACAATAAAACAAGAGTATATAACACAGATTTAAATAAGCAACATATGAGAGATGAGGTCCATTTACTTTCCATTCAGGATTTAATGTACCAGTTCAGTAATTCTGCTACATCCTCAGTTTATGTCTTTTATTTACAATCATCTGCAATGACATTACCTGCATGCTTGTGTACACTATGGTCATATATTATATGGGTATTTTGTGCAGGTTGTGCGGTAGTGTATAGTAAGATATCACAATTTTCTGCATAAATTAGAATTCCATCTTGGCATTTTGGCATAATTAATATATCTAGCTAATTTTTACAGAGTAAGGCCGGCCTCACACTCAGCGTATAAAATTACGGTCCGTTTTTTACGGCCGTAATACGCCTCAAGCTTCGAAATACGGTGATTCGTACGAACTCCGTAGGCAAGGTGTGGTGGCGTATTTTGCGCAGGTAATGTTGCGTATGTAATCCGTATGTCCACCGTCTTGCGTTTTTTTCACGCAACTTGACAAAATGGACAATTAACGGTTTTTGAGGCTGAACTTGATTTAAATTACCATCATCAACCCTATTTAAGGCCCCTACAACAGGTGTCTCCCTCCCATATGGTCATTTTGTTGTTTGCCATCTGTTGGAGTGTTGGGTTAACATTTGGACCATGTCTGACCACCTGCAGTTCACCCCAACACAGCGGGTTTTGTTTAACTGGGTCTTGTCGCGTCGGTTTGGCCAGCCATACCCTGTGATTGTGGATCCGCGAAGGAGGAGCAGAAGAATGTGGGTGCATCCTCTGTTGACCCAACGCCTCACTAAAGGCCATTTTCATCGGCTATATACAGCTCTGCGGGCACATCCAGAAAAGTTCTATCTCTACTGCCGCATGACAATCCAAACATTTGACAGATTGTTGGAGATATTACGCCCAGGAATAACATTTCAGGACACAATGATGCGCAAAGCCATCTCCGCCGAGGAACGTCTTCTCCTTACATTACGGTATGTATTCTACATCCTCACATACCTTTTGTTGTATTTATGGGTTTGTTTCCTTTATTTTTGACCCAGAATATGTGTACATTAGGTCACAAGCAGATGTGACAAAGATCATAAAATATTTTAGTTAAGCTCCCTTTGTAATTTTGGTTTGTCCCAGCATTGTTTGGGATTTTTTTATGAGAAATGTTTTGTGTGCACTCTTGACCCATATGTAATTTTTTGGTATGTGTTTCTCTTTCAGATTCCTGGCCACTGGATTGTCATTTGCGGGACTCCACCTGGAGTTTTTGATTGGCCAATCAACCATTTCTGGCATTGTGCGTTTAACATGTCGGCAAATATGGGATAGACTCAAGGACCTTGTGATGCCTGAGCCAAAACAGGCTGATTGGCTCAAAATAGCCCATGGGTTCCAGGTGAATTGTGACTTCCCAAACTGCATTGGAGCGGTGGATGGGAAACATATCCGGGTACGTAAGCCGCCGAACTCGGGCTCCCAATTCTACAACTATAAGCAGTTTTTCTCTGTAGTACTGTTAGCTGTAGTTGACAGTAACTACAGGTTTATAATTGTAGACATTGGGGCCTATGGCCGAACTGGAGACTCTAGGGTATTCAATTCGTCTATAATGGGTCGGCGGCTACGTGACAACCAGTTACATCTCCCACCACCACAACCACTCCCAGGCTCCACTGCAGAACCAATGCCTTTTTTTTTGGTTGGTGATGAGGCGTTCCAACTGACCAGACACCTCATGAGGCCTTATCCCCGGCGCAACCTGGACCACCGTCGGAGGATATTTAATTTGCGCCTTTCTAGGGCGCGGAGACTGGTTGAGTGTGCATTTGGTATTCTGGTGGCAAAATGGCGTGTCCTCCAGACTGCCATACAGCTCAGTGAGGCTACCGTCACTGAAGTTATCAAAGCATCAGTCATTTTGCACAACTTTACCCGCATACATGATTGCTTTGCAGATGGTAATGATGAACACATGTTGCGTAGTGTAATTAGGCCAACACCACATGGCCCTCCTCCGCGCCGTCCCCTTTCTGGAGTCAAAGTTAGGGATGTTTTGACAAATTATTTTGTATCTCCTCAGGGTTCTACTCCCTGGCAAGATTATGCTGTTTCTCAGTTGTAATTTTCTTATTTTCTTGATGTCTTTGTGAAATATAATTTTTTATGCCCCAGAAAAAGTACTGTGTGTGTTGTGTTTCCTTATTGACCCTATGTTTATGTTTCTAGAATATGTGTGTGATGCAATAATGATTTTGACCAAAACATCATTTAGCTTTTTCAAAAACATTTTACTTAAAGAACCAGCCTTTTTTGGTTTCCCTGTTAACATATTTTTTTCATATGTTAGTTTTCCTTTTTTAGGGTGAAGTTTAAAACCAGAAAAAACAGAAAAGGTTAAATGGTGCCAAAAATAACACAAAACCATGGTAGGCAGCTCACAAATATAAAGATTAGGCCACAAAACAACAATACATTACAAATCCCTGTAAGTTGGCGGTGGAGATGGTGCCTGCTCTGGGTCCTGGTCAGGGGGCCTTTGTTGGGCCAATGTGACTTCATCCTGTGAGGATGCACTGGCTTGTGGCACAGAATACTGGCCTTGTCCATATTGGCCAGTTGGGTGGTGTCCATAAGCCAATTGTCTCTGTGCCTCATGCTGACGGACATATTGGCTTGCATCATACCCAAGCCCAAAATGGCCATGTTGTCCAAACCCAGGTTGGGACCAGCCTACATCACTGGGTCTGGAAAAGTTGCCATATTGGGATTGGGGGTTGTAGGCTGCCATTTGGTAGACTGATGGCCTTTGTATATTTGGTGGTGGGAGGGGTTGAGGTGGAGGCATACGTGGAGGAGGTGCTGCAAATCCTGATTGATCTTGCTCCTGTTGAGGGAATTGAAGGCGCAAGAGGTTGGTTTGGGAAAGCTGCCTTCGCTCAAGATATTCAAACACCTCATAGGGGTTATTTGGAGCTGTGCTTAAATCAATCAGGATTTGCATACACCCTCTCACACGTAGCCTCACCTCACGGGGAAGGGGTCTAAGGTAACGGGCAAGGCTGCGGGCAAAGGCCTCCTCTCCATCATCCGTTGCTGCTCTGGCCAAATAATTGAGGACCCCAGCGTCAACATCATTTCTTGTTGCTTGCAGCTCTCTCCTTCGGCGGGCTCTCCGTAAAGGCCCAGCTGCCTGTGGGGATGACACCAGTGGGTGTGGAGGGCTGCTGCTCTGGGCATGTTCCTCAGGCCTTTCAGCATCATGTGGTGCTGAGGGTGGTGGTGCTGCTGCATCTTCCTCACTTGCTGCTGCCTGCTGTGATGATGATGCTGATGGGTCCTCAAGGATGGATGCTGAAGCTTGGAAAGATGGGCCTGCCACCTCTTCATCAACACTTACAGGATCGATCAGAGCCTCCGATTCCGACCCGGTCTCCCTCTCTGTGAGGTTAGACTGTGTTCTGTTAATAAAATGCAAAAAAAAAGGGATTAGTTTTTGCCCATTGTTTAATTACACATCTGTGAGCTATATTGTGTCAAAAAAAATACACACAACCTCATATCAGACCAACATCTACTCCACTCTTATCTCAAATTCACACATGAATATACCAGATTTTTCTGTGGGATCACACCAAAGGTTAACAACACTATCACAACACATCATAATGTGGCCTAACATTTCAAGCTCAAACAAAAACAGGAAGACCCACATCTTCAAACAATCACAGAACATCCAGTAACAAACCAACTAACAAACCACTGCATGAACATTTCTAATCTCGCCTACTACCTTCTCATCCATCCCTTGTAGTAGGTAGTGATGTTTGGCGGGCAGGGTCCTCTCTCATCCAGGATCCTTTTTGAATTTAGCCTTGTTTACATTATATTTTGCACTATATTTACACATCCTTACATGTAATTGGCAATGTAAGAACCGTAAAAATAACAAGATAAGATTGATTATCAATCAAAATGTGTGGAGAGGTTATTACTTACTGCCTCAGATTCATACTGACATCCAAAAATGAAAGACGGTCATAGTAGATATATTTCCGCTTCTTGAGTGGGGCTGATGACCCACTTCTTGCCCGCTGCTGTCTTTCACGCCGGTATTGGTCCCGGATGCTGCGCCATCGTGTCATTACATCATCCACTGCAATTACATGTTCAAAAATATTGAGCAAGATCAGTAGGAACATAGCTTCTTACAGTTGTCAGTGATTTTTTTTGTTTTTTTGTTTTTTTTTGGGGGGGGTTTCTTGCACCATTATTTACATGGTGCAGCAGATGTGAAAGGGGTTACATGCAGTGGTCTATATATCGGTCACAGTTGGAAACTTTACAGTCACAGACTGGGAGGGGAGAGAACCCTGTTCTTGCAAACATACATTAGGTCGGATTGTGAATGTGAAATAAAAATGCCTTCTGCAAGAATTAGCCTAATGTGACAATTTAGGACAAATAAAGACAAGGGGCAACACCCCTCTGGGCGAGGTATGAGTACCAAGAAATATTTATCCGCGCAACATCAAGATTACCTATGTACATAAACACTTGGCCTTGTTAATCAGCTTTGGGATTTGACAAAATGGACATAAATGACACAGATATCTAAAAATGATTCTTCAAGTCATCATGTAGGGAAAGCATCTTGTAAAGTCAAATCTGGGGAATACATGAGTGTACTTACTTAGTCTTGTCTGCTCCGCACGTGGCCGTTGGGCATAATCAGGGAATAGGAGGCCACAGATGGCCCTCCAAGCTGCCTCTTTCCTGGCCCGGTTGGAGTAGTTTGGATCCCGCTGGTCCCATATTTCTGGCCTTTCTTGGACCAGGATGAGGAGCATGTCCACATTAATTAGACTGGCCATGATGCATGCAACTCTGTGGAGGCGAGCCCCAGACTTCCGGGATGTCTGTGTGGCGTTTTCAGCTAATTAGCATGTCTGGGATTCATGATTGAGGGCTTGGCTCAATTCCTTGCACCTGGCGTTGGCTGGCGTATTTCTCGCAAGTCACACTGCTGGTCCGTGTGTAATCCGTATTTTTCACGCACCCATAGACTTTCATTGGCGATTTTTTTGCGCAACACGGTGACAAACGCAGCATGCTGCGATTTTCTACGGCCGTACAAGACCGTATATTACGGATCCGTAAAATACGGCAGATAGGAGCTGGGACATAGGGAATCATTGGGCCATGTTTAATGCGTATTTTACGGACGTAGTTTATGCGCTCATACGTCCGTAAAACTCGCTAGTGTGAGGCCGGCCTAAGAGAACTATGAGGGGGCACTTTGTGCACAATAATTTCATATTGAAGGAGCTTTACATATAACCTGTGGGGTTTTCCTATAGGACAAACTGAGCAGTAATTATCTGTTCTCAGTTTGGGCTCAAGTACAAAGGTGTGACCACATTGGCATTTGCTCACATATGATAAGTTTAGTAGTTAGTTTCATCAACCTCTTTAAAGAGTAACAGTCATTTTACATTTTATTCCATAAGTCAATTCTGCACATGAAAAAAAGAAACTTTGAAATATATCTTATTAGAGAAATCTGCTTCTTTTTCATCCTGTACTTGTTTCTCAAAATCCTCAATTGACGGGTAAAATCTGTATTCAGTGAAGACAGATTTCAATGTTATTGACATAGGAGATGGCAGTTGTTACTGATAAGATTATATAAAGATCGGAGAGGGGAGGAGAAGAGGGGAGCTCTACCTCTAGTCCATGTGTCCTCACCGGTCTATATAGAATCTTATCAGTAGCAATGGCCATCTCCTATCTCTGTATTGTATACATCTGCCTTCACTGAATACAGGTTTTACCCATTAGTTAAGGATTTTGAGAATGATAGATCAGTCCAGGAGGAGATAGAAGCAGATTTGTCGGCTAATATATTTTACAAAGTTGCTTATTTTGATGTGTATTATTGATTTATGAAAACATAGTTTTAAGAGTCGGCCGGGGACCACAAAGAGAGACCTGACTAGTCGAGTGCAGCCCTGGCTTCTACTGATTCTGCTATCATGCATGCAGGCTCTGATCCATGGTTAAGGCAGCAGGAATCTAGTAACAAGCGCCCTTTAAAGGGGACATTATTGATTACTATAGAAGGGCCCATCATTATGGCAATTGCTGTAGAGTCAAGGACAAGAGATTGCTTAAATCAGTAGAAGATGAAAAGATGGAGGCACCAGGATGAAAATACAATTTTAGACTTAAATACAATTAGAGAAATGAGCTGCTCCCAGGCAGAAAAGCACTAATTAGCTTCCCGCTTCTTTGTGCAGAATAGGCTAAGATGGTGGAAAAGGCAAATGCTCCATAGATCCAAAGTTCCAACAGACATTTACTACAGTCAAATGGAGCGTGTTATGAGGGCACAGTATAGAGAGGGGATAATATAGCGATTGGGCATAGCATGGAGAGGAACAAGATAGAGAGGAGCACAGTATACAGAGGGCCAGTATACAGATAAGTCACAACTTAACTTAGAGAGGTGGCATTGTAGATAGGAAGCACAGTATACAGAGGGCCAGTATACAGATAAGTCACAACATAGAGAGGTAGCATTGTAGATGGGAAGCACAGTATACAGAGGGCCAGTATACAGATAAGTCACAACTTAGAGAAGTGGCGTTGTAGATAGGAAGCACAGTATACAGAGGGTCAGTATACAGATAAGTCACAACTTATAGAGGCGGCATTATAGATAGGAAGCACAGTATACAGAGGGCCAGTATACAGATAAGTCACAACTTAGAGAGGCGGCATTATAGATAGGAAGCACAGGATAGAGAAGGTAGTAGAGAGGAGCAGTGTGAGGGATAGTACAGACTGGGGACAGTATAGAGATAGGTCATTGTATAGAGAGGAGGCACAGTATAGACAGAGGAAATGTAGAGAAGAGGCACAGTATAGAGGGGATTGTGTGAGAAGGACACACTGAAAATGTGGACTTACTGGAGAGGCAGAATGAGGGACAGTGTGGACATAGGGACTACATAGGGGAAACACTATGAATTGGTAGTTGTCTGGTGTTTATAGTTTATAATGGTGGACAGTGTGGAGGTTGTAGTACATAAGGGCAGACTGTCAGGGTTATAGTTGAGAAGGACGGAGAGTGTGAAGGCCAAAGTTTATAAGGACAGATGGCGTGGAGGCTATAGTTTGGATGCTATAGTTCATAATGGCAAGCAGTGTTAAGGATAAAGATGATAATGATAGATCTTGGGGAGATTATAGTTCATAAGGAATGATGGGGTCTAGTAGTTTATAGAAGAGGACGGTGTTGTTGAGACAATATTTTATAGGAGAGGGCAGTGTGTAGGCTGTGTACCTACCATAAGAGAGACAATGTGGGATTCAGATTTTGTGCAGGGAACAAAGGGGGAGGCAATTATTAGTTAGGGGCACTGCATGGGCAGATATTTTTGCTCATGAACATTGTATTGACACTGTTATTTATAAGGGCACCTTATTATGATGTGAAGCAGAAGAAGAGTAAAGTTTGCAGAGATGGGCTCTGGAAGTCCAAAAACATCATGGTGTCAAGACTAGATGGTGACAAAAGGAATGAGAAGGACTACAATAATTGAAAATCTTACCTATAAGGTGCTTAGGTGTAATTATTTATTTGTGACACTGCCTGCATCTAATCAGCACTATGGTTCTTGTATAGTCTGCATTCTGATGATGGCTGGTGACAGCACCCAGGATCTCCTTGCCATTGTTAATGACATGCTAGGAGTTGTAAGTTCATGTGATATAAATGTACAGTATATAGCAGGGGCTGACCTAACATTGCTGTTGATAGCTGTACTAATCTTGGGGATATATTCATGAACTGATGATATTGATGGTGATTTATCCATGTGATATATTCATGTATTGATTATGGTTCTGATTATATATTTGTGTACTGATTATAGTTATGGTTATGTATTCCTGCACTGATGGTGGTTCTGGTGATATATGCAATTATTGATGGTGCTTCTTGTGATGTATGCTTGTGCTGATGGTCAAGTCATTGATTGTTTCCTGTACTATTGGTGGTGATGTTTATGTATTCCTGTACTAGTATTGGTTTTGTTGCAGTAAAATGTAATAATAGTAGTTCTGGAGACGTATTCATGTACCGATGGTGGTAGTGATGATAGATTCATGCACTGATGATTGTTTTAATGCTGTATTTTTGTACTAATAATGATTCTGGTGCTGTATTCCTTCACAGAAGACAGCAACATGTACTTTATAGTGCAATACTATGATATTGCAGAATACAATGTAGGCCAGGGGTGTAGGATGCATAGAGTCAGACCACACTGCTGCTATGGGGCCTCTGAGACAGGGAGGCCCAATGCTCAACCACAATGGACCCTTCCTTTCCCCATCAGAATTTCAACAGGTTCTGAAACCTTAGGATGCAGAAACAGTAACAATTGAACGCAACTATGCTCTGTCAGGTCCACTGAAAACCAGAGGATTCTACAGTGGGCCTGAAATCGAGAGAAGGATCCACCTCTGCAAAAATTGGTACAAAAGTTGTGTGTCCAGCCACACAGAGAATTACTCACTGTCTGCTCTGTTACAGCAGATGATGAGGTTCCACTCACCAGCTATTGTCTTCAGCAGCAGAGAGTGGCTGCTTACAACATGGCCACTGCAATCTCTGCATCCCCTGCTGTGTATATTAGTGCTCCACTCTACCCCTCCTGAATTTTGCCCTGCAATTACAGCAAGAGAGCTCAGCATTCGGGCCTGGGGGGGGGGGAATAAGCTGCACCACAGAGGAGATGGAACATGGAAGTACAATCTTTAGAGTCAAAAATTAGCTGAATGAGTCATGCGCAATCATCTGGAAATTGGGTAAGTCCATGTGAAATATGTGGGAATATACTGTACATATACTGTATATTTGTGTGTATAAATGAAAGGGTCAGCCAGGGCGGTAGCCGTGGCTGAGGTAAAAGTGTTTTGCACACCCTGACCTCCCCTCAGCTACACTCCACGACTCTCAGTCAGCATACCTGCATCTCCTTTTCCCTCAGGGCTTCCTATAAAGATCTGCACATTTTCCTCAGCCGAAGCAGAATAATCAGTGTCACAGTCCCGTTGAATGCTTGAAAAATGAACTTTACTTGAAACATGCATATTACGGTTCTTTTCAGCATTGACAGCAGGCTTTACAATACACAGTTTCTTCTCTTTCCCTGTCTCCTGTCTGTCCTTGTCAGCATTTACCCCAGGCTTGGCATTACACAGCTTCTCCTCTTTCTCTTTCTTTCTTTCATCTTTACTAAGCCCACTTCTGGAATGGACTGTGCTTACCGGTCCTCCAGCGTTGTCTGTGCCCAGTCTTACTTTAGTAGGGATTCCTCTAAACCATTTCACCCTGGTCCCGAGTACATCCATCCACTTAGCAAGCCGCCACATTCTGAGTGACCTGTCTGTGCTGCTAGTTCTTTTCTAGCACCTACAGCTGCAGTCCCATTTATACTACGCTGTCAGTGACCCTTTCATTGCCTTCCTTCTTTATCTCATAGCCTTCCTGGCCTGATGCTACTAGACTGGATCTTGGGCTCCTGCAGAACTGACTGCCCTGACAGGGCGCTCCCGCCCAACTGATTCAAATTTCCAGATGTTTCCCAGATTAACTGCCATTAGCTCTTCCCACCCCATCTAGTGGCCAAACTAGGGTAGTACGCTTTCCCTACAACTATAACAGTAATTATACATAGCAGGGAAATGCACAACATGGACACTTACAAAGACATTGCAAGTAATACTTACGGACAGCACCTTGTGTCCCTTACATATGTCTAAAATGTTGGTACACAGGCTTGAAATGCCCCCAGGAGGAAGCAGATGCGAAACGTGCGTCAGGGTAACGGAGCTTCAGCGTGCCACGAGGCTGGTATTTTGGCGGACACATCCAGGTAATATGTATTAGACAAGATATTGTATCGATCTATTTTCACTCTCCACTGTGATGTGTATTTGGGCCGAACGGGAGGTGCAATAGGGGATGGGCCAGAGTCTTTTGGTCTGGCTGATTTTTTTTTCTGCATCCGGGTGAGTTTTCTGCCCTGTGAAAAACGCATAATCAGCGGGTGACTCTTTGTTGACTGGGCCAGGTTCTTGAGTGGTTATGGGGCTCAGGAGCATATTATATTGAGATTAATGCAATATTTAATGCTGGGCAATTGCCCTATACAATGGAGGAATAATTCATTTTCTTCGGTATAATTTTTTCCTGGCATCACTAGAAGGATATAGGAATAAATAGTATGTGTTGGCACCTTCAGGTGATGTGGCCTTCTAGTTATTGGTTTGCATTGTCATTTAAAAAAAAAATGATTTTTGCTGTGGTAGAAATACATGTTAAATATATAACGTAACAAGATTGATCTTTTTGTCTGGATGTGCATAACCCTTATTCCGCTGTTCTCTGTCATGTTATTAATATTTCTGATTGTGAGGCATTTTTAACTGTGTGTGTCTTTTTTTATGTTAATAAAGGTATTGATTTTAAACTCTAACGCTTCATGACTAGGTGGAGTTTAATAACTCTATTGTCAGTATGGTTTCATTGATTTTGGAGTGTTGCCCATCCTTGGTATAATGGAAATGGGCTGGTGCGTTGTGCTTATTGAAATGAATTATGTCTGTTTATTTGTGAAGATATGTGTATGTGATGCATGTGTATTTATCTGTGGGTACATCCCTGTACTGTCATGTGAGCATATGTGGCCTTTTAGCTCCATTACAAGTTTAAGAAAGGCCCAGTATGGTGGGACTAAGGTGCACATGATCATATAAGTGAATAAATATATTTAACCCCTTTACAACCAATTATTCATACATCTAGGTCGATAGGTACTTACCTACCTTGGACGCATGGATACGTCCAGGCGATTTTGCGCGCACAGGGGCTGTGCACACGCGATCGCAGCTGCGTGTCAGCTTATTCTGCCCGCTGATGCTCAGCACTCAGTGCCAAGAGTGACATAAGGACTGCTACCTGCACTTTAACCTCCTAAATGCTGCGATGGATATTGATGACAGCATTTAGAAAGCAGGAAGAGGGAGGGAGCCCTCTCTGCCCTCCAATGGCAGCCATGGTGCAAGGCTCACAGGTTATAAATAATTGCAGTTCTTGTGCATTGCAATGCTTTATAACAGCGATCAGACTGCAAAAAGTGAAAAGTCAATAGTGGGACTAAGTAAAAAAGTAAACAATAAAAAAGTTGTAAAAATATATATTTTTTAAAAAATCACAAAATTACTAAAGATTTTTTTCAATTTATCCAAAAATGTCTTTAAAAATATAATTAGATTTTCAAGCCTCAAGGGTGGTCCAGGCTTGAAACGCATCCAAGCCACCATCACGGATGAAAAAAGGAGTGTCCAGGAATACATCAGAAAAATGGCACCAAAAGATGAGATGCTGAGAGAAAGACTAAGCAAGCAACAACAACAGATCTGGAAGGAAGAACAGGAATATGAAGCGCCAAGGCAAGACAAGCTGCTGCATGGGATGTACCATCGACAGATAATGGAGGTGGCTGACATGGAGAAATCCTACCAATGGCTGGAGAAAGCTGGACTCTGAGACAGCACAGAGGCACTAATCACAGCGGCACAAGTGCAAGCACTAAGTACCAGATCCATAGAAGCAGGAATTTACCACTCAAGACGAGACCCAAGGTGCAGACTATGCAAAGAAACCTCAACAAGCCACACCAAAGTAGTGGGAATTGTATACAGGAACATCTGCACAGCATATGGGTTAAGTCCCCCTAAGTCCAGGTGGGAGACCCCAGAGAAAGTGGTGGAGAATGAAAGGGCTAAAATCCTGTGGGATATCAAGATCAAGATGGATAAGAATTTATTAGCTAACCAGCCATACATTGTGATAGTAGACAAAGATCAGAAGACAGAAATGATAATAGATGTGGCAGTGCCAAGTGACAGCAACATCAGAAGGAAGGAATATGAGAAGTGACAGAAATACCAGGGCCTCAAAGGAGAACTGGTGAAGGTGGAGGCAACATTGATTCCAGTGGTAATAGGGGCACTTGGAGCAGTGACCCCTAAGTTGGAAGAATGGCTGCAACAGATCCCAGGAGCAACATCTGAGCTCTCTGTCCAGAAAAGCGCAATACTGGGAACAACTAATATCCTGCGCAAAATCCTCAAAACTCCCAGGTAGGGTTGAGCGACTTTTATTTTTATAGGATCGGGTCGGGTTTCACGAAACCCGACTTTCTCAAAAGTCAGGTCGAGTGAAATCGGCCGATCCTATAAAAAAGTCGGGGTCGGGGTCGGCCGAAACACGAAACCCAATGCAGTGCAATGGGATACTATGGTTCCCAGGGTCTGAAGGAGAGGAAACTCTCCTTCAGGCCCTGGGATCCATATTAATGTGTAAAATAAAGAATCAAAGTAAAAAATATTGATATACTCACCGTCGGATGCGCCCTGGTACTAACCGGCAGCCTTCCTTCCTAAGAATGAGCGCGTGAATGACCTGCGGTGACGTCGTGGCTTGTGATTGGTCGCGTGAGCGGTCACATGGGCGGTCACGCGACCAATCACAAGCCGCGACGTCATCTAAGGTCCTTCACGCGCTCATTCTTAGGAAGGAAGGCTGCCAGAAAGAAGCAGGGTGCGTCCGAGGGTGAGTATATTCCTATTAGGTATAGGTCGGCGACTTCTGAAAATGGCCGACCCGTTTCGCTCAACCCTACTCCCAGGCCTCTGGCAGATGATCCGAGAATGAGAAAGGACAACAAAGACCACTCCCATTGGGGGTGAGAATTAAGTAGTTGTGTATATATATATTGTACCTATAAATAAATATTTTTTATTGAAAGGAAAAAAAAATAAAAGTACACGTTTGGTATCTCCGTGTACAGAATGACCCGACCTATAAAACTGTCCCACTAATTAACCCCTCCAGTAAACACCGTAAAAAAATAAATAAATGAGGTAAAGCAAGATACTTTATTGTCATACTGCTGAACATAAAGTGGAATAAAATAAGATAAAAAAGACTGATGTAAATAAAATGGAATAGCTGAAAACATCATCTTGACCTGCAAAAAACAAGCTGCCATACAGCTCAATCAGCAGAAAAATAAAAAGTTATAGCTCTCAGAATAAAGCAATGCAAAAATAATTATTTTTCCAGTAAAACAATTTTTATAGTGTAAAAGCACCAAAACATAAAAAAATATACCGTATTTTCCGGCATTTAAGATGACTGGGCGTATAAGACGACCCCCCAACTTTTCCAGTTAAAATATGAAATCTTCTTAAAAGTCGGGGGTCTTCTTATATGCCGTATGTCGTCTTATAGGACCAGTGACTAATGTGCCTTTTGGGGTGGGGAGTGGTCCCGATGACGAAGAGAGGGGGCGTCTCACAGGAAAGTGTGAGTGGAGTAGCCCTGTTACCTCATTGCGGCAGCGTGGGGGTCTCTGTGCTGGCGAGCGGCGGATCCTCATTGCAGTAGCATAGGGTTCCTGTGCTGGGAGCGGCAGCTCCTCTTCGTGCCATGGGTGCTGTGGGGCGGTGCATCTTCTTGCAGAGTCGGGGCTCCTCCGACATCTCCTCAAGGACCGGAGGCACCGGCAGCTCCATTGCTTCGATGCGGTGGCCTCCGGGAAAATGGCCGCTGGGGGCGGCGCATGCTCAGATTCAGATCTCGTCCCGAGATCTCGGGAGACGAGATCTGAATCTGAGCATGCGCCGCCCCCAGCCGCCATTTTCCTGGAAGCCACCGCATCGTAATAATGGAGCTGCCGGTGCCTCCGGGCCTTGCGGAGATGCCGGAGGAGCCCCGACGCTGCAAGAAGATGCATCGCCCCACAACACAGAGCCCCCACGG
The DNA here is from genome assembly GCF_051348905.1 of Ranitomeya variabilis. NCBI lineage: Eukaryota > Metazoa > Chordata > Amphibia > Anura > Dendrobatidae > Ranitomeya > Ranitomeya variabilis. Next base: position 327,006,421 of record NC_135235.1, on the reverse strand, counting down.
CACGAAGAGGAGCTGCCACTCCCAGCACAGGAACCCTATGCTACCGCAATGAGGAGCCACAGCTCCCCAGCACAGAGACCCCCACGCTGCCGCAATGAGGTAACAGGGGGCTACTCCACTCACACATTCCTGTGAGACGCCCCCTCTCTTCGTCATCGGGACCACTCCCCCCCATCCACCACATGCACATTTGTCTGTACCCGGCGTATAAGACGACCCCCGACTTTTAAGAAGATTTTGAGGGGTTAAAAAGTCGTCTTATACGCCGGAAAATACAGTAAATGTGGTATCGCTGTAATTGTACTGACCCGAAGAATAGAGTTTTCTTATTAATTTTAGAGCACAAAAATATGAAAAGAAAAAGATAACAAAAAATATCAAGAGCCCGAAAATGGTACCAATAAAAACATCAACTCATCCTGCAAAAACAAGCAATCACATGACTCTGTTGGCAGAAATATGGAAAAATTATAGCTCTCAAAATATGGCAAAGCAAAAACTTGTTTGTGGAATAAAAAGCATCTTTTAGTGTGTGACAGCTGCCAAACATAAAAAACAATATATTAATCTGCTGCCAATCATGTCTTCTTTACTCTTTTCTTCTTAAGAGACATCCTGCAGTGTAAAGGATTTAATTCTAGTTACAGATATACAATTCATGCCACATGAGTGACGAGTTGGGAACTTACAAAACTCTTTAAAAAAAAATTGCAATAGAGATTTGTAGATGCAGGCATGGCAATTCTTCATGGCGATCTGCTGTGAAGACAATGAGCTTGAACTGCGGTGACCTCATCATTGGCATTTTCCCACGATCCAGAGGTTATCCCAGTTCAACATGACTGGGAGCGCAGCCTCAGTGACGTCACTGAAGCTGCGCTCCCAGCAGCTCATTCTCCTGTTGGTTTCAGCTGGGACGGTCGCTTCTTGGCACCATCCTGGTTGAAAACTATTTATCCCCCAGCAGAGGCGTAGCTAGGGTTTCAACTTAGGGGGGGCGAAACATCTGAGTGGGCCCCTAACCAGCTAACCCCGATTACAGCTACGGTTGCGCACTTATTGTGAATATAGGGGAACCTCAGAATGTGACACTACTGTTATTGAATATAAATCTATATACAAAAACGAACATTGACTTTACCGCCATATTGGACCATATGCACAATAATAATGTCCCCTAAGTTCCCCCATGTACTGCTCCATTATACACAGTATCGTGAACTTAAAGCTTCCCTATACACAGTCTTAGGCTATGTTCACACTTTGCGGTTTTTGCTGCGGATCCGCAGCAGTTTCCCATGCAGGGTACAGTACAATGTTACCCTATGGAAAACAAAAACCGCTGTGCCCACATTGCGGAAATTCCCTTAAAAAACCGCGCGGAATTGCTGCGGAAAAAAAGAAGGAGCATGTCACTTCTTTCTGCGGATTCCGCAGCGGTTTTCAACATGCACCAATAGGAAAGTGCTGTTGAAAACCCGCAGAGGAATCCGCAGAAGAAACCGCAGGAAAATCCGCAGTGAAAACCGCAGCGGTTTTGCACTGCGGTCTTTCCAAATCCGCAGCAGAAAAATCTGCAGCTAATTCCGCAAAGTGTGAACAAGCCCTAAGGCTCCCACAGCTCCCCTACACACATTATGATGGTTCTATAACTCCCCTGTACACCGTATGATGTTCCCACTGCTCCCCTATAGACAGTATAATGCTGACAGAACTCCACTATAGAAAGTATAATGCCCCCCAGAGCTCCCCTATATACAGTGTAATGGGCCAACAGCTCCCATATGCACAATATGCCTTCACAGTTCCCTATACACAGTATGATGGGTCCACAGCTCCCTTATACACAGTATGATGGGCCCGCAGCTCCCTTATACACAGTATGATGGGCCCGCAGCTCCCGTATACGCAGTATGATGGGCTCACAACTTCCTTATACACAGTATGATGGGCCCGCAGCTCCCTTATATGTACACAGTATGATTGGCCCGCAGCTCCCTTATACACAGTATGATGGGTCCACAGCTCCCGTATACACAGTATGATGGGTCCGCAGCTCCCGTATACACAGTATAATGGGCCCGCAGCTCCCTTATACACAGTGTGATGGACCCGCAGCTCCCTTATACACAGTATGATGGACCCGCAGCTCCCTTATACATAGTATGATTGGCCCGCAGCTCCCATATACACAGTATTATGTGTGCACAGCTTCCTTATACACAGTATGGTGGACTCACAGCTCCCTTATACACAGTATGATGGGCCCGCAGCTCCCTTATATACAGTATGATGGGCTCGCAGCTCCCTTATACACAGTATGATGGGCCCGCAGCTCCCTTATACACAGTATGATGTGTGCACAGCTCCCTTATACACAGTATGATTGGCCCGCAGCTCCCTTATACACAGTATGATGGGCCTGCAGCTCCCTCTATACACAGTATGATGGACCCGCAGCTCCCTTATACACAGTATGATGGACCCGCAGCTCCCTTATACACAGTATGATGGGCCCACAGCTCCCTTATACACAGTATGATGGACCCGCAGCTCCCTTATACACAGTATGATGGACCCGCAGCTCCCTTATACACAGTATGATGGGCCCACAGCTCCCTTATACACAGTATGATGGGCCCGCAGCTCCCTTATACACAGTATGATGGGCCCGCAGCTCCCTTATACATAGTATGATGGGCCCACAGCTCCTTTATACATAGTATGATTGGCCCGCAGCTCCCATATACACAGTATTATGTGTGCACAGCTTCCTTATACACAGTATGGTGGACTCACAGCTCCCTTATACACAGTGTGATGGGCCCACAGCTCCCTCATACACAGTATGATGGACTTACAGCTCCCTCATACACAGTATGATGGACTTACAGCTCCCGTATACACAGTATGATGGGCCCGCAGCTCCCGTATACACAGTATGATGAGCCCGCAGCTCCCTTATACACAGTATGATGGACCTGCAGCTCCCTTATACACAGTATGATGGACCTGCAGCTCCCTTATACACAGTATGATGGGCCCGCAGCTCCCTTATACACAGTATGATGGGCCCGCAGCTCCCTTATACACAGTATGATGGGCCCGCAGCTCCCTTATACACAGTATGATGAGCCCACAGCTCCCTTATACACAGTATGATGGGCTCGCAGCTCCCTTATACACAGTATGATGGGCCCGCAGCTCCCTTATACACAGTATGATGGACCTGCAGCTCCCTTATACACAGTATGATGGGCCCGCAGCTCCCTTATACACAGTATGATGGGCCCGCAGCTCCCTTATACACAGTATGATGGACTCACAGCTCCCTGTCATGATTTGGATGCCCCGGTCATTTACTCATCCTCCGGCGTAATCACTATTTTGTGGCACTGCTGCAGTGCCGCTGCTCAAACTTGTGAGCGCAGCTTCTGACAGGCCACAAGTTAGTATGTCACAAGCGCTCAATGTAAGACTATGAGGCTATGTGCACTTGTTGCAGATTCGTGTGCGGATTTACCGCTGATTTCCTGTGTTTTTTGTGCAGATTTCACCTGCGTTTTACCACCTGCGGAATCCTATACAGGAGCAGGTGTAAAACGCTGCGGAATCCGCACAAAGAATTGACATGCTGTGGAAAATACAATGCAGCGTTTCCATGTGGTATTTTCCGCACCAGGTGCACTGCAGATTTAGTTTTCCATAGGTTTACATGGCACTGTAAGCCAGATGGAAAACTGCTGTGAATCCGCAGCGGCCAATCTGCACCGTGTGCTCATAGCCTGAGAGTGAGAAAGAGGCCAGAACGAGGCTCCCACAGACTCACATTGATTAGTGACCTCTGTGCTGCTCCATGAAACACTGGAGCCTCGGACAGGACACAAACTGCAGGAGACGGAGCCGAGCGGAGACTAAAACAGATGAAGACGCCAGAAGGTGAGTATCAGACAGGGGGCAGGGGACGGGGATTGTCAGCACCGCTCCAGCAATGAAATGAAAAAATAATGCTGGAGTGGTGCTGTAAATGTGATGCAGCTCTTGGTTACTGTATGGAGGCTCCTTATACTAATACTCATAAAAGACCCAGGTGGTCCGTATCAAAAGCCTCCTACCCCCCATCTCCAGCCTCCCCAGACAGCAAATATTACATGATGGAGTACATATAATATCATAACAAAACATTATAATATTCAGCCCCCAGTGACCTGTCCCCCTCCCCCACTTCAGCCCCAGTACCCCCATCATCTCACATCCACCCCCCAGTACCCTGTCCCACCTCACCCACCTTCTGCCCTCACAACACCCAAATGGTCTCACATTTACCCTCCAGTGCCCTGTCCCCCCTCCCCCACAATACCCCAACGGTCTCACACTGGCATACCTGAATTTCATAAACCTAATAAGTTCCATCCCCAGCAATTACTGATGAAGTTTACACTGCAGGCAGGACCAGGAAGTGTAAGTGAAATGCAAGCTGTGGGCACTAGGACCCAGCGTGCCTGAGCCAATCCCAGCCTGCACAGAGTGAAGAAAACTGCAGCCAGGAAAAGCTTCATGAGCAGGTCAGATGGGCGAAACCATTCACTGCAGGAGGGAGACTGCAGCCGGCCACTGTGCTAATAGCCTGCAGAGTCTCCGTCAGACAGGAGCTGACATACTGCTCTCCTCCTATGTGGTGTTCTGCCTCCTCACAGAAGCCCTGCCCTGGCTCCCAGTGGGCCCCTTCATGTGACTGGGCCCGGGGCGATGGCCCCCTCTGCCCCCCCAGTAGCTACGCTACTGTCCCCCAGACATCTATTACGGTGTGGGACAGAACGACAGGTATGGTATATTGTTGTTTTTTATTTAACTTTTATTACAGGAGATCGAGAGATTCAGTGGAATTAGTTAAGGTCGTAAGTATGGTTTAAATAAGAATATTAAAGTGTCTTTCTTTCAAATAAAGGTCTTTTTTCTGGGTGTCTGTGATTTCTTGCAATTTGACTATGGGGTTAGTAATGGGGACGTCTTATTGATGCCTCTCCATTACTAACCTCAAGGCTTGATGTCACCTTTGCTGACTATTAATTATAGGGGACATCACATCATTTTTTTTGGGGGGTCCCCCTTTTTAATAGCCAGTAAAGGCTAAGTACACTGTGTTCCAAATTATTATGCAAATTGGATTTAAGTGTCAAAAAGATTTAATTGTTTTGTTTTTCAAATAAACTCGTGGATGGTATTGTGTCTCAGGGCTCAATGGATCATTGAAATCAATCTTAAAGACATGTGATAACTAGTTTTCCAGGTGATTTTAATTAAAGGAAGACTACTTAAAAATGATGTTCCACATTATTAAGCAGGCCACAGGTTTCAAGCAATATGGGAAATAAAAAGGATCTCTGTGCTGCTGAAAAGTGTTAAATAGTGCAATGTCTTCATGAAAACCTAAGAGTGGTCATCATACTTTGAAGAGATTTGTGACTCAAACAGAGCACAGACAGAGTTCGTGCAGATAAAGGCATAATGAGGAAGGTTTCTGCTAGACAAACATACACGAAGACTAATTTTCAAACAGTTTTGTTTACTGATGAATGTCAAGCAACCCTGGATGGTCCAGATGGATGGAGTAGTGGATGGTTGGTGGGTGACCACCATGCCCCATCAAGGCTGCAACGTCAGCAACGAGGTGGAGGAGTCATATTTTGGGCCAGAATCATGGGGAAACAGCTGGTAAGGCCCTTTAAGGTTCCTGAAGGTGTTATAATGACCTCTGCAAAGTATATAGAGTTTCTGCCTGACAACTTTCTTCTATGGTATAAAAAGCAGAAACGTGCCTTCAGGAGCAAAATCATCTTCTTGCATGACAATGCACCATCTCATGCTGTAACGAATACCTCTGAGTCATTGGCTGCTATGGGCATAAAAGGAGATAAACTCATGGTGTGGCCACCATCTTCCCCTGACCTCAACCCTATACAGAACCTTTGGCGTATCATCAAGCAAAAGATCTATGAGGGTGGGAGGCAGTTCACATTAAAACAACAGCTCTGGGAGGCTATTCTGAATTCATGCAAAGAAATACAAGCAGAAATTCTCCAATAACTCACAAGTTCAATGGATGCAAGAATTGTGAAGGTGATATCAAAGAAGGGTTCCTATGTTAACATGTAACTTGGCCTGCTAGGATATTTTGGAGTTAAATAGCTTTTTTGCTCAGTGAGTGTGACCTCCTAATGCTGCAATTTCCACAAATGAGCATTTTCAATTCTTTAAAACATATCAAATGTTTAGAAATTCTACTGTGCCTAACAATTTGGAATAGTGCATTTTGAGTTTTTATTCATTTTGGAGATTATAATGGTATCATTAGGAGGTTTTTTCAATAAAATTTGATGTATACTCTTAACAGGTGATGACTTTTATTAGACTGACTGTCATTTGCACCTACCATTTAGGAAAATCCGAGAAAAATGTAATTTGCATAATAATTTGGAACATGGTGTATATAGTTGTGAGTAGTGTTGAGCATTCCGATACCGCAAGTATCGGGTATCGGCCGATACTTGCGGTATCGGAATTCCGATACCGGGATTCCGATACTTGCCGCGTATCGGATACCGGAATCGGAAGTTCCAAGATTCAAAATGCAGAAATTCAGCCAATGAGAATGATTCCAAGTGTGGGCACATCCTGTTTAGCATGGAGGGCATGAAACTACTGGCAAGGCTGTGATTGGCTGCTGAAATGATGTCATGCTGCAGTTTAAAAGTCGCTGGCGCCATTTTGCGATCACTCTGCTGTGAATTCAGTTAGTGACAGGACGCTGTTTGCTGACTGAGGGACAGTTTAGAGATAGCGATTTGCTTCTTTGTGCTTTCCAAAGGCTAATTTAGCAACCGCTGTGTTCACCTACTATTCACCTTGCTTTTGCCTTGTAGCGCTGTTTTCACAGCGATCTGCAAGGTCTGTGTGTGTGTGTGTGTGTGTGAGTGCAGCCCACTCTCTAGTCTGAGTGCAGCCACATAGGCCATCCATAGCTGGTTGTATTCAGTTCAGGGAGGGTGGTTCATTGCCTCATACTGTTCTTTTTTTTTTTTTTTTTTTTTCAAGTAGTGTAGTCTGCTGCTAATTTATTCAAAAAAATCCTATTAGTGTCTTTCCACCCGTCTCCAGCTAATTTGTGGAAAAACACTACATAGGATAAAGTAGAGGAGGGTTTTTGGGCCTTGCAGCGCCGTTTACGGCTGTCTGCACGGTCTCCGTGTGATTGCAGCTCGCCCTGTAGTCTGTGAGCAGCCATAGCCTGGTTGTCTCCAGCTCAGGGTTGTTCACTGCGTCATACCGCCAAATCAGTTTTCTTTTTTTTTCAAGTAGTGTAGGTTGCTGCTAATTTATTTAAAAAAATCCTATTAGTGTCTTTCCACCCGTCTCCAGCTAACTTGTGGAAAAACACTACATAGGATAACGTAGAGGAGGGTTTTTGGGCCTTGCAGCGCCGTTTACGTCTGTCTGCACGGTCTCCGTGTGACTGCAGCTCTATCTGTTGTCAGTTCAGCCCCCAAAAAAGAAATAAATAATAAAGTTCACCAAACACACCAGTTACACCACTTTACATTTGTGTAGGCCACATTAGCTCATATTAAAGTCTAGTCCACACTTTAGAAAATTAGTGTTTCTTATACCTGTTAGGAGGAGTTGCTCAGGAATAAGCACACAAATCCGTTAGTACTTTTCTGCTTATCTTTATCAGTCAACCAAGATGAAGAAGGCAGTGAGTAAGGCACGTGGGCGTGGGCGTGGGCGCGGAGCAGGGAGGGGACGTGGGGATTCTGTGCCTGCTGCGGGCACCGGTGACTCATCAGCACCCACTTTCACCAGGCAACAGTCGTTCATGCGCAGCTTTGTGTCAGAGCGCCGTACACCGCTGCTGCGTCAAGAACAAATTGAAGCTGTTGTCGGATGGATGGCAGCTAATGCATCAACTTCCATTAGTGCCACATCCTCTCAGACACAGAGCACTGGAGAGCAGCCATCTGTCTCTTCACCACCTGCCAAATTGCCCAGGCAGACAGAGAGCCCAGGACAGGAGCCGTCTCTACTTCTGTTCTCTGAATCTCTTGGCTTGGAAACAGGGGGCCAGCCAAGCAGCATTGGAGAAATGGAAGAAGAGGCAGGGTGCAGTGATGCCCAACAGCTTTTTCTGTCTTCCTCTGAAGAGGCGGGTGGGCCAGTGGCTCCGGTCACCACATCGCAGGCCGCATCAGCTGATGATGACACTCAGGTGCCACTTACTGGTGCGTGCTCTGCTGCTGAGACTACCCAGGAGGAGCAGTTGGGGGCAGAGGGTAGTGTAGATGATGAGGTCCTCGACCCATCTTGGCGTGAGGGACAGGAAGGTGGTGGGAGCAGCTCTGAGGAAGAGATTCCCCGTACGGCCCAAAGAGGGAGAGGGAGGGGGAAGACTGCGGATCCTGCAGCCTCCGCTTTGGCACCCGTTAGGAGCATGTCTCTTCCAAAAGCCAAAAAGGGCGCTCCCAAGACTTGCAGTGCCTGGTCCTTTTTTGACACAGTTGCAGATGACATTTGCTATGTCAGATGCAACGTGTGTCATCAAAAAGTCAAAAGAGGTCGAAATGTCAGCAACCTCAATACCTCCAACATGTGGAAACATGTGCGCAACAGGCACCCGGCGGTGTTAGAAAAACACACTGAAGAGGTAGGCCAACCAACAGCGGCAGCTACCACCTCTTCAGCTCGTGTTGCCTCTTCCTCTAGCTCACAAGCAGCTGGTTCGGCTTCCTCCCAGGATCGCCGTGGAAGAACCTCTGGCCCTGTTGTCCAGAGACCCGCTGTAATTCCACCCGCAGCACCACTTTCCCAGTCATCCACACACTCCCAGCCCAGTCTACAGCCATCGGTAGTACAGGCATGGGAGAAAAGGCGGCCTTTCTCGTCAAACCACCCACGAGCACAGGCTCTGACTGCAGGCATTGCCAAACTTCTGTCACTGGAAATGCTGTCATTCAGGCTGGTGGAGACTGACAGCTTCCGTGACTTGATGTCATTGACAGTCCCACAGTACAATGTGCCCAGCCGCTTTTACTTCAGCAGGCAAGCCGTCCCTGCCCTGCCCTGCACAAGCATGTGGAGGGACACATAAAACACGCGCTACTGAACGCCGTCAGTAGCAAGGTCCACCTCACCACCGATGCGTGGACCAGTCAACATGGACAGGGGCGATACCTTTCCCTCACTGCCCATTGGGTTAATGTCGTTGAGCCGGGTACAGACCGTGCGAGTGGCGCAGGACGTGTCCTGCCCACTCCAAGGATTGCAGGAATCCATTCTGTACGCATTGACTCCTCCTCTTACACCAGTTCCTCAGAATCATCGCTGCAGGAGCCGTCACAGTCCACCTCCACATGGACCCGTGATGAACGTGTACCTGTTACGACCGACATGAGCACAGCCGTGGCCAAACGTCAACAGGCCGTGTTGAAATTAATTTTTTTGGGGAATCGTAGCTACACAGCGCAGGAGCTCTGGAATGCCATCAAGCAGGAGAGCGATGTGTGGTTTGTGCCAGCGAATCTCCAGCCAGGCATGGTAGTGTGTGATAATGGCCGAAATCTGGTGGCAGCTCTGGGCCTCGGCAACCTCACTCACATCCCATGTCTGGCACATGTGCTCAATTTGGTCGTGCAGAGCTTTTTGAGGGACTATCCGGATCTTGATGCACTGCTGCACAAGGTCCGCCTAGAGTGTGCTCACTTGCGGCGTTCCAGCACGGCAAAAGCGCGCATTGCGGCTCTGCAGCGCCGACACCGCCTGCCGGAACATCGCATCATATGTGACCTACCTACCAGGTGGAATTCCACGTTACATATGTTGGAGCGGTTGTGTGAGCAGCAGCAAGCTGTAATGGAGTACCAGCTGCTTCAGGCGCAAAAAAGTCGCAGTCAGCGCCGTACAGACTTCACAACCACAGAGTGGGCCACTATGAATGACGTCTGCCAGGTTTTGCGTCCCTTTGATTATTCCACGCGGATGGCGAGTGCAGATGATGCACTAGTCAGCATGACTGTCCCCCTTATCTGCCTGCTTGAAAAATCACTGCAAGCGCTAAGGGATGATGTTGTGGAAGAGGTGGAGGATGAGGATTCACCATTTCCATCATCTTCTGGACAGTCAGCGCCACGTGGTTCCTCACAAATGCGTAGGCAGGGGACAGTTTGTGAGGAGGATGAGGAGGAGTCAATGGAGGAGGAAGACGTCCGTCCAGAGGAGGGAGTTACCGAATTGTCCAGTACTCAGTGTGTACAGCGAGGGTGGGGTGATGACGAGCAGGCAGAGATCACGCATCCAGCAGGGGACAGCGTTTCTTGGGCAGTTGGCAGTCTGCAGCACATGGTGGATTACATGCTGCAGTGCCTGAGAAACGACCGCCGCATCGACCACATTCTCAACATGTCTGATTATTGGGTGTTCACCCTCCTCGATCCTCGCTACCGGGACAACGTAGAAAGCCTCATCACACCGTTGAACCGGGAGCGAAAAATGCGGGAGTACCAAGACACACTGGTCAATTCCATCATCTTCTCCATTCCAACTGAGAGAAGTTCTGCTAGTGCATTCCAAAGCAGCTCAGTGCGTCCAGGCAGTGGTGGAGGCTCTGCACAAAGAGGGAGCAGAAGCAGTGCCTCTGCCCAAGGCAAGACCAGTATGGCCCAACTGTGGCACAGTTTTCTGTGCCCCCCACAAAAGTCTACACCATCACAGACGGCTCCAGTCAGCAGGAGGCAACGGTTCCGTCAGATGGTGACAGACTACATGTCTTGCCCTCTTGCTGTACTCCCAGACGGCTCTTCCCCTTTCAAGTTTTGGGTCTCAAAGCTGGATACATGGCCAGAGCTAAGCCAGTATGCATTGGAGGTGCTGTCTTGCCCTGCGGCCAGTGTATTATCGGAACGTGTCTTTAGTGCTGCAGGTGGTGTACTAACTGACCGTCGCATGCGACTATCCTCCGATAACGTTGACCGGCTTACTTTCCTGAAAATGAACAAGGCCTGGATCTCGCAGGAATTTGCCACTCCTCCTCCTGATTAAATAATTAGGTCACTGTATACGTTATCCAGGTCTACTGTTGTGTTCATCTTTCTACCACCTGAACTTAAATTCCTGGGCTCCAACACCGCCAGTTGAGGCTCAGAAGTGCCGTCTGCACAGTCAAAACATACGACCCAGTGTTATTGGGTTTCAGTAACGTCAGCTGATCCCCAGCTGTGTAGCCGGCAATGTGTCATGCGACCGCCACGCTGACACAACAACTGAAATGTAAGGGAATCTGTCCCCCCCCCAAGGCGTTTGTTACTGAAAGAGCCACCTTGTGCAGCAGTAATGCTGCACAAGGAAAAGGTAGCTATTTTTGTTTAGCACCTTGCACACGCAGAACTTAACACTTATAAAATGTGTCCACTGATACCGTAACACCGTCCCGGAGGTGGGACTTTCCTTCGTAATGTGACGCAGCACAGCCGTCATTCCTACCCCCCCGGTGCCGCGCACCAGCTCCTCAGCGTTGTTTGATTCCGTCCCGGAGCCTGCGCTGTTATGTTATCCCGTGGCCAGGCACACTTAGCGCTGCCCGTCTTCTGGCATCATTTGGTGTCAGGATGGCTGCGCCTGTGCGGCCGCGCTGGCAGAGAGCCCGCCTCGCAGTGTCTTCTGATTTAATCCCACTGGGGGCCTGGGATCCATGGACATGCGCAGTGCATATCTGAACCTCCACCTCTCACTCATCTCCCTATGGCTTCTTCAGACTGTTCGGTGTCAGCTGGTCCCTAATAGCATGCCACGGCCGTGACACCGCACAGTCTTAAGAAGCCGTAGGGAGGGGAGTGAGAGGCGAGGATATGCACTGCGCATGTCCATGGATCCCAGGCCCCCAGTGGGATTAAATCAGAAGACACTGCGAGGCGGGCTCTCGGCCAGCGCGGCCGCACAGGCACAGCCATCCTGACACCAAATGATGCCAGAAGACGGGCAGCGCTAAGTGTGCCTGGCCACGGGATAACATAACAGCGCAGGCTCCGGGACGGAATCAAACAACGCTGAGGAGCCGGTGCGCGGCGCCGGGGGGGTAGGAATGACGGCTGTGCTGCGTCACATTACGAAGGAAAGTCCCACCTCCAGGACGGTTTTACGGTTGCAGGGGACACATTTTATAAGTGTTTAGTTCTGTGTTTGCAAGGAGCATGATGAAAAGAGCCACCTTTTCCTTTTGCATCTTTTGTGCTGCACAAGCTGGCTCTTTCAGCTACAAACGCCTTGGGGGGTTTAAAGGTTCCCTTTCGACTTTCTCAGGCTTCGGCCTACATTGTGTTCCTCTGCTTTTCCACCTGTCCCTGGGCACCAACACCGCCAGTTGCCGTCCAGAAGTGCTGTACGCACAGTCAACAGTCGCTCCTCTGTTATTGGGGTTCAGTAACGTCAGCTGTTCCCCTGCTGTGTGTGTGGCAATCCCTCCTACCTCCTCCAACCTCCTACTCCTCCACCTGTCCCTGGGCTCCAACACCGCCAGTTGCCGTCCAGAAGTGCTGTACGCACAGTCAACAGTCCCTCCTCTGTTATTGGGGTTCAGTAACGTCAGCTGTTCCCCTGCTGTGTGTGTGGCAATCCCTCCTACCTCCTCCAACCTTCTCCTCCTCCACCTGTCCCTGGGCTCCAACACCGCCAGTTGCCGTCCAGAAGTGCTGTACGCACAGTCAACAGTCGCTCCTCTGTTATTGGGGTTCAGTAACATCAGCTGTTCCCCTGCTGTGTGTGTGGCAATCCCTCCTACCTCCTCCAACCTCCTCCTCCTCCACCTGTCCCTGGGCTCCAACACCGCCAGTTGCCGTCCAGAAGTGCTGTACGCACAGTCAACAGTCGCTCCTCTGTTATTGGGGTTCAGTAACGTCAGCTGTTCCCCTGCTGTGTGTGTGGCAATCCCTCCTACCTCCTCCAACCTCCTCCTCCTCCACCTGTCCCTGGGCTCCAACACCGCCAGTTGCCGTCCAGAAGTGCTGTACGCACAGTCAACAGTCGCTCCTCTGTTATTGGGGTTCAGTAACGTCAGCTGTTCCCCTGCTGTGTGTGTGGCAATCCCTCCTACCTCCTCCAACCTCCTCCTCCTCCACCTGTCCCTGGGCTCCAACACCGCCAGTTGCCGTCCAGAAGTGCTGTACGCACAGTCAACAGTCGCTCCTCTGTTATTGGGGTTCAGTAACGTCAGCTGTTCCCCTGCTGTGTGTGTGGCAATCCCTCCTACCTCCTCCAACCTCCTCCTCCTCCACCTGTCCCTGGGCTCCAACACCGCCAGTTGCCGTCCAGAAGTGTTGTACGCACAGTCAACAGTCCCTCCTCTGTTATTGGGGTTCAGTAACGTCAGCTGTTCCCCTGCTGTGTGTGTGGCAATCCCTCCTACCTCCTCCAACCTCCTCCTCCTCCACCTGTCCCTGGGCTCCAACACCGCCAGTTGCCGTCCAGAAGTGCTGTACGCACAGTCAACAGTCGCTCCTCTGTTATTGGGGTTCAGTAACGTCAGCTGTTCCCCTGCTGTGTGTGTGGCAATCCCTCCTACCTCCTCCAACCTCCTCCTCCTCCACCTGTCCCTGGGCTCCAACACCGCCAGTTGCCGTCCAGAAGTGCTGTACGCACAGTCAACAGTCGCTCCTCTGTTATTGGGGTTCAGTAACGTCAGCTGTTCCCCTGCTGTGTGTGTGGCAATCCCTCCTACCTCCTCCAACCTCCTCCTTCTCCACCTGTCCCTGGGCTCCAACACCGCCAGTTGCCGTCCAGAAGTGCTGTATGCACAGTCAACAGTCGCTCCTCTGTTATTGGGGTTCAGTAACGTCAGCTGTTCCCCTGCTGTGTGTGTGGCAATCCCTCCTACCTCCTCCAACCTCCTCCTCCTCCACCTGTCCCTGGGCTCCAACACCGCCAGTTGCCGTCCAGAAGTGCTGTACGCACAGTCAACAGTCGCTCCTCTGTTATTGGGGTTCAGTAACGTCAGCTGTTCCCCTGCTGTGTGTGTGGCAATCCCTCCTACCTCCTCCAACCTCCTCCTCCTCCACCTGTCCCTGGGCTCCAACACCGCCAGTTGCCGTCCAGAAGTGCTGTACGCACAGTCAACAGTCCCTCCTCTGTTATTGGGGTTCAGTAACGTCAGCTGTTCCCCTGCTGTGTGTGTGGCAATCCCTCCTACCTCCTCCAACCTCCTCCTCCTCCACCTGTCCCTGGGTTCCAACACCGCCAGTTGCCGTCCAGAAGTGCTGTACGCACAGTCAACAGTCGCTCCTCTGTTATTGGGGTTCAGTAACGTCAGCTGTTCCCCTGCTGTGTGTGTGGCAATCCCTCCTACCTCCTCCAACCTCCTCCTCCTCCACCTGTCCCTGGGCTCCAACACCGCCAGTTGCCGTCCAGAAGTGCTGTACGCACAGTCAACAGTCCCTCCTCTGTTATTGGGGTTCAGTAACGTCAGCTGTTCCCCTGCTGTGTGTGTGGCAATCCCTCCTACCTCCTCCAACCTCCTCCTCCTCCACCTGTCCCTGGGCTCCAACACCGCCAGTTGCCGTCCAGAAGTGCTGTACGCACAGTCAACAGTCGCTCCTCTGTTATTGGGGTTCAGTAACGTCAGCTGTTCCCCTGCTGTGTGTGTGGCAATCCCTCCTACCTCCTCCAACCTCCTCCTCCTCCACCTGTCCCTTGGCTCCAACACCGCCAGTTGCCGTCCAGAAGTGCTGTACGCACAGTCAACAGTCCCTCCTCTGTTATTGGGGTTCAGTAACGTCAGCTGTTCCCCTGCTGTGTGTGTGGCAATCCCTCCTACCTCCTCCAACCTCCTCCTCCTCCACCTGTCCCTGGGCTCCAACACCGCCAGTTGCCGTCCAGAAGTGCTGTACGCACAGTCAACAGTCGCTCCTCTGTTATTGGGGTTCAGTAACGTCAGCTGTTCCCCTGCTGTGTGTGTGGCAATCCCTCCTACCTCCTCCAACCTCCTCCTCCTCCACCTGTCCCTGGGCTCCAACACCGCCAGTTGCCGTCCAGTAGTGCTGTACGCACAGTCAACAGTCCCTCCTCTGTTACTGGGGTTCAGTAACGTCAGCTGTTCCCCTGCTGTGTGTGTGGCAATCCCTCCTACCTCCTCCAACCTCCTCCTCCTCCACCTGTCCCTGGGCTCCAACACCGCCAGTTGCCGTCCAGAAGTGCTGTACGCACAGTCAACAGTCCCTCCTCTGTTATTGGGGTTCAGTAACGTCAGCTGTTCCCCTGCTGTGTGTGTGGCAATCCCTCCTACCTCCTCCAACCTCCTCCTCCTCCACCTGTCCCTGGGCTCCAACACCGCCAGTTGCCGTCCAGAAGTGCTGTACGCACAGTCAACAGTCCCTCCTCTGTTATTGGGGTTCAGTAACGTCAGCTGTTCCCCTGCTGTGTGTGTGGCAATCCCTCCTACCTCCTCCAACCTCCTCCTCCTCCACCTGTCCCTGGGCTCCAACACCGCCAGTTGCCGTCCAGAAGTGCTGTACGCACAGTCAACAGTCCCTCCTCTGTTATTGGGGTTCAGTAACGTCAGCTGTTCCCCTGCTGTGTGTGTGGCAATCCCTCCTACCTCCTCCAACCTCCTCCTCCTCCACCTGTCCCTGGGCTCCAACACCGCCAGTTGCCGTCCAGAAGTGCTGTACGCACAGTCAACAGTCGCTCCTCTGTTATTGGGGTTCAGTAACGTCAGCTGTTCCCCTGCTGTGTGTGTGGCAATCCCTCCTACCTCCTCCAACCTCCTCCTCCTCCACCTGTCCCTGGGCTCCAACACCGCCAGTTGCCGTCCAGAAGTGCTGTACGCACAGTCAACAGTCCCTCCTCTGTTATTGGGGTTCAGTAACGTCAGCTGTTCCCCTGCTGTGTGTGTGGCAATCCCTCCTACCTCCTCCAACCTCCTCCTCCTCCACCTGTCCCTGGGCTCCAACACCGCCAGTTGCTGTCCAGAAGTGCTGTACGCACAGTCAACAGTCGCTCCTCTGTTATTGGGGTTCAGTAACGTCAGCTGTTCCCCTGCTGTGTGTGTGGCAATCCCTCCTACCTCCTCCAACCTCCTCCTCCTCCACCTGTCCCTGGGCTCCAACACCGCCAGTTGCCGTCCAGAAGTGCTGTACGCACAGTCAACAGTCGCTCCTCTGTTATTGGGGTTCAGTAACGTCAGCTGTTCCCCTGCTGTGTGTGTGGCAATCCCTCCTACCTCCTCCAACCTCCTCCTCCTCCACCTGTCCCTGGGCTCCAACACCGCCAGTTGCCGTCCAGAAGTGCTGTACGCACAGTCAACAGTCCCTCCTCTGTTACTGGGGTTCAGTAACGTCAGCTGTTCCCCTGCTGTGTGTGTGGCAATCCCTCCTACCTCCTCCAACCTCCTCCTCCTCCACCTGTCCCTGGGCTCCAACACCGCCAGTTGCCGTCCAGAAGTGCTGTACGCACAGTCAACAGTCCCTCCTCTGTTATTGGGGTTCAGTAACGTCAGCTGTTCCCCTGCTGTGTGTGTGGCAATCCCTCCTACCTCCTCCAACCTCCTCCTCCTCCACCTGTCCCTGGGCTCCAACACCGCCAGTTGCCGTCCAGAAGTGCTGTACGCACAGTCAACAGTCCCTCCTCTGTTATTGGGGTTCAGTAACGTCAGCTGTTCCCCTGCTGTGTGTGTGGCAATCCCTCCTACCTCCTCCAACCTCCTCCTCCTCCACCTGTCCCTGGGCTCCAACACCGCCAGTTGCCGTCCAGAAGTGCTGTACGCACAGTCAACAGTCCCTCCTCTGTTATTGGGGTTCAGTAACGTCAGCTGTTCCCCTGCTGTGTGTGTGGCAATCCCTCCTACCTCCTCCAACCTCCTCCTCCTCCACCTGTCCCTGGGCTCCAACACCGCCAGTTGCCGTCCAGAAGTGCTGTACGCACAGTCAACAGTCGCTCCTCTGTTATTGGGGTTCAGTAACGTCAGCTGTTCCCCTGCTGTGTGTGTGGCAATCCCTCCTACCTCCTCCAACCTCCTCCTCCTCCACCTGTCCCTGGGCTCCAACACCGCCAGTTGCCGTCCAGAAGTGCTGTACGCACAGTCAACAGTCCCTCCTCTGTTATTGGGGTTCAGTAACGTCAGCTGTTCCCCTGCTGTGTGTGTGGCAATCCCTCCTACCTCCTCCAACCTCCTCCTCCTCCACCTGTCCCTGGGCTCCAACACCGCCAGTTGCCGTCCAGAAGTGCTGTACACACAGTCAACAGTCGCTCCTCTGTTATTGGGGTTCAGTAACGTCAGCTGTTCCCCTGCTGTGTGTGTGGCAATCCCTCCTACCTCCTCCAACCTCCTCCTCCTCCACCTGTCCCTGGGCTCCAACACCGCCAGTTGCCGTCCAGAAGTGCTGTACGCACAGTCAACAGTCGCTCCTCTGTTATTGGGGTTCAGTAACGTCAGCTGTTCCCCTGCTGTGTGTGTGGCAATCCCTCCTACCTCCTCCAACCTCCTCCTTCTCCACCTGTCCCTGGGCTCCAACACCGCCAGTTGCCGTCCAGAAGTGCTGTATGCACAGTCAACAGTCGCTCCTCTGTTATTGGGGTTCAGTAACGTCAGCTGTTCCCCTGCTGTGTGTGTGGCAATCCCTCCTACCTCCTCCAACCTCCTCCTCCTCCACCTGTCCCTGGGCTCCAACACCGCCAGTTGCCGTCCAGAAGTGCTGTACGCACAGTCAACAGTCGCTCCTCTGTTATTGGGGTTCAGTAACGTCAGCTGTTCCCCTGCTGTGTGTGTGGCAATCCCTCCTACCTCCTCCAACCTCCTCCTCCTCCACCTGTCCCTGGGCTCCAACACCGCCAGTTGCCGTCCAGAAGTGCTGTACGCACAGTCAACAGTCCCTCCTCTGTTATTGGGGTTCAGTAACGTCAGCTGTTCCCCTGCTGTGTGTGTGGCAATCCCTCCTACCTCCTCCAACCTCCTCCTCCTCCACCTGTCCCTGGGCTCCAACACCGCCAGTTGCCGTCCAGAAGTGCTGTACGCACAGTCAACAGTCGCTCCTCTGTTATTGGGGTTCAGTAACGTCAGCTGTTCCCCTGCTGTGTGTGTGGCAATCCCTCCTACCTCCTCCAACCTCCTCCTCCTCCACCTGTCCCTGGGCTCCAACACCGCCAGTTGCCGTCCAGAAGTGCTGTACGCACAGTCAACAGTCCCTCCTCTGTTATTGGGGTTCAGTAACGTCAGCTGTTCCCCTGCTGTGTGTGTGGCAATCCCTCCTACCTCCTCCAACCTCCTCCTCCTCCACCTGTCCCTGGGCTCCAACACCGCCAGTTGCCGTCCAGAAGTGCTGTACGCACAGTCAACAGTCGCTCCTCTGTTATTGGGGTTCAGTAACGTCAGCTGTTCCCCTGCTGTGTGTGTGGCAATCCCTCCTACCTCCTCCAACCTCCTCCTCCTCCACCTGTCCCTGGGCTCCAACACCGCCAGTTGCCGTCCAGAAGTGCTGTACGCACAGTCAACAGTCCCTCCTCTGTTATTGGGGTTCAGTAACGTCAGCTGTTCCCCTGCTGTGTGTGTGGCAATCCCTCCTACCTCCTCCAACCTCCTCCTCCTCCACCTGTCCCTGGGCTCCAACACCGCCAGTTGCCGTCCAGAAGTGCTGTACGCACAGTCAACAGTCGCTCCTCTGTTATTGGGGTTCAGTAACGTCAGCTGTTCCCCTGCTGTGTGTGTGGCAATCCCTCCTACCTCCTCCAACCTCCTCCTCCTCCACCTGTCCCTGGGCTCCAACACCGCCAGTTGCCGTCCAGTAGTGCTGTACGCACAGTCAACAGTCCCTCCTCTGTTACTGGGGTTCAGTAACGTCAGCTGTTCCCCTGCTGTGTGTGTGGCAATCCCTCCTACCTCCTCCAACCTCCTCCTCCTCCACCTGTCCCTGGGCTCCAACACCGCCAGTTGCCGTCCAGAAGTGCTGTACGCACAGTCAACAGTCCCTCCTCTGTTATTGGGGTTCAGTAACGTCAGCTGTTCCCCTGCTGTGTGTGTGGCAATCCCTCCTACCTCCTCCAACCTCCTCCTCCTCCACCTGTCCCTGGGCTCCAACACCGCCAGTTGCCGTCCAGAAGTGCTGTACGCACAGTCAACAGTCCCTCCTCTGTTATTGGGGTTCAGTAACGTCAGCTGTTCCCCTGCTGTGTGTGTGGCAATCCCTCCTACCTCCTCCAACCTCCTCCTCCTCCACCTGTCCCTGGGCTCCAACACCGCCAGTTGCCGTCCAGAAGTGCTGTACGCACAGTCAACAGTCGCTCCTCTGTTATTGGGGTTCAGTAACGTCAGCTGTTCCCCTGCTGTGTGTGTGGCAATCCCTCCTACCTCCTCCAACCTCCTCCTCCTCCACCTGTCCCTGGGCTCCAACACCGCCAGTTGCCGTCCAGAAGTGCTGTACGCACAGTCAACAGTCGCTCCTCTGTTATTGGGGTTCAGTAACGTCAGCTGTTCCCCTGCTGTGTGTGTGGCAATCCCTCCTACCTCCTCCAACCTCCTCCTTCTCCACCTGTCCCTGGGCTCCAACACCGCCAGTTGCCGTCCAGAAGTGCTGTATGCACAGTCAACAGTCGCTCCTCTGTTATTGGGGTTCAGTAACGTCAGCTGTTCCCCTGCTGTGTGTGTGGCAATCCCTCCTACCTCCTCCAACCTCCTCCTCCTCCACCTGTCCCTGGGCTCCAACACCGCCAGTTGCCGTCCAGAAGTGCTGTACGCACAGTCAACAGTCGCTCCTCTGTTATTGGGGTTCAGTAACGTCAGCTGTTCCCCTGCTGTGTGTGTGGCAATCCCTCCTACCTCCTCCAACCTCCTCCTCCTCCACCTGTCCCTGGGCTCCAACACCGCCAGTTGCCGTCCAGAAGTGCTGTACGCACAGTCAACAGTCCCTCCTCTGTTATTGGGGTTCAGTAACGTCAGCTGTTCCCCTGCTGTGTGTGTGGCAATCCCTCCTACCTCCTCCAACCTCCTCCTCCTCCACCTGTCCCTGGGCTCCAACACCGCCAGTTGCCGTCCAGAAGTGCTGTACGCACAGTCAACAGTCGCTCCTCTGTTATTGGGGTTCAGTAACGTCAGCTGTTCCCCTGCTGTGTGTGTGGCAATCCCTCCTACCTCCTCCAACCTCCTCCTCCTCCACCTGTCCCTGGGCTCCAACACCGCCAGTTGCCGTCCAGAAGTGCTGTACGCACAGTCAACAGTCCCTCCTCTGTTATTGGGGTTCAGTAACGTCAGCTGTTCCCCTGCTGTGTGTGTGGCAATCCCTCCTACCTCCTCCAACCTCCTCCTCCTCCACCTGTCCCTGGGCTCCAACACCGCCAGTTGCCGTCCAGAAGTGCTGTACGCACAGTCAACAGTCGCTCCTCTGTTATTGGGGTTCAGTAACGTCAGCTGTTCCCCTGCTGTGTGTGTGGCAATCCCTCCTACCTCCTCCAACCTCCTCCTCCTCCACCTGTCCCTGGGCTCCAACACCGCCAGTTGCCGTCCAGAAGTGCTGTACGCACAGTCAACAGTCCCTCCTCTGTTATTGGGGTTCAGTAACGTCAGCTGTTCCCCTGCTGTGTGTGTGGCAATCCCTCCTACCTCCTCCAACCTCCTCCTCCTCCACCTGTCCCTGGGCTCCAACACCGCCAGTTGCCGTCCAGAAGTGCTGTACGCACAGTCAACAGTCGCTCCTCTGTTATTGGGGTTCAGTAACGTCAGCTGTTCCCCTGCTGTGTGTGTGGCAATCCCTCCTACCTCCTCCAACCTCCTCCTCCTCCACCTGTCCCTGGGCTCCAACACCGCCAGTTGCCGTCCAGTAGTGCTGTACGCACAGTCAACAGTCCCTCCTCTGTTACTGGGGTTCAGTAACGTCAGCTGTTCCCCTGCTGTGTGTGTGGCAATCCCTCCTACCTCCTCCAACCTCCTCCTCCTCCACCTGTCCCTGGGCTCCAACACCGCCAGTTGCCGTCCAGAAGTGCTGTACGCACAGTCAACAGTCCCTCCTCTGTTATTGGGGTTCAGTAACGTCAGCTGTTCCCCTGCTGTGTGTGTGGCAATCCCTCCTACCTCCTCCAACCTCCTCCTCCTCCACCTGTCCCTGGGCTCCAACACCGCCAGTTGCCGTCCAGAAGTGCTGTACGCACAGTCAACAGTCCCTCCTCTGTTATTGGGGTTCAGTAACGTCAGCTGTTCCCCTGCTGTGTGTGTGGCAATCCCTCCTACCTCCTCCAACCTCCTCCTCCTCCACCTGTCCCTGGGCTCCAACACCGCCAGTTGCCGTCCAGAAGTGCTGTACGCACAGTCAACAGTCCCTCCTCTGTTATTGGGGTTCAGTAACGTCAGCTGTTCCCCTGCTGTGTGTGTGGCAATCCCTCCTACCTCCTCCAACCTCCTCCTCCTCCACCTGTCCCTGGGCTCCAACACCGCCAGTTGCCGTCCAGAAGTGCTGTACGCACAGTCAACAGTCGCTCCTCTGTTATTGGGGTTCAGTAACGTCAGCTGTTCCCCTGCTGTGTGTGTGGCAATCCCTCCTACCTCCTCCAACCTCCTCCTCCTCCACCTGTCCCTGGGCTCCAACACCGCCAGTTGCCGTCCAGAAGTGCTGTACGCACAGTCAACAGTCCCTCCTCTGTTATTGGGGTTCAGTAACGTCAGCTGTTCCCCTGCTGTGTGTGTGGCAATCCCTCCTACCTCCTCCAACCTCCTCCTCCTCCACCTGTCCCTGGGCTCCAACACCGCCAGTTGCTGTCCAGAAGTGCTGTACGCACAGTCAACAGTCGCTCCTCTGTTATTGGGGTTCAGTAACGTCAGCTGTTCCCCTGCTGTGTGTGTGGCAATCCCTCCTACCTCCTCCAACCTCCTCCTCCTCCACCTGTCCCTGGGCTCCAACACCGCCAGTTGCCGTCCAGAAGTGCTGTACGCACAGTCAACAGTCGCTCCTCTGTTATTGGGGTTCAGTAACGTCAGCTGTTCCCCTGCTGTGTGTGTGGCAATCCCTCCTACCTCCTCCAACCTCCTCCTCCTCCACCTGTCCCTGGGCTCCAACACCGCCAGTTGCCGTCCAGAAGTGCTGTACGCACAGTCAACAGTCCCTCCTCTGTTATTGGGGTTCAGTAACGTCAGCTGTTCCCCTGCTGTGTGTGTGGCAATCCCTCCTACCTCCTCCAACCTCCTCCTCCTCCACCTGTCCCTGGGCTCCAACACCGCCAGTTGCTGTCCAGAAGTGCTGTACGCACAGTCAACAGTCGCTCCTCTGTTATTGGGGTTCAGTAACGTCAGCTGTTCCCCTGCTGTGTGTGTGGCAATCCCTCCTACCTCCTCCAACCTCCTCCTCCTCCACCTGTCCCTGGGCTCCAACACCGCCAGTTGCCGTCCAGAAGTGCTGTACGCACAGTCAACAGTCGCTCCTCTGTTATTGGGGTTCAGTAACGTCAGCTGTTCCCCTGCTGTGTGTGTGGCAATCCCTCCTACCTCCTCCAACCTCCTCCTCCTCCACCTGTCCCTGGGCTCCAACACCGCCAGTTGCCGTCCAGAAGTGCTGTACGCACAGTCAACAGTCCCTCCTCTGTTACTGGGGTTCAGTAACGTCAGCTGTTCCCCTGCTGTGTGTGTGGCAATCCCTCCTACCTCCTCCAACCTCCTCCTCCTCCACCTGTCCCTGGGCTCCAACACCGCCAGTTGCCGTCCAGAAGTGCTGTACGCACAGTCAACAGTCCCTCCTCTGTTATTGGGGTTCAGTAACGTCAGCTGTTCCCCTGCTGTGTGT
Source organism: Ranitomeya variabilis (assembly GCF_051348905.1). Classification (NCBI taxonomy): domain Eukaryota; kingdom Metazoa; phylum Chordata; class Amphibia; order Anura; family Dendrobatidae; genus Ranitomeya; species Ranitomeya variabilis. The sequence continues at coordinate 326,983,628 of NC_135235.1, read as the reverse complement.
GTGGCAATCCCTCCTACCTCCTCCAACCTCCTCCTCCTCCACCTGTCCCTGGGCTCCAACACCGCCAGTTGCCGTCCAGAAGTGCTGTACGCACAGTCAACAGTCCCTCCTCTGTTATTGGGGTTCAGTAACGTCAGCTGTTCCCCTGCTGTGTGTGTGGCAATCCCTCCTACCTCCTCCAACCTCCTCCTCCTCCACCTGTCCCTGGGCTCCAACACCGCCAGTTGCCGTCCAGAAGTGCTGTACGCACAGTCAACAGTCCCTCCTCTGTTATTGGGGTTCAGTAACGTCAGCTGTTCCCCTGCTGTGTGTGTGGCAATCCCTCCTACCTCCTCCAACCTCCTCCTCCTCCACCTGTCCCTGGGCTCCAACACCGCCAGTTGCCGTCCAGAAGTGCTGTACGCACAGTCAACAGTCGCTCCTCTGTTATTGGGGTTCAGTAACGTCAGCTGTTCCCCTGCTGTGTGTGTGGCAATCCCTCCTACCTCCTCCAACCTCCTCCTCCTCCACCTGTCCCTGGGCTCCAACACCGCCAGTTGCCGTCCAGAAGTGCTGTACGCACAGTCAACAGTCCCTCCTCTGTTATTGGGGTTCAGTAACGTCAGCTGTTCCCCTGCTGTGTGTGTGGCAATCCCTCCTACCTCCTCCAACCTCCTCCTCCTCCACCTGTCCCTGGGCTCCAACACCGCCAGTTGCCGTCCAGAAGTGCTGTACGCACAGTCAACAGTCGCTCCTCTGTTATTGGGGTTCAGTAACGTCAGCTGTTCCCCTGCTGTGTGTGTGGCAATCCCTCCTACCTCCTCCAACCTCCTCCTCCTCCACCTGTCCCTGGGCTCCAACACCGCCAGTTGCCGTCCAGAAGTGCTGTACGCACAGTCAACAGTCGCTCCTCTGTTATTGGGGTTCAGTAACGTCAGCTGTTCCCCTGCTGTGTGTGTGGCAATCCCTCCTACCTCCTCCAACCTCCTCCTTCTCCACCTGTCCCTGGGCTCCAACACCGCCAGTTGCCGTCCAGAAGTGCTGTATGCACAGTCAACAGTCGCTCCTCTGTTATTGGGGTTCAGTAACGTCAGCTGTTCCCCTGCTGTGTGTGTGGCAATCCCTCCTACCTCCTCCAACCTCCTCCTCCTCCACCTGTCCCTGGGCTCCAACACCGCCAGTTGCCGTCCAGAAGTGCTGTACGCACAGTCAACAGTCGCTCCTCTGTTATTGGGGTTCAGTAACGTCAGCTGTTCCCCTGCTGTGTGTGTGGCAATCCCTCCTACCTCCTCCAACCTCCTCCTTCTCCACCTGTCCCTGGGCTCCAACACCGCCAGTTGCCGTCCAGAAGTGCTGTATGCACAGTCAACAGTCGCTCCTCTGTTATTGGGGTTCAGTAACGTCAGCTGTTCCCCTGCTGTGTGTGTGGCAATCCCTCCTACCTCCTCCAACCTCCTCCTCCTCCACCTGTCCCTGGGCTCCAACACCGCCAGTTGCCGTCCAGAAGTGCTGTACGCACAGTCAACAGTCCCTCCTCTGTTATTGGGGTTCAGTAACGTCAGCTGTTCCCCTGCTGTGTGTGTGGCAATCCCTCCTACCTCCTCCAACCTCCTCCTCCTCCACCTGTCCCTGGGCTCCAACACCGCCAGTTGCCGTCCAGAAGTGCTGTACGCACAGTCAACAGTCGCTCCTCTGTTATTGGGGTTCAGTAACGTCAGCTGTTCCCCTGCTGTGTGTGTGGCAATCCCTCCTACCTCCTCCAACCTCCTCCTCCTCCACCTGTCCCTGGGCTCCAACACCGCCAGTTGCCGTCCAGAAGTGCTGTACGCACAGTCAACAGTCCCTCCTCTGTTATTGGGGTTCAGTAACGTCAGCTGTTCCCCTGCTGTGTGTGTGGCAATCCCTCCTACCTCCTCCAACCTCCTCCTCCTCCACCTGTCCCTGGGCTCCAACACCGCCAGTTGCCGTCCAGAAGTGCTGTACGCACAGTCAACAGTCGCTCCTCTGTTATTGGGGTTCAGTAACGTCAGCTGTTCCCCTGCTGTGTGTGTGGCAATCCCTCCTACCTCCTCCAACCTCCTCCTCCTCCACCTGTCCCTGGGCTCCAACACCGCCAGTTGCCGTCCAGAAGTGCTGTACGCACAGTCAACAGTCCCTCCTCTGTTATTGGGGTTCAGTAACGTCAGCTGTTCCCCTGCTGTGTGTGTGGCAATCCCTCCTACCTCCTCCAACCTCCTCCTCCTCCACCTGTCCCTGGGCTCCAACACCGCCAGTTGCCGTCCAGAAGTGCTGTACGCACAGTCAACAGTCGCTCCTCTGTTATTGGGGTTCAGTAACGTCAGCTGTTCCCCTGCTGTGTGTGTGGCAATCCCTCCTACCTCCTCCAACCTCCTCCTCCTCCACCTGTCCCTGGGCTCCAACACCGCCAGTTGCCGTCCAGAAGTGCTGTACGCACAGTCAACAGTCCCTCCTCTGTTACTGGGGTTCAGTAACGTCAGCTGTTCCCCTGCTGTGTGTGTGGCAATCCCTCCTACCTCCTCCAACCTCCTCCTCCTCCACCTGTCCCTGGGCTCCAACACCGCCAGTTGCCGTCCAGAAGTGCTGTACGCACAGTCAACAGTCCCTCCTCTGTTATTGGGGTTCAGTAACGTCAGCTGTTCCCCTGCTGTGTGTGTGGCAATCCCTCCTACCTCCTCCAACCTCCTCCTCCTCCACCTGTCCCTGGGCTCCAACACCGCCAGTTGCCGTCCAGAAGTGCTGTACGCACAGTCAACAGTCCCTCCTCTGTTATTGGGGTTCAGTAACGTCAGCTGTTCCCCTGCTGTGTGTGTGGCAATCCCTCCTACCTCCTCCAACCTCCTCCTCCTCCACCTGTCCCTGGGCTCCAACACCGCCAGTTGCCGTCCAGAAGTGCTGTACGCACAGTCAACAGTCCCTCCTCTGTTATTGGGGTTCAGTAACGTCAGCTGTTCCCCTGCTGTGTGTGTGGCAATCCCTCCTACCTCCTCCAACCTCCTCCTCCTCCACCTGTCCCTGGGCTCCAACACCGCCAGTTGCCGTCCAGAAGTGCTGTACGCACAGTCAACAGTCGCTCCTCTGTTATTGGGGTTCAGTAACGTCAGCTGTTCCCCTGCTGTGTGTGTGGCAATCCCTCCTACCTCCTCCAACCTCCTCCTCCTCCACCTGTCCCTGGGCTCCAACACCGCCAGTTGCCGTCCAGAAGTGCTGTACGCACAGTCAACAGTCCCTCCTCTGTTATTGGGGTTCAGTAACGTCAGCTGTTCCCCTGCTGTGTGTGTGGCAATCCCTCCTACCTCCTCCAACCTCCTCCTCCTCCACCTGTCCCTGGGCTCCAACACCGCCAGTTGCCGTCCAGAAGTGCTGTACGCACAGTCAACAGTCGCTCCTCTGTTATTGGGGTTCAGTAACGTCAGCTGTTCCCCTGCTGTGTGTGTGGCAATCCCTCCTACCTCCTCCAACCTCCTCCTCCTCCACCTGTCCCTGGGCTCCAACACCGCCAGTTGCCGTCCAGAAGTGCTGTACGCACAGTCAACAGTCGCTCCTCTGTTATTGGGGTTCAGTAACGTCAGCTGTTCCCCTGCTGTGTGTGTGGCAATCCCTCCTACCTCCTCCAACCTCCTCCTTCTCCACCTGTCCCTGGGCTCCAACACCGCCAGTTGCCGTCCAGAAGTGCTGTATGCACAGTCAACAGTCGCTCCTCTGTTATTGGGGTTCAGTAACGTCAGCTGTTCCCCTGCTGTGTGTGTGGCAATCCCTCCTACCTCCTCCAACCTCCTCCTCCTCCACCTGTCCCTGGGCTCCAACACCGCCAGTTGCCGTCCAGAAGTGCTGTACGCACAGTCAACAGTCGCTCCTCTGTTATTGGGGTTCAGTAACGTCAGCTGTTCCCCTGCTGTGTGTGTGGCAATCCCTCCTACCTCCTCCAACCTCCTCCTCCTCCACCTGTCCCTGGGCTCCAACACCGCCAGTTGCCGTCCAGAAGTGCTGTACGCACAGTCAACAGTCCCTCCTCTGTTATTGGGGTTCAGTAACGTCAGCTGTTCCCCTGCTGTGTGTGTGGCAATCCCTCCTACCTCCTCCAACCTCCTCCTCCTCCACCTGTCCCTGGGCTCCAACACCGCCAGTTGCCGTCCAGAAGTGCTGTACGCACAGTCAACAGTCGCTCCTCTGTTATTGGGGTTCAGTAACGTCAGCTGTTCCCCTGCTGTGTGTGTGGCAATCCCTCCTACCTCCTCCAACCTCCTCCTCCTCCACCTGTCCCTGGGCTCCAACACCGCCAGTTGCCGTCCAGAAGTGCTGTACGCACAGTCAACAGTCCCTCCTCTGTTATTGGGGTTCAGTAACGTCAGCTGTTCCCCTGCTGTGTGTGTGGCAATCCCTCCTACCTCCTCCAACCTCCTCCTCCTCCACCTGTCCCTGGGCTCCAACACCGCCAGTTGCCGTCCAGAAGTGCTGTACGCACAGTCAACAGTCGCTCCTCTGTTATTGGGGTTCAGTAACGTCAGCTGTTCCCCTGCTGTGTGTGTGGCAATCCCTCCTACCTCCTCCAACCTCCTCCTCCTCCACCTGTCCCTGGGCTCCAACACCGCCAGTTGCCGTCCAGAAGTGCTGTACGCACAGTCAACAGTCCCTCCTCTGTTATTGGGGTTCAGTAACGTCAGCTGTTCCCCTGCTGTGTGTGTGGCAATCCCTCCTACCTCCTCCAACCTCCTCCTCCTCCACCTGTCCCTGGGCTCCAACACCGCCAGTTGCCGTCCAGAAGTGCTGTACGCACAGTCAACAGTCGCTCCTCTGTTATTGGGGTTCAGTAACGTCAGCTGTTCCCCTGCTGTGTGTGTGGCAATCCCTCCTACCTCCTCCAACCTCCTCCTCCTCCACCTGTCCCTGGGCTCCAACACCGCCAGTTGCCGTCCAGAAGTGCTGTACGCACAGTCAACAGTCCCTCCTCTGTTATTGGGGTTCAGTAACGTCAGCTGTTCCCCTGCTGTGTGTGTGGCAATCCCTCCTACCTCCTCCAACCTCCTCCTCCTCCACCTGTCCCTGGGCTCCAACACCGCCAGTTGCTGTCCAGAAGTGCTGTACGCACAGTCAACAGTCGCTCCTCTGTTATTGGGGTTCAGTAACGTCAGCTGTTCCCCTGCTGTGTGTGTGGCAATCCCTCCTACCTCCTCCAACCTCCTCCTCCTCCACCTGTCCCTGGGCTCCAACACCGCCAGTTGCCGTCCAGAAGTGCTGTACGCACAGTCAACAGTCGCTCCTCTGTTATTGGGGTTCAGTAACGTCAGCTGTTCCCCTGCTGTGTGTGTGGCAATCCCTCCTACCTCCTCCAACCTCCTCCTCCTCCACCTGTCCCTGGGCTCCAACACCGCCAGTTGCCGTCCAGAAGTGCTGTACGCACAGTCAACAGTCCCTCCTCTGTTATTGGGGTTCAGTAACGTCAGCTGTTCCCCTGCTGTGTGTGTGGCAATCCCTCCTACCTCCTCCAACCTCCTCCTCCTCCACCTGTCCCTGGGCTCCAACACCGCCAGTTGCTGTCCAGAAGTGCTGTACGCACAGTCAACAGTCGCTCCTCTGTTATTGGGGTTCAGTAACGTCAGCTGTTCCCCTGCTGTGTGTGTGGCAATCCCTCCTACCTCCTCCAACCTCCTCCTCCTCCACCTGTCCCTGGGCTCCAACACCGCCAGTTGCCGTCCAGAAGTGCTGTACGCACAGTCAACAGTCGCTCCTCTGTTATTGGGGTTCAGTAACGTCAGCTGTTCCCCTGCTGTGTGTGTGGCAATCCCTCCTACCTCCTCCAACCTCCTCCTCCTCCACCTGTCCCTGGGCTCCAACACCGCCAGTTGCCGTCCAGAAGTGCTGTACGCACAGTCAACAGTCCCTCCTCTGTTACTGGGGTTCAGTAACGTCAGCTGTTCCCCTGCTGTGTGTGTGGCAATCCCTCCTACCTCCTCCAACCTCCTCCTCCTCCACCTGTCCCTGGGCTCCAACACCGCCAGTTGCCGTCCAGAAGTGCTGTACGCACAGTCAACAGTCCCTCCTCTGTTATTGGGGTTCAGTAACGTCAGCTGTTCCCCTGCTGTGTGTGTGGCAATCCCTCCTACCTCCTCCAACCTCCTCCTCCTCCACCTGTCCCTGGGCTCCAACACCGCCAGTTGCCGTCCAGAAGTGCTGTACGCACAGTCAACAGTCCCTCCTCTGTTATTGGGGTTCAGTAACGTCAGCTGTTCCCCTGCTGTGTGTGTGGCAATCCCTCCTACCTCCTCCAACCTCCTCCTCCTCCACCTGTCCCTGGGCTCCAACACCGCCAGTTGCCGTCCAGAAGTGCTGTACGCACAGTCAACAGTCCCTCCTCTGTTATTGGGGTTCAGTAACGTCAGCTGTTCCCCTGCTGTGTGTGTGGCAATCCCTCCTACCTCCTCCAACCTCCTCCTCCTCCACCTGTCCCTGGGCTCCAACACCGCCAGTTGCCGTCCAGAAGTGCTGTACGCACAGTCAACAGTCGCTCCTCTGTTATTGGGGTTCAGTAACGTCAGCTGTTCCCCTGCTGTGTGTGTGGCAATCCCTCCTACCTCCTCCAACCTCCTCCTCCTCCACCTGTCCCTGGGCTCCAACACCGCCAGTTGCCGTCCAGAAGTGCTGTACGCACAGTCAACAGTCCCTCCTCTGTTATTGGGGTTCAGTAACGTCAGCTGTTCCCCTGCTGTGTGTGTGGCAATCCCTCCTACCTCCTCCAACCTCCTCCTCCTCCACCTGTCCCTGGGCTCCAACACCGCCAGTTGCCGTCCAGAAGTGCTGTACGCACAGTCAACAGTCGCTCCTCTGTTATTGGGGTTCAGTAACGTCAGCTGTTCCCCTGCTGTGTGTGTGGCAATCCCTCCTACCTCCTCCAACCTCCTCCTCCTCCACCTGTCCCTGGGCTCCAACACCGCCAGTTGCCGTCCAGAAGTGCTGTACGCACAGTCAACAGTCGCTCCTCTGTTATTGGGGTTCAGTAACGTCAGCTGTTCCCCTGCTGTGTGTGTGGCAATCCCTCCTACCTCCTCCAACCTCCTCCTTCTCCACCTGTCCCTGGGCTCCAACACCGCCAGTTGCCGTCCAGAAGTGCTGTATGCACAGTCAACAGTCGCTCCTCTGTTATTGGGGTTCAGTAACGTCAGCTGTTCCCCTGCTGTGTGTGTGGCAATCCCTCCTACCTCCTCCAACCTCCTCCTCCTCCACCTGTCCCTGGGCTCCAACACCGCCAGTTGCCGTCCAGAAGTGCTGTACGCACAGTCAACAGTCGCTCCTCTGTTATTGGGGTTCAGTAACGTCAGCTGTTCCCCTGCTGTGTGTGTGGCAATCCCTCCTACCTCCTCCAACCTCCTCCTTCTCCACCTGTCCCTGGGCTCCAACACCGCCAGTTGCCGTCCAGAAGTGCTGTATGCACAGTCAACAGTCGCTCCTCTGTTATTGGGGTTCAGTAACGTCAGCTGTTCCCCTGCTGTGTGTGTGGCAATCCCTCCTACCTCCTCCAACCTCCTCCTCCTCCACCTGTCCCTGGGCTCCAACACCGCCAGTTGCCGTCCAGAAGTGCTGTACGCACAGTCAACAGTCCCTCCTCTGTTATTGGGGTTCAGTAACGTCAGCTGTTCCCCTGCTGTGTGTGTGGCAATCCCTCCTACCTCCTCCAACCTCCTCCTCCTCCACCTGTCCCTGGGCTCCAACACCGCCAGTTGCCGTCCAGAAGTGCTGTACGCACAGTCAACAGTCGCTCCTCTGTTATTGGGGTTCAGTAACGTCAGCTGTTCCCCTGCTGTGTGTGTGGCAATCCCTCCTACCTCCTCCAACCTCCTCCTCCTCCACCTGTCCCTGGGCTCCAACACCGCCAGTTGCCGTCCAGAAGTGCTGTACGCACAGTCAACAGTCCCTCCTCTGTTATTGGGGTTCAGTAACGTCAGCTGTTCCCCTGCTGTGTGTGTGGCAATCCCTCCTACCTCCTCCAACCTCCTCCTCCTCCACCTGTCCCTGGGCTCCAACACCGCCAGTTGCCGTCCAGAAGTGCTGTACGCACAGTCAACAGTCGCTCCTCTGTTATTGGGGTTCAGTAACGTCAGCTGTTCCCCTGCTGTGTGTGTGGCAATCCCTCCTACCTCCTCCAACCTCCTCCTCCTCCACCTGTCCCTGGGCTCCAACACCGCCAGTTGCCGTCCAGTAGTGCTGTACGCACAGTCAACAGTCCCTCCTCTGTTACTGGGGTTCAGTAACGTCAGCTGTTCCCCTGCTGTGTGTGTGGCAATCCCTCCTACCTCCTCCAACCTCCTCCTCCTCCACCTGTCCCTGGGCTCCAACACCGCCAGTTGCCGTCCAGAAGTGCTGTACGCACAGTCAACAGTCCCTCCTCTGTTATTGGGGTTCAGTAACGTCAGCTGTTCCCCTGCTGTGTGTGTGGCAATCCCTCCTACCTCCTCCAACCTCCTCCTCCTCCACCTGTCCCTGGGCTCCAACACCGCCAGTTGCCGTCCAGAAGTGCTGTACGCACAGTCAACAGTCCCTCCTCTGTTATTGGGGTTCAGTAACGTCAGCTGTTCCCCTGCTGTGTGTGTGGCAATCCCTCCTACCTCCTCCAACCTCCTCCTCCTCCACCTGTCCCTGGGCTCCAACACCGCCAGTTGCCGTCCAGAAGTGCTGTACGCACAGTCAACAGTCCCTCCTCTGTTATTGGGGTTCAGTAACGTCAGCTGTTCCCCTGCTGTGTGTGTGGCAATCCCTCCTACCTCCTCCAACCTCCTCCTCCTCCACCTGTCCCTGGGCTCCAACACCGCCAGTTGCCGTCCAGAAGTGCTGTACGCACAGTCAACAGTCGCTCCTCTGTTATTGGGGTTCAGTAACGTCAGCTGTTCCCCTGCTGTGTGTGTGGCAATCCCTCCTACCTCCTCCAACCTCCTCCTCCTCCACCTGTCCCTGGGCTCCAACACCGCCAGTTGCCGTCCAGAAGTGCTGTACGCACAGTCAACAGTCCCTCCTCTGTTATTGGGGTTCAGTAACGTCAGCTGTTCCCCTGCTGTGTGTGTGGCAATCCCTCCTACCTCCTCCAACCTCCTCCTCCTCCACCTGTCCCTGGGCTCCAACACCGCCAGTTGCTGTCCAGAAGTGCTGTACGCACAGTCAACAGTCGCTCCTCTGTTATTGGGGTTCAGTAACGTCAGCTGTTCCCCTGCTGTGTGTGTGGCAATCCCTCCTACCTCCTCCAACCTCCTCCTCCTCCACCTGTCCCTGGGCTCCAACACCGCCAGTTGCCGTCCAGAAGTGCTGTACGCACAGTCAACAGTCGCTCCTCTGTTATTGGGGTTCAGTAACGTCAGCTGTTCCCCTGCTGTGTGTGTGGCAATCCCTCCTACCTCCTCCAACCTCCTCCTCCTCCACCTGTCCCTGGGCTCCAACACCGCCAGTTGCCGTCCAGAAGTGCTGTACGCACAGTCAACAGTCCCTCCTCTGTTACTGGGGTTCAGTAACGTCAGCTGTTCCCCTGCTGTGTGTGTGGCAATCCCTCCTACCTCCTCCAACCTCCTCCTCCTCCACCTGTCCCTGGGCTCCAACACCGCCAGTTGCCGTCCAGAAGTGCTGTACGCACAGTCAACAGTCCCTCCTCTGTTATTGGGGTTCAGTAACGTCAGCTGTTCCCCTGCTGTGTGTGTGGCAATCCCTCCTACCTCCTCCAACCTCCTCCTCCTCCACCTGTCCCTGGGCTCCAACACCGCCAGTTGCCGTCCAGAAGTGCTGTACGCACAGTCAACAGTCCCTCCTCTGTTATTGGGGTTCAGTAACGTCAGCTGTTCCCCTGCTGTGTGTGTGGCAATCCCTCCTACCTCCTCCAACCTCCTCCTCCTCCACCTGTCCCTGGGCTCCAACACCGCCAGTTGCCGTCCAGAAGTGCTGTACGCACAGTCAACAGTCCCTCCTCTGTTACTGGGGTTCAGTAACGTCAGCTGTTCCCCTGCTGTGTGTGTGGCAATCCCTCCTACCTCCTCCAACCTCCTCCTCCTCCACCTGTCCCTGGGCTCCAACACCGCCAGTTGCCGTCCAGAAGTGCTGTACGCACAGTCAACAGTCCCTCCTCTGTTATTGGGGTTCAGTAACGTCAGCTGTTCCCCTGCTGTGTGTGTGGCAATCCCTCCTACCTCCTCCAACCTCCTCCTCCTCCACCTGTCCCTGGGCTCCAACACCGCCAGTTGCCGTCCAGAAGTGCTGTACGCACAGTCAACAGTCCCTCCTCTGTTATTGGGGTTCAGTAACGTCAGCTGTTCCCCTGCTGTGTGTGTGGCAATCCCTCCTACCTCCTCCAACCTCCTCCTCCTCCACCTGTCCCTGGGCTCCAACACCGCCAGTTGCCGTCCAGAAGTGCTGTACGCACAGTCAACAGTCGCTCCTCTGTTATTGGGGTTCAGTAACGTCAGCTGTTCCCCTGCTGTGTGTGTGGCAATCCCTCCTACCTCCTCCAACCTCCTCCTCCTCCACCTGTCCCTGGGCTCCAACACCGCCAGTTGCCGTCCAGAAGTGCTGTACGCACAGTCAACAGTCCCTCCTCTGTTATTGGGGTTCAGTAACGTCAGCTGTTCCCCTGCTGTGTGTGTGGCAATCCCTCCTACCTCCTCCAACCTCCTCCTCCTCCACCTGTCCCTGGGCTCCAACACCGCCAGTTGCTGTCCAGAAGTGCTGTACGCACAGTCAACAGTCGCTCCTCTGTTATTGGGGTTCAGTAACGTCAGCTGTTCCCCTGCTGTGTGTGTGGCAATCCCTCCTACCTCCTCCAACCTCCTCCTCCTCCACCTGTCCCTGGGCTCCAACACCGCCAGTTGCCGTCCAGAAGTGCTGTACGCACAGTCAACAGTCGCTCCTCTGTTATTGGGGTTCAGTAACGTCAGCTGTTCCCCTGCTGTGTGTGTGGCAATCCCTCCTACCTCCTCCAACCTCCTCCTCCTCCACCTGTCCCTGGGCTCCAACACCGCCAGTTGCCGTCCAGAAGTGCTGTACGCACAGTCAACAGTCGCTCCTCTGTTATTGGGGTTCAGTAACGTCAGCTGTTCCCCTGCTGTGTGTGTGGCAATCCCTCCTACCTCCTCCAACCTCCTCCTCCTCCACCTGTCCCTGGGCTCCAACACCGCCAGTTGCCGTCCAGAAGTGCTGTACGCACAGTCAACAGTCCCTCCTCTGTTATTGGGGTTCAGTAACGTCAGCTGTTCCCCTGCTGTGTGGGTGGCAATCCCTCCTACCTTCTCCAACCTCCTCCTCCTCCACCTGTCCCTGCGCTCCAACACCGCCAGTTGCCGTCCAGAAGTGCTGTACGCACAGTCAACAGTCGCTCCTCTGTTATTGGGGTTCAGTAACGTCAGCTGTTCCCCTGCTGTGTGTGTGGCAATCCCTCCTACCTCCTCCAACCTCCTCCTCCTCCACCTGTCCCTGGGCTCCAACACCGCCAGTTGCCGTCCAGAAGTGCTGTACGCACAGTCAACAGTCCCTGCTCTGTTATTGGGGTTCAGTAACGTCAGCTGTTCCCCTGCTGTGTGTGTGGCAATCCCTCCTACCTCCTCCAACCTCCTCCTCCTCCACCTGTCCCTGGGCTCCAACACCGCCAGTTGCCGTCCAGAAGTGCTGTACGCACAGTCAACAGTCCCTCCTCTGTTATTGGGGTTCAGTAACGTCAGCTGTTCCCCTGCTGTGTGTGTGGCAATCCCTCCTACCTCCTCCAACCTCCTCCTCCTCCACCTGTCCCTGGGCTCCAACACCGCCAGTTGCCGTCCAGAAGTGCTGTACGCACAGTCAACAGTCCCTCCTCTGTTATTGGGGTTCAGTAACGTCAGCTGTTCCCCTGCTGTGTGTGTGGCAATCCCTCCTACCTCCTCCAACCTCCTCCTCCTCCACCTGTCCCTGGGCTCCAACACCGCCAGTTGCCGTCCAGAAGTGCTGTACGCACAGTCAACAGTCGCTCCTCTGTTATTGGGGTTCAGTAACGTCAGCTGTTCCCCTGCTGTGTGTGTGGCAATCCCTCCTACCTCCTCCAACCTCCTCCTCCTCCACCTGTCCCTGGGCTCCAACACCGCCAGTTGCCGTCCAGAAGTGCTGTACGCACAGAGCCAAACACCTCGCCAATGTGTTAGTGGGGTTCAGCACCGCCAGCTGTTCCCCTGCTGTGTATACGGCAACGTGTACTGCGACCGCCACGCAGGCACAACAAGTTAAATTTAAGGGAACCTGTCCCCCCCCCCCCCAGGTGTTTGTTACTGAAGGAGCCACCTTGTGCAGCAGTAATGATGCAAAGGGAAAAAGTGCCTCTTTTCGTGGTGCTCCTTGCAGATGCTGAACCTAACACTTATGAAATGTGTCCCCTCACAGCGTTCAACCGTCCGGTAGGTGGAACTTTCCTTTGTCATGTGACGCAGCACAGCCGTCAATTTTACCCCCTTGGCGCCGTGCGCCGCCTCCTCAGCGTTGTTTGAATCTGTCCCGGAGCCTGCGCTGTTAGGTTACCCCTTGGCCATGCACACATTTTGCGCTGCCCGTCTTCTGACATCATTTGCTGTCAGGCTGGCTGCGCCTGTGTGGGTGCGCTGTCCGAGATTCAGCCTCGCAGTGTCGTGTAATGTTATCCCACCACGGGCCTGGGATCCGTGGCCATGCGCAGTGCATATCCTCGCCTCTCACTCCCCTCCCTACGGCTTCTAAAGACTGTTCGGTGTCAGCTGATCCCTAATAGCATGCCACGGCCGTGACACCGCACAGTCTGAAGAAGCCGTAGGGAGGGGAGTGAGAGGTGAGGATATGCACTGCGCATGGCCACGGATCCCAGGCCCGCGGTGGGATTACATTAGACGACACCGCGAGGCTGAATCTCGGACAGCGCACCCACACAGGCGCAGCCAGCCTGACAGCAAATGATGTCAGAAGACGGGCAGCGCAAAATGTGTGCATGGCCAAGGGGTAACCTAACAGCGCAGGTTCCGGGACAGATTCAAACAATGCTGAGGAGGCGGCGCACGGCGCCAAGGGGGTAAAAATGACGGCTGTGCTGCGTCACATGACAAAGGAAAGTTCCACCTACCGGACGGTTGAACGCTGTGAGGGGACACATTTCATAAGTGTTAGGTTCAGCATCTGCAAGGACCATAATTAAAAGGGCTAAGTTTACCTTTTCCAGCATTAGTGGTGTACACGATGGCTCTTCCAGCTACAAACGCCTGGGGGGGGGGGTTAAAGGTTTCCTTTCAACTTGCTCCAGTGCAGGCTTCGGCCTACACTCCGCTCCCCCTGCTCCTCCTGCTGACCCTGGGCTCTAACACCGCCAGTTGGGGCCCAGATGTGCTAGCTGCACAGAGAAAAACACCAGCCAATGTATCAGTGGGGTTCAGCACCGCCAGCTGTTCCCCTGCTGTGCAGCCGGCAACGTGTCCTGCAACTGCCACGCAGGCACAACAGACCCAAAAGCTGCCGCCATTGCAGGCTTCGGCCTACACTCTGCTCCATCTCCTCCTCCTGCTGACCCCGGGCTCCAACACCGCCAGTTGGGGCCCGGTACTGCTAGCTGCACAGAGAAAAACACCAGCCAATGTGTCAGTGGGGTTCAGCACCGCCAGCTGTTCCCCTGCTGTGCAGCCGGCATCGTGTCCTGCAAAAGCCACGCAGACACAAGAACTGAAATTGAAGGGAACCTGTCCCCCCTCCCCCAGGCGTTTGTACGTTTTAAAGGCCACCTTGTACAGCGGTAATGCTGCATGTGTGCAAGGTGGCTCATAAACGTATTCTCCTCGCACATGTGGAACTGAAAACACGTCTAAAATGTGTCCTCTGTGTGACCATTTAACCGTCCCGGTGGTGTGACTTTCCTTTGTAATGACACGCTGCAACCCCCTTGGTAGCGCTGCCCGTCTTCTGGCATCATTGTTTGGCTGCCTGCGCCTCTGCGGCCGCCCTGACCCACACAACGCCCCTCGGTGTCTTATTTATTGGGACTGCGAGGGTGAGATTGACGGGCATGATCAGTGCATCAGTTCGCCTGTCCCTCATCTCCTTCCGCCTTCTGTGGACTGTGCGGCTTCATGGCCGTGGCATGCGATAAGGGATCAGATGACGCCGCACAGTCTGAAGCGGGTGTAAGGACCCGAGTGTGAGAGGCGAACATATGTGCTGCGCCAGGCCCTGCATCCCAGCCCCGCAGTGTTTTAACAATGTTAAGACACTGCGGGGCTGGGATTCATGGTCATCGCGAACCGCACCGGCCGACATTAAATGATGCCAGAACATGGGCAGCGCTAACAGCGCTAGGCCAGGGGATAACACGACAGCGCAGACTCCTGTACAGCAAATAACAACGCTCAGGAGGCTGCACCCAGCACCAAGGTGGGATTCTTGACATCTGTGCTGCGTCTCATTACAAAGGGAACTCGCGCCTCCAACACAGTTTGACTGTTTAAAGGGCTAAATGTTATACGTGTTTCATTCAGCGTGTGCAAGGAGCGAAATTAAAAGAGCAACCTTTGACTTGTGCAGCACTACTGCTGCATAAGCTGTGGCTCTTCTACTTTGTAACCCCTGAGGGGGGGTTAAAGGTTACCTTTGAAATTGGTTCAATTAGGCTTCGGCCTACACTCTGCTCCCCCTGCAGAGCCCTGGGCTCCAACACCGCCAGTTGGGGCCCGGTACTGCTAGCTGCACAGAGAAAAACACCAGCCAATGTGTCAGTGGGGTTCAGCACCGCCAGCTGTTCCCCTGCTGTGCAGCCGGCAACGTGTCCTGCAACTGCCACGCAGGCACAACAGACCCAAAAGCTGCCGCCAGTGCAGGCTTCGGCCTACACTCTGCTCCATCTCCTCCTCCTGCTGACCCCGGGCTCCAACACCGCCAGATGGGGCCCGGTACTGCTAGCTGCACAGAGAAAAACACCAGCCAATGTGTCAGTGGGGTTCAGCACCGCCAGCTGTTCCCCTGCTGTGCAGCCGGCATCGTGTCCTGCAAAAGCCACGCAGACACAAGAACTGAAATTGAAGGGAACCTGTCCCCCCTCCCCCAGGCGTTTGTACGTTTTAAAGGCCACCTTGTACAGCGGTAATGCTGCATGTGTGCAAGGTGGCTCATAAACGTATTCTCCTCGCACATGTGGAACTGAAAACACGTCTAAAATGTGTCCTCTGTGTGACCATTTAACCGTCCCGGTGGTGTGACTTTCCTTTGTAATGACACGCTGCAACCCCCTTGGTAGCGCTGCCCGTCTTCTGGCATCATTGTTTGGCTGCCTGCGCCTCTGCGGCCGCCCTGACCCACACAACGCCCCTCGGTGTCTTATTTATTGGGACTGCGAGGGTGTGATTGACGGGCATGATCAGTGCATCAGTTCACCTGTCCCTCATCTCCTTCCGCCTTCTGCGGACTGTGCGGCTTCATGGCCGTGGCATGCGATAAGGGATCAGATGACGCCGCACAGTCTGAAGCGGGTGTAAGGACCCGAGTGTGAGAGGCGAACATATGTGCTGCGCCAGGCCCTGCATCCCAGCCCCGCAGTGTTTTAACAATGTTAAGACACTGCGGGGCTGGGATTCATGGTCATCGCGAACCGCACCGGCCGACATTAAATGATGCCAGAACATGGGCAGCGCTAACAGCGCTAGGCCAGGGGATAACACGACAGCGCAGACTCCTGTACAGCAAATAACAACGCTCAGGAGGCTGCACCCAGCACCAAGGTGGGATTCTTGACATCTGTGCTGCGTCTCATTACAAAGGGAACTCGCGCCTCCAACACAGTTTGACTGTTTAAAGGGCTAAATGTTATACGTGTTTCATTCAGCGTGTGCAAGGAGCGAAATTAAAAGAGCAACCTTTGACTTGTGCAGCACTACTGCTGCATAAGCTGTGGCTCTTCTACTTTGTAACCCCTGAGGGGGGGTTAAAGGTTACCTTTGAAATTGGTTCAATTAGGCTTCGGCCTACACTCTGCTCCCCCTGCAGAGCCCTGGGCTCCAACACCGCCAGTTGGGGCCCGGTACTGCTAGCTGCACAGAGAAAAACACCAGCCAATGTGTCAGTGGGGTTCAGCACCGCCAGCTGTTCCCCTGCTGTGCAGCCGGCAACGTGTCCTGCAACTGCCACGCAGGCACAACAGACCCAAAAGCTGCCGCCAGTGCAGGCTTCGGCCTACACTCTGCTCCATCTCCTCCTCCTGCTGACCCCGGGCTCCAACACCGCCAGTTGGGGCCCGGTACTGCTAGCTGCACAGTGAAAAACACCAGCTAATGTGTCAGTGGGGTTCAGCACCGCCAGCTGTTCCCCTGCTGTGCAGCCGGCATCGTGTCCTGCAAAAGCCACGCAGACACAAGAACTGAAATTGAAGGGAACCTGTCCCCCCTCCCCCAGGCGTTTGTACGTATTAAAGGCCACCTTGTACAGCGGTAATGCTGCATGTGTGCAAGGTGGCTCATAAACATATTCTCCTCGCACATGTGGAACTGAAAACACGTCTAAAATGTGTCCTCTGTGTGACCATTTAACCGTCCCGGTGGTGTGACTTTCCTTTGTAATGACACGCTGCAACCCCCTTGGTAGCGCTGCCCGTCTTCTGGCATCATTGTTTGGCTGCCTGCGCCTCTGCGGCCGCCCTGACCCACACAACGCCCCTCGGTGTCTTATTTATTAGGACTGCGAGGGTGTGATTGACGGGCATGATCAGTGCATCAGTTCGCCTGTCCCTCATCTCCTTCCGCCTTCTGCGGACTGTGCGGCTTCATGGCCGTGGCATGCGATAAGGGATCAGATGACGCCGCACAGTCTGAAGCGGGTGTAAGGACCCGAGTGTGAGAGGCGAACATATGTGCTGCGCCAGGCCCTGCATCCCAGCCCCGCAGTGTTTTAACAATGTTAAGACACTGCGGGGCTGGGATTCATGGTCATCGCGAACCGCACCGGCCGACATTAAATGATGCCAGAACATGGGCAGCACTAACAGCGCTAGGCCAGGGGATAACACGACAGCGCAGACTCCTGTACAGCAAATAACAACGCTCAGGAGGCTGCACCCAGCACCAAGGTGGGATTCTTGACATCTGTGCTGCGTCTCATTACAAAGGGAACTCGCGCCTCCAACACAGTTTGACTGTTTAAAGGGCTAAATGTTATACGTGTTTCATTCAGCATGTGCAAGGAGCGAAATTAAAAGAGCAACCTTTGACTTGTGCAGCACTACTGCTGCATAAGCTGTGGCTCTTCTACTTTGTAACCCCTGAGGGGGGGTTAAAGGTTACCTTTGAAATTGGTTCAATTAGGCTTCGGCCTACACTCTGCTCCCCCTGCAGAGCCCTGGGCTCCAACACCGCCAGTTGGGGCCCGGTACTGCTAGCTGCACAGAGAAAAACACCAGCCAATGTGTCAGTGGGGTTCAGCACCGCCAGCTGTTCCCCTGCTGTGCAGCCGGCAACGTGTCCTGCAACTGCCACGCAGGCACAACAGACCCAAAAGCTGCCGCCAGTGCAGGCTTCGGCCTACACTCTGCTCCATCTCCTCCTGCTGACCCCGGGTTCCAACACCGCCAGTTGGGGCCCGGTACTGCTAGCTGCACAGAGAAAAACACCAGCCAATGTGTCAGTGGGGTTCAGCACCGCCAGCTGTTCCCCTGCTGTGCAGCCGGCATTGTGTCCTGCAAAAGCCACGCAGACACTTGCTCTTGTACCTTCTGCTCCCCATCCTGGTTCCAGTACCGTCAGCTGGTTCCGGGCAGAGCCTTTGGCTTAGGTGCCTCCCTCTGGGTATCCGAGTTCCACCAACGTCAGGTGGTCCTTGGTAGTGCTGTCAGGCACGGGTACCTCCTGCTTAGTAACCGGGTTCCAGTAACGTCAGCTGGTCCTCGGTAGTTCCATTGGCTCTTGGACCTTCGGCTACCCATCCGAGTTCCAGTTCCATCAGCTGGTTCTCGGCATTTTCTCAGCCTTCTTGTACCTTCTGCTACATTTCCAAGTTCAAGAGACTAAACACGATGACCCGGAAGACCACCCCTAAGATGACGACGACACCAGAGACGACAACCACCGTGATGACGACGACCCTGGAGACGATGACCCCGAAGACCACCCCGATGACGACGACCCCGGAGACGACGACCCTGAAGACCACCCCGATGACGACGACCCCGGAGACGACGACCCTGGAGACGACGACGACCTGGAAGACCGAGAAGCAGAAGAACAAGAGGCTGCAGAACAAAGAGCAGAAGAACATTAAGCATAACACTAAATATCAGAGCAAAAAATATTATCTAAATTATAAGCAGAAGAAGACTAAGCAGTGTATGGGGGTGAGTCCGTTCCTCCTCGTGGTGCCCCTGGATAAAGCCTGATGCTGCAGGCCAAACTGAACGCGGACAAATGTAACTCTTTTGTGACAGGCAGAACGGAAGGTGTAATCTTCAAACTTTTATAGATAACAACTACGGGAATGCCTGTCACAAATAAGAATATGATGAAGAAGTAGAATATGATGAAGATAATAGTAAAATAAAAAGAATATGAACAATGTAACCAAAAAAATAATAGGTAGAAGATGAAGAAGAAGATGAATAAGGTGAAGAAGTTGATGTCAAAGAAGCTGATGATGAGGATAATGAAGAAGAAAGTGTGGGAGAAGTAAAAAAGAAGGTGAAGGGCGTGGAAGTAGTGAAACATCAATATCTGACAAAATAAAAAAAAAAATTAACATAGTCAAAATCTTTCTACCGCCGAACGTCATAAAAAAACCCCAAAATCCTGCTATTCTATTACATTGGGCTAAACCTCTGTGCCTTTAATGTCTCCGCCACGTCCCCCAATACATCCTACATTATTCTTAGTTGTTTTCCTTCATGTAGAATGAACCTACAAGTTTATAAAGGGTTTATTTTAATTCCGATATTTTCGTCCCATTGACTTGCATTGGGATCGGGTATCGGTATCGGATTGGATCCGATATTTTGACGGTATCGGCCGATACTTTCCGATACCGATACTTTCCGATAACGGAAAGTATCGCTCAACACTAGTTGTGAGCTGATATTAATAGCCTGGGAAGCTCCATGGGTATTACTCACTTCCCAGGCTATAAACATCTGCCCTCAGTCCTGGATTTCCCTCTGCTGGTTAGGAAAATTGCACTGGAGCTCATGCCATTTTTTTCTGAAAAATAATCTTTTATTAATTAAATACATGTGCATTAATTTACACACACACTGTACTAATTGTATTTGTCACTGACATCTATATATCTACCTATTCCATTTGAATTTACTGTATGTAATCCATCTCTTCTATAATGCTGGTTACTGCAATGATTTCACAGAATCCGGCAGATATATTACCGGCTTTTCTTCTATCTCTCTATGCAATACAAATACACATATGTGTGTGTGTGTCACTGACATATATAAATACATCTATTCTATGTGTGTATATCTATTCTATCTATTCTATTGTAACATGTCAGTGTGATTTTACTGTACACCGCACATGAATTGCATTTGAAAGGACACTGGTGAGTAAACATCGGACAGCACTCGCATGATCCATGTGGTGTCCGATATTTTCTTGCACCTATAGGCTTGCATTGGCTTGACTTGGCCGATATACACGTGAAATCGCACTATGTTGCGATTTTACACACACGTAGAATATGCCCAAGAAAAAATACGGTGATGTGAGCTGCCCATAGATTAACAGTGGTCCGAGTGCTATGTGATGTTTTCTCGTATAGCACTCTTCCGTATTCTACAGTATTGTGACGTCGGCCTTAATCTTATATCTGCAGGTAAATAGCTTTTCTCAATATGACAGGTTCCCTTTAAGGTTAGCTTTTGACCAGCATATTTTTCATTAATTTTACTGTTCTTTTCTGTTTGGCCAGTGTTTGGAGCTATTGTTATTGAGGTCTTTCAAACTTGTGAATAAATTATGCCTGCATTTTTTTAAAAGCTCAAAGCAGGTTGCTGGGGTATTTAAATATCATTCCGCAATAAAGAAAATAATTGAAGACTGTATAACTACAGTGTGAAACTTTTTGACAACATAACAAGTTTGGATATTCAGGATCAGCAGTATAGTGTTCCTGTATATGAAAATTATCACTGTGGAGCCTACAACTGCATAAATAGATGTATCAGCCTAATATGTATCCTTATGCATTCTAAAATAATTTATCCCATCATAAACACTAAAGTATATATTGTATATACTCGTGCATAAGCCGAACTTTTCAGCACATTTTTTTGTGCTGAAAACATCCCCCTCGGCTTATACATGAGTCATTGTCCCAGGGGTCGGCGGGCGAGGGGGAGCGGCAGGAGCCGGCGGCTGTCACATCATACTCACCCACTTCTCACTGCAAGTCCTCCCTGCATCACTATGTTGTCCCGGTGAGGCAGCTTCTTCCTGTGTTCAGCGGTCACTTGGAACCGCTCATTAAAGGGAACCTATCACCCCGTTTTTTAAAGATTAGATAAAAATAGTGTGAAATAGGGGCAGAGCTGGGCTTTACATTAGTGCCTTTTTGGTGCCTTTACACCCCCGTTAGGCTGCCGAAAAACCTTTGTGAAGTGGCCGTTTTGTCCTGTCACTCAAGTTGGTCAGGTCGGATGGGCGTGGTCACAGCGCTGTTTCTCCCCCAGAATCCTGCTCATCATTACGTTGGTGGCGTAGTGGTGTGCGCATGTCCAAAGAGAAGATCCACTGCCCAGGAGATTCAAAACAGCGCGGTCTTCGCTATTCGCCGTTTACCGGTGGGCGCGGCCATCTTTCCTGTTGCTGCGCGTGCGCAGATGGAGCGCTCTGCTGCCCGGGGCTTCAGGAAAATAAACGCCTTTTAAAATGCGCGCGTCTCCTGCCTCCCGTGACGTCACGGCTTGTGATTGGTCGCGTCGCCCATGTGACCGCGACGCAACCAATCACAACGCCGGAACGTAATTTTAAAATCCTGAAGGACCTAAAATTACGTCACGGCTTGCTGTGATTGGTCGCGTTGCGGTCACATGGGCGGCGCGCGACCAATCACAAGCCGGGACTTCAAGTAAGGAAGTTAAAGCGCGAATTTTAAGCAAACAACGCTGCCGGTTCCCTCGGTAAGGTGCAGGCTGCGTCGGAGAGGTGAGTATAGCAATATTTTTTATTTTAATTCTTTATTTTACACATTAATATGGTTCCCAGGGCCTGAAGGAGAGTTTCCTCTCCTTCAGACCCTGGGAACCATCAGGAATACCGTCCGATACATGAGTCCCATTGACTTGTATTGGTATCGGGTATCGGTATCGGATTAGATCCGATACTTTGCCGGTATCGGCCGATACTTTCCGATACCGATACTTTCAAGTATCGGACGGTATCGCTCAACACTACGGAGGAGCCATGCACACAACAGGGGAGAAGAGAGGAGCCATGGACACAACAGGGGGAGGACAGAGGAGCCATGCATACAACAGTAGGAAACACCAAAAACAGGCAAAAATGCTTACTTGTCTAGGCCTCAAATCAAATGCACTGTCATGGTGCAGCGGGCCCAAGTAAAGATGGCAACTACACAGGTGCGGTAATACCAAATAAGACAGCGAGCCTACAATCAGGGATTGTCTGCTTGGCACACCAGTGCAAACAGATAATCTGCATATGGCAGTGTTCACATAGAAAATGCAAAGCATCTGGATCACAGCCTATTAATAATCACCCAGTGGCAGGCTGTCCAGTGCTAGCTGTACTGAGTCCTGTGCGAGCAAAGGTCACACTTTACAAAGCCATCTGGGCCCAACTGCACCTCAAAAAGTAAAAATAAATAAAGTGCAACAGGGGGAGGACGGAGGAGCCATGCATACAACAGGGGGAAAACGAAGGAGCATTGCATACAGCAGGGGAAGCCACACATACCAGGACAGAGATGAGGGGACAATGCATACAGGGTCAGACTGGCCTGGTGGGGTAGCCGGTAAATGCCCGGTGGGCCCCGGGGTCGCGGGGGGGGCCTTTAAGAATGCAGACTCTTTAAAAGCATGTCCGAAGATTTTAATAATGTCGTGCGCGCACGTGATACCTGCTCTGACCACAGCGACGCTGGCTCACTCACTGTCGCCGCAGGATTAGGACCTTGACGTTCTTTGTGGGCAGAGACACGCACCGCCCTTTGCTTTCCCACTCTCTAGTCTCTTGGTGGCTAAGTGGTGAAGCCACGCTCTGCTCCCTCATGGCTCCCATTCTGTGCTGCTGTGCTGGCTCAGCTGTGTGGTGAGTAGACAGTAGTCGGTCGGTGACTAACTTCACTCTGCTCTCCTGGGCCCCGGCTCCCGCTGTTCTGCCACCGTCTGTGTTGTGTGAGTGACTCTGTCAATGAGTCTGTCTGATACACACAACTGTCTTCTAGGCTGCGGCACTCTCTGCTCTCTGGGCTCCTTCTGTCCTGCCTTGTAGAGTAGACTGTAGAGACGGCAGCCTCTGTGGTGAGCTGCTGAGTCAGTGACACCCTCCCTGAAAGTGATGGCCCGGCTACATCTCTGCTGCTTCTAAACTGCAATAAATGTTTTCAGGGTGAGTACAGCCTCCATCCCATCCTATGATCCCTTCCCCCCATGATCCCATCCCCCATGATCTGATCCCATCCCCCATGATTGCATCCCCATGATCCATTCCCATCCCCCATGATCCCATCCCCCTTTGATCCCATCCCCCCATGATCCCATCCCCCAGTATCCAATAATTGGCCAACAGTGCACAATAGCAATGTTTTTTATTTTACACATGATGCATCACAGATCACAATCTCGGCCTCCTATATAAGATATTACACACACACACACACCGCACTCTTCTTAGGCTGTCAGGAAACGCTGCGTGTTTGATGCTGCGTAGAGCCACAGCATCAAACACGCAGCGTCCAGATGTTACAGCATAGTGGAGGGAATTTCATGAAATCCCGTCTCCACTATGCATTCAGAGATGCAGGTGGCAGACCCGCATAAACGGACATGCGGTGCGTCTTTCCAGAATGCATCATGTCTGTTTACAATGCAGTGACGCTCAATCACCGCACCATAAATTTTCCATAGACTATCATTAGATGTGGTAAAACCGCATTTAATGATTAGTCACATGTGTAATAACTGTGTAAACACAGCTTACTACGCATGTCTCCTAATTTACATAAGATCTTACCTGTCCCGCCGCCGGAAGTCCGCATCCACTGCAGTTCTCGCGATAACCTAGCTTACCGCGAGAACTGTCCTGCACGTGACCAGGGGTTATCTCCGGTCGCCCTAGGCTGGTTCTCACGGTCAGCTGACCGCGAGAGCTAGAGTGTAGGTGATCGCCGGAGAACTCCGGTGGTTATCTACAGCTCTGCTATGTCTGGATCATTGTCAGGCATCCAGATGTAGCAGAGCTGGACTCGTCGTGGGACACTTGTTATTAAGGACTGCGTTGGACACAGGGAGTATACTGTTTTTCTATTTTTTATTTTTCAGAAGATCGATGGCTTCACTTGGATTACCAGTGTAATAAAGATGTCAAAACTGTGTGGTGCTTTATTTCATTAAAATACTTTATTCTGCCTGTGTAGTGTTTGTTTATTTACCCCTTTATCAACTATAGGATTAGTAATGGATAGGTGTCTTATTGACGCCTCTCCATTACTAACCTGGCTGGCTTAGTGTCACCTTACAAAGGTGACATTAACCCCTTATTACCCCATATACCACCACTACAGGGGAGTGGGAAGAAAGAGGCTAAGCGCTGGAATTGGGGCATCATACAGATGCGCCATTTCTGTGGAGGCTGGGAGCTGGTATTTGTAGCCGGGGGGTGGGCAATATCCATGGTCCCTTCCTAGGCTATGAATATTAGCCCGCATCTGTCTGCGTAGCCTTTCTGGCTATAAGTTATAGGGGAACCCCACGTCGGATTTTTTTTGGTGGGGTCCCCCTATTTTAATAGCCAGTAAAGGCTAAATATACAGCTGCGGGCTGATATTCATAGCCTGGGAAGCTCCATGGGTATTAACACCTTCCCAGGCTACAAACATCGGTCCCCAGTCACTGGGTTTCCCTTTCGGGCACAGAAAATTGTGCAGGAGCCCATGACATTTTTTTTTTCAAATTAAACAGATATTGCGTTTAAGACCGGGGTCACACTTGCGAGAAACTCGCACGAGTCTCGCAGCTCAATGCCCGACACTGCTTTATGGTAGCCATAAGGTGGGCCCCTAGAGTCAATTCCCCTGGTGGGCCCTTGGCACCCCAGTCTGACCCTGAATGCATATCCGGCTTATACTCAAGTCAATAAGCTTAGGCTATGTGCACACGCTGTGGAATGGTGTGCGTATTTTTCTGCACTGATTTTAATAAATCAGCAGGGCAAAAACACTGCATTTTTCCTGTGGATTTATTGCAGATTTACTGCGGTTTTTGTGCAGATTCTACTGCGGTTTTACACCTGCGGTTTTCTAATATGGAGCAGGTGTAAAACCGCTGCGGAATCCGCACAAAGAATTGACATGCTGTGGAAAATAAACCGCAGCATTTCCGCGCATTTTTTCCCGCAGCATGTGCACAGCGGTTTTTATTTTCCATAGGTTTACATGGTACTGTACACCGCATGGAAAAAACGCTGCGGATCCGCAGTAAAAACTGCAACCTGTGCACATGGCCTTACCCAGTTTTCCGTGGCAAAATTAGGTGCCTTGGCTTATACTCGGGTCAGCTTATACTCGAGGTATATATGGTAATATTATAACTTAAATAATTCTTTACATAGTTAGCTACATAAGTTGAAAAAAACCTAGGTCCATCAAGTTCAACTTTTCTCCATCAATTATACATTTTGTCACTAAATTGTCTATAACCTAAAATGTTACAGTATGTGTACTGAGGAAATCATCCAGCCCTCTTTTAAATGCTGTTATAGTGTCTGACATTACTACCTCCTGTGGTCGACATTCCACAGTCTGACTGCTGTAACTCTAAATAACCCTTTCTTATTTAGAGCCAAAATCACCATTTTTTCACCCGTAATGATTGCCTCCTCGTCCTTAGTCTCTATGGGAGGAATAAGTCATGTGCCAGTCCTTTGTATTGACCACACATAGATCAATATATATACTCGAGTATAAGCCGACCTGAGTATAAGCCGAGACCCCTAATTTTCCCACAAAAAACTGGGAAAACTTATTGACTCGAGTATAAGCCTAGGGTGGGAAACGCAGCAGCTACTGGTACATTTCAAAAATAAAAATAGATATCAATAAAAGTAAAATTAATTGAGACATCAGTAGGTAAAGTGTTTTTGAATATCCATATTGAATCAGGAGCTCCATAAGATGCTCCATACAACATACGCCCCATTTAATGCTCCATACAAAATACACCCTATATAATGATCCATACAGTTCACGATAGGCCCCATATAATGCTCCATAAAAAATACACCCCATATAATGCTTCATAAAGTTTGTCATGGGCCCCATAAGATGCTCCATAGAAACATTTGCCCCATATAATGCTGCATAAAGGTTGATTATGGTGCCATAAGATGCTCCATAGAAACATTTGCCTCATATAATGCTGCACAAAGGTTGATTATGGCCCCATAAGATGCTCCATAGAAACATTTGCCACATACAATGCTGCATAAAGGTTGATTATGGCCCCATAAGATGCTCCATAGAAACATTAGCCCCATATAATGCTGCTCAAACATTGATTATTGCCCCATAAGATGCTCCATAGAAACATTTGCCCCATACGCTGCTGCTGCGATTTAAAAAAAAAGACATACTCACATCTTGTCCTGAGCAGGCGGGGACACCGGCACTTGCAATGTTCACATGTCCCCGTTCCACCGCCGCCTGCCGCTCCGTCTTCCGGCTCTCTGCAGTGACTGTTCAGGCTGAGGGCGCGCACTAAACACATCATCATGCCCTCTGACCTGAACGCCACAGGCAGAGGACGTGGAAGACGGAGCCCGGCGGTGGAACGGGGACAAGTGAATATTGCAATGCTCACCCTCCCCGTCATACTCACCCTCCTGGCACAGTCTGCCTGTCCCTGATTCTATAATGCGATGGTCTCTCCAGCGCCGACAGCTTGCTCCTGTGTTCAGCGGTCACTGGTACTGCTCATTATAGTAATGAATATGTGCTCCACCCCTATGGGAGTGGAGTTGCATCCATATTCATTACTGTAATGAGTGGTGCTACGTGACTGCTGAACACAGGAAGAGCTGCAGGCACCGGAGAGACCATCTCATCGGAGAAGCAGGGATGTGCAGAGACTGCGCCAGGAGAGTGAGTATGATGTGACAGAGAGACGGATCGGGGGAGAAGGGAGAAAGACCGGTGGGGGTGACGTGAGACAGATTGTTGGGGGTGAGTCGAGTATAAGCCGAGAGGGGCACTTTCAACCTAAAAAAAATGGGCTGAAAATCCAACCTTTTCCAACCTCTCCTCATATGAGAGACCTTCCATCCCTTGTAATAATCTAGCTGAACTGACTCCAACTTCTGAATATCCTTTTTAAAATGTGGATCCCAAAACTGTATCTCATTCTATATGTGGCCCCACAAATGATTTGTATACATACAGTGGGTACAAAAAGTATTAATACCCCTTTAAATTTTTCACTCTTTTTCTTATTAATGTACACTCTGCACCCCACCTTGACAGAAAAAAAAACAGAAATGTAGTAATTTTTGCAAATTTATTAAAAAAGATAATCTGAAATATCACATGGTGATAAGTATTCAGACCCTTTGCTCAGTATTGAGTAGAGACACCCTTTTGATCTAGTACAGCCATGAGTCTTCTTGGGAATGATGCAACAAGTTTTTCACACCTAGATTTGGGTATCCTCTGCCATTCTTCCTTGCAGATCCTCTCCAGTTCTGTCAGGTTGGATGGTGAACGTTGGTGGACAGTCATTTTCAGATATCTTCAGAGATGCTCAATTGGGTTTAGGTCAGGGCTGAGCCAATCAAGAATGGTCACAGAGTTTTTCTGAAGTCACTCCTTTGTTATTTTAGCTGTGTGCTTAAGGTCATTGTCAAGTTGAAAGGTAAACCTTTGGCCAAGTCTGAGGTCCAGAGCACTCTAGAAGAGGTTTTCATTCAGGATATCTCTGTACTTGGCCTCATTCATGTTTCCTTCATTACAACCAGACGTCCTGTCCCTGCAGCTGATAAACACCCCATAGCATGATGCTGCCACCACCTTGTTTCACTGTTGGGATTGTATTGGGCAGGTGATGAGCAGTGCTTGGTTTTCTCCACACATACCACTTAGAATTATCACCAACAAGGTCTATCTTTGTCTCTTCCAACCAGAGAATAATCACATAATCTGGGAGTCCTTCATGTGTTTTTTTTAGCAAACTCTATGTGGGCTTTCATATGTCTTGCACTGAGGAGAGGCTTCCGTCGGGTCACTCTGCCATAAAGGCCCGACTAGTGGAGGGCTGCAGTAATAGTTGACTTTGTGGAACTTTCTCCCATCTCCTTACTGCATCTCTGAAGCTCAGTGTTCTGTCCATTCTAGTAAAGACAGTGTGGCTCGCATTATACATTCAAGTTTAGTATTACAGTGTTGGTTATGCTGTGTTATAGCACCATCTAGTGGTAGTTAAATTTATAATCTGTGCTTTAGTAACAATTAGAGTGTTGCATTGTGGGATTGTACCAAGGTATGCTGGGACAGGGAAATTCCATTATTTTCTGTGTACTGCCTGGGACACACGTGCTTATGTGCTGTGCTGGAACCATCTCACTTACTTGCCATTTTGGTTAAGTTTATCCGGTAAGATTGTTACCTCTGTTCTTGTAATATAGTGTTGTACAGAATGTGATTTACTGTGCAGTAGCCAGCACATAGGAAATGTATTATCAGAGACTTACTGTATGTAGTTATATAATCAAGTTGCATCATACTGTATACTTTCTCTCTTAGTTGTAAAGTATCAGATGTGTTATTATTTGGCCCAATACTTATCTGTGTCATTTGTATTCTTATAGTTTTACTGCGCGTTTACAATACCTGTTTACCAATAAACAAGTTAGACTACAGAGAACAGTCTGCTTATTTGGAAGACAGAAGTGGTTTATGCTGTATGTTGGATCACACACCGTATCAACGTGTATGAAGACAGAACAGTAAAACGGAGGCTAGATGCCAGCGATAGCAAATACCACTTATGGAGCCGCTTGTACCACACCGCACTGCCTGCGGATACCGCAGCGGCCACCATACAGTCACAAGTACCGAGAGTGCAGCCCCCACCAAGCGCCACACACCTCAGTCCACGCTGAAGTTCATTTCTACCCACTCTGAGATGTCCTACAGTCTGCAAGCAGACACAAAATGTCTGCAAGTCGAGCATCTTCACTCAGGACGAGATCCCAAACAAGCCACTCTAGCAAGTCATCATAGAATAGGTCTATCGCTCTTGCCCGTGCAGAAGCTGAGGTGGCGAAAGTAAGATCCTCCTTCGCTGCACAAGAAATGCAGTTAAAGTTAAGACAAGCAGAGCATGAAGCAGAAAGAGCCCGACTGCAAGCAGAGCAAGAAGCAGAAAGAGCCCACCTGCAAGCAGAGCAAGAAGCAGAAAGAGCCTGCCTGCAAGCAGATAGAGAAGTAGAAAGTGCCCGCCTGCAAGCCGATAGAGACGCAGATACAGCACACCTGCGAGCGACTTTGGAAAGGCTTTCCACTGAAAAAGAAGCAGCAGACGCAATAGCAAAAGCTGAGTTCTTAGAAGCCATGGAGTTTCCTGAATCTGAGCAAGACAGCGACGTATGTGGACCAGGCCTTGCTCAACAGGACCCCGCTCAACGTGTCTCAGAATATGTCCACCAACATCCCAAAATAGATGATAACTCTGACCCATTACACCAACCAGCCTATACAGATTACCAGAGATCCTTCCTCCAAATGCCATACTGGAAACAGGAAGGTATACTGAGAAACGATGTCGACCACCATGACCGTCTTACAGAGCAGAAGGTACGGCCTCCTCCCAGACTGACAGGGACACCCTTCACTTTGGAACGGTTTTATACAGACTTTCCTAAGTTAGAAGCTCCTACCAGGTATGAGGACGCACCACACACACCACATGACAACAGCACACCAGCTCATGTTGGCACTGACTTAGCCACTATGAACTTTGCAAGGTTCTTTACCCGCTGGGAGCTGGTGACCAAGGGACTTGTAAAGTTCACTGATCGAGCTGAGAGCTATAGAGCATGGCGAGCCTCCTTCCAGAACGCCATCAGAGACTTGGATCTTTCCAGTAGTGAAGAGTTAGATCTACTGGTAAAGTGGCTTGGGAACGAGTCAGCTGAACACGCCAAAAGAATCAGGAACATTAACATAAAGTACCCACACACAGGACTTTATATGGTGTTGGAGAGACTTGAAGAATGTTATGGGTCAATAGAAGCTATAGAAAATGCTTTGTATAAAAGAATTGATGATTTTCCCAAGATAGCAAATAAGGGTTATCAAAGGCTCAGGGAACTGAGCAACTTGTTAATGGAGGTACATGTGTTGAGGGAGGATCTAAAGTGATCATTCACGGTTGACTCAGTGATTTCCAAATTAATATACAGGGCATTGCCAGCAACTGAAAATGACCAGACAGAGATGTGTGTCTCTGTTTGGGGGGATCGAGCAGATCTCTGGCCCCCATTTTATTTTGTATCACTTTTCATAATCATAGAAATTATACTTCAACCAATCAGCATAAGAACACACTCACAGTTCTTAGCCTATAAGAATGCAAGAAAAACTTAACCCATGAGGATACAGAAAAACCAGAAACTACATATATGGTTGTGCCTTCTTGGCATAGAAAAAGCATACCAACAGGTGCCTCAGAGTCTTGTATAGTGATACACCCCCGAGTCCCTTATCTGGTTCAAGAGAACACTCTGGCCTTGTAGCAGAACATAAGCAATAGCCTAGTTGAATAACAGACTTGTGAACAACAAGATAAAGTTACTTCATGGCAGCTATAACCTTTTACCTAATTAAATAACAGAATTTATCTTTAAGCAACAAGAAAATGGAGTCAAAAACACAAAATGGAGAATCTTTCTTAGTTTGTTCCTTCACACATGCTGCTCAGGCAGAAGGTGACCTACCAGGGTTGGCATTCCTGGACACTGCCAGAGGCGTCAACCCAATTGTCCAAAATCTCCCTTACAACTTACAAGAAAAGTGGGTCAGTCACGGGTCCCGTTACAAACAGGCTCATAAGGTACCATTTCCTCCTTTCAGGGTGTTTGTAGACTTTGTTGCTCAGCAGGCTAAAGTTAGAAATGACCCCAGTTTTGATTTCACTATGTCATGTACCACTTCCTCTGGTGTAAAACCCTGTAAAACACCAGTGGCAGTCCACAAAACTAATGTTACCTCCATATGGTTTCCTTACAGGGCAAGAAAGTCCTCTCCAGAAGAAGATAAACCTCAGGACCTCAGCAAACACTGCCCCCTACACAAGAAACCTCATCATCTACTAAAATGTAGAGCCTTCAGGGAGAAGTCTCTAGAAGACCGTAAGAATTTCCTAAAGGAAAACAAGATATGCTTCAGATGCTACGCGACGACCTCACACTTCGCCAAGAACTGTGAAACCAACGTGAAATGCGCAGAATGTAGTAGTGTGGAGCACAACACGGCCTTACACCCTGGACCACCCTCAGTGGTATCATTGCGAGTAGAAGAGTCTGCCAAAAAACAGATGGACACTGACATAGACACCCCAGTGGTCACTTCTCAGTGTACAGGAAGATCCTGCTCAAAGATCTGTCTTGTCAGAGTATTTCTAGGGAGCCAACGGGATAAGGCAATCAAGGTATATGCAATCTTGGATGATGAGAGCAACAGGTCTCTAGCTGTCCTTTCTCTTTGACACCTTCAACATTGCTGGTCCCGGCTCTCTGTACTCCTTGAAGACATGTGCAGGTACTGTCGAGATGGCTGGGAGAAAAGCGACCGGATTCAAAGTAGAGGCTATAGATGGTCAAACCTGCTTAGCCTTGCCATCAATACTGGGGTGCAACCAGATTCCCGACAACAGGTCTGAGATACCTACACCAGAGGTAGCATCTCATCATACCCACTTGAAACTTATAGCTCACCTGATACTGGAACTGGACCAAGGAGCTCCAATCATCTTACTCCTCAGAAGAGACATACTATGGGTCCACAAGGCTAGAGGACAGATTAACGACCCATAAAATGCCCCATATGCTCAGAGACTTGATCTAGGATGGGTCATTGTGGGAGACGTCTGTTTGGGTGGAGCACACAGGCCGACATCAGTCAACAACATGCTCACCAATACTCTCAAAAATGGATGTCCATCTCTCTTCCAGCCATGCAAGAGCAGTTTCCTGAATAAAGAATTGCCACACAACGCCCCTCCACCTTGTCCGTTAGCTGATCCTTCCTGTGAAGACCATGCATGCGACGGTGAGCAAGATCATATAGGGTGCACAGTTTTCCACAGGACAAGAGAAGACATCCAGGTAGCAACGCCCATAGAGGACAAACTGTTTTTGGACATCATGGATTGAGAGATAGTAAGAGATGAATCAAAGAGTTGGGTCGCACCTTTACCATTCAAACTACAGAGGCAACGTTTACCCAACAACAGAGAACTTGTCTACAGTCGATTTGTCTCCCTTACACGCAAACTGCAGAAGACACCAGAAACAAGAGAACACTTCTTTACCTTCCTGGAGAGAATATTCCAGAATGGCCATGCGGAAATTGCACCTGTACTTCAAGATTCCGAGGAATGTTGGTACTTAGCTATTTTCGGCGTGTATCATCCAAAGAAACCAGGTCAGATAAGAGTAATATTTGACTCAAGTGCCAGATACGAAGGTGTTTCTTTAAACAACATCTTTCTGTCTTGTCCAGACTTCAATAACAGACTTCTGGGAGTACCTCTTCGTTTCCGCAAGGATGCGGTAGCATTTATGGCCGACATACAACAGATGTTTCACTGCTTCTTTGTTAAAGAAGAACACAGAAACTACTTGAGGTTCTTCTGGTACTGCGATAATGACCCCTACAAGGACATCGTGGAATATTGTATGAAGGTACACATCTTTGGGAACAGCCCCTCCCCTGCTGTCGCTATCTATGACCTTAGACATTCAGCCAGAGAGGGTGAAGCAAAGTATGGATCGGATGTAAGATCGTTTGTGGAAAAGGATTTCTATGTAGATGACTGCCTGAAATCCACACCCACAGATGAGTCAGCAGTCAGTCTCCTAAAAAGGGCACAAGAAATGATCACTTCGTCCAATTTGAGGTTGCACAAAATTGCTTCCAAAAGCCAAAATCTAATGGCAGCCTTTCCCTCTCAAGATTACTCAACCAATTTAAAAGACTTGGATTTAAGCATGGACTCCCTTCCCATGCAGCGGAGCCTTGGTTTACTCTGGGATTTGAAAAAGGATGCATTTACCTTCCAGATCAGCGAAGAAGAGAAACCCTTCACGCATAGAGGCGCATCCATTGTAAACAGCTTGTACGATCCTCTGGGATTTGTAACCCCTGTAACTATCCAAGGTAAAATGATGTTGAGAGACTTCACCCAAGAGACGTCCGATTGGGATGATCCACTTCCCAGCTAGAAAAGAGACTTGTGGGTAAGATAGAAGAACTTTTTGGAAGCCCTGTCAAGTCTCTACGTGGCACGACCATATGGTTCCGTGCCATCAACAGAAGTCAAGATGCAAAGGCTTTGTATCTTCTGTGATGCCTCAACCAAAGCAATTGCAGCAGTAGCATATTTGAAAACTACTAACATCAACAAACAATGCCATGTAAGGCTTGTTATGAGCCGGACAAAACTGGCCTCACTCTGTGAACACACAGTACCCAGACTGGAACTCTGTGCAGCTGTGCTAGCAGTAGAGTTAGCTGAACTTATCTTGACAGAAATCAACCTGGATGTCAAAGAAGTCAAGTTCGACACAGACAGCAAGGTAGTGCTGGGGTACATTGGCAATGAAACTCGTCGCTTTTATGTCTATGTCAGCAATCGGGTGCTAAGGATCAGGAGGGCCACCTACCCTAAACAGTGGCACTATGTGTCCACACACCACAACCCTGCGGACCACGCAACCAGATCCGTTGAAGCAAGACACCTTAAGGACACAACCTGGTTTACTGGCCCTACATTCTTATACCGTTTGATGCCATACATTGACGGGTCAAACACCTTTGAACTGGCAGCTCCAGTGGCAGATGAGGAAATCCACCCTCAGGTATCCGTTCTACGTACGGTGACTAAAGGCAATCACCTCAAATCCCACCATTTCAACAGGTTCTCAACTTGGAACTCGCTTGTTCGTGCCCTTGTTTGTTTAATTCCTCAGACCAGTTGCGGAACTTGTCTTACTGTTTTCGCCAAAAGAGCTGTAGGTGGCATCGGTTGATGCCAAGCAAGGAGTGTTCTGTCCATTCTAGTAAGGACAGTGTGGCTCGCATTTTACATTCAAGTTTAGTATTACAGTGTTCGTTTGCTGTGTTATAGCACCATCTAGTGGTGGTTAAATTTATAATTTGTGCTTTAGTAACAATTAGAGCGTTGCATTGTGGGATTGTACCAAGGTATGCTTGAACAGGGAAACTTCATTATTTTCTGTGTACTGCCTGGGACACACGTGCTCATGTGCTGTGCTGTAACCATCTCACTTACAGTACTTGCCATCCTGGTTAAGTTTATCTGGTAAGATTGTTACCTCTGTTCTTGTAATATAGTGTTGTACAGAATGTGATTTACTGTGTAGCAGCCAGCACATAGGAAATGTATTATCAGAGTCTTACTGTATGTAGTTATATACTCAAGTTGCATCATACTGTATACTTTCTCTGTTAGTTGTAAAGTATCAGCTGTGTTATTATTTGGCCCAATACTTATCTGTGTCATTTGTATTCTTATAGTTTTACCGCGCATTTACAATACTTGTTTACCTATAAACAAGTTAGACTACAGAGAACAGTCTGCTTATTTGGAAGACAGAAGTGGTTTATGCTGTATGTTGGATCACACACCGTATCAACGTGTATGAAGACAGAACACTCTGCCACAGTGATCTTGGGGTTCTTCTTTACCTCTCTCACCAGGATTTGTCTTCCATAATTGCTCAGTTTGGCTGGACGGCCAGGTCTAGGAAGACTTCTGGTAGTCCCAAACTTCTTCGATTTAAGGATTATGGAGGCCACTGAGCTCTTAGGAACCTTGAGTACTGCAGAAATTCTGTTGAAACCTTGGCCAGATCTGTGATTTGCCACAATTCTGTCTCTGAACTCCTTGGCCAGTTCCTATGACCTCATGATTCTAATTTGGTCTGACATGCACTGTGAGCTGTGAGGTCTTATATAGACAGGTGTGTGCCTTTCCAAATCAAGTCGTATCAGTTTAATTAAACACAGTTGGCCTCCAATGAAGGAGCAGAACCATCTCAAGGAGGATGACAAGGAAATGGACAGCATGTGACTTAAATATGAGTGTCTGAGAACAGGGTCTGAATACTTATGACCATGTGATATTTCAGTTTTTATTTTTTATTAAATTTGCAAAAATGTCTACATTTCTGTTTTTTTCAGTCAAGATGAGGTGCAGAGTGTACATTAATGTTAAAAAATGAACTTTTTTGAAGTTACCAAATGGCTGTAATGAAATAAAGAGTGACAATGTTAAAGGGGTCTGAATACTTTTTGTACCAACTGTATTAGTCCATCAGACCTTGACTAGGTCACACACCATACACAATAACAGACAAAAATGCAGATCAAAGCTGTGGAAAAGGAGTGTGTATGTGGAATAGACATACATTTTACTAAATTACAACACAGAGATAAGTAAAAAAATAGGTAAAAGATGCCTCATGTCAACACGGAGACACATCGGAAAAATGTATTTCGGACATAACATCCTTTTTATAGATTTAAATAATCAGATATTAATGGCACAAAGATAAATAAGAAAATCATCATTCTTCCTGTGGGTAGACAAAATTATGTTTGCCAGCAGAATGTTAGTATAATCAGAACAGAAAATGCACAGTGCTGTAAAAACTGTCTAGTTTAGCTTTTAGCTGCAAAAATCAGAAAAGTGTCAGGCCACAGGATCATGCATAATGATGTCCACCATTGTGAATGACTAGGAGTAAACTAAAGCTACATACATAGTGATGTGGTGTCTAAGCTACACAAAAGAGTACACCTGTTAGAAAAAATTAGAAAAGTTTGACCCGGTATCACAAAGGGCAAGATAGGTATGGACTATAGATAAAGAAGTTAATGCATATGACATTTTTTTACCTGTGAATGAGCAAGTACTAGATGACCACTTGTAGCTGAATCCCCAGAGAACATTATTCGGGTCGTTTTTTTTACTGACTCCGGTGTTGCGATTGCCATTATTAATGGTATAATGGCGACCGCAAAAAAAGCCTGATTTTCCATTTAATTTATATAGGATACTCCGATCCCCCAATCACCCCTCAGTACCTCTGGTGTCCCTGCATGCCTCATTGATGTCCCCTGGGCTGCCAGCATCTTCTTCCGGAAGAAAATGGCTGGCACATGCGCAGTGCGCCCGCTAAGATCTGCAGGCTGGCACTCGGCAACAATACAAAATTTTTCCTATTGGTTCATATTGATCACTGTGATATACCCTATCACAGTGATTAAAATAAAAAACAAACAGTAAATTAAACCCCCCTTTTATCACCCCTTTAGTTAGGTAAAAATAATGAAATAAAAAATATATTTATTTCATTTATTTCCATTTTTCCATTAGGGTTATGGTTCTGCTAAAGTGAGTTGGGCTAAAGTGAGGGTTAGGGTTGGGCTAAAGTTAGAGATAGAGTTGGGCTAAAGTGAGTTGAGCTAAAGTTAGGGTTAGGGCTAGCGTTAGGGATAGGGTTAGAGTTGTGGTTATGTTTGGGGTTATGGTTAGGGTTGTGATTATAGTTAGGGGTGTGTTGGGGTTAAGGTTGTGATTAGTGTTATGGTTAGGGTTGGGATTAGGGGAGTGTTGGGGTTAGGGTTGTGGTTAGGGTTATGTTTAGGGTTGGGATTAGTTTTAGGGGTGTGTTGAGGTTAGGGTTGGAGTTAAAATTGGGGGTTTCCACTGTTTAGGTACATCAGGGGTCTCCATACGCGATATGGCACCACCATTGATTTCAGCCAATTTTGAGTTCAAAAAGTCAAACTGTGCTCCCTCACTTCTGAGCCCTGCCTTGCATCCAAGCAGTGGCTTTTCCACACATATGGGGTATCGGCGTACTCAGGAGAAATTGCACAGCAAATTTTCTGGTCCACTTTATCCTGATACCCTTGTGAAAATTTAAAAAGTTTTGTTTCAAAGTAATTTTTTTTTAAGCAAAGTAAAATGCTCATTTTTTCCCTCCATGTTGCTTTAGTTCTCGTGAAACACTTGAAGGGTTAATAAACTTCTTCAATATGGTTTTGCACACCTTGAGGGGTGCAATTTTTAGAATAGTATCATTTTGGGGTATTTTCTATTATAGTGAACCCCAAACTCACTTCAAATGTGAAGTGGTCCGTAAAAAAAATGGTTTTGTAAATTTTGTTGGAAAAATGAGAAATCGTCAACTTTTAACCCTTTCAACTTCCTAACAAAAAAATGTGTTTCCAAAATTGTGCTGATGTAAAGTAGACATGTCAGAAATGTTATTTTTTAATTATTTTGTGTGACATATCTCTCTGATTTAAGGGCATAAAAATTAAAAGTTTGAAAATTGCTAAACAATTCAAATACACACATTAGTATATTCATTATGCAAAATAGAAGGCAGGTCAGTGATGGATCTGTGACCTGTCAGCAGTCTGCATTATGAATATATAATCAGAGCACCACATACACTGACCCCACCTTAGGGCACGAGCACATCATTAACAGAAAACTGACAATAAAATTAAGAAACAACAATAAGGTGGATTTCATCAACAAAGGTATAATTTTATTCAGTATAACGGCGCCGACCTGACACTGTGTGAAGGTTACTGTGCACAATCCTGCTGACAGGTTCCCTTTAATGTATATGCAGCAATAGCAATACTCCATCCTAGATGCATTACTCTACATTTAGCTACATCAAATCTCATTTGCAAAGTGTTTGCCCATTCAATCATCTTATCCAGATCCTAAACCGAAAAAAAATGATCTGGAGTATAAGTCGCTATGCATGCAAAATACGAGCATCTTCACACTGGCGATAAAATATACAAAACCCAAGATAGAAACAGAATGAACATATACCCTGCTGTAAGTAAATAAGTTAAATAAATAGTGAATATAAATAACATAGGGTACTTAGTAAACACCGTTTTTGATTTAAAAAAACGCGTAAAGCCATCCCACCAATGTCAAGGTGTACTTAAGTTCAGGGTGGACCTAACGTCTAATATTAAAACCTTACAGTGCATCATAGTGAAGTTCTGTGTGAATAAGGGCTGAGTAGGACCAATTCCCAGACATGGACACACATCTAGCTTGGGTTTTGAATGTTTTATGGTCAGTGTGAACATTCATCTATCTTTCATGCATATCAACTTTTACTCCAATTCATTTTTGGGGGTTTATTTTCAGGTTTCTGCATTCAATGAAGCTAAGTGTGGGGCCTCCCTTCTTTTGAGCTGAATATTACATTCACAAAGCTTCCCCCTAGCCATGTGTCTGTTTAGGCACAGGTTCTGCTCACCCCTTATTCACACAGGACATCACTATGACGCATGGAAAGGTTTTAATATTAGAGGTGAGGACCATCCCGAACTTGGATGCGCCATGACGTTGGTGGGATAGCTTTTATGCTTTATTTTTAAATCAAATATAGTGTCTACTAAATATACAATGTTATTTACTGTAAATGCATTAACCCCTTAACGACCGCCGATACGCCTTTTAACGGCGGCCGCTAAGGGTACTTAATCCACATCGCCGTTAATTAACGGCGCTGTGGAAAAACTGAATAGCGCCCCCCAGAGTCGGATTTTCTCTGGGGTCTCGGTTGCCGAGGGTAGCCGAGACCCCAGAGAACATGATTCGGGGGGTTTTTACCGACCCCCGAGTTGCGATCGCCGGTAATTAACCGTTTACCGGCGGTCGCAACAAAAAAAAAAAAAAACGCGATTTGCCGTTTAATTTCTCTGTCCTCCGATGTGATCGCACATCGGAGGACAGAGAAATGTGGTCCCCGATGGCCCCCAATAGCCCCCCAATACTTACCTACCTCCCCCGGTGCTCCTCGTGTCTCCCCATGGGCGCCGCCATCTTTTTTCCGGGAAAAAATGGCGGGCGCACGCGCAGTACGCCCGCCGCCCGGCACCCGGATGTTCTTTGGGGTCTCGGCTGCCGGGGGTAGCCGAGACCCCAAAGAACATGATCGGGGTCGGTTTGCACCGACCCCTGCTTTGCGATCGCCGGTAATTAACAGTTTACCGGCGACCGCAAAAAAAAAAAAAAAAAAAAGCGATCAGTTATTTCTCTGTCCTCTGATGTGATCGCACATCAGAGGACAGAGAAATAGGGGGATTCGGGGACCCTATCATACTCACCCGGGGTCCCTGGGTCCTCTTCTGTCTTCTCCTGCCAGCCGGCTTTTTCATCATGGCGGGCGCATGCGCAGTGCGCCCGCCATCTGCTGCCATCTGCCGGCCGGCAGGAGAAGACAAGTTGGGGCTAAAATTAGGGTTAGGGTTAGGGTTAGGGTTAGAGTTAGGGTTAGGGTTAGAGTTAGGGTTAGGGTTAGGGTTAGGGTTAGGGTTAGAGTTAGGGTTAGGGTTAGAGTTAGGGTTAGGGTTAGGGTTAGAGTTAGGGTTAGGGTTAGGGTTAGAGTTAGGGTTAGGGTTAGGGTTAGGGTTAGAGTTAGGGTTAGAGTTAGGGTTAGGGTTGGGGCTAAATTTAGGGTTAGGGTTAGGGCTAGGGTTAGGGTTAGGCTACTTTCACACTAGCGTTTTTTGGCTTCCGTCGCAATGCGTCGTTGGAGAAAAAACGCATCCTGCAAAAGTGCTTGCAGGATGCGTTTTTTCTCCATTTGCTTGCATTAGCGACGCATTGCGACGGATTGCCACATGTCGCATCCGTCGTGCGACGGATGCGTCGTGCTTCGGCGGACCGTCGACACAAAAAAAACTACATGTAACTTTTTTGTGCGACGTGTCCGCCATTTCCGACCGCGCATGCGTGGCCGGAACTCCGCCCCCGCCTCCCCGCACCTCACAATGGGGCAGCGGATGCGTTGAAAAAACAGCATCCGCTGCACCCGTTGTGCGGCGCTTACAACGCTAGCGTCGGTACGTCGGCCCGACACACTGCGATGGGCCGAGTACGACGCTAGTGTGAAAGTAGCCTTAGGCTTCTTTCACACTTGCGTCGGTACGGGGCGGTCGCAATGCGTCGGCCCGATGTACCGACGCACGTTGTGAAAATTGTGCACAACGTGGGCAGCGGATGCAGTTTTTCAACGCATCCGCTGCCCAGTCTATGTCCTGGGGAGGAGGGGGCAGAGTTACAGCCACGCATCCGCGGAAATGGCGGACGCGACGTACAAAAAAAAGGTTACATTGAACTTTTTTTGTGACGACGGGGGCTAAAGTTATGGTTAGGGTTGGGGCTAAAGTTAGGGTTGGGGCTAAAGTTAGGGTTAGAGTTG
Organism: Ranitomeya variabilis; assembly: GCF_051348905.1. Lineage (NCBI taxonomy): Eukaryota > Metazoa > Chordata > Amphibia > Anura > Dendrobatidae > Ranitomeya > Ranitomeya variabilis. Next base: position 326,943,921 of record NC_135235.1, on the reverse strand, counting down.
GGATTAGGGTTAGGGTTTGGATTAGGGTTGGGATTAGTGTTACGTTTGGGATTAGGGTTGGGATTAGGGTTAGGGTTGGGATTAGGGTTAGGGGTGTGTTGGATTTAGGGTTTTGATTAGGGTTATGGTTAGGGTTGAGATTAGGGCTGTTTTGGGGTTAGGGTTGTGATTATCGTTAGGGTTGTGATTAGGATTATGGATCGGGTTGAGATTAGGGTTAGGGGTGTGTTGGGGTTAGGGTTGGAGTTAGAATTGGGGGGTTTCCACTGTTTAGGTACATCAGGGGGTCTCCAAACACGACAGCCAATTTTGCGCTAAAAAAGTCAAATGGTACTCCCTCCCTTCTGAGCTCTGCCGTGCGCCCAAACAGTGGTTTACCCCCACATATGGGGCATCAGCGTACTCGGGATAAATTGGACAACAACTTTTGGGGTCCAATTTCTCCTGTTACCCTTGTGAAAATATAAACTTGGGGGCTAAAAATCTTTTTTGTTGGAAAAAAATATATTTTTTTATTTTCACTACTCTGCATTATAAATTTCTGTGAAGCACTTGAGCTTTCAAAGTTCTCACCACATATCTAGATAAGTTCCTTAGGGGGTCTAGTTTCCAAAATTTGGTCACTTGTGGGGGTTTCTACTGTTTAGGTACATTAGGGGTCTGCAAAGGCAACATAATGCCCGCAGACAATTCTATCAAAGTCTGCATTCCAAAATGGCGCTCCTTCCCTTCCGAGCTCTGCCGTGCGCCCAAACAGTGGTTTACCCCCACATATGGGGTACCAGCATACTCAGGACAAATTGGACAACAACTTTTGGGGTCCAATTTCTCTTGTTACCCTTGTGAAAATAAAAATTTGGGGGCTAAAAAAATATTTTTTGTGGGAAAAAAAATATTTTTTATTTTCACTACTCTGCATTATAAACTTCTGTGAAGCACTTGGGCATTTAAAGTTCTCACCACATATCTAGATAAGTTCCTTGGGGGGTCTATTTTCCAAAATGGGGTCACTTGTTGGGGGTTTCTACTGTTTAGGTACATTAGGGGTCTGCAAACGCAACATAACGCCCGCAGACAATTCTATCAAAGTCTGCATTCCAAAATGGCGCTCCTTCTCTTCCGAGCTCTGCCGTGCGCCCAAACAGTGGTTTACCCCCACATATGGGGTACCAGCATACTCAGGACAAATTGGACAACAACTTTTGGGGTCCAATTTCTCTTGTTACCCTTGTGAAAATAAAAATTTGGGGGCTAAAAAAATCTTTTTTGTGGGAAAAAAAATATTTTTTATTTTCACGACTCTGCATTATAAACTTCTGTGATGCACTTGGGCATTCAAAGTTCTCACTACACATCTAGATAAGTTCCATGGGGGGTCTAGTTTCCAAAATGGGGTCACTTTTGGGGAGTTTCTGCTGTTTAGGCACATCAGGGGCTCTCCAAACGCGACATGGCGTCCGATCTCAATTCCAGTCAATTTTGCATTGAAAAGTCAAATGGCGCTCCTTTGCTAAACAGTGGTTTACCCCCACATATGGGGTGTCGGCGTACTCAAGACAAATTGTACAACAGCTTCTGGGGTCCATTTTCTCCTGTCACCCTTGGTAAAATAAAAATTTGGAGGCAAAAAGATCATTTTTGTAGAAAAAATGCGATTTTTTTATTTTCACGGCTCTACGTTATAAACTTCTGTGAAGCACCTGGGGGTTTAAAGTGCTCACCACACATCTAGATAAGTTCCTTAAGGGGTCTAGTTTCCAAAATGGTGTCATATGTGGGGGGTCTCTACTGTTTAGGCACATCAGCGGCTCTCCAAACGTGACATGGCGTCCGATCTCAATTCCAGCCAATTCTACATTGAAAAAGTAAAACGACACTCCTTCTCTTCCAAGCTCTGCGGTGCGTCCAAACAGTGGTTTACCCCCATATATGGGGTATCGACGTACTCAGGAGAAATTGCACAACAACTTTTGTGGTCTAATTTCTCCTGTTACCCTTGTGAAAATAAAAATTTGGGGGCAAAAAGATCATTTTTGTAGAAAAAATGAGATTTTTTATTTTCACGGCTCTACGTTATAAACTTCTGTGAAGCACTTGGGGGTTCAAAGTGCTCACCACACATCTAGATAAGTTCCTTAAGGGGTCTAGTTTCCAAAATGGTATCACTTGTGGGGGGTTTCCACTGTTTAGGCACATCAGGGGCTCTCCAAACGCGACATGGCGTCCGATCTCAATTCCAGCCAATTCTGCATTGAAACAGTCAAACGGTGCTCCTTCACTTCCAAGCTCTGTGGTGCGCCCAAACAGTGGTTTACCTCCACATATAGGGTATCGGCGTACTCAGGAAAAATTGCACAACAAAATTTGTGGTTAAATTTCTGTTTTTACACTTGTGAAAATTAAAAAAAATGGTTCTGAAGTAAAATGTTTGCAAAAAAAAGTAAAATGTTCATTTTTTTCTTCCACATTGTTTTAGTTCCTGTGAAGTACGTAAAGGGTTAATAAACTTCTTGAATGTGGTTTTGAGCAGCTTGAGGGGTGCAGTTTTTAGAATGGTGTCACACTTGGTTATTTTCTATCATATAGACCCCTCAAAATCACTTCAAAGGTGATGTGGTCCCTAAAAAAAACATGGTGTTGTAAAAATGAGAAATTGCTGGTCAATTTTAACCCTTATAACTCCCTAACAAAAAAAAAAATTGGTTCCAAAATTGTGCTGATGTAAAGTAGACATGTGAGAAATGTTATTTATTAACTATTTTTTGTGACATATCTCTCTGATTTAAGGGCATAAAAATACAAAGTTTGAAAATTGCAAAATTTTAAAAATTTTCGCCATATTTCCATTTTTTTCATAAATAATCGCAAGTAATATCGAAGAAATGTTACCACTAACTTGAAGTACAACATGTCACGAAAAAACCGTCTCAGAATCAGCGGGATCCGATAAAGCGTTCCAGAGTTATAACCTCATAAAGTGACACTGGTCAGAATTGTAAAAATTGGCTCGGTCATTAAGTACCAAATTGGCTCTGTCACTAAGGGGTTAATGCTTTTTATTATTTACTTAAAGAAGATATTTGTTCATTTTGTTTATGTCTTGGGTTTTGTATCTTTATCCAGATTATTTTGCAAAATTGTAGTGTCAAAGTCAGATTTTAGTATCCAACATAGTTTGGTGTAATCAGCAAAGATTGAAACTTTACTTTCAATCACGTCCACAAGGTCATTGATAAAGAATCGGTCCTAGCACAGATCACTGCGGTCCCCATTGCTGACTATATCCCAGGTAGAGAATGTACCTTTTACGACTTTTTTTCCTGTCATTTAGCCAGTTCCTTACCCTTCTGCATATAGTTAACAATTAATATCTCAGAAAAATGACAAGTTGCTACCATAAAAACATTATACCGAAATTCTATAAGTAAAAAAAAAAATCTATCTCTCAAGGCCAAAATTGTGCTGCTCCTCCAGGGTGTTAAGTTACAATTAGACTCATCACTCTAATATGCCAATGTCGTACATGGGTCTAATTCTAATTAATTGCCATGGCAGCTGTATCGCTCAGCATGCAACTGTGTCTCTCTATACTTATAGTATGTCAGATCTGGAAAGCGAGCACCGAATAAGACCGGGTTCAGACAAGTTTTTTGCAAAATCATCTCGTTTTTTAACCAGAAATAAATTATATTTTTTTATCTGTTTTGGATCCGTATGTCATATGTCCATTATTTACACCCATAAGCAATCAGTACATTGTTTTTTTATCTACAGGTCCTTCTCAAAAAAATAGCATATAGTGTTAAATTTCATTATTTACCATAATGTAATGATTACAATTAAACTTTCATATACTATAGATTCATTATCCACCAACTGAAATTTGTCAGGTCTTTTATTGTTTTAATACTGATGATTTTGGCATACAACTCCTGATAACCCAAAAAACCTGTCTCAATAAATTAGCATATCAAGAAAAGGTTCTCTAAATGACCTATTACCGTAATCTTCTGAATCAACTAATTAACTCTAAACACATGCAAAAGATACCTGAGGCTTTTAAAAACTCCCTGCCTGGTTCATTACTCAAAACCCCCATCATGGGTAAGACTAGCGACCTGACAGATGTCAAGAAGGCCATCATTGACACCCTCAAGCAAGAGGGTAAGACCCAGAAAGAAATTTCTCAACAAATAGGCTGTTCCCAGAGTGCTGTATCAAGGCACCTCAATGGTAAGTCTGTTGGAAGGAAACAATGTGTCAGAAAATGCTGTACAACGAGAAGAGGTGACCGGAACCTGAGGAAGCAGTGGACTGAGTCTGGTGTGGAAACATCCAGAGCCACCGTGCACAGGCGTGTGCAGGAAATGGGCTACAGGTGCCGCATTCCCCAGGTAAAGCCACTTTTGAACCATAAACAGCAGCAGAAGCGCCTGACCTGGGCTACAGAGAAGCAGCACTGGACTGTTGCTAAGTGGTCCCAAGTACTTTTTTCTGATGAAAGCAAATTTTGCATGTCATTCGGAAATCAAGGTGCCAGAGTCTGGAGGAAGACTGGGGAGAAGGAAATGCCAAAATGCCTGAAGTCCAGTGTCAAGTACCCACAGTCAGTGATGGTGTGGGGTGCCATGTCAGCTGCTGGTGTTGGTCCACTGTGTTTCATCAAGGGCAGGGTCAATGCAGCTAGCTATCAGGAGATTTTGGAGCACTTCATGCTTCCATCGGCTGAAATGCTTTATGGAGATGAAGATTTCATTTTTCAGCACGACCTGGCACCTGCTCACAGTGCCAAAACCACTGGTAAATGGTTTACTGACCATGGTATTACTGTGCTCAATTGGCCTGCCAACTCTCCTGACCTGAACCCCATAGAGAATCTGTGGGATATTGTGAAGAGAAAGTTGAGAGACGCAAGACCCAACACTCTGGATGAGCTTAAGGCCGCTATTGAAGCATCCTGGGCCTCCATAACATCTCAGCAGTGTCACAGGCTGATTGCCTCCATGTCACGCCGCATTGAAGCAGTCATTTCTGCCAAAGGATTCCCGACCAAGTATTGAGTGCATAACTGAACATTATTATTTGATGGTTTTTTTGTTTGGTATTAAAAAACACTTTTATTTGATTGGTCGGGTGAAATATGCTAATTTATTGAGACAGGTTTTTTGGGTTATCAGGAGTTGTATGCCAAAATCATCAGTATTAAAACAATAAAAGACCTGACAAATTTCAGTTGGTGGATAATGAATCTATAGTATATGAAAGTTTAATTGTAATCATTACATTATGGTAAATAATGAAATTTAACACTATATGCTAATTTTTTGAGAAGGACCTGTACATGTCAACCCTAATTTAAATAAAGAATTTACTGAATAGTAAAAGGCTAAATACAGTTTCCTATCTTAAGAAATGTAATGAATCCATGAAAAACACATGATATACTGATGGTAACCCATATGTGATACAGTTTTGTACTCCTATTGACTTATAACAGGAAATCTGATGTGGGATATGGCCCACAGTAGCGCATGTAGTGACTTTTTACCGGTAGACATTCGGTCTGTGTGTAAAAACGTTCATTTCCCCAGTAACAGACTCAGGGAGAGAGAGTTAATGTTGGAAACAGCCCACAGGGGAAGTCTTAGTGCTAGGACAAGTGACCTGTTTCCTGAAGTTAGTCAGAGAGGAGTAAGAGTCTGGAGCATAAACAGTGTACAGTGCTGCTGTTTGAGTGAACCACAGCATAGGAGACAGCAGAACAATCAGAAAGCGTGACTAGGAACTGACAGAAGAGACAGAGTGGCCTTCTACCTTGAAGGGGTCCTTGAATAGGAAGACGTGTCAAGAGAAGCCCAGAGCTTAATAAACGCAAGAGAAGGAACGGACCTAAATTGGACTGAGACTGTGGGACTAGTGAGGGTCCTGAGCGGCAGATTCAGTGTTCATAGCAATAGGACATGGGGAGGCTGAGCAGATATAGAGAAACTCGTTTAACTGTACTGTGTCGATAAGCTAGGCTGTGACGAAGTAAGGTAAAACAGTGTGCTATACTAGCACTGGAGTGGAAGGTCGATGTCAGTGAAAAGGATTCTTGCTGTGAATGAAAAGTGCTTATGACTGTGCACTCGCTATTCCTTGTATTGAACCCTCATCAAGTTCAGTAAAGTTCCCATGTTTTAACAGAAGTCTCCTTTACTAATCTGCGGAACCCGTAGCCCTGACCAGCCAATACCATTGGCTACCGGTGGCCTGCGTGGGTACCATGCCCTCACAACTCTAACACTCAGCCAGGACTCACAACTGTCTGTAGGATGCCAAAGCGACATGGGACAGAAGCTTGCCCATGACTACCTCACTTGGGCATCATACATTTGGTGTAGTTGGCAGGATATGAGTGCCTCACACGAAGAAAGCAGGGAAGAAATGGCTTATGCACAGATGGAAGAGCACTCAAATACATGAAGCCCAAGATGTCAGTCCGAAGCATGGATTCTAAGGTTGCCGTCACACTAGCAGTATTTGGTCAGTATTTTACATCAGTATTTGTAAGCCAAAACCAGGAGTGGGTGATAAATGCAGAAGTGGTGGATATGTTTCTATTATACTTTTCCTCTATTTCTTCCACTCCTGGTTTTGGCTTACAAATACTGATGTAAAATACTGACCAAATGCTGCTAGTGTGACGGCAGCCTAAGATGGCGATGGTAGCAGTGACCAGAAGAAGAAATGCCAGCTATAGTGGGTGTAAACGGTGCTCGAGAGCATGAAAATGTATTCAGCCCTGCAAATGATGGCTCGAAGAAGTATGGGCCCAGCAGCCAGAGTTCAGCCTGGAATAGGAGGTATGTTCCAGAGAAGGGCGGAGGTGAAGGCGGAGCTGCCAAGAGTGAAGCGTGATGCGGCGGTTGCTTCAGAAGTTCGGCCAAGGAAGAGGCAGAGCCAGATGCACAGAAAGCGTGTCACCAAAAAGAGTCTGGCACCATTTTCTCCTGAATACATGAGGAGTGAGAAGAGAAGCGGTGAGCCCCAAGAAACTATGGTGCAGAGCAGTCGGAACACTAGCGAGTTTCCCTACTACCAGATTGGCATTACCAAGGAAGAGATGGAAGTGGAGCAAGAGATGCCAACTGCTCAGGGAGAGAAAATCCATGGCAATGCAGTGACGATGGAGGCCACTCAGACTGTGATCCATGAGTACTGCATCTACTGCTGTAGATCATAGTGTACTGGAGGAGGCATGAATGGGAATTGATGAGGCTGATGAACCAAGCTGTGGTGAGTCATGGTGGACTTGCAGCCAGTGAAAAGTGGGGCCATTACCGGCCTTAGGAGAAAGAAGAGATTACTCCATTTGAGAGTTACAGGCTTGCCGCATGAGGGTGAAGTGCTGCCTTGAGACCTGAGTGTGTTATTTCAGTTATGCCTGTTGTACGGAAAGTGAGCCACTAGAGGAACTGTTTTGTGTTCCAGAGGACAGGCGGCCATAAGTGCATCGGGAACCTCCAGATATTGGCCAGGTTGGCCAAGGTTTTATGTATTTTTTTTCTCTTCTGAGTTTATTTTATGCATGCTGCATACCCTCTGCAGTATTGCAGGACTGTGAACTTTTTAAGGCCCAGAAAACCTTTTTGTTGAACTGTACTGTGGTGACCAGCTAGGCAATGCTGAAGTAGGGCAAAATAGTGTGCCATACTGGCCCTGGAGTAGACTACAGTGATTTCAGTGGAAAGGCTTCTTGCTGTGAATGAAAAGTGCTTATGACTGTCTATTCGCTATTCCTTGTATATAACCTGCATCAAGTTCAGTAAGGTTCCCATTTTTGAACAGAAGTCTTCTTTACTAATCTGTGGAACTCATGGTTCAGGCCAGCCAAAACCATCGGCTACCGGCAGCCTGCACAGGCACAAGGCCCTGACAACACTAACCAAGACTCACAATTGCCTGTAGGATACCAAAGCGAGCGGGAACAGAAGCTCTCCCACGACTACCTGACTTTGGCATCTTACAAAACAATGTGGAAAATCATGACTATATCGAGGCCACAAAATCTACGCCTTTATGGGGGCATAATAAGTGGATAATGCTATTGTATAGGTACCAAGGTGCTATAGAGTAATTCTACTGTATTTGGGCATAAAGAGGATATAGGTATTACTGTTGCATGGGGGACACATGAACGTAAATCGCTACAGTAACATATTTTATTTTTGGGGCACAGTGTTATTATGGGACAAAAGAGAGTAGTGTTACTGTTAAAGTGGGGGAAAAATGGAAAGAGTGATTCAGTAGAGTCCAGCCACAGATGTCTGTGTGCTAAATTTTGGTTTACAAAACGTGGTTTACAAAATAGATTGCACTGTTTGTTATTTATCTTATATTGGATGTACTTCCCGCAAATTAAAGACACGCATTACTGAACATCTATATGACATAGGTAGTGTTGAGCGATACCGTCTGATACTTGAAAGTATCGGTATCGGATAGTATCGGCCGATACCCGAAAAATATCGGATATCGCCGATACCGATACCCGATGCCAATCCATTTCAATGGGATGCAAAGTATCGGAATGGTTCCCAGGGTCTGAAGGAGAGGAAACTCTCCTTCAGGCCCTGGGATCCATATTCATGTGTAAAATAAAGAATTATGGATATATATGGATATATGGATATATATGGATATACTCACCTCTCCGGTGGCCCCTGGACCTTACCGCTGTAACCGGGAGCCTCCGTTCCTAAGAATGAGCCCGTGAAGGACCTTCG